>NC_073313.1:182790056-183390056 GCF_027595985.1 Sorex araneus
CAGAAGGAAGAGGAAAGGAGCCCCCTTCACAAGCTTCCCTGTGCAAGTCCTTGGGATGGAACACTGGGGATTTCTCTCCTGTGCACGCTGCCAGCAGAGAACAGCTCAGCCAACAATTGATCTGGGCCAGTCTCTGTCTCCTGTCTCCTGGGATGGTTCAGAGAAAACAGGTAGGCAGTCCATCAGGACAGAACTATGCAGGCTTAGTTCCCAACTGAGGTGCTTTGTGGTGGTTACCTTAAAAGGTCATTTAAAATTCCCTGCTCGTGGCAAGGTGGAGACACTGGGGCAGCGGTGGACGGAAGCGGACACTCTGATGGAGGGTGTGATGCAAGAATATTTTGTGCACGAAACCCTACCATTAACATTATTGTAGATCATGGTGCCTAAAATAACGTTTAAAGACTAAATTAAAATTTTAAATCAAATCAAATTCCATGCTCACAGAGGGCTCCACTGTGGCTCTGAATAATGTTGAATAATGGCTCTGAATAAATGCTGCTTCTGAGTATAGGAAGTGACAAAGTGGTAGAATCCAGGGCCCAGGAAGGATCCCGGGGCCACCGGTTCTGGCCCTGACCTCCCTCCTCACCGCCCACTTCTGCAGAATAGGGTTTCTGCTGCTCAATCCTCAGACCCAGTAGAGGTCATGAACACTGTGAAGGAAGTAGAAGAAGGCCTGGGAGGGGTGATCGGCGGGGAGACGCTCCAGATCCCCAGATCCACTTTCTGTCAGGGTTCCCCACAGCTGCACCTGGGTCAGTTCAACAGAGAAATAGCTGAGCAGCAGGTCCTCAGGTGATGGCCTTTGCTCATGTTTGTCTGATCATAATGTTGATGAGAAGGAAGCAATGGGCTACTATGGGCCCAACTGTCGGTGTGATTTACATACTGTCCCCAAGTCTGCAGCTTCTCTGAGAACATCAGTTTCTTTCCACCTTCCAAAGATGTGCTCACTAGGTTTCTTGGCAAGTCTGAATTGTACCCGTCTGAGAGAGGAGGAGAGCAAGAGAGAGAATGTGTATGTGTGGGACTGTGTGTGAGTGTTACATACATACGTATGTGTCTATATGTGTGTATTTATGTGTGTGGGTGTCTGTGTGTCTTATGTGTCTGTGTTACTGTTTTTGACTGAGTGTGTATGTGTATGTGTTATGTTCTCTGTACAAGGCTGGTTCCTGGCTCATGCACTGAGCGACTGGTTTTCTCCAACTGAGACCCTAGATTGGAATAAGTGGTTGAAAAAAATCAATGAATAAGCACACAAACAAATATTAAAAGTCCTTGGGATCTTTATTTACAAGTCTTTTTCTCAAAGTGGGTGACGCTGCCTCCAAGGAGTGCTGGACAATGAAGGACACTTAGATGCAATTATTGGGCACTTACTGATTGTTAAGAGAGATTTTTGAGGCTGGGGAGAGTGTTAAGGGTTAAGGTTCATAACCCTTATTTGATCCCTGGGTCTACAAGCCCTCCTCGACACCTCCCCATCCAACATCGCTGGATGTGGCTGGGAGTGGCCCTGGTGGTATTCATCACTGCTGGACCCTCACCACATCACACTCTCGGATCTCTTCATTGAGTCTCACCCCTACTCCCACCATAGAAATCTATCTTGCAGGGCTCAGTGGGGAGGTGAATGATTTTCTTTCGAAAGGGTACAATTGACCAAATAAATCTGGGAACCTTTAAGGAAACTTGGTGATACTTTGTTATCAGAAATATGCCATAGGATCTTAAAACCTTCAGTAAAATCAGCTTCTTTATGCATCATTAAATATTCGTATATGTGAGTACTATGTTATTATCTGCTATGCATGAGTAAATGCATCATCTCACTCAAAGGTGGTTTCTAAGAACCAATAAACCAAAGGAGTTCACAGAAGATGGAAGGAGAGTTCTGTTGGCCCTCCCCCATATTAGTTTCCAGAAAGTGCCCCATTGTCCCCCAAAACATGTCTGTCAGTAGACTGATGTTCCAGACCCATAGAATTTGTCATGAGGGGTATGGCACATGCCCTCTGCACGTGGCACCTTCTCCAGGAATGGTACTTGGAAAGCATCCGTCAGATCCTTGAGACCGTTAGGCTGCAGTGGCCTGGTCCACTCCATCCACTGCAGAGGGCAGCAGTGACAAGTGATCACAGATATGGTTGACTTCAAAATGAGAGAGAGGCGTTCTCTCACCCACTGTGGAGATGCGACATGTGTAGTGAAGACACCAGTTGGCCCATGCTCCTGCTTCGTTCTGGGTCAAATCCTCTGCCTCTCACAACTGCGGAGGCTACTTGTAATCCTGGCTGCCTTGCTGCACTGTCTGTCCAGTGTCCCTGTGCATCCCCTGTGTCTGATCTCGCCTCAAAGGCCTGAGCAATAGTGGGTATAAGCCCTCACTCCCCTAGTGTGACTGATTAACAGCCAGTGATTTCCTATAGCATTTGGAGGTCCTGGCTAGAGAGGTGCCTGCTGTTCTGGATGTGACAGGTCTGACAGAACATAAGGACGTAGAGTCTTGTTTGGCATTCAGGTTTCTTTGCCAACTATGCAGAAGGCTTCCCAGAAGTCCTACCCTGAACCCTTCATTTTGTGTTGTGTTTGTGGGCCTCTGACCACTAGTGTCCCACACTGCCACACTGCCACACTGCATAGAACTGGAGGTGCAGGCAGCAGGTAACGGGACCTTCGTCTTTGTGCTCTCTGTGGCTTATGGTAAACTGATGAGAAAAAGCCATCGTGGACATGTCACTTAATAACACATTGACTCCAGTGCTGCAATTTGTGTTAAACTGTGTGACCCACCAGTGCCATGCACTGTCATGAAAGTGATTTAAAGTGACCCTTTCCAAAGTGACCTTTTTAAAGTGACCAGTGGATAACATCACTGCAGGCATTCAGGGATAGTTGTTTGCTTCTAGTTGCCTGGTGAGAGTTTAGAACGTTACAGCATCCTCACTTCTGGTGACTTCTATGTTATGTTTCTGGGGTCCCCTGTAGAAGCTTCCTACAGGACCTTACTTGAAATCATACCCTGGCTTGAACCCCCATTATTTCCCCTTATTAATCTCCTCTAGGAACATTTCCTTAAAGAGGTCCTTGCACCAGGTCTGCCAGATGAAAATATAGTTAATAATAATAATATTAGCAACTGGGCCGGAGAGATAGTGCAGCAGGTAAGAAAGTCTCCAGCACCACATATGAACCCCTAAGCACTGCCAGGCGTGATCTTGTGCACAGAGCCAGGAATAAGCTCTAACTACCACAGGTGTGACCCGAAGACCAAAATATAATAATAATAGTAGTAATAATAATAATAATAATAGCTGTAATTAACAATATGTAAAATAAAACCCAGTCAAATTTTTATGCAGCAATAAACCATTTTTAGTTCTAAGTTCAAATTTAAGTTCAAATTTAGTTGAACATCCTGGATTTGACCACCTTCATGGGAGAACCTAGTTTAAGATAAAGAACAAGAGGGATGGGATCAAGAGGACTAGAAAAGCAAGAATCTGCTCAGACCAATCAGGACCCAACCCTGGATTGAAAAAGACTTAGGGCGGTGAGGGGTCATGGGAAGTGACTAAGGCCTGGTTCATCTGGACTCTAGGGCTGGTTGTCCACATGGGGGAAGAGGCGCGAAGGTAGCCACAATGATTACCACTAAATATACCTGACCAGAATCAGTTCTTATTACTCACGCTAATTATGGTTGAGTGAACACTGTTTATTGAACTATGAACCTTTGCTTCGACGAGAAATACAGGATTAGGTGCCTGTGAGCCTCTGGTCAAAACACTTTTGCCCATCAATCAATACATAACCTTGTTTTATGAATGTTCCTACTTAAAGACTTCTTCCTTAATATATACTGTGGATTCATTAGCATTCGGTTCATGGCCTGTGATACAAATAATTCATGACTAAATGCAACTTATCTAACAAGTCTATTTTCTCATAAGAAATCAACTTTCTTAAAACTTTGGAACGCTAGGCAGTGCAGTTAAATCACCACCACCAACAACAAAACAACCAAAAAAAAAGTATGGAGAAAAAAACAGCCTTAAATAGGCCATGAAGAGGATACTGGTTTGCAGTGCAAGAGTTGAAAGTGGGAGAACTCCAGGTATCCCTATTTTTGCCGCACTGCAAGAGTCTGCAAATGACCACAAAAGCTCTATGAGGATTGATTGGGGGAGGAGGAGAGTGTTTGCAGATAAATTTTAGCTGCTTATTCAATTCACAAATATGGAAATCACAAATAATGAAGATGAACTGTAGCCACAAAAATGCACAAATGACCATGTTCAGAGAGCTCCCATGCCGCTTTATATAGACTCGCATTAGAGTGACATTTCAGAGAGCCCCTGACCATGAGCATAGAGGGGCCCGCTCGGTAAATACTTGGACAAATAGCCTCTCACAAGAAAGCCTGTTTGCCTAGCTATCAGCACTCAGCCTCTACTGGCCGTGGAAGTACAGCAGCTAGCCGTGTGTCTACAGTGTGAGTGCAAATAACTGAGGACAACTTTGTATTTGCTTGGCTATTTGGTACCTGTGTGCTGTGAGATTCCTGAATGCAACCCCACGGCCGTGCTAATCTGTAAATAAAACTTCTGGCTTTCTCAAGGAAGGGGAGAGCCGGACACTCGGCAGCTTCAGCAGATGCTGCTGCTATTTACACAGCCCTCTGCTATCAGCTCTGCTCACACAGCCAAGGCCTGGCAGGACTGTTTAACCAAGGGTCATTATTTTCAGTGTTCGGAAGGGATCATCCACCAAAGCCTTTATTTATCTGTTGAAAAGCTCTTTCTTTCAGAGAGACTGTTGGCCTGAAACAATCAAAACATCAAAAAGTTTTTCTTGGCTAGCTAGAGCTAGCTAAGGCTTCTTCCCCACAGAGCCTTGGTCAACGGTCCTCTCTCTCCCTAGAGGGCACCAGAAGGTTCCAGAAGGCTCCAGGCAGGGGCCTACCGTATGAGAGTGATCAGCAGCTTGGTATGATCTGAAGTTGTTGCTATAGGCCTTCCAACTTGATTATATTCATAATTTGTCCTTTGTCACCATTTAAATTTTTAACTAACCTCAGAGTTTAAAAACTTAATTTGGGAGACTTGACAGATAGTACAGGGATTAAGGAGCTTATCTTACACGTATATGACTCTGGTTAAATCTCTGGCACTGCAAAGGGTCCCAAGACTGCGGTGATCCCTGAGCAGAGCCAGGAGTAAGCCCTGTGCACCACCAGGGGTAGCCCAAAAAACAACAACAAAAAGATTTATTCATTTTCTTTAACCAATACACACACATTTGTATATATACATATATATATTTGTGTATATATATGTATATATACACTAATATGTGTGTATTGGTTAAAGAATATATATATACATATATATACAGTTTTTGCTCAGCTCTCATTAAAATGTTTATAATAGGAGCCTGTTCAAATACACCCCACTTCCCCCCCCCCAATACACCCTCACAAGACAGTAGCTTTCGGTTTCAGTTTTTTTCCTTCTGATTTGAGAACCACACCTGGTGGTGTACAGGGGTGATTCCTGTTTCTGTGCACTGGGCTCCCTTCTGGCAGTGCCTGGAGGGCCTAATAAGGTGCCAATAATTGAACCTAGACCCTTGGAAGCAAAGCATGTGCTTTGGCCTGTTAAGTCAGCTGTCTGGCCCAGTTATTTATTCTTAGCTATTTCTTCAGGCACTAACTGCCTTGTTGTTAATAATAAATGCTCCTGTCTAGTTTCTGGACCTGGATAACTTGTTGATTTCCTATCAGGAGAGCTAAGTTTTTAGGTGTCTTCCACCTCCATGCAAATCTTCAGTCCATATCCTTACTATAATTACATTATGATTCCCAATAAGTCATTAATACTTATTTGTATCCATATAATAATATATTGTTTGCTGGTGAGCAATGATTAGATTTCTTTTCTTGAACACTTTCAATTCTTTTAATAATACTTTTTTTTCAAGTAGAAGCTATAAAAGACTCTAAAGATGGTGATAAGAAGGCTTTTTCCCTGTGACAACATCCAGATTAACATTTATGTATGCAGAGAACTCTAGGCCAAGACAATTTGGAGAAATTGCCTATCATTCTCCCAAAAGCCATCGTTTGCTCTTTCCAGTCTGGAGAAGTGAGTGCTCGCTCTCTCTCTCTTTCTCTTTCTCTCTCTCTCTCTTTCTTTCTCTCTCTCTTTCTCTCTCTCTCTTTATCTCTCTCCTTACATTTCTCATTTCTCAGTGAATATCTTTAAATAAAACTATTTTACTCCACTAAAATTTTTTTCCATTGGCCAAATTTTCCGTGGGTTATTGCTGTTCTCTTTTTCTCAAATGCTCTGTCAGCCTGTCACATGCCTATAAATACATTGCTTTTCAAATTTTAAGCCCAATTACACTGGTATTTTTCACCTGGACTCAACTTTCAGGTATTCCCTCTGCTGTCATCCAGGGCCACCCACTTCTTCTTCCTTTGTTTTGTGGAACTCATAGCCTCCTCATTTCTAGATGCGTCTTTTGCTATCCTTCTTCACATTGGGATGGCCATTTTCAGTAGGTAGGAAATATATCTCCTTCAGAATGCTAAGGGCTTTGCTCCATTTTCTTCCAGCATGAAGCACTGCATGCAATGCTCAATACCATCACAATGATCACTTCCAGGCATGTAGTGTGGTGGCTTAAGTATGGAAATTCCAGGAATCTCTCTTGTCCTTAAGAATCATAAACTCCTTACCCTGGTGCAGAACCTAGTCCAGAGAGGAAGGTCTTCTAGGCTTCACACCAGCTAGAATGAATGGGAGCTTCCTTCCCACTTGAATTCTGTCCCAACCTGACCATCCCTGGCTCAGTCACAACTGCTCATATTTTGCAAAACAGGTACCACCACTGGGAGCAAAGTGTCACTGTTCTGGAGGCTGTTTTATGGGGCATAAAGTTAGGTCACTAGGCACATGTCAAGGAACATGAGCTATAGTAGCAGCGAGAAGAGACAGGTACTGTACCAGGTGGCGTCTGAAAGCTGGCTGTGCTAAACATGCCCTGTGCCTTGTTAGCATAGCTAGGATGGACTACAGTCCCCAAATGCTAGCATCCTTCTTTACACTGAGTCACAAAAACAATGTCTCTAAATATGAGGACATACATACTCCTATTTCCAATTGTTCCATCACATACTAATCTAGTAGAATTCTGCAGATGCAATTTAAGTCTCAAGACAGTAGATGTTAAATTAATCAAGGGGGGAGCTTTCCCTAGATAGGCCTGACCTAATCAGTTAAAACTCCTTCCAGAGGACTCAGATGTCCTCTGAGCCAGAGACCCCTCCAAACCACAATGGGGTGGGGTCTATGATTGCTCTCCTTTCCCCTGCTCCTCCCTTTCGATGGCTGCTGGGGCCACTCCAGCTTACCCTTCTCCACCCATATACCTGAGTCTTTGAGCAGCTTAGCCAGCCTCCACAGCTGAGTAAGTGCTTGTAATAAAAGTCCTGTGATGTATAAACACGATTCCTGCTTCAAAGGCTGATGTGGCAGCAAAGGATCCACCTTGCTCTAGGGTTACTGTCATGCTCCTGACTCCATTGTCTAGCTGGTTCTCAGAAACATCAGGTCAACGGAAACCCCCTCTCTGCTCCTTCCTTCCTTGGCTAATGTCTTCACTGGCTCCTTGGCCACCTCCTCTCTTCATTGCTGTTTATGAGGCCAGCACAAAAGGACCCCAGGCATCTTTGGTGCCCAGAACTGAGCCCTGAAGGGCCTGGGGCTGGTGGGGGACAGGCTCCCAGGAGAAGTCACTGAGGCTGCTGCTGGAGAAGAGCCAGCGAGGATGAGTGAGGTGCTTGAAGTGGCACACAGTCTGGGCCAGGTGTCACCAGTAGAATGGCACTCACCCTTCAACAGCCAAGTTCTCCTCATGAGTTCCCCCCAAAAGAGATCCCTAAACTTGAAAAGTGTCTTGAAGGCTCCAAAGGAAAGACCAATTCTCTCCCCCCTTTTCTCTGCCAGTGTAAACAGAAAGAAAAAGCGGGAGCAAGTCAGTTCCGTGCTTTGTCACCTCCTGTGGAGACCACTGAAACCTCTCTCCCCATTGCAGTGCAAACAGGCCCCTGGTGACTGGGGGGTGGGGACAGGGTCGTGGGGTCGTGGGGTCCGTCGTTGTCTGTGCTGTTGCCTGGGAAGGGACTGCTGCTGTTTAGGTGGGAGAGGGCTTGGCAGACCCTTCTCCAAGGAGAGACTGGAAAAAGCCAGATGGAAAATCCTGACTTGACCAATTAATATGAGCAGCAGGAAAAATCCCTAAATTGGTTCCATAACAACCGATCTCTGTTCCCAGGTCCACGGGAAGGCAGGAAAAAAATGTATCCCACGTGAAGGAAAATTGAAGTGTGCCCAAAAGTTCATCAATACTTTTCTGTCTTCCCATGCCAGGTTCCCTGCTAAAGTTGTTAGAACATGCCTCCCTGCTTAAGCGCGGTAATTCGATCTGGGCAATAATTATCATAAATATTCATGGTTTTGCCTTAACGTTAGGATAACATCTGTTTCCAAACATCTGCAATCTGTTTTCAATGCTTCAGTAAAATGTAAATTAGCTATAACTAATACAATAAAGCACTAATGGGGATAATGATAATGAAAGACGCCCATTAGGGCTTGAGTCCAGCCCCTTCTCCCAAGGCCAGTTGTCCAGAGTTCTTCAGAACTTTGATTTCTGCCCTCTCAAACTACCCTCAAAAGAAAGGGACCTTGAAAAGCTTCTGCTGGCCCCGTACCTTGCTGCCTAAATCACTGAGTGTTTTGCTTTCTTGAGATACAAGTGGTCTTTCTAGATATACTGAGCAGCCAAGTGTAGAATCCATTGCTTCCTGCAGGTCACATGAGTGCTCGTGGCCCCTTTCCCGGCAGTTCCACTTGCCCCAGAATGCCCACTACCCCCAGCTCCTCAAAGGTTCCCAAACATTGCTTCCCATATCTGTCCTTTACCCCTTGGTCACTTGCACTATACGTAGATTATCCAGGGTACAGTCAGAATAAGAAGAGGTACTAGTGCCCTCAAATTTCACTCTCATCAGTCACAATTGAAAACAAGGTAATGAAAAGCAGTAGGCAACATTGGGATTTTAATGTTTTAGGCCAAATGGCTAAGTTATTTTTAAATTTATGTGAGATGATATAGAGATATAGATAAATAGATAGATAGATAGATAGATAGATAGATAGATAGATAGATAGATATTTGGAAAACCCCTGGGGAAAAATAGGTGTTAATGCATCTTAAGAGATTCCACTCTGGGGCTGGAGTGATAGCACAGCAGGTGGGGCATTTGCCTGCTCTCGGCCGACCCGGGTTCAATTTTCAGCATCCCATATGGTCCCCTGAGCACCGCCAGGAGCAATTCCTGAGTGCATGAGCCAGGAGTAACCCCTGTGCATCGCTGGGTGTGACCCAAAAAGCAAAAAAAAAAAAAAAAAAGAGATGCACTGTAACTCAAATTTAGTTTCCTTTGAAATACATGATGTTTCATATGACCAAGATGTATTCAGGATGGGAGGATTTGTTTTGGTTTTATAATTTGCATTTGTTACAAGGAAAATGCACTGTATTGTATTTTATAAAGATTAACATTAACTATATTATGGACATATCTGGAGCATGCTCTCTTAATCAAGTTATCAAGTGAACAACATATATGCAATTTTTCCTTCTTTCTTTCATCCTATCTTTCTTTCTTTCTCTCTTCCTTCCTTCTTTCTTTCTTTCTTTCTTTCTTCCCCTTTCTTTCTTTCTTTCTTTCTTTCTTTCTTTCTTTCTTTCTTTCTTTCTTTCTTTCTTTCTTTCTTTCTTCCTCTTTCTTTCTTTCTTTCTTTCTTTCTTTCTTTCTTTCTTTCTTTCTTTCTTTCTTTCTTTCTTTCTTTCTTTCTTTCTTATTTAGTGCTCAGGGATCACTCCTGGCAATACTTAGAGGAGTGTATGTGGTGCAAGCTCAGATAGATTTAGCCTTTAGCACAGAGCCAAGAGTAAGCCCAGTGTGGCACAAAAAACAAAATAAATAAAAGTAGACCTAAGAGATGGGACTCAAGAAAGTAGAGTTCAATCTCCCTTAATAGACCTTTATGCGAGGGGGGGGGGCAGGGGCATTGCTGAAGTCTAAGTGAAATCTAAAGACTAGATAATAATATTCTACTCATATTAATTTTCTGATTTTGATGCTACTATGATTATGCAAAAGACCTTTGTTATTTTGGGGAATATCCATGATGTATTGAGTTGGCGAGTATCTTTGCTATGCCCCTGGGATGAGGAGCCTGTGAAGACAACCAGCTCGAAAGGTGCACACTGACCCCCCACACACCAAAATCAGACTTTCCCTGGGGGGGAAGAAGGAGCCGAGAAGGGAAGAGGCATGTTTGGATGGCAGGAAGTATTGGCACTAAAAGAGAAGCCAGGAAAGGGGGGGTTCCCCCTCCAGAGCCTTGGCGGTCCAGGACAGGCTCCTCCAGCCCCCACCGCCAGACCTCAGAGCTTTGGGGCCAGAGAGATAGTAGAGGCTTTACTTGGATGTGGCCAACTTCAGTTCTGTCCCCAGCGCCACATATGGTCCCTGAGCATCATCAGGAATGATCCCTGAGCACAGAACCAGAAATAAGCCCTGAACACTGCCAGGTGTGGCCCCCAAACCAAACCAAAATCAAAACCAAACCAAAGCAGAACCTAAAACCAAGACATTGAAGCTTAAAAGAGCGTTAGCTCAGTAGTTAGAGAAATCACTGGGAAAGCAGAAGTCAGCCCCTAGACGGAGGGAGAGGCGGCCCTGTCTCGGGCAGAGTCTAGTAGCATCTGACCTCCTCAGCAAGGCAAGTCCTCCCCGGGCATGGCTGTGGCCCTGGAGGTGACCAGAGCAAGAGAAAACGGGGTCCCCTGACTCGCAAACACCCACAGCGCATGGCCCAGAGCAGAAGAGGAGACTGGGGCAGCTGAGGGCGAAGGGGCCCCCGTGTCTGGTCTGAAGGAAACAGCTGCTCTTGCGGTTGGAATGTTCAGGAACCAGAACAGTCTGGGGCACTGTCTCCCAGAATCCCCCTCTTTCTCTTCCTTCTCTCCCTTGAAGAGAGGCTGTCACCTGCTTCCCTCCCTGCTCTCACGGGAGGCCCCATGGAGACCCCTGAGATGGGGTCCCAGCCTGGCTCTGGAGGAACAGGGGGGCTTCGCTTTCTCGTGTCTGCTACTGAGGGCATCTATGCACAGGAAGGGGCAGGACCACATGTGACCAGGCCACTCTGGATGGGCTGGAACTCCTTAGGGGAGTGCCCCCTCCTTTTAAAATTTCCCTTCCCTTCCATTTTTGTGACTAATGTGCTTGCACATGCCCAGTGTTCACTCATGCTTGGTTGCTCACATACCTGTTCAGTGGCTGGACTCAGGGGGACATGCTGCACTTGTGGTGCTGGGGATCCCTGTCCTGCCACCAGAATCCCTGCTTGGTGCAGGGGGGCAGTCCGGGGGTTCAGCTGCAGCCTCACTCAGGCAAGGCAGGCAGTCTGCCAAAGAACTGGGATGTCCTAGTGGTAAGGTCTGCCAAAGAACTATCCACGGGGGCCCCCGCTTGTTATTTGTGGCGTCTCTTTTGCAGCCTGGCTGCTGTCCAGGAAATATTCCCACCCCATAAATATTCGGTTACACTTCAGAGGAAAACGTCACCCAGAAAGTCTTTACTTTACCCCCATGCTGCCTCCCCGGGTCTGGAAATCAACCTTTGAACAACGGGTAATTGAATAAAGCCAGTGATATCTGTCCAACCATATAATAGTGCCGTCAGGGGTCACAATTCAAAAGTCCGTGGCGACCCCCAGTCTCAGAGCGGCCTGGGTCATCTTCCCAGCTGGGTGGGGGCTGAGGCTGGGCTTGGGGCTCACTCTTCTGATCCCACGAGCAGAGGCCGAGATGATTCCCCAGGTCGGGTTGCCTACGTGTGGAGTGGGATGAGGGGAGGAACTTATTCATCACCCCCAACCCCCCACGCCACCCAGCCACTGGGTCTGACACTGCCGTCCCTGTCTTTTCCACAGCTGAGAGGGGTAGGAGTAGGGTTCCAGGCAGGCATGGGTGCAATGCTAGCTTCCCTTCCCTGCAGGGGGGAATAAGGCCATTAGGAGCCCTTTGAAGTAGGGAGTAGGGCATTTCCAGCATCTTTCATTGTTCTGTGGAGTGGGGGCAGGACTCAGGATCCTTACAAAAGAATTTATTTATTTGGGGGGGCAGATGGGGGCTACCCCCAGCAGTGCTCAAGCCATACTCTTCATGCTGTGCTCAGGGATCACTCTTGAAAGGGCTCTGGGGGCCACAGGTGGTGCTGGGGATTTGATCGGGGATTGGCCGCGTGCAAGGTAAGCAAGCACCTTCCCTCCCGGACTCGCTCTGGCCTGTACACGGTAGCATGAGAACAGATGTGCTGAACCCACAGTCCACCCTGGTCCAGCTTTCTCCACTGGGACGGCACAGGACCTGCTATAGATGTGGCTTCTCAGCTTCAGAAATTTCTTTCCCCAGCAAGGGCTAAACAAGCTCGAAATTGGATCCCTCAGACTCTTATTCTTCAGTTTTCGCCCATGAGTTTTCTGATGTCTCTGCAATAATACCACGGCCATCTCTCCCTGCTCTGGGGAGCCTTTGGTGGGGCCACCTCTTTGGAGTGGAAGCAGGGGGTGCCGTGGAGGGTGGTTGGGTTGGCTACAGCAGAGACAGCTGGGTGGAGTCTTGGCTTTGGCCCCGCAGCTGAGAGACAAGTATCCAGTTCCTGGACCTCCTGGTTTCCCGTTCCTCAGCCTCTCACACAATGGAAGGTTTTCCTGTGCTAAGCACAGTCTCCAGCACATTCTAGAAGTTCCATCACCCTTTGTCTCACCTCCCTTTCCGGTACCCCAAGACCAGTCAAGATGAAGTAGGGAGATAGCACTTTTCCTCCATGTCAGTATTAAGTAAAAATGTTTGCATTTTGTCAAACATTTTGTCTGCATTTTAAGTCACTTAAATGATAGCTAAAATTTGCCATCACTCAGGATAGTTGTTTGTTGAGGCACCATGATTTACAATAACATTCATAACAGGTTTTCACCCAAACAATGCTTCAATACTACATCCTCCAGCTGAGTGTCTACTGCCCCCCACCACTATCTCAGTGCTCCCCTCTCCACTCACCCTCTCACTGCCCCCACTACAGTAAACTCAGTTCTGCAGACCAGTTCCCAGGTTCTGTTGCTTTGGACTTTTGTTGTTCCCTTACTGTATCACTGTATCACTGTCATCCCATTGTTTATCAAGTTACTCGAGCAGGCACCAGTAACATCTCTTTTCCTCTCATCCTGAGATTTTAGCAGCTCTCCTTACTCATCTTTCCCAACGATTGGAAGATCTTTCAGGGTCAGGGGAATAAGACCTATCATTACTGTTTTTGGCATATCAAGTATGCCACAAGTAGCTTGCCAGGCTCTGCCCATGAGGGCGGGATACTCTTGGTAGCTTGCCGGGCTCTCCGAGAGGCATATACACATACATATACCTCTCGGAGAGCCTGGCAAGCTACCAAGAGTGTATGTATATATATATATATATATATGTATATATACACATACATATATATAGTATATATATTACTCCCTATGATTTGTTGCCTACTGTCTGAACTCCATCAAATATGGTGTGGTAATTATGAAAAATGGGTAGGAGGTATCTTATAATGTGTCGCGCAGCTGCAAAGTGGTCCAGAAAGTGGCCTGGAGCATGGCGGTGGTTGGGTAGTGGAGGTCAGCTGCCAAGGCTGGGTCCCTTGGGGTGGGGAAGGTTTTCACCTGCCCCTCTCTGGGGCAGCCTGAGTGAAAACAGCCTGGAGTGGAGTCTGGTGGTATGGCTATGGGGGCCTCATTTTATACTCCCGTCTGGAAGGAGCAGCCATTGAGATCTGGAGGTTTGGCTGATGAGGAGATTATCTGGTGCCAGCAGGGTATGGCAGGGTGTGGCTTATGGGTGTGAACACTGGGTCACAGGAGATTGAGGGATAGCAGGCAGTGGATCTCTGTTTCTGGCTCCATTGAGTCCAGAGTCCAAGGTCACAAAGTTCCCCATTATCTGGGTTCCATGGGACTTCATGTGTGAGGCTTGGCCAGAGCATCCGGAAAGCAGCCTGGAGCGTGGCAGCAGTTGGGTAGTGTAGGTCGGCTGCTGGGGCTGGGTCCCTTTGGACTCCACACCAGACTGTTCCCTTACTTTATTTCCTTATACCCCACATATAAGAGAGATCACTCTATATCTACCCCTTTCCTTCTGGCTGACTTCCTACAGTGTGATACTCTCCAAATCCATCCACGTAGCAGCAAATTGCATTATTTTGTCCTTTCTTATAGTCTATATTATTCCATTGTGTATACACACCATATTTCCCTTATCCAGTCCTCTGTTCTAGGACACGGGTTGTTTCTAGATCTTGGCTTTTGTGAATAGTGCCACAAGGAGCATAGAAGTGCAAAAGTATTTTCAGGGTAGAGTTTTTGGGCCCTTGTGGTAGAATCCTAGAAGTGGAATTGCTCGGCCATATGGAAGATACTAAAGATAGTTTTTAAAATACAGAAAGAAATGGCTCAGTGATTGTCCACTGCAGGAATGACCAGCATGTCACAAGGGCCTATAGACCTAAGTTATGTCACCTGTGTGTTCCAGAAATCCTGCCAGTTCCCAGTGAGCTGTGGTATAAAGGAAATGCACCATGAATAAACTTGAGTGTGGCTTTCCTATAGCTGACCCTAGCAGGCTTGGAGTCCTGACCCTTATTCCCTAGTGGGATGAATTGAAACTTGGTGCATTCAGAATCTCTTTCCTGGGGTATGCAGTGTCACTAGTGTCCCCTCTGGCATTAGAAGGATGTTTTGAGTCTTCCCAGTTGGTTTACTACCTTCCCAGCTCTTGGAAACTCCTCTAAAGTTACCACCCTGCTCCTCTCGGCCACCAGGAAAGGTGGCAGCTCCTTAGACCTTTGTGCATGCATGCCAACAATTGATCTGGGCAACCACCTTAAAAAGTTCCTTTCCTTGAATCTTGCAACGTTCCTGGATCTCTGTCTGGAAATGACAGTCCTAGTGGCCATTAGCTCTGATCACCAACTGTTCCATGACCTCCTTCCAGGCACAGGGTAGAGCTGTGTTTCTCTGCCCCATGTGAATCAATGAAAAAAGAGAAATGAAAAGTGGTCCCACCTAGTAAAAGTCTTAGGAACCAGCCTGAAGCCTACACATCTCTTCTATGCTGTGAATAAAAAAATTAAAAGTGATGCTTCAGATGGTGATGGTTCTGTGGACCTGGGGGCCCAGAATGAGGGACAGGGAACTGCCTCCCTAAATACATGTGGCTTGACAGTGAGAAATGAACCTTCATTTGTTGAATGAAGAAACTGCGGGCTTGTTTATTACTGCAACAATACCTAGTGACGGCCACAGATACCAAATTATTCTGCTCTTTTTGTTTTGTTTATGTTTGGGGGCGCACTTGATAGTGCTCGGGGCTTACTCAGTGGTCACTCCTGGCTCGCTCAAGGTGGAAGTAGGGAAGGGAGAATATGAGGCTCCAGGGATCTAACCTGTGTTGGCCACGTGCAAGGTAAATACCCTACCCACTGTATCACTCCAACCCAAAATTATTCTGCCCTTGACCTTCCAAATCTATGCAAGGGTCTCACATGCACTATTCCTGAGCCAAGACTTGCAGGGTGGAAGCCTTTCCTTGGGATTCCTGAGGATCCTGCCTCCTCAGCTTCAGAGAGGGCTGTTCTTTGGTGGAATTCCACATTTTAGTTTCCCTTCTGGTCTCCCGCCAAACCCCTTAAGGCCAACTTCCTGAAATGTATAAAGCAAGAAATGATTCCTTATTCTTCACTCTCCTTCTTGGAGCAATACAAGCATCCTGTATGGGGGAAAGGAGGAGGAAGGGGGAGAGGAAGCCCAGGAGAAGCATTGGAACGGAGTGTGAGGAATTGAATGGGCTGGAATGAGAATTGAGAACGTGGGAACTAAATAATGCCCCACCCGACATCCTATGCTATGAAACCCATGACTCTGTTGAGTTAGAACTAAGGAATTTTGTGAACATGATTAAGTTAAGGATTTCCAAGCAACAAGATCATTATGGATCATCTGGGCGGGCCTGGTGTAACCACTAGGGTCTGATATGGGAGGAAGATATAGAAGGAAGTAGGAGGGTCATCTGTGAGGGAGAACTGATGACAGGAGCAAAGGGTGTAGTAGGGATGGGCTGGAAGACTGGAGGGGACCACCAACTGAGCAATGTCAGTGGCGGATGGGAACTGGGAGAGATGAGGAAACCTTGGCCAGGCCTTTAGTAGGAGCCCAGCCTTTCCCACCTCTGGCCCCAGTGAAATCCATCTTGGACTTGGAACCTACAGAACTGTGAGGTCATACATTTGAGTTGTTTAAGCTGTCTAGCTTGTGGGAATTATTTTGTAACAGCAATAGGAAATTAATACTTTTGGTTTCAAGTGGAAATACTTGCAGGCCAGCCGGATCACCAGAGTCCTTTGTTCCTTCTTGTTCTTGACTTTATGTAAGGCTGACTGCAGTTTGCCAGGGCAGACACAGTTCCCAAAAGGTCACTCAACACCCATTTTTTCCTGATCTTTCTCCCCATTTTCCCAACTTCTAGGCGGCCATGTATTATTTAGTCTGAAGACTTACCTACTTGGTTTTTTTTTTTTGCTGTTGTTTTTTTGTTTTGTGGGGGACTCCACACCTGGCAGCACTGGCTCTCTTGGGAGTGCTCAGGGGACCATGTGGTGCTGGGATAGGATGGCTGCATGCAAGGCAGGTACCCACTGTCCTATCTCTCTGGCCTTTAAACCTAGGTAACACACTACTTTGGATTCTACTTTCCTGCCTAAGAAAACCTTTTGTCTCTGCTCCCTCCTTCAGGTCTCATATATGAACCACTCCAGAGAGAGAGAGACCTCAAGAAAGTTTCCCCTGTCTGCCTTCTTGATGTTTCTTACTGATGTGCCTATCCAACTGTCATCTTCCCCACCAGATCCAACCTTTTGCAGAGCTAAGATAGGTTTCCTGAGTTTGATCTTTCTAGACACCTAAAAGATTATCTTGGCCAATATGGAAGCCACTACCCCCACGTGGCTATGTACACTAATGAGGTACCAAAACTCAGTACCCAAGGACTGGAGAGATAGTTACAGCAGGTAGGGTGCTTGCCTTGCACACAGCCAACCCAGGTTCAATCCCAGGTGTCCCATATGGTGCCTGGAGTCGTTTCTGAGTGCAGTCAGGAGTAAGCCCTGAGCATCACCAGGTGTGCTCAAAAAAATAACAAATAAAAAAAAAAAGCAGTACCCAGACATACTGGACACATTTTAAATACTCCATAGGTCCACTGGGGTCCCAAGTTCTTTACTCAATGGCACTGAGAGCAAAAGCTTCCTGAGACATCTCTGCCTGGAGACATTCTTCTTTCCCTTTAATGCCTTTAAAACCTTCCCAGTTCAGACAAAGAAGTTCCTCTTTACATTTTCATCTGGAAGTAAGGAAAGCTTAGCCTTGCTTTCTCTTTTCTTGAAATATTTGCATTGTCTGCCTCCTCTCTTTTTAAATATAAACATTTCTGGCCCTTAGGAAAGAAATTCCAATAGCTGTGATATTTGGATTTGAGCATCCTTCTCACTCCCTCTAGAGTCCTTTCCCCTTGTGCAAAGGTTTGAAAGTATAATATGCATTTCCCAGACTCCCTTGCAGTTAGCAATCTAGATTTAAAATAGCCCCATCTAAGTAGAAGCTTTGAAGATAGAGGGAGCTGTAGATTGTCTTCCTAAAGAAATGGACTATTCCTTTCCAGTGATAGAGAAAAATCAGGCACCAACCTGCAGCATCGCAGAACATCTGGCCATAGCAGCAGCTGGATCCAGCAGTGCTAGGTCAGCCACCAACACCCGGGCATGTGGCAGCTGTCTCTGTGACCAGTGTTGAGAAGAAGCAGCAGTGTAGCCCCCAAATTTCTTTATCCTGGCATTGGTGTGATGTGTTCCTATTATTCACTTCTTGTTCCACAGTATTCTGGTAGTGATTTGGGGCACTCAGAAGACCCAGGATGAAACTTGTCCCTCTCCTCCTTCAAATGACTTTGTAACTTCTTAATTCCCTTGTATTAAATTCCCTTCCCTTAAAAATACCTAGCATGCTATTAGAGATATAGTACTATTGGTTAAGGTGCTTGCCTTGCATGCAACCATCCTTGGTTCAAATTCGGGCACTACATATGGTTATCTGAGCACTGCCATGACTAATCTTTGAGTTTAGGGTCAGAAGTAAGCCCTGAGCATTGCCAGATATGGCCTAAAAATCAATCAAGCAAATAAAAAATAACATGGTTTGGGTCCCCTGCCTTCAACTCTACTTCAATAAGGAAAAGAAACAAACAAACAAAAAGCAGAATAGATGAATTCTAAATCATAGTAGCCATTTTGGAATCTCTAAATTATTTGCTGCCGATGGACCAACTGGTTTATATTAGAAGCAGTAGTTCCTGCCCTCAGTAACCATTCTCTGCAAAGCCAGACCAACCCACATCTTCATTTCATGAGTGTATTATACCCCAACTCTTCAAAATTGTGCAACCCCAGAACAAAAGGTTCAAAATGCCTTGACAACTTCAAACCAGCTAAGACAACAGTTGTCTTTTTTTAATTAAGATGACGTTCAAAGCTGTGAAGCTATAAGATCGAACGTTACATCTAAAATATGATTGATCTCTCGAACATGCATGCTGCCAGTTGCATAAAACCAAGGGAAAAAAATGACAATTCCCCTTCTCCACTAAGATGGAAAAACACCTAAAACCGTGAGAGCCAGGTTGTCTCCACAATGCCTCCCGTGACATCCTGGCCCTCTCCACACCAGCTCCTTTGCTCACACTTGTGGAGCTTTGCCTCTTTGATTCTGATGTGCTTTATTCTCCATCCATGACTCAATAATTCCAGCACAGTAAATTGCAGATTCTTCCCAAGGAACTGCAATTATTTGAAAATCATGTCCCAATGAGTTCATTTTAATCTCCTTGGCAATCTTATAGCAAAGATTGCCAAGAGCCTCTGCCTTTTGTCTCTCATTCACCAAATATGTATTGGGTACTTCGGTGCCCCCCTAAGATATATAGTATCCCTTACGAAAGCAGATTGAACCCCCATTACCTCAGAATATGACCTTATTTGGAAATAGTGGGTCGTGGATGTAGTTCGTTGAGGTCCTAGTGCTTTCAAACAGGGCCATCATCCAAGATGGCTGTTTTCTTTGCAAGGAGAAGGTCATGTAAAGACACACACACACATACACACACACACTCACACACACTGGGAGAATGGCCTGGAAGACAAAGACAGAGTGGGTGGCAATTCAGCTGCACGTCAAGGAACTCCAAGATCCTGGCAAACACCAGAAGTTAGCAAGAGGCGAGAGAGGATTCCCTGGTTTCTGAGCAAGTCACCTGGACTCAAGCCTCCAGAATTGGAAGACGCTAAATTCCTGTTTAAAGCCGTTGAGTGTATCTGATCCTTTGTCACTGTGGCTCAGGTAAATGGATATGGGCAGCACCTTTGCTCCAAGCAGTTGTCCAGACCCAGGGTTGCACAAGGAGAAAGCAGCCGCCACCCTGTCCCCCAGGGGTTCAGGCATTCCCATCCTTCAGGGATCCTTCCTCCCGTCTTCCCACTGCCCATTTTTATTTGTTTTTATTTTTTAAAAAAATGTAGGCATACTGCTATTTGTTCAGCCATTGATTAAGCTGATTGAACTTGGCATGAACTCCACATTCATCATCATCATCATCATCATCATCATCATCATCATCATCATCATCATCATCCTGTTGATCATCGATTTTCTCGAGTGGTCTCCGTAACGTCTCCATTCGTCCTAGCCCTGAGATTTTAGAAGCCTCTCTTTACTTGTTCTTCCAATGGTGCCATATTGGAGGCTCTTTCAGGGCCAGGGGAATTAGACCCATCATTGTTACTGGTTTAGGCATATGAATATGCCATGGAGAGCTTGCCAGGCTCTCCCATGGGGGCAGGAAACTCTCGGTAGCTTGCCAGGTTCTCCTAGAGGGAGAACTAAGCTACAAAACTCCATATTACCTTTTGAAAATTTCTTTAATTGAATATCTATGAGATATACCATTATAAAGCTTTTCAAAATTGGATTTCAATCATACAATGATGCAGTACCCATCCCTCCACCAGTGTACACTTCCCATCACCATTGTCCCCTGTATCCCTACCACCATCTTCCAACACCCCACTCCCAACCTCCAGTCTCCCTCTATGGGAGGCACTTTCCTTCTTGCTCTCTCTCTCTACTTTTCCTTTTGTGCATTTTGGTTTGCAATACAAGTGCTAAGAGGTCATGGTGTTTGTTCAGAGCATTCAATATTTTTATCAGGACATTAAGGCTGGAGTAGCTTTTCAGTTGTGTGGCAGCTTTGGGGTGTGGATGTGACTGCCAGGGCTTCCAGAAGTACAGGGATGCGTCGAGAGGTAGCCCATCCCAAGCCTAGAAAGCCTGATTTCAGTCACAAAACCCAAATACCTAATTTCCAGCAGATTATGTCTCATGAGATCTGTCCTGAGACCACCACCATGTTTTTTAATTCTTTTTGGGCCACACCTACCAGTGCTTAGGGTTTACTCCTGGCTCTGCACTCAGGCTTCACTCATGGCAGGGCTCAGGGGACCATATTTGGTATTAAGGATCCAATTAGGATAAACCACTTGTAAAGCAAGTGCCTTGCCTCCCACCCCCAAACTATCTCTCTGGCCCACACAGAACCTCTTTTGTGAATCCCTTTGGGAGAAGTTTGAATAGTAGTTTTCAGGTGAAGAGATCAACAAGAAAATCCTAGCCTATTGTCACTGGTGATTCACACTATAGACACCTGGTCCTTTTGTTTGATTTTTTTTGTAGTTTTTGAGCCACACTCAGCAGTTATCAGGGCTTACTCCTGGTTCTTTGCTCAGGGATCACTCCTGGTGGTGCTCAGGGGACCATACACAGTGCTTGGGATCAAACCACATGGGATGCTTGTAATCAAACCTGGGTTGGCCACATGCAAGGCAATCACCTCACCCATATGCTTACCAGCTCCCAAGACCCAGGTTCCTAAATCATGAAACATATTTCAGTTGCGTTCTCATTCTAATTATATCACCTAATTTTACATGTGAAAATAAAACAAAAATAGCCACCACCACCCCCAGCAGTGCTTGGGGTCCCGGGCCACTCCCAGAGGTACTCAGCTGTGACCAAGACTATATCCAGTGGTGTTTGGAGGGTCATCACACTGTGCAGGTACCAAATCCAAGGTCTTACATATGCAAGACATATGCCTCACCAGATCTGTCTGGAGGCACCCCCCTTTCAGAGTTGTGTCTCCCCTATGTCTCCACCTTCTTCTCATGCCCCCATCCTGGCTCTGCTGGACTAGGAACCCCACTAAAGTCTGGGACTTCTATGACTCGATCTGTCCCCGCCAAGCTCCTCAGTCCTGCCTAGAGCTCCTAGAACAGAAGTGCAGCTGTGGGCAGGAGGCCGGGGGGATGCCGGGGGCGGGAGGGGGTGGCCCTTAGCTGGGGTCAGCCAAAATACATGAGTGTGACACTGCTGATGCAGCACAGTCAGCGTGGACATGTGCGTTCCATCCCTCAGCACCTTCTCCAGGCCCGTGTGGGATTTAAGGCCCTCGTGAAAGCGATCAATCCTCCTGCATAAAAAAGCTGACATTCAGAAGCACACAGGAACATTTTGCAAAACCACTT
This sequence comes from Sorex araneus, assembly GCF_027595985.1. Taxonomy (NCBI): domain Eukaryota; kingdom Metazoa; phylum Chordata; class Mammalia; order Eulipotyphla; family Soricidae; genus Sorex; species Sorex araneus. The sequence continues at coordinate 182,811,937 of NC_073313.1, forward strand.
CTCAGAGGGCTGCTCACCCACCAACACCTGTGTTCATAGAAGTCCCTAGAGTCTGGGTTAAGATCCCAGGCTAAAGGGACACAGGAGCCTTAGCACAGATGAATGCACACCACAAAGACAGATGTGTCAGCTTTGAAAATGTTCGGTAGAGGGGCTGGAGCGATAGCGCAATGGGTAGGGTGTTTGCCTGGCATGTAGCCAACCCGGGTTCAATTCCCAGCATCCCATGTGGTCCCCTGAGCACCGCCAGGAGTTAATTCCTGAGTGCACGAGCTAGGAGTAATTCCTGAGAGCATGAGCCAGGAGTAACCCCTGTGCATCGCCAGGTGTGGCCCAAAAATCCAAAAGAAAAAAAAGAAAGAAAAAGAAAATGTTTGGTAGATAAAGACCCAGCCTCAAAGGGCTGGAGAATGTGAGCTGGTGTGCTCAGGGCTGGGTTTGGTCCCCAGCACCATGTGTGGTCTCCAGAGTATTGTGGGGAGAGTTCTGATGGTCCCCAAGAGTGCCCAGGAGCCTCTCCCTCCACACACACACACACACACACACACACACACACACAAATAAATAAATAAAAACAAAATGTATGATGGGCATGCAATAGTTTTTCTAATGCATTCAGGCTCAGTGGAAAACATCTGTGAGGATAGTGAGTGGGACAGAGAGAGGCCAAAAGGGGCTGGGTAGGGCTGTACAGTGGGTAGGGCTGGAGGTACCTACCAGAGTACCCCATATGGTACCCCATATGGCCCACCAGGAGTGATCCCTGAGTACAGAGTCAGGAGTAAGCCCTGAGCACTTCCAGGCATGCCTCCTGCACAAAGAGAGCAGAGAGTAATTTTAGAAGAGGCAGGTAGGTGTGTGTGGGTGGCGGGGGAGTTGCACTGGAGAGATAGTATAGCTGGTAAGAAACTTGCCTTGCACACAACCGACCCAAGTTCAATTCCATGTGCCTCCCACACCAAAAAGCAAATTAAACAACAAAAAGAAGAAACAGAGATTGCACACATTTGTGTCAAAACTCCATGTTGCCAATTAAGAATATAGTTTAGTGGTAGAACATTTGTCTTGCAAGTGAGGGTCAAAGTTTAGTTCCTGACACTGCCAAATTAAAATTAAAAAAAAAAAATCCCACATTGCCACTAGGCTCACTGAGTGACATTAGGAATGTGTAGTGGCCTCTCTGAGCCTCAGTTTCCTTGCATGAAAAATGTATGTGAAATGATTTTTAAGGCCTAGTTAAAAAGATAACCCTCTGCCTAAAAAAGTAACCCAAACATCCATTCTAGAATGGATGGATCCCCCTTTCAATCTCGCTCCCTCTCCATCTCTATGTAATATGTCACATCTGTTTTAACAGATATCACCCAGATGTTAGCCATTGCCGGAACCCAGGTAGCACTATGGATGATGGAAGGTGTGTTTCTGGGTGCATGGAGGAACATTTATTCTTGGAGTATGCAAAAGACAATATCAGCATTGTTATTTTTTCAAATTAAGTGCCTAATACAGTGCTTGTCAGAAAGTAGATGGCCAATAAATAATACATGATTACATTTATGCATCACATGAAATATGTATCCATATCATATAAGGTTTATTATTACCGAATCGCTGGTGTTCATTCATTCATAAAGCATTTGTGAGGCACCTGTGACATGCACACAGGCTTTGTCCTGGACCCAGGGGAGAAGGTGGGTGTAGAAAAAAAGAAGCTGGGCCCCCACTCTCCAGAAGCTTACAGGATAGGAAGGGGGTGAGGATGAGACCAGACAGAGAGCTGCCAAAACAAACAAACCCAAACAGGCACCATCACAGCCAAGCTCCTGGGAAAGAGGATGTACTTTACAGACAAGGACACTAGTGCTCAGGTGGATTCTGATCCCTAGGGTCAGGGTGCATGGCACTGAGTCTGGGGTCTTTATAAAGAGAAGTCAGGGGATTCCGGTCCTGGGACAAAGGGGACATAGCTCTGGGCAGGTGTCAAGGCAGTTGTTTGCAGTAAAAACCCAGGTAAGGGGTGAGGGTGATAATACAGCAGGAGGGCATTTGCTTTGCATGTGACCACCCTGGGTTTGATCCCAGCATCCTATATGGTCCCCTGAACACCACCAGGAGAAATTCCTGAGTGTAGAGCCAGGAGTAACCCCTGAACATCACCGGGTGTGACCCAAAAGCAAACAAACAACAAATACCCAGGTAAGAAATGCCCTTGGCCATTAGCCAAAGAAATAGGACCACAGGTAGGCCACTTGCCTTGAACGCTAGCCCCCTGGGTTCAATTCCCCAGCATCGAATATGCACCCTGAGCTCTGCCAAGAGTAATCCCTGAGCACAGAGCCGGGAGCAAGCCTTGAGCACTGTCAGGTGTGGCCCCAAGTTCCTCTCCCAAAAGTAAACAAATGCCCTAGTTCTTCCCATATGGCCCAGATGTGTAGACAAGGTCCTCCCAGGAGAGCACCGGGCAGAGAGACGGGGCCTCTGCACAGCTCTGGATGTATCTGCTCTAAGCCAGCTGCCAGCAAGAAGGGCACAGACAGTCAGTCTGGAAGGAATTCACAGCCTTTGGACTTCCAGTCAGGACAGAGAAGACCATGCTCCAGTCGCAACCCCACAATCTCCGTGGTTTCAAATACCAGTGTCTAGAGGGTTGGTGAGATAGTACATCAAGTACTTGTCCTGCACACAGATGACCTGGGGTTGATCCACAGCACCCCCTATTGGTCCCCTGAGCACAGAATCAGGAGTAAGTCTGGGTATGGCCCCAAAGCCAATAACAAATACAAAGGCTAAACTTCTTCCTGCACACTGATCCTGGGCCCTTGCTCTGGACAAGTCATTTGGGAATTCAAGCTGATAGAGAGTTCCTGCTTCTTGGTGCTCACCGTGGCAGAGGGAGAGGAGAGCTCGGGTGGATATGGGGAGGGCTCTCAGCAGGCAGATACTCTAGGCCTGGGGCCAGGAGAGGCGCAAAGGACAGGAGCACGTGCTCTGCTTGCAGGAGGCCTGCCTTTGGTCCCCACCTGCATGGCCCCCTTACACCACCATCGTGAGCGGCCCCTGAGCGCTGCCAGGTATGGCCCCAAATTGAAACTAGTGACTCAAAGAAATGTTCCAATCTCAAAAAATACAGACTCCGCTCCCATTCTGAATTCCAGAGGACCCTGGAGAAAGCAGCTGAGACAACAGTCATTCGATAAAGACTATAGTCTATCATTCTAGAGAGATCTAGAAGCTTCCAAAATGGCGTCTGCTAAAGTGAGCATCACAGCTGTGTAAGTACAGTGCTACACACCTCACTGCTAAGCCACCTGCTCCCTGGACCCTTCAGGAAGCTTCCCTTGGACCATTTCTGTGCAGGGACCCATCTGTAGGCTGGCTAAAGGATGCAGAGAATGGAGCCAGAGCGATAGTACAGGGGATAGGGTGTTTGCCTTGCACACAGCCAACCCAGGTTCAATCCCCGGCATCTCATTTGGTCCCCTGAGCACCGCCAGGAATAATTCCTGAGCACTGAGCCAGGAGTAGCCCCTGAATGTTACCCAGTATGACCCAAAAAGAAAAAAAAGAATGTAGAGACTTTGTCCCCAAAGATGCAGCCCTCCCTGCATGGACTCAGCACCCCATGCCCAGGTCTGCATCCAAGAACACCGGAAACAAACAGCCATACAACACACACATGAAAGTACACACAGCTCTAACCAGTCACCAAAAGAAGGAATCTGCTCAACTGCCCATTACCTCTAGCCATAGAGGGGAACAGTCTTCAGCTGTAAAGAGAATGAAGCCTTGATACACTCTGCAGTGGGTATGGATCTCGACACATTGCTGCACGAATATGCCGCGAAGGCCACATGCTGTTCACTTCAACGTCCATAAAATGGAAGCTAGAGAGAGAGAGTGGTTGTGAGTGGGTGAGGAGCAGGGCACTTGGGGGGCTCGGGGAATGACAGCTAAAGGGGACAGGGCTTCTTTGGAGGTGATGAACTATTCCAACACTGCTGGTGGGTTGGTGGCACATATCTGTGATATGTGCAAATGTGCTAAACACCGTTGCATTGAAACTTCCATTTTATTTTAATTCATGGGCCCAGGAAGCAGTTGAGTCACACCTGATGCTGTTCAGGGCTTATTCTGGCTGAGTTCAGGGGTCACCCCTGATGGTCCCCAAGGGACAGTAGGCAGTGCCAGAGATCAAACTGGGGCTGACTTCATACAAGGCAAGCACCATTCCTGCTGAACTATCGTTCTGGTCCTGAAACATAGATTTTTAAATGGAGGAACTATAAGCAATGTGACTCTCAAGAAAGCTTTCTTCCTAGCCCAGAAAGGAGAGCACTGTAGACAGGTCACCTTTAGACCTTCCACAAGTGACTTGTCTAAAAGTGGCATTCTAGAGAGATCTAGATGTGATCTGATCTAGAAGCTTCCTGGCCCTTTCTGAGAGGTACAGCAGGAAGCCCAGCAGGAGGGCGTGGCTGGGTGGACAGGATCTCATGGGCAGGAGACCAAGGCAGCCACAGACTCTTGAGCTTCCAGGTCCAGATGGAGCCAAGGCAGGCCACGTTTCGGAAGAGATTTTGCGGGAGAATTGCCTACCCTCGTCCTGCTCCCACCTACCTCTAGGCAGACTCCCGAGTTCTGCCAGGGCCACACCCATGACTCACCTGTCCAGATACCCACCGATGTACACAGTTCACTCACATGGCTGCATCCACTGGCTCCATACTATACTCAGTGCTGGCAAGAGTCCCGACACTCATTGTCCACATCGTCATGTTGGTGAGTGCATCCCTTCATTTCACAGCCACTTAGCCAGAGTCTACTCTGTGCCCAGCACTGGGAGAGGGGCGGTTCAAACCACGCCCTCTCCCTGATAACAGACAGGCTTTAAATAAAATAAAATTAAAAAGCAATTTTAGAGCCCCGGAGATGCTGTACGCTCTGGATCACCTGCTTGCTTGCTAGAGGGCTCCATCCCCAGCACTGCATGGCTCCCCAAGTATTCCTGGGAGTGATGCTAGAGCACTGTATCAGGAGTAGTCCCCAAGCAGCACCAGGTATGACCCCCCCCCCAAAAAAAATAAATAGCCTCCCCAAACAAAAAAAATTTTAAAAAAGAAAAGTAACTCTAGAGTCTTACATTATACTCACGGTGATTTTTCTTTAACAGAGGCATGGAAAACTAGGGCTAAGCTCCTTCTGCTCAGCTCTTCTGGAAATAGGAGTACCAAGGCGGACCAGGACGGCAGAACCTGTAGCGATGCGTGTCTCCCTCCGCATGTCACTTCCGGCTTGTGGAGCGAGTGCTTAGTCAGTCCTCCGTCCTGCCCTCCCCCGTGACCCTATCCTGTCCCGCTCCATGATGTCATCCCCGGAGGGTCTTTGAACGGCTGGACTCCCGGGGCTGCCTCTGCAGGAGGAAGGAGCTGGGGGCAGAGGAGACAAGGCAGGAGCAGGACGGCAGGTGGGGCTGAGCCTTCTGCGGGTCTGGGGTCCGGGCTGGTGGAGGAGAAGAGACTGAGGCAGAGGCCGGCCCCTGAGAGCCTGAGGGTCTGACCCCAGGAGCATGGCCATTGTCCTATGGGCAAGACTGGCTTACTGGCCACCAGGGACAGGTGGGTGGGAAAGGGGGCAGCATGAGGCTTGTGCCTTTGGGGGGTGCTGGCCTGGGAGGTCCTGGACACCAGGCTCAGCCCAGAAGCCAGGGCTGGGGTATATGAAGAAGGGCAGCCAAGACCTCGGCTTGGACAGGAGGGCCGAAAGGAGAGACTTTGAGGAATGAAAGGTGACCCTGATAGACAAGGACTTGAAGTGTCGAGTGTCCCCCAAAGAGAGGCAAGAGCACCTTGGCGGGTTGATTCCCCCAGGAACTGGGGGCTAGACAGGCAGCTGTCGGGGGTGAGCACTGGCCCCCAAGCCTGGAGCAGATAGTCCTGACACTTGCTTCGCTTCTTCAGCAAAGAGCCCGGGCTGAGGGCGGCCCCCAGCATCAGGGCGGGCCGGGGCTCGGAGGAAACAGATTGCCCACCTTCCCAGGCCGTTCCTCATGCCCGTGTCTCCATCAATTGCCTGGAGCAGCGCCCACTCTCCCCCGGCCGCTGATTTGCAGTCGGGGCATATCAGTCATGATAAGACATTACTTAAAGCAGCGGTGACAGGGCCTAATCAGTCTTGTGAAATATAGACTTCTCCCCACCCTGCGGGCAGGGCCGACATTAATACACATTTATGCAAAGCAAGAGCTGTAGCTGTCGGGGGCTAATCTTTACAAGTATGATAAATGATGTTTATTTTCTGTGATGGAACGAAACACCCCAGCCGACAGTAATTGTAATAAAAAGGACAGATCAACTTCTATAAAGTGATTGAATTACCCTTCGATTGCATTAATGTCCACACTCCGTGCTGTCCCCGGTTTCCTCGGGGCTCTGAGGACAGGGAGCAGGACAATCTCCCCTTCGGACCTACGTCTGTCCTTCACCCAGGCTGAGGGGCTGAGGGACTGAGGGGCCCTCCCGCTGACAGCAGTGTGTGTGGGGGGGGGTAGGGGGGTGCTGTCCACTCCAGCCTGGACCAGACCTTTATCTCCCCGTATGACCAGACCCTCCTCTGGGTTGAGGTTCCTGACTAATATCAGTCCAGGAAGTGGGTCAGGAAGAAGGTGGGAGGGGGTTGGTCCCACATGGCCAGCCTTCTGCAACCAAGGTGTGATGTCTACCTACGGGCCTGGGGTATTTCTCTTTGTGGGGAGAGAAGGTTGGGTCACACCTGGCAGTATTCAGGGCTTACTCCTGGCTCTGCACTCAGGAATCACTCCCAAGAGTGCTCAGGGGACCCTGTGGGGTATCGGGGATGGAACCAGGGATGGCTTCATGCAAGGCAAGTGCCTTCACCGCAGTACGATCTCTTCCACCAGCAACTTCTATTCTTTGCAGACCACGACTCACAAAGGTTAGGAGACTTGTCCAAGGTCACACAGACAGTGTGTGACAAAGAAGGGATTTGCATGCAGAGGTGCTTGACAAATGAAGTGCTGAGGGGAGCCCTGGCTCCCAGAGCTGTCCCTGATATACCCACCCAGCTCCTCAGTCACCCAGAGAACTGGAGTGTTAGTCTGGTCTCGTTGTGAGGCTATGTAGACCTGGGGAGGCCAGAGCAGAGGGACTGGGTGCCATGTCTCTGTCACTACCCAGTGCAGTCAGAGGGGGTTGAAACTGCCCCGAGACCTCAGTCTTCCTATGGGTAAAGTGGGGACAAGGACAGACAGAGATCAAACCTCTTTCCCAACCCTAAACCAATGTGACACATGGAGAAGGGGTCTCAGGAGGGTGTTGGCTGGGTCCTGCCCCAGACTCAGACATTTCTTGGGAGGTCCAGTGACCCCGCTGAGGGAGCTAGAGAGCCCAAAGACCAAGGAATGACATCTCTGGATTGTGTTCTCCATGGAAGTCAAGGGGATCTTTCAAGTCAGCTGGCCCTTACCACTGCCCTGCCCGCAGCCTCCCCCAGCCCGAGGGAAGCCGGAGTAAAGGCTCCTTCCCCACACATTTGCCCTGCGCATGTTCAGCTCTGGTCAAGCTACAGAAGCAGCTAATTCAGAGGGGTCTAACAAGAGCATTTTTACCCATGCAATCTTTTCCCAGCCTCATTCTTCTGTCCTGACACAGCGCTCAATGGCAGGACCGAGGCTTAGAGTGTGTGTGTGTGTGTGTGTGTGTGTGTGTGTGTGTGTGTGCGCGCACTCGGGGTGTTGGGGTGGGGTCCCCAGGACTAGTTAGCAACAGAATTGGCATCTCCCTGCTGCCACCCACCCGGCTTGGGGGCACCGAGTGAGTCTGACTGGGGAGAACAATTTCAAAGCACTACTTTTGAGCTACACTTAAACCCAAATCCTAACCCTCTGCAAATGTTTTCCCCAGGAATGCTGATGCTGATTCGGGCCCTCTGGCTAGCAGCACCTTGAGTGGACTCTGCGGGTGCTGAGTCTGTGGCGGGGGGGGGGGGGGGGTGCATGTGGGAAGAGGATGAAGGAGGTGACAGGCCCTCCCAGCAAGGCCCTTGGTTCTCCTGAGCCACCCAGAGGGCTGACTACGCCACGCAGCTTTGATGGAGCCGTGATGATGCTCCAGCCGTAAAGTTCTGGCCTGGCATGCATGGACCCTGATTGTTCCCTGTTACCACCTGGCCCCCTGATGGCCCAGCTGTTAGGCTGACACCCAGCACCGGCCCTGGTCTTTATACAGCAGCACTGGAGGTGGCATCTTTTCAAAAACAAAGAAGAAAAAGATACAGATTGGGGTAGGGGGGAGCTTAAAGGGGCTAGAGCCCAACACTGTGTGGTCCCTGAGCACAGGGAGCGAGCCCCAAGCACAGAGCTGGGAGTAGGTGTGCTCTAATACTAAAGCAAATGGAAAATAGGTAAAGGAACAAACACGATAACCTCTCAGTACCTGTATTGCAAATCATAATACCCAAAAGGAGAGAGAGAGAAAGACAGAGACAGCGACAGAGACGGAGAGAGTGCCTGCCATAGAGGCAGGCTGGGGGAGGTGGCAGGAGGGAAACTGGGGACATTGGTGGTGGGAAATGTACACTGATGGAGGGAACATTGTATGACTGAAACCCTACCCTGAACAGCTTCGTAACTGTATATCTCACAGTGACTCAATAAAATAAAGCGAACCAAACACACACACACACACACACACACACACACACACACACACACACACACAAACCCTGCTGCAGAGCTTGACGTGGCTCAGTCATACAATGGAGTAACACCCCAGCCCACAGCATGCTCACGCTCCGTCCAGGTGGACAAGGGGTGCTTGGTTAGAGAAGCCCGCCCCTCCTGGCCCCACACAACCCTGCACTGTAGGTTCCCACATATTTAAATGTCTGGGGCCGGCCATTTCACACAGGCAGAAAGGTGCTTCATGGAGAAGGAGAAACGGGGCTAAACTATCCTAGGGGCACTCCAGATAAGTGGATGTTCACAGAATGAGCATTGAAGTGCATGGCTCTAAAACTATTCATTTTGAGGGCTGGAGAGATAGTACAGAGGCTAAGGCACTTTCCTGGCCTGTGGCCAACCTGGGTTCGATCCCTGACATCCCATATGGTCTCTTGGGCACCACCAGGAATAATTCCTGAGTGCAGAGCCTGAGAATCACTGGGTGTGGACCAAAACACAAGCAAACAAAAAACTTCATGTTTTACAGTAGTGGAGGGAAGCTGACACCAACGGTGGGATGATGTTAGGACATCGTATGTCTAAAACTCGACTATCAATGCCTTTGTAAATCGTGCCATTTAATAAAACAATTTTTAAAGATAGCTGCTCATTTACTTGGGCTGGAGAGATAATATAGCATGTAGAGTGATTGCAGACAGCCCAGGTTCAATCCCTGGAACCCCACAGGGTCCCCTGAGCCCAGCCAGGTGTGATCTCTGAGCACAGAGCCCGCAGGAAGCCCTGCACATCCCTGGCTGTGTCCAATCACAATACTAACGGTCAGCAGAATCTCAGGCTCTGCCCGAGAGGCTTCCCAGACACAGCACCCTCGCCGTCCCCCCACCCCGCCCCATCTCTCCCAGGAAAGGGTCACGGCCCAGCTGGTCCCTCCTCTTCCTGCAACTACACCCCTACTCATGGCCCCCAGCCCAGGTAACCTACACAGCCTTGAGCCGGAACTTCAGGGCTCAACCCCCTTTCTTGATCCTAGTCCAGGCCAGGCCCAAAGGGAACTTGCCTATACAGCTGACACTTCCCTTTCCTTGTATGTGTGCTGGTGTGTGTGTGATTATTGTAAAAAAATATAAATTATAAAAAGTAAAAAATTTATTTTTTTTAAGCACAGCAGGTAGGCGTTTGCCTTATACGCGCCAACCTGGGTTTGATTCCTCCATCCCTCTCGGAGAGCCTGGCAAGCTACCGAGAGTATCCTGCCCGCATGGCAGAGCCTGGCAAGCTACCCGTGGCGTATTCGATATGCCAAGAACAGTAACAACAAGTCTCACAAAGGAGACGTTACTGGTGCCCGCTTCAGCAAATCAATGAGCAACGGGATGACAGTGAGACAGCGATACAGTGATATATTTTTATTACTGCTGTGAGGCCAGGGGTCCAGGGCCACCAGGGCCACTCCAGGTGGTGCTGGGGACTGCCCCAGGGCTGCACACTCAGGCCACCCCCCACCCTCTCTGTGCTCTGCCACCTAGGGTCTAGCTCTCTTTTCCTTGCTCAGGAAGCTACACTGCTTGGCCCCGTCTCTGGTGTCCTGCCCAGGCCAGTGCTCAAACAGGCCCACATCACTAGCCCAGAACGCTCTTTCCCTCGCCTGGGAGGGCAGGTAGTCAGTCCATTGCGAAATGAGGGCGAATGCTTTCTGTTCTCAAGGTTTGGCTCCATGAGGGCGCCAGCACACTCCCCCCACCCTCGGAACGACGAGAAACCAGCACCCACCGAGCAAACATCCTTGGCATTCGGGAGCCAGCGGGGCGGGCCCTGGTATTCCGGGGAGCCGGGCACACTGCCTATCTGGCAGGGGGGACGCCCCTGATCCCCCTCCAAGCCAACCACCCAGACGGGCTTTCCAACACAGAGTTCTGGGGTCCGCACCCAGACCCAACACCCCACCCCAGCACAACCCCACCCCCACCACACCGGGCTGGGCCTCTTGTGCCGCTAAAAGGGGGGGGACGTAGGGGCAGTTCCTTGCCAAATGCCAGGGAGGGAGCTCTGACCCCATCCCTCCACCCCCGCACCAGCCCAGAAACTCTCAGATAGGTTTTGGAAGATCACGCACCCATGGAGACTCTGCCCCCAACCCACACGGAGCCCTCCCCCCTCCCCCAGACTGCGGCTGCCACGTGACTGACCCTGGGCTGTGGCCATCCTGGGCCAGTGCTAAGCCCTTTGGCGGAAAAACTGTGCCAGGGTCGGACCTGGCTGGTGCCTGCTGATGGGAGGCGCGGAGCGGAGGAGATGCGGTGGGAAGGTGGGAACTTGTCCACGTCCTGTTTATTCCCGTTTATTCCCTACATTCCTTCCCTGGGCGTCCTCCCCCGCAATTCACCCGGCAAACCTGAGATTGCGCCAAGGGAAGGGGAGGGTGGAGGGAGGGAGGGAGAGAGAGACAGAGACAGAGACAGAGACAGAGACAGAGACGGAGAGACAGAGATCCAAGTTTTCTGCCCCGGTACCCCAGCAGGCCTGGTCCTGCACCCCCAGACAAGGATGCGCAGGTCTGAGCGTCGGGGACCAGGAGCCGGGGATGGGGTGGAGGCGGGGCGGAGGGGAGAGCAGCGCCGGTGGGGGCTTTCCAGAGGAGAGCTGGCCGGATGTTCAAGCCACCTCCCGAGTCCTTGAACTCCCAGGACCGGCAGCAGATGGTCGTTAGCGGGTTAGGGGAGCCGGGAGGGGAGCTGCAACGGGCCGTTTGCCAGAACAGCGCGCTCCGGATCAGTCTGGGTCGGCGCTGCAAGGGCCCCGCGCCCCTGGTCCTGAGCCAGGGTGGACGGGCTGGAGCGGGGCTGGGCAGGCGCCTCGAGGCAGGAGCCGAACAGGCTGTTGGTAATTATTATTATTACTCTTTATTAGGAGCGCGGCTGCCCAGACCATAAGGCCACGTGTGGGCCCCCCTCTCTCTGCTGGAGCGTCATTAGGGGAACACATTTGGGTGAGACTAATGAGGTTGGCTTCGGTTCCGATCGGAAATAAACCGGGCACCCCCGGGGGGCTGTAGGGGGAGGGTTCAGGCCACACTTTGATTTGGAGGCAGCACGTTGCTGCCGGCTGAGGTGCTCGTTAATGGACCCCAGCCGCCTCTGGGCGTTGGGCTCTGAGATGCTACAATTTATTCTGATTATCGGGGCCTTGACACGGAGAGGCGGGCTGGAATTTCCACTCTGATAATGAGGAAGGCGGACAGTGCCGCTCTTAGGGTCATTTTCTTTTCAATCCGAGTAGGAGGAATTTGATCTTGGCCTCCGGAACTCTCCTTGGACGTCCCCAATGCAATGCAAGGGGCCCCTGTTGGGCCCGGCCCGAGCGGTGTCCACCCTGGCTGGTTTATTCTCTCTCCATCATGCAGCTGAGCCCTGAGCCTAAATCCAAACAAGGTACCCCCCATTCGGGGACACCCTCTCCGGAAGGAGCACAGGACTGTCCAGAAGGAGGACACAAGTCTCTGCAAAGCAAAGCTATCTTCACTTGAAAATCCTGGGCTGGCCTTGTGAGGACCATGATGGGGGGGAGTGCAGGTAGCTTGAGGGGAGGCACTCTGGTGGAGGTGTTGTCAAAACATTCATTGCATGCACGAAACTCCAGCACTAACAGTACTATAAATCATGGTGCCTAAAATTAAAAAAAAAATTTTTTTTATTAAAGAAAAAAATCCTTGGCTGGAGAGACAGTATTGTGATTTTGGTACTTGCTTTGCAGGTGACTGACTGTGGCTTGATACCTGACACTGTATGGTCCCCCAAGCACTGCCAGGAGTTATCCCTGAGCACAGAGTGGGGACTAAGTTCTGGGTGTCACTGGGTGTGAGAGGAAAAGAAGGAAATAAAGGAAGGAAGGAAGGAAGGAAGGAAGGAAGGAAGGAAGGAAGAAAGAAAGAAAGAAAGAAAGAAAGAAAGAAAGAAAGAAAGAAAGAAAGAAAGAAAGAAAGAAAGAAAGAAAGAAAGAAAGAAAGGAAGGAAGGAAGGAAGGAGAGAGGGGAGGGAGGAGAGAAGGATGGATGGAAGGAAGGAAGAATGGAAGGGATGGAGGGAGGAAGGGAGGATGGAAGGAAGGATGGAAGGAAGCAAGGATGGAAGGAAAGAAGGATGGAAGGGAGGAAGGGAGGATGGAAGGAAGGAAGGATGGAAGGAAAGAAGGAAGGAAGGGAGGAAGAGAGGGAGGAAGGAAGGAAGGAAGGAAGGAAGGAAGGAAGGAAGGAAGGAAGGAAGGAAGGAAGGAAGGAAGGAAGGAAGGAAGGAAGGACTCTAATCAGGCTTGATCTTGGGGCTTTCTGCAGCACTGGGCTCCAGCTTCCCGTGGCCCCCCTGCCCTGCCCTGCTCTGCCTGTGGGGTCTCATGTCTAAACCTGCTTGCCCCCAGTTCCCCTTCTTTGTGGGGATCCGAGGTACGGGTGTCCTTACAGCTGAACCGTGCAGCCGGGCTGATTCTGGGGGCTTCATCCATAGGGGCACTTCACATGAGTTAGGCCCCCCAGCCAGCGGTCCCTCCATATTGCACACGTCTCTCTCTGGGCACTCCTGGCCCTCTGAGACATGGGGCTGGGATGGCTCTTCGGTTGCAGGTCCTGGTGCATGCCTTCACTCTGCAACATGCCCCAGGGACCCACGTAGACAGGGAGCAGGAGACAGGAGGGCCTGAGGAGCAGTCAGCGGCATTGAACTCTGAGCTCCATGGGGCCCGAGTGCTGCAATCATTACTAATGTGTGCAGGGAACAAGCGTGTTGAGTGTTCTCTTACTCAGGATTCATCTAAGAGCCCCGCAGGTCACAGGGAATGGGAACTGGGGCTTATCCTGGAAGCTTCAGTGGGAGCAAAGGAAAGACTCATCACAGTTGCTCTATTTTCCTTTGGGGGGGGTGGGAGAGGGGTGACAGAGCAAATGTTTGGTGAAGAATGTGCAGAAGGGGAAACCAAGGCAGCCGAGTGCTGTTCTGATGCTGGCTGAGCACTGAGCACTCAGAGAGACACCCAGGCTTCCCTCCCAAAGCACCCGGGCCCACGTCCCACTCAGCCTGACCCCGCAGGCCTTTCTTCTACACCTGATAATGCTACCTGATAATGTAGCCAGTGAGGTGGAGATTCTTGGGTTCAACATCCAGCAGGGAGGCTTGCAAGGAGGCGGATGTTGGGCCCCTTCCCCTCCACTTACCCCCTGTCCTCACCTTGGCTTCCTTCTTTTTGCCCACTCCATTGCCCAGAAGCCACCCGCTCCCTTCCCCCTCCTGTGGGCCCAGGCATCACGCTCATAGCCATCAGCCCCTCCCTGCTCTGCCTGCTTCTCCCCCCGTGCCCCCCACCACAAGTCCCCACTCTCTCTGTACCAATCTCCCGAGGTCGCCCACTGCACCCCGCACCCTCAGTCCTGTGTTCCCTGTTTAACAGTTCGTTCCCTTTCCCCCATCCTTGGCGCCAAGCCACCCTGCCCCTGCCAGCAGTCTCTGTTTTCCTCTCTAAGCCCCTTCTCGCTTCTTGCTCCCTGCTGCCTACCTGGGGGAAATGCTGAGATCCTGGGACAGAGGGAGAGGTCTGAGAGCTCACCTTTGCTCCCTAAGGCTGGGGGCTGAGCCCCTCAGGGTCTGGGCAGCTGGCACAGGTACAAGAGAGTCTGAGACAGTGCCTCCCTGGAGTATGCCCACTTCTGGTCTCCCGGCTGTCTCCAGCTGGATGTGTTCTATGCCTTGGGGGCCACCTGCCCTCCCCTCTCCCAGGACAATCTTCCAGGGAGGCTATGGGCCTGGGCACTTCCCTGCCTGACCCTTCAGATCTCCGTCACCCCTAAGTGTTGGAGTCCCCTGGCTCGGTCTCTGCACCTGTCACTCTCATCTGTCCCCTGGGGAATTCCTGTATCACATCCCACATGTGACATTGCCTGGGTGCCTCACAGTGACCATACCTGAGCTTCTGGCTGGTCTCCTCCCACTGTACTCTAATCCCTTCACCTGAGGCATCACCTTCCTCCCCTGGGGTATCAGAAGAGGACCTGTGTCCCTTCATCACCCCCAGACCCACCTCTGGCCTGGGCCCTTGTGACCATTCTCATCTGTCTGCCAGCGCTGCCCCTTTGCAGACCTTTGTGCACAGAGAACATGTTGTGAGGCAGTGCTGCACACCCTTTTCCCTGCAGACTGGCAGCAGAGGGTGCTCTAGGGCAGTGCTGTTAGCCCTCTAGACTGGCAGCAAAGGACTCTCTAAGGCAGTGCTGTTACCTTTCTAGACTGGCAGCAGAGGGCGCTCTAAGGCATACTGTTACTTTTCTAGATGGCAGCAGAGGGCGCTCTAAGGCAGTGCTGGTACATTTCTAGACTGGCAGCAGTGGGCGCTCTAAGGCAGTGCTGGTACCTTTCTAGACTGGCAGCAGAGGGCGCTCTAATGCAGTGCTGTTAGCTCTCTAGACTAGCAGCAGGGGGCGCTCTAAGGCAGTGCTCTGTGCCCATTGCCCCTGGGCTCTGCCAACAAAACCAGTTCATCAGCACTAGCTTTCAGGGGGAGCAGGGAGCGCCATGCCCTATGCCCCACACCACAGGCTCCTTCTGCGTGAACTTGCTGGGACCAACTCCCTGGGGCCCCTTTCCTGGGGCCCCCTCACTCACAATGTGTCGGCCAAAGTAGCCTTTCCGCCACCCAGCCTCCTGGCTTTTCTTTTCCTTCCTGAATGTGTTTCCAGAGTCTGGGGCCTGAGCACGCGGGGACGGGGAGAGACCTTGTGAAAGGACAGCCCCGGGGGGAGGAAGGACCCATCACCACGTGGATCTGTCTCAGCCTCTGAGCCGTCCGTGCTGGGGTGACCCAGGGGAGACCCAGTACCTCCTCCTTGGGGCAGACTCCTTGCCAGGGAGTCTGGGCGGCTGGAGGGACCCAGAACCAGATTCGCCCCTTGGATGGAGATCAGCAGCACCCAGGGTGGCCTCCACTAAGCAGAGAGGGATGCTGTTGCCCTTCGAAGTCTCTGTCTCGCTGAGCTGGCACAAGAGCTCCCTGCTCTAACCCCAGCTCTGCAGTTGGGCTGAACTGAAGCAAGGGACACAGGTCCCCCAGTACACCCACACTGGGGAAGCCAAGAGACCAGCCCTCCCTTCCTGACTCAGCGCTTGGGAAGTACAGGCAGGTCCCTCGGAGACCAGGGGAGCCCAGGGCTTGACTCCTCGCGCCGCTAGCTCTGGAGGCCAGGAGGGGAGGCTGGCGGGCGAGCCAGCTCCAAGGCTTTTTCATTTCTGGGCAGTTAAGGGAGCTAAGGTGAGGGGCAGTCGGAGAGACCTGTGCACCCTGCAAAATGGGCTTAGTTGGCCGAGTTGCAGCCTCACTAAATTCTGCACCGCGCCACCTCCCTCCCCCGGGGTGGGCTGCTTCTAAAAATGCACGGACTTCCGAGGCTTGGCTCCGCCGAGAAGCTGAGACTCCCCGTCTTTGCAGCGCTCACCGCCCTTTAGGAACCCGGGTGGGTGCATGGTGGGGGCGGGACTATCGACACTTTTCCCCCCACCCCCCCACCCCTCCACCCGCGGTTCCATCCCGCCCGCGCGCGCGAGCGGGCGCTGCTGCCAGCGGCGTGATTTATAAGAAAGGGGCCGTGATTAATCAGCCAGTCAGCACGGGGTGCACCCATCTTCTTTCATTTACCTGCCCCCCTGACCCCCAGCGCAGTCCCAGGCAGCGCCGGGCAAGTGTATTAATCATGCACTTTAAAAATATTTAAAGGAGGCGCGGGGCCCCGAGCGGAGTCTCCTTAATGGACTGCGTTTCCGCGCGGGGGAAGTATGCTAATGAGGAGATAAAACAAACCGGCTGTTTGAAATGCAGATGAGCCCTCGGCCCTCCCGCCGCCCCCCCACCCCGGGCCCGGCTAACGCGCCCTCCTCCCAGCCGCGGCTGGCTCGGTCGCCGCCGCTTAACCAGGACAGATAGCGCCTGGTGGCCGAAGAGAGAGGCGCTGCGCTCGGGCTTTCTCCCCGTCGTCTGCAATTAAAGAAAAAAAAAAAAAAAAGGAGCAAAGACGCACGCACGCAGGCTGGTGTGTTTGCAGAACCCCGCGCCTGCCTGCACGAGCGCCCGCACACCTCCCCCCGCGGTTCTCACCTGGCGCATCCAGCCGCGGGGCCGCCCCCTCTACCCTCTCCACCTGGCGCCCGGCTGCTGCGGGGTCAAAGCCTGGGGCAGTCTCCAGCGCCCTGGGACAGACATCTGAGCCTTCCCGGCATCTCGGCCACCTCCTCCCCTCACCCCGCACCAAGTCCTACCCCCGCCTCCCACGCCCCCACTAGCGTGGACGGGACCTGACCTGCTAGCCCTGCCCGCTCCGCCCCCCCCCCCCGCTCCTCCTCATCCTCCGGATTCCCGGTGCGGGGGGAGTCTCCGGGGTCTCCCCGCTCGCTGCCTTGCACGGTCCCGGCGTGTTTGCGTTGACCGCTGACATTCAGTCACTCGCGGTACGGAACAGGGCTGCCCACCGCAGTGCTGGTCCCAGGTCCCGGGTCCTGGCAGCGAAGGCCTCCGGGGCAAGGGAGTCGCTAAGGAAGCCGGGGAGGTGACCTGGGCTAGGACTTCCCGCCCTGCACCTGCGGAGGGAGGACTCCAGGTGCGCGCGCTCGCCGTGGGGGGCAGCACCTCACTGTCTGCGCCCCGCCTGCTTTTTCCAGCCGGCCAGCTGCGGGTGGCCCGCTCTGCCACTTCGGTAAGGATCTCCACGCACCCACCCACCCGCCCCCAGCCCTGGCCGGCTCCCCACTACTTAAGAGTAATGTCTCTCTCAGGGAGGGGGACACTTGCCTTGGATGCGCAGCCCCATATGGTCCCCCCAGCCCCATCAGGAGTGATGCCTGACTCAGCACTGCTGGGAGTGCCTCCCCACACACACACCTCAAAAACGGATTCTCAACATTTCTAAGTCCCAGCTGCTCCAAGTCTGCTCTCTTTCTTCCCTGGGCCTCGCTGAACGGGTCCCTCCCCGACCCCCAAATTAGTCCCTTAGATAGACTCTTCTTTGGGGCCAGAGTGCTAGTACAGCAGGGTAGGGCATTTGCCTAGCACCTGGGTGACTGGGGTTCGGTCCCTGGCATCTCATACGGTCCCCAGAGCATCACCAGGAGTAATTCCTGAGTGCAGAGCCAGGAGTAAGTCTTGAGCATCATAGGGTGTGGCCCAAAACCAAGCAAAAATTGAATTAGATAAATAGACCTTCTTCAAGTTATTTCCTTCCACCACCCCAATTTTCTCCCTGCACTGGTCCCTTCACTGGCATTCCCAGATTCCTCACGACTCTTCATCCAACTGAGCCTCAGGTTGCCTTGTGGGAGGCAGATTCTGAGGAGACCATAGGGTGAAAAAAAGCCTTGAAGGATTCTCAGAGAGAAGCTGGTGGATGGAACCCTCAGAGCCTGCACACCCAGCAGAGGGCGCTGGAGCTACAGGTCTGGGCGGGGAGACCTGGGTATGGTGCTGCGAGCTCGGTCATGGTCTTGCGCGTCCAGCAGAGGGCGCGGGAGCACGGCGAGCAGGTCGCGGGAGCCAGGCTTAGGGAGACAGCAGGGCAGGGGTGTGGTACTGCGAGCTCAAGAAAAGACTGAGCGTGGATCCCAAGTTGGCAATGCTCACAGCTGAAGGCTTCCCACAAGATACGCTGTTCACGGGCAGGCCGCAGCAACAGTACAGCAGCTAGGACGTTTGCCTTGCATGCAGGCGACCCATTCCAGGCATCCCAAACGGTCCCCTGAGCCCCACCAGCAGTGATCCCTGAGCACAGAGCCCGGAGTCACCCTGAAAATCGCTGGGCATGGCACAAATGCAAAACGACAACAACAAAATATAATATGCCGCTCATAGGTGGGCGGCAATCCCCTGCCCAGGGGCCCAGAGCGAGCCCTTGTCTGCCCTGGGCAGAGCCCAGTTGCGGTCACGGCTTGTGTGAGGAGCTGGGAAGATTGCTGCAGAGAGGAAGAGCAAAGCCCAGAGATGCTGACTGAGTTGGCCGCCCCGGGGTGACTGATCTCCTGCAGAGTACCCCCAGATGCACCGCCCACGGGCTCCTTCTCCCACCCGAGAGAGAAGCCACACAAGGCATTTCTCCATCTGCAGTTGGGTGATGCCAGGGCTAGGGACAGACATTTAGGAGCAGTTGGGGGCTGGACTACATGGAGAGTCGTGGGCTGGGTGAGTCCTCCCGAGGAAGGGGGTGAGATGTGTTTGGGTTGAGCCCTTAAAACTGCTCCTGTGGGCCTCCCGCCTACTGACTGTGATCCTGAGGTCTCCTAACCCATTTTGGCACCAGAGCAGATTCTTGCAGCCATGCATTTTGACTGTGAACTGAACTACAACCTCGTGCAGCCCGGGGAGGGATTTTTTTCCCTCTCCACCCCATTTTTCTGAGTGAAAATGGCGGCAGCGGCAGCAGCCACGCGGTGAGAGCCACCCTCTAAGACCCCTACACCAGGAGGTAGGACTTTCTTTAGTGACGTAGCCTGTAGGTGATCCTGGGAGGGGGGGTGTTCCCGGCGCGCCTTCCGCCCAGAGATGAACCGACAGCCTCGGCACGAGAAGCAGAGCCTCCCGCCTACTGACTGTGATCCTGAGGTCTCCTAACCCATTTTGGCACCAGAGCAGATTCTTGCAGCCATCCATTTGACTGTGAACTGAGCTAAAATATTAGAAACCCAAAACCGCGTGGCCGCAATAGCGGCCGCGTGGACTCAAAGTCTTCACTTTTACCAAGGAAGAGAAATTATTAGATGATGCTTATTCAGCAGGCCTGATTGTTGGGGAAAATTTCCAATCAACAATAGTGAGTTCTGTATGGAAATATGAAATGTACTCAATATATAGAGAGAATAATGGGAATATCATCAGCTACTTAGATGGGGGATGGGGTGGGAGGGGGGTGTATCGGGGTTCTTGGTGGTGGAACGGGTGCACTGGTGAAGGGATGGTGGTTTAATCAGTATTTGACTGTGACTTAAACCTGAAAAAAAAAAAACTGCTCCTGTGGGCCAGAGTAATAGTACAGCGGGTAAGGTGCTTGCTTCGCACGTGGCCAACCCCAGCATCCCATAGGGTCCCCCAGCACTGCCAGGAGTGTTTCCTGAGTATAGAGCCAGAAGGAACCCCCGAGCATCCCAGGGTGTGGGCCAAAAAACAAACCAACCAACAAAAACTGCTCCTAGTTCAGACATGGGGAGGAACCAGACAAGCAACAGAAGGAACAACAGGTTCTCATGTTGGGGCATAGAGAGAAGGGGCTGCCTGGTTGTGTGTCTGTTCTGCCAGCAAGGAAGGCAGAGGGGCTGCCATGGGAGGAATGTCACCCTCCGTGTGTGTGCCTTCACTTGCGCTTTTCTCTTTCAAATCAGTTGCAAAGCTGTTGGCTGAGGTTCCTGGCAAAAGGAGAAGCCACTGAGGGCTGAAGGGAACGTGAAGACAAGAGGGAGCCCCCCAGAGCAGAGGGTGGGACTGTGTGGACTTGCTCTGTCTCTCTGAATGTGTATATACACTTCTATCTGCATACATGCCTGTTGCTCCCAAGGTTTTGCACTCCTGGACGCTCAGAATATTTCTGCCGGGCTGGAGCAATAGCACAGTGGGTAGAGCATTTTTCTTTCACGCAGCTGACCCTGGTTCCATTCCCAGCAACCTATACAGTCCCCTGAGCACTGCCAGGAGTAATTCCTGAGTGCATGAGCCAGGAGTAACCCCTGTGCATTGCTGGGTGTGACCCCCAAAAAAGCAAAAAAAAAAAAAAAGAATGTTTCTGCATCTGGATAAGGAACTGGGGCTGAAGGGTTATTCCCAGGTGGGGATCAGGGTGCAGGTAGAGGATTATTGAGAGACTCAGGGGTGCATTTCATTCTATGGCTCTTTCCTGACCTCTGCTTTACACAGGTCACAGTTGTCTCTTTTGGGGGGGGGGGGTGCACCCAGCATGCTCAGAACTTACTCCTGCCTCTGTGCATTGTGACTCTCGGGTCCCTGCTGAGGAGCTGCGAGCCGGAGGCCCCAGCAGACCCGCTAAAAGCAAGGAGGAACCAGGCACAGCACAGTTCACCGGATTCACTGTGTCTGTCTGATGGGCGAAGGTGACCTCAGCCTTCAGCTTGCCTCCCGCCCCAACTGCCTGCCATTCTGGGGGGTGGTTTCTAGGTACTGGTGCAGGTGGGGGTCCCGGTGCCTGCGGACTGAGTGGCTGAACGGGGGCCCTCCCTGGGTGGTGACTCCTGGGAGCCCCCGTGTTGTCTCTCTCCCCAGAAGGGGCCTTCACAGAGGTCTCTGCCCCCCTACTCCCATCCTTGCAGGCACCTGCAGCTGGGGCTCCTGATAGATGGAGCGGCCCCGAGGCGGGAGGAGGGGGGCCCCCGGGTCTGTGCGGGGAGCTGTGTTGGGCCGTGTTCTGCCTGACACCTTTATTAATCGCTGGGCCAGGAAGATAAACAGCTTGTTAATTAAATTTGCAGATGGGGCGAAGTTGGGAGGTGTTGTGATTATTCCATCCCAGGAAGATAGAATGAGCCCACGTGGCCCTCTGGAGGGGTCAGCCTGGCCTGAGGCCTGGACGTGGCACTGAGGCAGTGTGGCTCAGGACCACAGCGAGGCCACTGGCCGTGGAGAGTCTCCCTGTGCGGTGCTGGGGTCTGAAGTGGCCTCGAGCCTCGCAGGTGCAGGGCCTGGAGCTCCCTTGCGGCTTCCTCAGACTGGATTTCCCTCATCTTTGCAAGGAGGGGGCCCGCCAGAGGGGCCAGATGTGAGCCTAAGTGTTCTCGCTCACAAGTGGGGGGAAAGGCTGCTTCTGGGTCAGGGCTGTCAGTGACCACTGCACCCTCATCAGGCTCCTGCAGGGTCTCTCGGTGGGAGCAGGATGTGTGTGGTGGTGGCAGGGGGGTTTCAGGAGACTTGGGTCTTGGCAGAGGAACATGGTCTGTCTGGATGGCCCAGACAGGCTACAGACCAGCTATATAGCAGTTTGCAAGGGTGTTGAGGGCTGGATACCAGGGGGCTCTAGAGACTGAGGGTTTAGCATTGATCATTCTCAGAAAACTGGGGTTTGGGGCCAGAGCCATAGCACAGCGGGTAGGACACTTGCCTCGCAAGCAGCAGACCCGAGTTCGATCCCCGGCCTCCTGAATAGTCCCCTGTGCATGACCAGGAGTAACACCTGAGTGCAGAGAGGAGCAAACCCTGAGAATCATGGGGTGTGTGCCAAAAACTGAGAGAGAGTGAGCGAGAGAGAGAGACAGAGAGACAAAGAGAGAGAGAGAGAGAGAGAGAGAGAGAGAGAGAGAGAGAGAGAAAGAGAAGAAAACCAAGGTTCCAAGAGTCCAGAAAGTTCTCAAGGTGAAGCCAGCATGGAGTGCATACTTGAAGGGGGCCTAAGGGGAATTAGAGGGGCCCAAGGGGTGTGTGAAGGTTGAGGGGAGGTCGAACGTTCGGAAGTCTTAGTCTGAGGGGGAGGGTATAGAGGTTCTGGGATGGTGTGAAAAGATTTGGGACATCTAGTGTCTAACACGTGATGCTGGGGTGTGGGGAGACAGGGATCCTGGGAGACGGGACCCTGGGGTGTCTGGAAGTTGGGGAGGCTTCCTGTTTAGATATAGTCTTGGGACTTCAGGACAGCTGAGACTAGAAGTTTGCAGGTCAGGGGTGCAGAAGCCCAAGGATGGTGTTGGCAGCCGAACGCGGCTCAACGTCGCCACCTACTGTGCGTTCCTCCACATTACAGGCAGGAGGGCGGGCAGGCTTTCCCGTGCGGGTCCCGCAATCTCCCGGACACTCCCAGGACCCAGGCGGGCGGAGCCGCTGGCAGCAGCATCCTCAAGCACCCGGCAGGACGGGCAGAGAGATCATCGGGTTGGGACTGCGGGAGCAGCCGGGGAGCTGTCGGCTCCCAGGGAAGCTGTTCGGAACAAACACTTTGAGAAGGGGCCATGCAGGCCTACTTGGGGACTCCTGGGGGGTCTCTGGACTCAGGAAATATGGGGAGGGCGCTGAAGATGGGGACCGGGGTGCTGAGGGGGGGAGGCAGAGCCTGCGGGTTATGGCCCTGGGCATGACACGCTGCTTCCTCGGTTAGTGTCCTGGTTGCGGGTGGACACATGAATGCAAGTAGCCGCAGAGGTGGCAGAGGGCTTATTAGTGCTCCAGAGATCCTATTGATAATTGATAGTAGCACTGTAGCACCATTGTTCACGGATTTGCTCGAGTGGGCACCAGTAACATCTCCATTGTGAGACTTGTTGTTACTGTTTTTGGCATATCGAATATACCACGGGTAGCTTGCCAGACTCTGCCGTGTGGGCGGGATACTCTCCGTAGCTTGCCAGGCTCTCTGAGAGGGACGGAGGAATCGAACCCGGGTCGGCTGTGTGCAAGGCAAACGCCCTACCCACTGTGCTGTCGCTCCAGTCTGATAATTAATAGTATTCATGAAAATGGATATTCATGCTTGTGTGGGACATTATCAATATGCTTCTTCATTGAACCTATAATTAAAATTAATTAATGCTTTCAATATTAATCACAACGATGACAATGACGGGGTAATTACGGTGTTCCGTGGATTAGCGCACTGAGTGCTTTTCTCAACTTGATGATCAAACAAGTCCCCCGAAGCCACCCAACTCCGGAACAGGGTTCAGCCAGGACCCCTAACCCCGAATACATCAAGGTGAAGCGGAAGAAACCTTGGGGGGCGGCCTAGTTCTGAGCTATGGCCCAGTCTTCCTTTCCTGCTCCCCTCCCCTCCTCCCTTCCCCCTTCCCTCTCCTCCTCTCCCCTTCCTTCCTCCCTCCCCTCCCTTTCCCTTCTCCTTCCCTCCTTTCCTTCTCTGCCATCGCCCCCCCTCACCCCTCAGACTGAATGCAGATATGCATGCAGGAGGGCCACTTTCAGGGGGCTTTGGGGGCACCAAGCCCCCGCCCCGTCCTGGGGTTCAGAGGAGGCAATACGCAGCGGCATCCGTCTCCCTAGCTGACCCGACCGACTCGGGTAATGGATAATGAAGTGTCCGTGGGTGTGAAGCAGGCACGGAGAGTTAATTTCCTCCAGGAGAGGAAATCCTTGGCACTTCAGCCAGATGATGAGTGGGTGTCTGATTCCCGGAGTGGGGAGGGGGTGCTTGAGCTCAGCACTTGGTGGTTGCTCGGACAGACTTTTCGAAGGGTGACTGGCTCAGTGGGTGGTGGGCGACCTAATGCCGGCACTTGAGATCTGGCATCTTCAGACCTGCTTTGCAGCGGCTGCCATGGCCTCCATGGGGCTGGCATGAGTTACTGTCCAGGGGGCTGCAGGGGCTGTAAGCCGTGACAAGGAAACCACTGGATTTTCCCGTACATGAGAAGACTCAGGGTTTGCCTGCCAGCTTATGTTACATGAAAGTCTTCTAGGGGGAAAAAAATCATTTTGTCATCATGTCTGGATTACAAAGGTTTGAAAGATTTTTTCCCCCAGAGGGAAATATGCTATTTTTTCCCCATAAAGATGTAATATCCCAGGTTTGTGTCAGCTCAAGAGGCAGAGGGACTGGAGGGAGAGTGTGGTGGGCAGGGAGCTTGCCTTGCGCACGACCAACCTGGGTTCAATAATCCCCAGTATCAAGGGTCCCCTGAGCACCACTTCCTGGATACACGGATTCCTGGATGCAGAGCTGGGAGTGGCATCACCCGAGCATCGCTGGGTGTGGCGACAACAGACACGAGAAGCGGTGGGCCTCGTGCCTGCCTCCACCCCTGGCACTGCTTGGCCAGCTGGGTTGCTCCCAAGTTGTCCCGGGTTCCCCGAGCACTGCTGAGCATGACCGGATGAGGAACAACTAAAGATGAGGCTGTAGAGATGGTCCGAGGGTAAAGGCGCTTCCTGGACACGTTGCCTCCCCAGCACTGTGCATAAAGCACCGCTGGGAGTGACCCTGGCGTTCCCAATACCCCCAGACACCCCTAACCCCCTAGGTGGAAGTCAAAGCTGAAAGTCTGCCACAAACCTCTCTGAGCTGCCTTAGCCTTGGCATGCACTGTCCTGGGGTGGGGGTGGGTGAGGGTGGGGTGGAAGGGAAGGGGAACCCCTCAGCAGAAAACCCAGGGTCTCACTAGCCTCTTTTGCAGGGGAGAAAGGGCTTGAGGGGGGGGAGCGTTCCACAAAAATTATTGGGGGGGGGGTGAGGTATCAAGCCCAGGGCCATGTGTAATCTGCGTGAGGCCTGTCAAGCCCTGCACACACCCAACGCCAAGCTGTCCCGTGCATCTGACCCCCTGGAGTGGCAGAGACCAGAGTGTCTCCACAGTCCTGGCCCTGGCGGAGGCCCGAGCCCCAGGGATGAGCCGTGCCTGCCCCACCACTGAGGCTGCTGGGAATCGCGTCTGGTCGCAGGCTCGGCCTTGAGCAGCCCGTGGTTGTCCCCTCTGTCTTCTCTGAAGGGGCTCACTGCCGCCCTGAGGACTCGCAACTCCCCTGAGGCCTGTCCTTGCAGCCGCAGACTATTCCCTGCTGGACCCAGGCCACAGGGCCCGGCCGAGGCCCTCCGCCTCTGTCATCCTGTGGCTTGTGCTGAGTCAGCAAGAGGGGGAGACAGGAGTTCAGTCTGCCACGCCAAGGCTTCTGTCATGCTCAGTCACGTCAAAGAACCTAGTTGCAGGCAGCTCCGCGCCGCTGGGAAGCGGTTGGGAAGTGGTTCACTGTAGTCCTGGAGACACGAGTGTCCCCAAAGGCCTGTCCTCTCTCTGCTTGCTCTGCGATTCTCAGATGCTGGGGCTCCGGCCAGCCTCTCCCTCTTCCAACAGAACCACAGGCATCTGGCCATCCTCTTCAGAAATGTAGGAGCTGGGGGTTGGTGCCGGCAGCAGGTCAACCTGTACCCCCAGGGAGAGCACATCAGCAGCCCGATGGTGCCTCCAGGCTTCCTGAAACCCCAAAATTGCCACTGTGCCTCTGGCCAGACCCCAACAACTTGGACCAAGTTTGCCGAGAAATTAAACGGCCAAAAGTTAGGTATGTGGGAGTCACGCTCACAAACCACCTCCAGCTCAGCTATACAAGCTCATTTATCAGCCTGGCTTCAGAGACCTGTTAATAAGTCTGGAAAGAGATCAAAAGCCGCAGTTCATCTCGAACACTCGAAGGACTGAACAGACCAGGGTAAATTGGAGGGGGCAGGTCAGCTTGGTGCCTGCCCTGGTAGAGCCCCTGGCAGTCTTTTGCTTCCACAGTCTAAAATTGCCACCATGTCCCTGGCCGGACCTCACTGAGATATAATCTGCTGAAAATTGGGGTATGCAGGTTTTGTGACTGAAATCTCCAGGCTTTCTTGGGGCTGGGATGGACCACCTCCTCCGACCTCCCTATACTTCCGGAAGCCTTGGTAGTCACATCCACACCTCAAAGCTGCCACCAGTTAAAATGCTACTCTGGTCTTCCCATCCTGATAAAAATACTGAATGCCCTGAACAAGCACCATGACCTCTTAGCACCTGTACTGCAAACCATACTGCACAAAAGGAAAAGGAGAGAGAGAGCAAGAAGGAAAGTGCCTCCCATAGAGGGAGGCTGGGGTGAGGGTGAGGGGTGGGGGTGGGAGGGAAACAGGGGACATTGGTGGTAGGAAATGTACACTGGTGGCGGGGTGGGTGTTCTATCATCGTATGACTGAAACCTAATTATGAGCAGCTTACTAAAGGTCTATCTCACAGATATTCAATGAAAAAATTTTAAATGTAATGTGGAGTTTATCCCGGCTTCAGCCAGCTTAATCAGTGGCTGAATAAACAGCAGTACTCCCACATTTTAAAAAAGAAAGAAAGAAAGAAATGTAGGAGCTTGGGTTGATCATCACCTGCTGGTGATGAGCTGATGCTGGTTAAGGTGTAGGATTTGCTCTGCTCTGTTTCCAGGGAGCCTGGCCCTGATCCCATTCATTCCAGGTCTTGTCCACAATTAACAGCTTCCTGTGCACTTTTCAGACTCGCTGAATGTCACATTTTCCCTCAATGTGTTTTATTCTGGTGAAATGTACACAACATAAAGCCATCTTAATGGCTTTATCAGCCATTATTCTATTAGCAATTATTTATTTTATTGACCATTAACCAACTGATGAATCAATTCCAGCAATGCATTAAAAGAAACCACGATCACATGGAATTTGGTCATGGGTTTCTTTTAATAATCCAATTATTCTTTTCATAATTCTTTTATTAATTGTTTAATTATTCTTTTAACAGTTCTTTAAATAATTCCTTTTTAAAATTCCATTTGGTCATACACCATGACTGAATGAAATTTCTCCCAGGTGCATGAATGATTCAAGGTATACATGTCATACAATTATATCAATATACCATGAACATTTTTGATTTTTTGGGCCACACCCGGCAAGATGCAGGGCTGACTCCTGACTCTGCTCAGGGATCATTCTTGGAGGGGCTTGGGGGGACCGTAAATGGTGCTGGGCATTGTACCCGGGCCAGCTGAGTTCAAGGCAAGCTCCCTACCCCATGTATTATTGCTCCGGTCCTTGGGTGGTTTGATGGTGGTCTTCCCACAGCACGAATTGGTGAGGGAGGGGGATTAGGGTGCTGGTTCAGTGCTGGAGATACAATAGAAGTCAAGGCGGGGAGAGAATTATCAGCAAACACGCCTTGCAAGTACACTACCTGCCATACCTGCGCAGGCCAGCAGGTGGCAGTGCAGGGTGGGAAATGAGCCTCTTGTGGGTTCAACTGCTCCTTTCCAGAGAGACTTGGTGCTCCTTTTATCCGAGTCCCACAGCACTGGGGCAGCTAGTTGTGGGGCACACTGCCTAGGCCTTTGCAACTGACTTTCACCCCTTTTATTCGTGAGCACGGTGGCCAGCACCATCCTGGGCACAAAACCCAGATTATTCTGGGGAGTGTGCCGGCGGGGGCCATGCTGTGGCTCCTGTGTGCCTTGGGACAGAGTCGTTCTGCAGATGAAGTGAAAATTTTTAAAGAATTACACAAGTTGTTTTCCTCGATTTTTGGAAAATGTATTCTACTTCAGCTTCTGTGCTTGCAGCACAGCAGTGAGCTGTACTGTGGACACTCACGGTCGGTCCCCTCACCTCCCTGCCACGGGAGCGCCCCGGACCACCTACTGTCATGACCCTAACCCTAACCCTAACCCTAACCCTAACCACCCCCGTTAGGGGTCAATATGTTTTACAACCTTTGGGGGGCTGCGTGCTCTAGCAGTGGGGAGGCTGGTGGACGTGGGGGCGGGGCAGCTTGGACTGGAAATGCTCCAAGGCGGCTGAGACTGCCGACCTCGACCCCCAGGCCTGTGTGTGGGGGCAAGGCGGGGCTCGTCATTCTCTTTGGTGGCTGGTTCACCCCCACGCCTGACTGTGCGCTGACCATTCAGCTGCCTTGACTGGATGAATCAGTGCAGCCCTCTAGTGTTAGGCTGTGCACCCTAAACACGCTTCCTTGAGGGGATCTCTGGATGCCTGTCACTTTATTTTTTATTAAATTTATTTATTTTTAATTAGTGAATCACCGTGAGGGTACAGTTACAGATTTACACTTTTTGTGCTTGTGTTTCCCTCATACAATGTTCGAGAACCCATCCCTCCACCAGTGTCCATTCTCCACCACCAATGAACCCAGTATCCCTCCCACCCCCAATCCCACCTCCCTCCACCCCACCCTGCCTCTGTGGCAGGGTATTCCCTCCTGTTCTCTCTCTCCAATTGGGTGTTGTGGTTTGCTATAGGGGTATTGAGTAGCCATTATGTTCAGTCTCTAGTCTACTTTCAGCACGCATCTCCCTTCCTGCGCGGGATCTCCAACCACATTTTACTTGGTGTTCCTTTCTCTATCTGAGTTGCCCTCTTCCCAGCATGTGAGGCCAGCTTCCAAGCCATGGAGCCAACCTCCTGGTACTTATTTCTACTATTCTTGGGTATTAGTCTCCTGCTGTTATTCTATATTCCACAGACGAGTGCAATCGTTCTATGTCTGTCTCTTTCTTTCTGACTCATTTCACTTAGCATGATACTTTCCTTGTTGATCCAGATGCCTGTCACTCTTATTTTCTTTCTTGCCTTGCACGCTGGGTTCAATCCCTAGCACCAAATAAGGTCCCCTAAGCATCATCAGGAGTGACTCCTGAGCACAGAGCCAGGAGCAAGCCCTGAGCACGACTGGGTATGGCCTCCACTCCACACCAAACCACCAAGCAAATGAGAAGCCTTCATATCCAGGGAGGGGAAGCCCACATTCCAGGAAAAGAGCCGGGAAGGGAATTGGAATAGTTGGCGAGGCCCCAAGTGATTCTCACTCCCAGGGAAGATGGCCCCCTCCATCCTGCCTCAAGGGCAAAGGAGTAGCTGGGGGTATCCGTGGCTCTCTGGGCCCCCAGGAGGAAGAAATCTAAGAGTGAGCCCAGGAAAGATGATGCGTGTGAGGGGGGGAGGGGAGGAGGCATCAGCGTCATCACCGAGGCTTTCCCCATGGCAGAGCAGAGGGGATGTAACCAGGGAAGGTTCCTTTCCCTTTTATGTCCCCATTTCGTAGCAATTAACACTCAATAGTGCTGGGGTGTTGGGGGAGGGGTCTACCTGGTGATGCCCATCGTGGCTATGGGCCCTGATGGATCCAGGGACACCAGGGCCCTTGGTGGTGGTGGTCTGGGGGGTGGGAGGCCGGAACAACAGGGCTATACATGGCCGTGTTTGGGGGGGGGTGGAGATGCGGTGACAGGGATTGAACCCAGGACTTTGCAGACGTTGAGCTCTACCACCTGAGCCATATCCCCAGCCTAATTTCACCCTTTCTTAGAGGGTGGCCTCTCCGGGGGTGGGGGGGTGGGGGGGAGGTTTGGGGGACACGAGCAGAGGGACTCTTGGGCAGGTTCACTGTGGGGAAGGGCAGGTGACCGACGTGTCAACCAGGCCCCGCAGCAGGTGTCTCCTGATCGGAGAAGGGGCCCGGGGAAGAGCCTGCTTTGCCCGCACCCTGGCTGGGGCCACTTCCCATCTGAAGTCCAGCCAAGTGTCGTCGCCCCCAGGCTCTTTGTTGCAGCCCTTTTTCCTCATGGCAGAATCCCACGGGGTCAGGCCCGTCCCGGCGCTTCCTGAACCTTTCCTGGGCGGAATGGGGCACTTAGCCCTGATCCCCGAGGCAGGTGTGTGCAGGCAGCCAGGTCTGAGCGCGCTGCACCCCGGCGCGCAGAAACCCCCGCATCTGAGCGCAGCGAGGTGAGCGCGCGCGCCTGGGCACGGCGGACCGGCTCCGCGCGCCCTCTGCTGGCCGCGGCTGGAGGAGCCTGCCACAGCGAGCTGTGGCTTAGCCCTATTTAAAATTGTAGAATTCCTGGATCAACATCTCATACTCTACCCCACTGATGTACCAAACGCAACACACCGTACATGATGGGGTGTAAAGTAGAATAAAACCTATGGATATTAATATATATTTGTAAGATATAACAACCTTCACACACTTTCCTCTAAGGAAACTTTTGGGGATCATTTTTAGCGGATTATTCATAACAAACAATACAAAATAACTTTCTTTAATTAGAACTTGCGTTGGGGCCAGGTTTGAGTGGGGGGATTGGAAAATTCAAAATAATGATGATGGGATGGTGGAATGGTGTCAGGGTGGGTGCTGGAATGTTGGATGTAAAAATGATTGTGGAGAACTTTTAATTTTTATTTATTTATTTATTTGTGGAGAATTTTTTAAAAATCACTGTATCGCTGTAATCCTGTTGTTCATCTATTTGCTCAAGTGGGCGCCAGTAGCATCTCCATTCGT
Source organism: Sorex araneus (assembly GCF_027595985.1). Lineage (NCBI taxonomy): Eukaryota > Metazoa > Chordata > Mammalia > Eulipotyphla > Soricidae > Sorex > Sorex araneus. The sequence continues at coordinate 182,842,429 of NC_073313.1, forward strand.
CCTAGCCCCGAGATTTTAGCTGCCTCTCCTTACTCGTCCTTCCCAACGGTGCTGCATTGGAGGCTCTTTCAGGGTCAAGGAAATGAGACCCGATATTGTTACTGTTTTTGGCATATCGAATACACCATGGGGAGCTTGCCAGGCTCTGCCCGTGCGGATGGGATACTCATGGTAACTTGCCAGGTTCTCCGAGAGGGAGAACTAGACAATAAGAAGTCACTTCTGGGAGCTTTGTTTGATAGTCTCTGGATCTTTCTTGTCCATTGAAAATAAAATAAAAAAATTAAAAAATTTTTTTTAAAAAATAAAGGTTTAGACGCACCTGCTGCTCTCTTAGAGCAGGGCACCCCCCTCTCCTTGGAGTCACCCCTCAATCTCCCTACACTTGTCTTCACATTTACTCTGCAATTCCTAGCAGCTGTCCGGTTTGCAGAAATATGCATTCCAGGAGTGGGGTGTGTGGCTGGTGTTAGGGGTGTCCCCCTCTCCAATCATAGCGTCCAACAGCAGTCAGCTGGCTAAGGTTCTGCTCTCTGCAGTAGCTCTTGTTCACAGGGGTGAAGGTGCTTACATGTGGGGACCCAGTTGGATCTGTGGCACCGTCCCCCCAGGGGTCACCCCTGAGCACAGAGCCAGGAATAGCCTCTGAACGTTTTCAGGGTGAAACCTCAGAGCAAACTCACTAGCTAAATAAATATCTAATCGCTAGGGCCAGAACATTCCGCTCCTAAGCCAAGCAATTTCTGACTGGCATGCAAATGAACCACTTGTGGGGCATAGAAGCTCCTGGAAGGCTGGTCCTGGGCCTCTGCAGCTGGGCATCCTGGCCGGGCTCGACCTAACATTTCCCAGCAGTGAGAAGTAGGATGGCTGGGCCTCTTCTGCGTGGCCAGAAAGGACACGTATTTCTAGAGATCTGACTGTGTGCTGTCACCTTGCCCTATGTGGATGCTGCTTCCCACCTACCACAGCATTGACAGTTGTATTTCATGGATGAGTCAATACGGCTCAGAAAGGCTGACTCGATGGCCCCACATTGCTCCAATCTGGTCTGAGCCCAGGACACCTCCCAAGCCGACAGCCTTCTGCTCGTGGAAATACTCCACTTCCCTGCAGGCTGCTGCTCTCTCGCCACCACCCTAGATCTGGAGCACGCACTGCCCCTGCACATGCTCCCTTCTTCTCATTCCTCGTCTCTTTGCTCCCAGCCCCACCCCAGTTCTCACACTGCGAGCCTCCTTGGTGGACAGACGTGGCTGGCGTCCTCCCAGCCAGACAGCTCTCCCAGCCCCGCTGGCCTCCCCCTGCGGCCCCCTTCTCCAAGCCTTGCACCTCTCCTTGGTGAGAGGCTGCATAAATCTGCACCTTGGGAGGCGGTCACCAGATGATGAGCTTGAGGTCTCCTGCCCGCTAGTGCATGTGGCGGGTGCTCGGCAAACTGTGTCCTTCCCAAGGAGTCAAGCCACAGCCACTCGCAGGACAGGGCCTGGACACAGGCTGTGATGAGCTGCTGCCAATGCTCGTTAGGTCTCAAGTGGGCACATTTGTGTGTGGGGTGTGTGCAGAGGCGGAGTGGAGGTGTATGTGTGTATGTGCGTGTGTGCGTGTATGCTCATGCGTGAGTCTGCAGAGCCCTGAGCTGTCACTCACCTTGGGTGGTTCGAGACCTTAGAAACTTACCCAGGTTACCCCCACCCCAGTCATATGCAAAGAAGGCGGGTCCCTTCTTTGGAGAGGTTTGGGGAGTGCAAGAGATGTTTCTCTGGTCCCAGCAGTGCTAGGTAGGCGAAGACCTTAAATTTTCATGCTTGATCCAGGAAGGTGGCATGGGACTGGAGCATGTGGAAGCCTGGGTTCTATTCCTCCGGACAACATGGTCCCCTGACACTGCCTACTATGCCTCTCATCCCCATGCTTGGAAAAAACAAAAATCCATGCTTCAAGCTGGGATGTGGCACATGTGTGTAAATTGATGCCAGTAGAAGAGCATACATGGTGGCACTAGAGTTCGCCTAGTGATCTCTGCACCATAAATAGATATATATGAACATACACACACACACACACACACACACACACACACACACACACACACACACACACATATATATGTTGGGGGGGGGCTGGAGTGATAGCACAGCGGTAAGGCATTCGCCTTTCACACAGCCAACCCGTGTTCGATTCCTCCGCCCCTCTCGGAGAGCCTGGCAAGCTACCAAGAGTATCGTGCCCGCCCAGCAGAGCCAGGCAAGCTACCTGTGGCGTATTGGATATACCTAAAACAGTAACAATAAGTCTCACAATGAGAGATGTTACTGGTGCCTGCTTGAGCAAATCGATGAGCAATGGGAGACTTGCAAATGGCCCTCACTTTTTTCCTACGTTTTGACTTTCCAGGGCCTTAAAGTTTTGTCTTAAAGGTTTCTGCCTGCTTTAAAAGTCAGTGATTCGAGAACTCACTGAAAAATAGAAAGAAACAGTCTGATAAGAATTACCAGAGGCTGGGGTCAGAGAGATGGGACAACGGGTAAGGCCCTTGCTTTGCATGTGGCAGAGCTGGGTTCAACCCCCAGCACCACACATGGTCCCTAGAACACCTCCAGGAGTGATCCCTGAGCACAGAACCAGGAGCAAGCCCTGAGTACCACTGGGTGGGGTCCACCAAAAAAAAAATTACTTGTGGGCTACATCCAGTGCAATAGGGATCACAACTCCTTTGTTTTCCAGGGAGGCACCATCCCAATTCAGGTGTTATAGCTTCAGAAATTCAGACCTCAGACAACCAGAACCTCTGGGTACTTCCTTAGGCCATGCCTTTAGCAGAAGCTAAAGCAAGAGGCCTCTCCGACATGCACCCTCAAGGCAAGGGGTTGGTTTATGGGTGGAGCAGCCCTGTGAGACTTCTGGTGGGATCCGACTGCCCCCAAAGTAGATGGCTGAGGGGCAGGGCTGAGTAAGAGGGGCTGCACAGTAAGTAGAGCTTGGGGACTGCAGAGCAAGGTCTGCACAGGGCCAGACGCACCCACCCTCTGAGGACCTGAGGAGACCTTCGAACAACAGAGTCCTCTGCCTTCAGTAGGAAGAAAGACGTGGTTGGTCAGGATACAATCTGGCATCTCATGAAGTCATGAAATTTGCTTACAAATGGATAGACATGGAGAGTATCATGCTAAGTGAAATGAGTCAGAAAGAGAGGGACAGACATAGAAGGACTGCACTCATTTGTGGAGTATAGAATAACATCACATGAGGCTGACACCCAAGGACGGTAGATACAAGGGCCAGAGGGATTGCCCCATAGCTGGAAGACTGCTTCATGAGCGGAGGGGAGAAGGCAGATGGAATAGAGAAGGGATCACTAAGAAAATGATGGCTGGAGGAACCAGCTGGGATGGGAGATGCATGCCGAAAGTAGATAAAGGACAAAACAGGATGACCTCTCAGTGTCTGTGTTGCAAGCCATAATGCCCAAAAGTAGAGAGAGAGTATGGGGAATATTGTCTGCCATGGAGGCAGTGGAGGGTGGGAAAGGGGGAGTATACACGGTATATCGGTGGTGGGAATGTGCACTGGTGGAGGGATGGGTGTTAGATCATGGTGAGATTGTAACCCAAACATGAAAGCTTGTAACTATCTCATAGTGATTCAATAAAATAATATTTAAAAAAAAAACAATCTGGCATCTCAATGTTTGAAAACAGGGCCGGAATAGCTGGGGGCATAAGATGCCAGGAATCAACTCAGGGCCTCTCACTTGCTGACATGTGTCTGCCACTCAAGTCATTGCCCCCGCCAGCCAATACTATCGGAAAGCTCTGGATTTGTTCAAGGCTAATAACTTCTCTGATCTGACTTCTAATGACCACCCCCCGCCCCTGCCCCAGGTTGCCTGTCCACTCCAAGCCACCCAGAGACACAAGGTGAAATTAGTCCTTGTTGGCTGTTCTAAATGACTGCATGCCTGCAATCTTCTTTCTACCTCAATTCCCAAGTGATCAAACTAGCTGTGGGAAATTTATTTATTTCCTTGCCAGGTGAATGATTCAGTAAATTTTCCATGTGGGTTTATAATGCTTGCAAAGGGAGCCCAGAAAACTAGACGTTGGCGGTAATCAGGTATAAGCAGCAAAAAAGTCTGAAACACTAGCCTCTTTCCTCTTTACTTGCTGTCTTCTTTTTGCAAAAATTATAATTTTAAGATGGAAGAGGGTGGGGAACTAGAGACATTGGTAGTAGGAGGTGTGCACTGGTGAAGGGAGGGTTTATTGGAACATTATATGACTGAAACCCAACCATGTAGCTGTGTGTCTCACAGTGACTCAATTAAAATATTAATTAACTAAAAACTAATTGTGAGATGAGACCAGCTCACAGCAGCCACACTGGGTGTGTCTTTCTCTGTTGTGTGCGTGTGTGGTGTATGTGAGTGGTGGCAGAACTGGTGCATGTGTGGATGTGTTTAAACGCCATCCTGATTCGAGTCATGGACCATTAATAATGTCTGACTGCAAAACGAAGGAGCCACTAAATATTATACTATTTATAAGTAATCGACTGCCCAAGGCATTGAGCTACTTAATGAAGCTTTGAATTAATGTGTAACCTAAGAAATAGATCATTCTACGAATATAGGTTACCAGAAGCATAATTTAAGCTGTTCTGTTTACTTCGCCACTGAGGTGGGACCAAGAGATGGACTAATGAGTAAAATAAATAGCAAATATAATAATAAGAGACAAAATATATTGAGCCAGGTATTACCCGAATGCATTTACATGCAAGATGTCCTGTGGCTGTCACAACAACCTTAAAAGAGACACAGCTTGGGGCGGGGAGTGGGCAGGAATGGAGCTCAGTGGTAGAGCACTAGCCTTGCCTGGGTAAGGTTTGGTCCCACTGCAAATACAAATACCCATATCTATCCATCTATATGATAACACACTGCTGTGTTTCTATTTACAAATGTAGAAACTGAGGCTTACACAGGCGTGTTAACTATTCCAAGATCAGCGAGTGGGATTCAAATCCAGATGCATGACTCTCACAACTGCTTGCTACTACATCTCCAGAGTAGAAGGAATGAGAAAGAGGGCACGTGTGCTGGGATGTCCATCGCTTCGCCTCTGTGCAAGAGTGGAGCGTGTTTGCTTAAAGGATGGTGAGGGCTGGCTGGAGAACTGTGCTGGAATGTGATGAAGCCGGGAGCCTCACCACACCGCTCTCGTCATCCTTGGTGTGTGATTATTTCCCACCTGCTGACCAGGAATGGTCAGCCCGTCTTTGGATGTCCCAAGGCTCAGGGCTGACTCTAGAGCACCCCCCCCCAAGACATTCCAGCCTGGGAAAGCTGAGACCCACACTCATTTTTGGATTCTGCAGTGCCTGGAGCTTCTGGTGATGCCTCAGATTCTAGACCCCAGAGTGTAGTGGGAGGAAGGAAGCTCCTTCGAGAGAGGCCAGTTCCCCAGATGGGGGCCTCAGTCCTCATTTCTGGAGCTAAGAGACCTTCTCCCTGGGAACTGTCCAGCAAGTGGCCTGCTGAAGCAAACCTCACTGAGCTGCAGTCCTCAGCTTGGCGGGGTGGGGGGTGGGGGGGTGCTGTCTCGGCAGGGAGCTGCTCCCCAGCTCCGAGTGTGACCTGTAAGCCTTTGAATTCCTCACTGCTGGGGAATTCAAACAGCCCAGGGGTGGATGGAGGCCCCCGATGCAGGGGAACTTCCACTGCTAGACTTTAAGTTTCAGAATAGAGTGATAGAAAAGGGAAGGATTGTGCAAGCACCTTCTATTGTCATGTGACCTGGGAGATCCTGAAGGAGATAGAGATCTCCCGCACTCAAAGCTGGTGGAGAGTGGCCAGGGGCCAGGTCTTATCTCTAAAGTTGCCCATTCTCTGCTGATACAGTGAGTGTATGTTTAGAGCCAAATTGTTTTACTACCAACTGCCAGTTTTTCTGGTTCTTTATCTCATTTAAATGATGTTATTAAGTATTTACAGTCTGCCCATGCCTGCTTTAAGAGCCTTGGGATGATCTTCTAGGAAATGCAGGATAGTATAGTGGGCAGGGCGCTTGCCTTGCATACAGTGACCTAGGTTTAATCCTTGGCATCCCATGAAGTTCCCTGAGCTCTACCAGGAGTGATACCTGAGCACAGAGCCAGGGGCATTTTCAGAACACAACCAGGTCTGGCACAGAAACAAATAAAACAAAAGAATCGTTATAAAACACATTTCATTTATTTTTTACAACTTCAACATTCAGTTATGTCATTCCATAATGGGTCGCACCCATCAGGGGAGCACTGGGGTCATTGGGGGGGAAGGGGGGTACACTGGTGAGGGGTGTAGTGCTAGAATTTGTACACAGGAAATCCTCATTAACAATATTGTCAATCACAGCACCTCAGTCAATTTTCAAAAAGCCTTCAAAAGAACTTCAGGAACTTCCGTGTTGGAAAGAGGGTTGGGGGAACCTCTGACAGTCGATCCGTCAGCAACACTGATGATAATCTGAGCTTGTGGTGGGCGCTTGACATCTTAAAAGGCAGATGGAGAAGCGCTGATTTGTACAGGTGGGTCAGAAGCACAGGCAGCTGCATCTGTCGGGAAGGGAGTCTGGGAGACGGGGTGTTTCTGCCTGGAGCCTGGCCCAACTGCAGGCAGGCAGGACCTGGCCTCTGAGAATGACTTGCTGTGGGAAAGACCCCCCTGCCCACTGCAGCTGTGCTCACCACGTGCCTAATGGGTCTCTGTTTGAACCATCTTTTTCAAACTGATTGAACTTGATTTGAATAAAACAAATGGTCTTTTTTTTTTCTTTTTGGGTCACACCCAGTGATGCTCAGGGGTTACTCCTGGCTCTCCACTCAGGAACTACTGGCAGTGCTCAGGGGACCATATGGGACGCTGGGAATTGAATCTGGGTCAATTTACCTTGCCGCATGCAAGGCAAATGCCCTACCTGCTGGGCTGCCGCTCCAGCCCCCAGACAAATGTTTTTAAAGGCCTGAGAAGTTGTACAGGGGCTAGGGCACTATGTGCCTTGAATGCGCCCGGTGCAGGTTCAAATCTTGGCACCGCATTTGATTACTCTAGTGCTGTGAGGAGTGATCCCTGAGTACAGAGTCAGGACAGTAAGCCCTGAGCACTGCTGGGTGTGGCCCCAAACCTGAATTAAAATCATAAAACTCGCAGGGCTGGAGAGGTAGTAACCTGACTTGCACACAGTCAACTTGGGTTCTTTCCCCGGACCCACAGATGGGCCCCTGAGCCTCCCAGGATTGATCCCTGAGCAGAGTCAGAATGGGCCATTAAAGCCAAATGACAACAACAATGACCAAAAAATGCAATTCAAACAATTCCAGGACCCCGAGAGTCCTGTACCTCGTGTGCCCAGGGCAGACATGGGTCAGGGAGCAAGGGTGGAAGGCAGCTTTCCTGTTCCTTTTCTTCCTTTTCTTTTGAGTTCTGAAGAATCACATCCATTTACCTTTTTTATAAAGGAGGCAAAATCCACGTACACATAAGTAAGTCAAGGCTCATTAACCTAAGAAAAGGTTGGGCAAGGAGAGAAAAAAGACAATCCACAGCTGAGTCAATATGAGTGGCCAGTGGGCCCTGCAAAATGGTGATGGGGACATGCAAATCACACAGCATCGGGGTTTAACTGGCAAAAGGAAAACTCCTGGCACCGTGCGGTGTTGACAGGGCGTGGGGACTGGGCTCCCTCACAATGAGAGGGGAGTGGTAATGGGTTTAGTCTTTCAATAGGGCAATTTATTGGTGTTTATCCACATATAAAATGCAAATCTCCTTTGACAGGGCACATTCACTCCAACATCCTCAATAGATAAAAATAATCTCCTAGAAAGTTAAAAAAAAATCATGCATGAGGTATATGTAGGATAGCATTGGGTGGACAATGAGAAATAACTTAAATATCTGTAAATAAAGGAAATGATTAGCTATTATGTGCAAAGGGCATCCTGCAAAAATAGTCCATGTCCAAGCTGAATTGAGATACAGCAAGAGAATACTGCATTTTTTTTTTCCTTTTGGTTTTTGAGCCACACTTGACTGTGCTCAGGGCTTATTCCTAGCTCAGGGCTCAGGAGATTGAAGCCAGGTGGACTACATGCAGGGCAAGAGCCTGACCTGCTGGGCTCTCTCCAGCCGCTACCGTATTATCATATGAGGGAAGCCACTTGTAATCTCCTAAGCAGAACCCAACCCAGCCATAGATGTATGTCTGTGCAGATGGACAGGTGCCCCTCAGCCTGAATCCCGGCTCCATTGCAGAGCCTCTACACACTTATCTCTAATTTAGTTATTGCTTTTGGGTGATGCTGGGGGTCCCAGAGCTCACGCAGACACTGCCGACCTCCACCATGGAGTCCGCTGGCCCGGCTTGCAATGCTTCTCACACACCTGGCTCCAGAAATCCATCCCCTGGGCACTGCAGACGGCAGAGCTGCAGGGATCAAGCGGCAATGCTGCCAGGGTCAAGCTGGGCACACATGTTGCCACCAGAGGCCAAACCCTCACTCCCTTACCCTTGCACTAGGGAGGGCCACGGGCCACTCCCCTTCCCTTCATCCCCCAAGAAACTTTAAGAGAATGACTGAAGAGGGGGCACAGGTGTCCACTCAAGTGGGCAGTTCCAAACTGGCCAACATGTCGGGCAGCTACTCCCACATCTGTGTTAGCTGTAGGTTGTTCCCTTGATGGTCCAGGGCTGCCCCCACCTAGTCACGAGGTGTCAGGCCCTGAGAGATGACCCTGCACCCTGCCTGCCACCCTCACAAGCATGTGCCACACCCAGGAGGCTCTGAGCACTCCCCGCCCTGCTCTCTCCTCCCTGGCCCCAGCGTTCCCCACACCGTGCTGGCAGCGGGGGGCCCTTGGGGCCCAGACTCTGAGAGCCCACTTCCCCCCCCACTAGCCGCTGCCCCCCGTGCTGGCTCCAAGTGCTCTTCTGAATCTTCCTCCCAGGGATGCCACTGTTCCATCTCAAGGGGGCCGGGATGGGGCATGAAAGAGTTGAAGGGTGCCTAATGACAGGTCATGCTCTCATCCCCCAGGACCTGAGAAATTTCCAGCCACCTTGTCTGGAAATAGGCCTCTGCAGAAGGAGCCAAGGGAAGGAGGCCCGGAGAGATGTCTGGATCCAGGAGGGGCCTCTCCTTCGGAGGGAGATATGAGGCCAAGACACAGGATCAACCCTGCCAGCTCCCTGATTCGGGATTCTGGCCTCTGGAACTCCAAGAAGAGCTTCCAATTGTGTCGGGCCAGGCCTTACTAAACATTTTCCACTCACAACCCTTTCCACCCGAGAACTATTTACACAACCCCGGGGATGTTGATTTATCAAACAAGCCTTACCAATCAAACATTTACTGACAATAGATCAGAAAGAAAAGTATCTAAAAGTGACCCCCACATTCAGTAACGTGACCGCCATATCACAGTGTAAGAAGCTGGGATAGACACCGATAAGTTGTTCTATGGATCCTACTAATACTTACATGCATCATAAAAGGGAAGAGCCATAGAGCCTGGATTGACAGTCCAGCAGGTGGAGCACTTGTCTGGCATGCGGCCGACCCAGGTTTGATCCCCAGCACCCCATATGATCCCCTGAGCACCTCCAGGAGTGACCCCTGAGCACTGCTGGGAATGGCCTCAAAAACAAAACCAAAATAAATAAATTATGAGGCACAGCACATAGGGTCATAATGCCACATTTCCTCACTGTCCACGGGGACCTGCAGTGAATCATCTGCTGTGGCGTTGGCCCGCAGACCCCCTCTCCTTAGCTGCCCAGTCCTGAAAACAGAACAGCTGGCTTTCAGCTTTACTTCCCAGACCCCTCCTGGACAGCTGTTTTCTGTTTGCTCCCTGGGTACCAGCTTGCATATCTCTTTAGCCGTTTGTTGCAGGAGGCAGGCCCAGCGGATGCCGTCTGCGGCCACAGTGGGCCTAGTCCGTGGGGTTCCTACAGGAGTGTGGGTGGAAGGATGGAGAAATGAGCGTCTACCTCCCTGCTAGAGTCCTGCCAGCCTGTGGCCACTGCTGGTATCTGATGCTCATTTTGGTTGCCGGCTGGAGCTATAGCACAGCAGGTAGGGCGTTTGCCTTGCACACAGCTGACCTGGGTTTGATTCCTCCACCCCTCTCAGAGAGCCCGGCAAGCTACCCAGAATATCTCGCCTGCACAGCAGAGCCTGGCAAGCTACCCATGGCATATTCGATATGCTAGAAACAGTAACAAGTCTCACAATGGAGACATTACTGGTGCCTACTCAAGCAAATCGATGAACAATGGGACAATAGTGCTACAGTGCTATAGTGCTGACCAGGTACCTCGGCCTCCCCACCCTTAGACCTGCTGGCATCTCTGTTCAAGATTCATTGTGCACAGTTCATCTCTGCACAGTTAAACCCAGGAGGACCTCTGCAGCCCTGGCTGATCTGTCTCCATGCCTCTGGCTGTGAGTTGAGGGTCTGTCCCCAGTTTGGGGGATATCAGCAGTGCCCCCGACCATGCCCCATTCCTAAGCTGGTGAACCCTGAAAGTTTACTTCTACTGGAGAATTTGAAAAGTGGCTGGTTTGGAGGCAACTCCCACCTAAGCCAATACTGCAGTGGACAAAAACAGGTCTGAATTGGAATCCCATGTGATTTGGAGAAAGCCCTTTAAATGTTCTGAATTTGGGTTTTCACCTTTGGAATTGAGGTTATAGGCACCATCCTCTCAGGTGGCTTTGATGATTAAATGATTAACTCTGTGACTACTGAGTGCTAGGAACAGAGCTCAGGGCGGTTTAGCATCTCCCTGGCCCCTCACGTGTGCCCACGGGAGAGGACAGATGTCCCTGTCCCCATTTTAAAGAGAAATGGGACCTAGAGCACATCTCTGTAGCCATCAGGGCCTGAGAAGGACAAGAACTTGGGTCTGTCCACAGGCCAGGGGCTCTGGGACACAGCAAACATCCTCTGCCAGGCCCATCCTGACTTCTGGTATATGAGGGTAAAATGACAGAACATCTGGATTTAAAATGCTCCAGCAAAACCCCAAAGAGTTGGTGGGAAGAAGGGAAGCTTAGCAAAGCCCGGTATAAAGAAGCACCAACGCTGATGGCCCGAAATCACTCTCCTGACCTCTGGGTGCATTTTAGATTATCTGTGATAAGAACTTGCCTTTGACCGACCCGGGTTCAAATCCCAGCATCCCATATGGTCCCCTGAGCACGGCCAGGGGTGATTCCTGAGTACAGAGCCAGGAGTAACCCCTGTGCATCGCCAGGTGTGACCCAAAAAGCAAAAAAAAAACAAAAAAAAACAAAAAAAACAAAAAACTTGCCTTTGATAAGAAATTTCACCCATGACTGATGAAACCCCTCATGAGAAAATAGTGTGAATGGCAAGGTGCAGAACTGCATTTGTGTGACGATCCAGGCTGTATGTGTGTGCATGTACATGTGTACATGTGCATGTGTGTATACGTGCATGCATAGTATGTGTGTGTGTGTGCACGCACACACGCATGTATATGTGTGCATATCCACCCAGGTGAGAGAAACAGGGCATGTTGATTCAACCATGTTCATCTTTGGTTAAGGACCGATTATCTTTGCTTCTTATCTTTATTTCCCAAGGTTTCTGAAATGAGCATGTATTAAGCATGTAATCAGCAAGGTAGTTATATTAAAATCAACATGGGAGGGCTGGGAGATAGAACAGCAGTCAGGGTACATGCATGACTTTGACTGACCCAGGTTTGATCTGGGCACCACAGGCCCCCCTACCTCCCCCCCCATGCATCACCGGAACTGCCTTGGAGACCCTTGATGCCACCTGGGTGACCCAGGGAACCCCCCCTCCCACCACAAGACGAGCAGAATTGCATCCTTGAGCCCTTGAGTCTGAACCACCCACCCAGTGAGCTGTAAATCAATTGGGGGGCCCCAGCCCTCCTGAGACCCCCGGCTTGGGAGGGGGATTCCTTTGGGGGATTCCCCCCACACACCCTAACCGACATAATAGCCTACCTTTGCTACACCATGAAGCAGGGGGTCGGAGGCCCGGGCCATGCTGAGTCCAGGGTCCCAGATGGAGCCTGGCGGGGCCTGGCCCTGGCAGGACGGGGGTGGGCAGAGAAGCGGATGCCTGCCACTGAGCAGAAGCGGGTGCCACAGTGACAGGGCACCGCTAGGGCTGTCCGCCTGCCCTCCCACCCTGGTGTCAGTCCTGGGCGTCCTGGCCTGTGTGTGTTTCGGGGCTGCTCCTGCCCGGCGGCCCTGGCTGTGCCTCAGGGCTGAGAGCACGGGAGGGTGAGCCAGGTGTCGGGCCGGAGGCACAGCTGGGCAGGCGATGAGGCGCCTAGTCTGGCACCGGGACTGGTTTCCTCACCTGAGTCCGCCGTGAGGGCTCTGGGCAGGACACAGGGGCAGGAGATGCTGGCCAGGCTGGGCCAGTGTGGCACTGCCCCTGGGCCTGGCTGTTACTGAGGCCCGTGGACGCCCCGGCCCCTGAAGACACAGAGCACCGGGCCCCTCTGACAGGTGGTGAAGTCGGGGCTAAGAGCTCCACCCACCTAGTTGCACGGCCCCAGCCGCAACGGTGCTTTGTTTGAGATGAGGAAGGAGCCCAGCTCTGTCAGGCCCGAAGCCAGCAGTGCTCAGCGCTTGCTTCTGGCTTTGTGCTCTGGCATCCCTCCTGGCAGGGCTCAGGAGGCCATACTGGTTGAACCCGAACCAGCTGCATGCCTTACTCCAGCCCTTCAACAATCATTTATATCAAAATCCCAGGGAAGGTCGGAGTCATATTTACATTCCTGGTTGAGCGGTGCAAAGCTCAGAGAAGTAAAGCAATTTCTCCGATGTCACACAGCAGGCTGACACCAGAGTGAGGACTAGGCCTCCGCTGTGTAGACCCTTCCTATGGCTAAGCCCAGCTCTGTAGACTAGATTTAAAGATAAATTCAGCAAGCAGTTTGTGAGCGAGACCCTTAAAAGTGTGAGGTCCATCGCACTCACCACAGAGCGGGCAAGACCTTTATTCTATATTGAGATTTGCAGATTAAAAATGGAATTGTCTTTTGGAAATGACCCAAAACACGTAAAGCCTCATTTGGTAAATGACATGGACTATTCATCAGGGCGTGCTGTTTGTTTTTACCTTGTTCTCATTGTTCATGGATTTGAGATCAGGTCTTTCTATAAAATGACTAAGAAAAAGAAAACAGAAAGTAAGCAAATTCCAAGAGGGGAAATTTATGTTTAAACTAAAAATAGGGCAACATCCATGCATTGCAAGGATGCACTGACATGGGCAGCACATGTGATCCCGATGCAAAGCAAAGAGGAAAAATGGTCAGATTCCACATGTTCAAATTTCACAAGATGTAAACAAATAACGTGTCCAGAAGCACTGGCTTTCAGGAAATGGAAATCTGAAAGTAGTTTCTCTTATTGCTCCAAATAAACATGTTTATAGTCTATTTATAAGTCCCATTGGACTGAGGGGCCGTATCCAGACAAACATCCCTACAAATATGAGTTTTTGGAGCTCCTTTTAAAATAGCATCCTTGCGTACTGGTGGTAGGAAATGTACACCGGTCAAAGGACAGGTGTTGGAACATTATGTGACTGAAACCCAATCATGAACAACCTTGTAACTGTGTATGTCACTGTGTTTCCACAAAAATAAGTACATAAATAAAATACTATTTAAAAGAATAAAATAAAATGGCATTCTTGGCCAGAGGGGGACTGGGTAAAGAGAGAACACAGAGGTTCAGGCTGACTCTGGTTGGATCCTCGGCACCACAGATGGTCCCTGAGCACTGCCAGGAGTGGCCCCCGAGTACAGAGCCAGGAGTAAGCCCAGAGCACCACTGGGTGTGGCCCAACCTCGCCCCCCCCCCAAGAAATAAAAATAAAGAAAATAGCCTCATCCAAGCACCACATCAAAATGTAATTCAGTAAACTCCTGTCCAAGGGGTGGTCAGTCTGGACCAAACTGGTTAGTCAAGAACAAGGAGTGCGATGAAGGCTCAGAGACGAGGAAATTGATTTCCGAGAAAACTGGGCAGCTGGCCGCAGAGAGAAGCATGACCCAGGCGGCAGGAGGCAGTGTGGCCCTGCCCACGGAGGTGAACCTGGCGGAAGGGCGCTTTGCGTTTGGAAAAGAACGTTCCACCATCACGCTTCGGGGAGGGTGGGTGCAGGGGGCGGGGGTGGGAGGGAGGGGGGTTGTGTGTGTTGTTTTTGTGGTTTTTTTTTTTAGATTTAATTTATGAGGCTGCATCTTTGAATCTTGTGCCTGGGCAGCAGACTGTCATGGTTGCTGACCCTGAGAAACTTCGGGCTGAAGTGGTGACTCACCTTCAGGGCTGGGTGTCAGCAGACCGGGACATGAACCCCAACTCCGAGGCTCTGCGGCTTGGCAACCTTACCTGGACACTTTGAACCGAGGTGCTTCCTTTGCAGAGTGCACCTCTCTGACAAAGATGCTTGCTCTGCGGAGAGAGGGGCGGGGGGCGGGGGGAAGACAGAGAGAGAGAGAGAGAGAGAGAGAGAGAGAGAGAGAGAGAGAGAGAGAGAGAGAGAGAGAGAGAGAGAGAGAACAGGAGACGGCTGGTCCAGTATGGGTGCCAAGGGACAGGAATTTGCAGGGTGAACACTGAGGGAAGAAGTTTCTCCCTTCTCCTACCCCAAGCTCAACCCCTCTCCCCCGCCTCTGCCTGGCGCCCCGCACCATCACCCCCAATGGCCCTTCAGGCCTGTAGGGCTTCTGGGCACGGTTGGGGTCTGCCTTCAGAAGGAAGGAGCCTGGGGAGGAATTTTAATGGAAGTTTATTAGCATTTTTCTCCCACTTCTTAGGACTTGCTTGAGAGTTGGGAGGAATGTTGTCTCTGATTAGATAAAAGTCGGCCTCCCCACCCTACCCCTAATCCAAGAACTGCAGCCCCTCCATCTAAAGGATCCCCTTTAAGATGCTATTTGCATGCCCATCTCTGACCGGCCATGTGCCTCTGTTTCTGGCCCACGATGTGGGGGACACTGGCTCGGCCCCACCAGGAGCTGTCCCCCTGCGGTCTGTCTGGGAATGTGCAGAGCTGACTCTGTCCGAAGGTTGCCTGGAGCCATCGCCCTTGCTCAGCTTCTGATGGCCCTGTCGGTGGCCAACCTGCTGGCCAAGTCTCAGGCCCCTTTCGAAGACTCACGGCTCTGTCAAGCCGGCACTCCTGTCCCCCAGAGTTGACAGACGGTGCCCACGGGACAGCCTGCAGCCTGGTCAGCCTGCACTGGTCCTGGGCTCCTGCCTGGCCCTGGCACCGCTGATGTCTCTGGGCTTGTGTGGGGGTTGTGTGCACGTATCTATGTGTAGCGATGTGTCTGTGGGCATACTTCCCTGGGCACTGCCTCCAGCGCCGGGGCTGCCCCTGACTCCTCTCTCGGCCCCATCCCAAAGCTCAGCCGTCTCCGCCACTCACGTCCAGAGTTGTGCAAGTCCGTCTGGGCCCTCCCCAGCCCGCCTCGCTGCTTAACCCAATGGAAGGAAGCCAGAGTAGAGCTCCAAGAGCCCCGGGTTGAGGATCTAGCTCGCGTAGGAGAGTGGCTGGCACGCATGTGGCTCCGAGACTCCCCATTCAGCTCGTCCCTGCTCCAGACACAGCCAGGGGTGGCCCCGGGGCACCCCAACCCCAGCACCACCAGCCTGAACCCTCCCCGGCTGTGCTGGGCTGAGCGCTGCTGGGAATGGCCTCGTTTAAAGCCCCATCCGGCTCCTCAGGGGTGCAGGCTGCATCTTCAGGGCCCTGCATCTGGCCACCCTATGGAATAGGGCAGGTGTGGATGCTTCCATCACTGTAGAAAGTTCTGGAGGGCAGCATCAGCTGGAGCGCTAGGTCTCTCCACTTGTTTTATGTCGGGGCATGCAGACTGGCAGCAGGCTTGGGTCCCAAGGTACTGAGGGCAGGTGTCTGATACAACCAGGACTGGCACACTTGTGCCAGGCAGCCTCTGCCTTCCTTCCCTGAGCCAGCTTCCCCCTCCCCCCAACCCTGTGCTTGCCATTCCCCCGCTCAGAAAGCAGGCTGCACAGACACTTCCAGCCTACAAGGTCAGCAGCTCCAGCCAGGTGGGACTCAGGGGGGCTTCTCAACGGTAGAGCTCAGGGGCCCTGTTGCATTGCACGGCGGTTGTAGACCTCCACCCCCAGGGGCAGCCGGACACTCGAACCCCTGTGCTTTGACTCATTTGCCCATCTGGGCCTCTCTTCCCAGTTCCCAGTGGGAGAAGAGCCCCTAGTTCAGCTGGGTCTGTCTCAGAGTCAGTGTGTGCCAAGTGAGAGGCCCACAGGCCTCCGCCAGCAGCAATGGGGAGTAGCCGGGGAAGGCCCCATGGCTAGGCAGTCACGGGCCCTTCCTGCTTGCCTGGGGCAGGACTTCTGGCACTTGCCTGGTATAAAGCCAACTGGGTTGGCTCTCTGGCATCACGTATGGTCCCCAAGCCCTGAAAAACCTCTGAGCATAGAGTATGGAAAAAACTCTGAGCATAGCCAGATGTAGTCCCTAAACCAAAATAAAACAGAAAAATGGGGGTGAGGGGAGTGATACTACAGCGGGGAGGGCATTTGCCTTGTACCGGACAACCCACGTTCAATCCCTGGCATCCCATATGGTCCCCAGATTCCTGCTGGGAGTAATTCTTGAGTGCAAAGCCAGGAGTAACCCCTGAGCATTGCCAGGTATGACCCCAAAAAACGCCAATCCTCCCCCCAAAAAAACCCCAATAACAAAAAATATCCAAACAAGCAATAAATAAACAACAAAAAAAAATCCCACTTTTTCATGGGCTAGAGAGATAGCAGAAGGACTATATATATATATATATATATATATATATATATATATATATATATATATACATATATATATATATCTCACTATCATCCTGTTGCTCATCAATTTGCTTGAGTGGGCACCAGTAACATCTCCATTCATCCCTGTCGCAGTCAGGGTCAGGGAATGAGGCCCATTATTGTTACTGTTTTTGGCATATTGAATATACCACGGGTAGCTTGCCAGGTTCTGCCGTGCGAGATTTTGCATTTCTCTCTTCCGGGAGCTTTGTTTTGCAGTCTCTGCTCTTGGCCAATGATGAGATTACATGGCACTGGGGGCAGTTTGTGGGTGTGACTGCCTAGCTACTGAAAAATGGAGGATCTGGGTGGAAGAGCAGTCCCGATCCGAGCAGGCTTGGAGATCTCAGCCATGGGTCCCACATACCTGGGTTCCTCTGCTGGTTCCTTCATGGGTGAGGCTTGTCCAAGCATGTGGAGAGGGGCCTTGACATGGCTGTGGTTGGGTTCAGAAGGTTTTTGGCTGCTGGGACTCTGCTTGGGGCAAGGAGGGAAACCCCCCCCCCACCCCAAGGGGCCCTGGTGAAGACAGCCTGGTGCAGGGGCAAATATATATGTATTTGAGCCTTAGATGGGGGGATTCGATCTCCTGGGGCTCCTGAGGGAGTTGCACCCCCACAGCTGGCCATGCCTCGGGGAAAATCCTTAGCAGAGACCCCAAGAGAAGGAGCCGCAAGCTCGGAGAAGAAAACCGGAGAGAAAAGTGGAAAGGGCCTATGGTGGGTGCACTGACCCCCTCAGTGGGGCCCCCAGGAGATGTCCCGTGCCCCCGACTCAGACTCCCTGAGGGTGCGGGCAGGCCCGAGGCTGGCAGACAGCTGTGCACCCTGAGTTCATTTTCAGATTATTATGATTAAACACGGAAAAAAATGGAGAGAGACAAAAGAAGTTTGTTTTGGCAACTTGACTTTCAGCTTCAGGAAAGTCGTGGCCCAGGTTCCCCCCCCTAAACCCCGCGCTTTGTTCCCCTGGGTCCTGGGTGTGTGGGGGAGGAGGCCAGGGACGGTGGTGCCAAGGCTTCAGTCACACAGACACTTGTTTTGCCTCCGGGACACCAAATGACAGACGGGACTGGCTGATATTTTTCAATTTCCACGGCACAAACCGGGAAGCTGAGATTTGCTTTGGGATTGTTTTCGCGGCTCTGTTTGGCCGGCAGAAACCCCTGGTGGCAGCTCCCGCCCAGCGCCGTCAAGAGTGCTGAGGCCCAGGTGCTGTTCTCGCCCTCTCATCTATAAGGTGCCTCACCTCAAGAGGTCCTGCAGGACCCTGGGCTGTCTGTGGGGACCCCTGCCCAGGTTCAGGGCACCCTTAGACCTCTCATCAGGGGGTGCTCTCCCTAGGAGGTCATCTCCAACCTTCTCACCTTTGATTCCCATGAAATGTTTCCCAAGACCTCACCCCAGTCCCACCTTCCTCAGAATGCTGGCCTGGGGCCCTTTGGCTGCTGGCCACCCTCGAATTCTCCTGCCTGGCTCCACACTGTCCACCTGCAGAGAAGGGTCTGAGCCCTGAACCCGGCTCTCACCTTCCCCGGCTCTCGCGGAGGTCACTTGCCTTTGTGAAGGCAATTAGGCCTTATGGGTGCCATCGTCACTGATCTGGGAGACACAGCCACCATCTAGGAGCTTCCTGTTGAGCAGGACCAGAGCAGGCCACCGGGACAGAGATAGGCAGGTGAGGGACACTGCTTACAGGAGCTGACATTTAACGCTGAGGGTGTGCAGAGCTGCATATTTCTCGTACCCTGCATTGTGATGCCCATGTCCTGGTCCTCAGGTGAAGCCTGCCTCAGCCTACAGCTGGGTGCATCTCATTCTCAGATGCCAATGGATGAAGGTAGACCAACATGAAGGGCTCTTCTTAGGTCAAGAAATTATTCCAAGAACAGAGAGATAGTATAGGAGTCAAGGTGCCTGCCTTGCATGTATCCATTCCTGGTTTGATCCCCAGCACCACTCTTCATCCAAGCCCTTCCAGGAGTGATTCCTGAGCACAGAGCAAAGAATAAGACCTGAGGGTCATCAGATATGGTTCCAAAAACAAAATAAAGAAAAAGAGAGAAGAAGAAGAAAGGAGGAGGAGGAGGAGGAGGAGGAGGAGGAGGAGGAGGAGGAGGAGGAGGAGGAGGAGGAGAAGAAGAAGAAGAAGAAGAAGAAGAAGAAGAAGAAGAAGAAGAAGAAGAAGAAGAAGAAGAAGGAGGAGGAGGAGGAGGAGGAGGAGGAGGAGGAGGAGGAGGAGGAGGAGGGAAAGAAAGAAAGAAAAAGAATAAGGAGAAGAAAGAGAAGAAAGAAGAAGAAGAAGAAGAAAGAAAGAAAGAAAGAAAAAGAAGAAGGAGAAGAAAGAAAGAAGAAAGAAGAAGAAGGAGAAAAAGAAAGAAGAAAGAAGAAGAAGGAGAAAAAGAAAGAAGAAGAAGAAAAAGAAAGAAGAAGAAGAAAGAAGAAGAAGGAGGAAAAGAGGAGAAGGAAGAGAAGGAGGAAGAGGAGGAGGAGATGGAGAAGAAGGAGGAAGGAGAAGGAGAAGAAGGAGAAAGATAAATTATTTCTTCTGTAATAAAAGCAACTGTTAATTGCATAGAAGAGAAGCTGGATCCAGCCCACAAAGCTCCCTTGGGCCACTGACATTGTCACCATCGTCTTCCAAGATGCCAGAGAAAAAGAAATGGTGTGGGATACTCATGAAAAAAACTTACGTTAAGAAATCATATCAAAAAGGGAGGAGAAAAGGAGACACATTCAAGAGAGAGTGTGAATGTCTCGAAAAGGGAGAGTGAACCCAGGAAGTAAAAGAGAGGGTGGATGCGCCCCGTGTGGTAGGATTGTGCACCCAGCACTGGAGCCTGCCCGCATGGAGCTTTACAGTGACAGCACACCACAGTGGCTGGCTCTGACTGCGCTCACACTGGGGCAGACACGCCAGAGAAGAGTGCACAGCCTTGCCCCTGAGAAGTGGATCATTGTCTCTGGCCTGGGCTTCAATGTCAGATCTTCTTGCTTCTGCATTAGCTTCCTGTCTGAGCAGGAAAACAGTATTTTTCTTTTGGAATACAGAAATCCCAACTTCTATTTTTCTCCAAAAAACAAAACCCTATGTGCATTCTTCATCGGTTCCATTGCCCACCCACCTTCCTCTCTCTGGCAGCTGCCATGTTAATACCCAAAAAGGTACTCCTGAGCCAAGTCTGCATTCCAGACAGACAGCAAGAGCAAGATAAGTTTGCTTGGTTCCAGAAGTCTCACCCAGTCCAGCTGCTAACCATTCATTGGCCAGAACTTGGTCTGTCTCCACCTACCTGCTGAGGAGTCTGGCAGATGTGGCCTTTCATTTGAGTTTTGGTGTCTTCATGTACAAAAGAGGTATGAAAACACCTATTTTAATACCCATTGAGGGTGTTCGAGTGAGGCAAATACTATCCTAGTAATAGTAATAATAATAATAGACTAGTAATAATTGTGCTTTAGTACTGGGGAAGTTAAGCACTTGCCATGCATTATAAAACTTCACTCCTTGAGAGAAAGAAAAAAAGTGGGGCAGGGAGTGTGTGTGTGTGTGTGTGTGTGTGTATGTATGTTTGTGTGGGAGGCGGAGAAACTTGGTGATGGGAAATGTACACTGGTGAAGGGATGGATGTTGCAATATTATATGATTGAAGCCCAATCATGAGCAAGTTTTTTTTTTTTTTTGCTTTTTGGGTCACACCTGGCGATGCACAGGGGTCATTCCTGGCTCATGCACTCAGGAATCACCCCTGGCGGTGCTCAGGGGACCATATGGGATGCTGGGATTCGAACCCGGGTCGGCCGCGTGCAAGGCAAACGCCCTACCCGCTGTGCTATCACTCCAGCCCCCCCCCGATCATGAGCAAGTTTGTAACTGCGTATCTCATGGTGATTCAATTAAAAATATTTTTTTAAATATCAAAAATCAACTCCTTCAGCCACCGCCTTTTAACTCCTTTGTTTTTTTCCTATGAGAAAGATGAAAACTAAAGAGTTAATAAGTAATCGAGTTAAGGTTTAAACCTGTGGTTTGACGCCAAGACCCTGTTTGCAATCCACATTTCATTATTTCCTGTAATAACTGGGAACTACCAATGTACAATTAAAAGAACTGAAGAGTATACACCTAGTAGAACAGCTAAAAATGAAACACACTAGCTCAGGGATTCAGAGAAATGAGGACATTCTTGGTGCAAAAGCAATACAGAACAGCTACCAAGAAAAACCCTGCATGGTTTCTTTAAAAGTCAGACATATGTTTTCTACATGACTGTAGAAATACTTATACACCTGGGCATTCTCCCCTAAAGAAATGAAAACAAAGTTTAATTATACACCTGCACAAAATATGTCTATAATGTGTTTCTCGAATTTTCAAATCCTGGAAATAGCCCCAGTGTTTTCAATAGGTAAATGACCAAACATGGAAATGCCAATTGTGTAGTACGCCACAATCAGAAGGAACAAACCCTTCATTAATGAAAAAGTAAGGATGAGAGGCTGGAGCGATAGTATGGTGGGTAGGGAGTTTGCCTTGCATGTGACTGACCCGGGTTCAATTCCCAGCATCCCATATGGTCCCCCGAGCACTGCCAGGCATAATTTCTGAGTGCACCCTGTGCATCATCGGGTGTAACCCAAAAAAGCAAAAAAAACCAAAAAAAGTAAGGATGAATTCTTACTTTTTATCTTTTTTATACTGAAAGAAGAAACATGAAAGACGACGATATAAAAGGAGATACTGGTGACTCCTAAATGTAAATCATGACACTCTGGAAAAGGCAAAATTATAGGATCATAAATGAGATAGGTTATTAGGAGTCGAGGTTGGGGAGGGTTTGACTGCAGAGGGTCCTAAGGAGTGTTTGGGAGTGATGAAAATAGTTTATGTCTTGGCTATAGTGGTAACTATACTATAGTAATTACATAAATAGGCTTAAGTAAATAATTAAGTAAATAAAACACAAAGTTGCACATGAAAAAGGGCATGTTGGGGGGTGTTTTTTCTTTTATTTAAGCACCATGATTTTGTAATAATGTGATTTAGTGGTGTTTCAGGCCCGCAGTGTGCCAGAGTGGCTGTGTTCCTCCATCAGCATCCTCAGGTGTTCACCTGTTCCTCCCCCCCCCTCCTCAGCAAACTCTGTTCAGTAGAATGACTCTTAGAGGCCATTGCCATTTGTTGCCATTTGTTGGCCATTTGTTGCTGCCTTACTATATTTCTTCATATTCCGCAAATGAGAGAGATCATTCTGTATCTTTCCTGGGCTGGAGGAAGGCGCTTGCCTTGCATGCAGCCACCCCTGGTTTCTGCTGGAGCACCCCATATAGTCCCCTGAGAACTGCCAGAAATGATCTCTGAACAAGGCCTGGTGTGGCCCCAAAACAAAACATTCTGTATCTGTCCTTCTCCTTCTAACTAACTTCACTCAGTACGATGCCCTCCAGTTTCATCCACATAGCAACGAGTCGTGTCATTTCACCTTTTTCTGATCACTGTGTGGTATTCCAGTGTGCATCTATGCCGCAGTTCATTCACTCATCTGTTCTTAGAAACTTGGGTTGTTTTCAGATCCTGACTTCTGTGAGTGGGAACGCTTTTCTGTGCTCAGCAAGTCAAGTGCAAACCTCTGTGGCAGGGCTTGGAGGGAAGGGAATTAAGGGGAGTCTATTGACCCCACCAGGGCAGGGCTACGCACCCTCTCGCAGGGAGTGAGAAGAGCCGGTCCTGTGTGCAGGAGACAAAACAGGAAAGCCTGTGAAGAAAACAAGAACAAGAGCACAGCAGAACTCCATAGCCCCGCTGCCTCCGGCAGAGAAACCCTGGGGCTCTTTTGCAAGTTCAGAGACCAGAGGACACTGTCAGGATACCGTCTCAGTTGGACCACCCTCCAGCGGAAAGAAGGAGCCTGGGCGGTCAGTTATCCCAATCACAGCCATCATGAGATTGGTGATGGGTGCAGGCATGCACGGATGCACGTCTAGAGGATGAACTGGATGGTAATAAGAAAACAAACAACACCTTAAAATATAACTCCTAGATAGAATTACATGTGACTTCATCAAACTTCTCTGTATTTTCCAGATTATTAAATGAACAATATAACTTTGGTGCCCTAGTAGGTAGAAGTGAATGAAGTAAAGGGGCATTTAATAAAAACTAAAGCAGGTGCATATGCTGCCCGAGCCCGTGTGCTGCTTGCGCCCATGTGGCCGAACACATGTGGTGCCCGAGCATGTGTCGCCCGCATCTCCCCTCTTAAGATGTATACTTTTATGCTTTCCTATCTAATGCTGGGGTGTGTGTAGGGGCGCTCGCCAGCCTTGGAGAAGCCTGCGTTTTCTCTTGGGCGCGTTACTCTGTGTCTTACTCTCCACTCTCTCCCACTTTCTCTTCCTTCTTCCCTTTAAAGATCCTCCAAATAAAATCTGTTTTACTGAAGATCCGCGCGAAACGGACCCTCTGCTCCTAAAGACTATGATCCGAGAGGTCTTCCAACCCATTTTGGCACCCAGAGCGGCTTCCTACAGAAATTCATCTAGACTGTGAGCTGAGCTAAAATACCAGAAATCCAAAACCAAGAGCTCATAGTCTTCATTCTCAGCAATGAAAAGAAATTATTAAATTATGCCTTTTCAGCAGGCCTGATTGTTGGGGGGAAATTCCAGGCAATAATAGTGAGTTCTCTAGTGAAATATTGAATGTATTCAAAGTATAGAGAGAATAAAGTGAAGATCATTAGTTACTTAGGTGGGGGGCGGGAGGGAGGGGGGTATATTGGGGTTCTTGGTGGTGGAACATGTGCACTGGTGAAGGGATGGGGGTTTAATCATTATATGACTGAAACAAAAGATGGAATTAAAGTGGAATGTTTTTAAAACGAACCATTAAATCAGTCATTTAAAAATAATAATAAAATCTGTTTTACTTAAAAAAAAACTTAAGCAATACAATCTTTGTAGCAAACCAGTACTTCCACAAGCAATGCAGCTTGGAGCAGGGAGACAGCTCACAGACTTTCACAAGGAAGCCCCAGCTTCAATGCCTGGCACTGCCCGGTCTCCTGGGTACCGTCGGCAGTGACTCTGGTACTGACCTGTGTGGGGGCAGTCCCCACACCTCTGGGTGTAACCCTCCACACACACCCACAAATAAGCAAACAAAAAAACAAAAAGCAGTTAAATTAAAGAGCACCCCACTCTGTTCTCCTGAAAAAGACTGGAGATCCAGAAACCAGTCAGACCTGACCTTTAGGAGGGAGCCATTCAGAGATGTGGCCTGCCCGGCCCGTCTCAGGGTAACTGCTCCGGACACACAACACCAGCCAAGAGCTGCCAGAGCTCTTGTGACAAAGATGCAGGGGACCTGGCTCGCTCGCCCTCCCTCATTTCCTTCCTTCCTTCCTTCCTTCCTTCCTTCCTTCCTTCCTTCCTTCCTTCCTTCCTTCCTTCCTTCCTTCCTTCCTTCCTTCCTTCCTTCCTTCCTTCCTTCCTTCCTTCCTTCCTTCCTTCCTTCCTTCCTCATTTAATTCTGTGGCTTTTTTTTTCTTTCTAATTTTTAAAATTCATTTCAGGCACCATCATTTACAATATTGACAATGGCCGGGTTTCATGTAAAAAACATTCCAACACTATACTCTCCACTGAGGGATCAGTTTCCCTTCAACATGCCCTTATACCCTCATATACCCTCACCCCCTTAATATGCTTCCCATTAAAGACCAGTTTTCAGTTCCTGTTGCCTTGGGATATTTGTTATTCCCCTACTATGTTTCTTTATATTCTACATATGAGAGAGGTCATTCTGTATCTGTCCCTCTCTTTCTAACTTCACTCAGCTTTATACTGTTCAGATGCCTTCACCTACTTACAAAATGCATGATTTTGTTTTTTCTTATAGCTAAGTAGCATTCCATTATATATATATATTATAGTTTCTGTATCCACTCCTCTGTTCTTGGACACTTGCACTGTTTCTAGATTTGGGCTATTGGTTCCTGAACAAATTTGCCAATGTGGAACCAAGAGATAGCAGAGGCTAAGGCCCATGCCTTGTGTGAGGCTGAATGAGGTTTTCTGAGAATCAGCGGGAGCCCCACCTCCACCCCAACCTCCCAAACACTACACTGGAGATCCTGCAAGACACCAACTTTACGCCTACTCCAGACGGAATACCAGTGACCAAGAGCTTCCACCAGCAAGGCCCAGCATGTGGGCTCCGGGACTAGGATCTCCAAGATGCATGCAGCAGAGGCATGGGGCTGCTCCTCCCTTCTCTTGGCCTGCTCCGTGGCCTGGTTTTCACGCCCACAAGCTTCCTCCGGGAGCCATCTTAGCGCACCAACAGCCCTGGCCCAGAGACTCCCATTTGAATCCCCAAATGGATTAGTGCCCTACAGAGATGTCTCTGGAACCCAGCCATTTACAAGTAGGACCCCAGAAGCGCATGACTGCAAAATGGAAAAATAAATTATCTAGTGTCTGCCCCTGGCAGGCAGGCTTGAATGGTAGTGGAAAAATTTGGGCAAAACATAATGCCCCAAAGTAGAGAGAGAGAGTATAAGGGAAATTGTCTGCCATAGAGGCAGGGTGATGACTGGGATGGAGAGGCGGGAAGAATATTGGGACATTGGTGGTGGAAAATGTGTACTGGTGGAGGATGTTTGTTCAATCATTGTATGGCTGAATCTCAAACATGAAAGCTTTGTAACTGTATCTCATGGTGATTCAATAAATTTTTTTTGAAATGCAAAAACCAAAAACAAACAAAAACTAACACCAACTTAAAAAAGGAACCCTTGGGGCTGGAGCAATAGCACAGCAGATAGGGTGTTTGCCTTGCACACGGCCGACCCGGGTTCGATTCCCAGCATCCCATATGGTCCCCGGAGCACCGCCAGGAGTAATTCCTGAGTGCAAATCCAGGAGTAACCCCTGTGCATTGCGAGGTGTGACCCAAAAAGAAAAAAAACTTAAAAAAGGAACCCTTGAAACAACCTCAAACCTGAATAGATAACACAACTCCCTCTCTCCACTCCTGACCTCCAGTTGTTTATTCCCCTTACTCCGCTTCTAAACTGGTGCCTATTTCCTTCAGCTTCTGAAAGGAGCACTTTCCCTTGTGAAAGTTGGTGTCACTGAGGGGCTGGGGCGATAGTACAGTGGGCAGGGCGTTTGTCTTGCACGCATCTTACCTGGATTTGGTCCCTGGCATCCCATATGGTCTCCCAAGCACCTTCAGGAGTGATTCCTGAGTGCAAATCCAGAAGTAACCCCTGAGCGTGGCCGGGTGTGACCCAAAGAGCCAAAAAGAAAAGAAAGGAAAAAGAAAGTTGGTGAAACTGAACCTCAGAGAGACAGGGGCAGCACTGGGACTGAACTGCATGTTTGCCCAGCAATCCCATCAACCAAAAACGTGGTGGGCCTTGGCCTCTGAGCTGCTGCGCCTAGCCCGGCCTTCTGACTGCCCTAATCAGAGCCAAGCAGAAGGGAGAGACAGCTGACCTCTCGCTTGCTCTTCCTCAGAAATGTTTCCTTTCCTCTTGAACGGAGTTCAGCTGCCACATTCCTGCCTCTTCACGGGAATTCCCAAGTTAATCAACAGCCCTGACCTGACTATGCCAAGAAATCACAGAATGTTTTCTTTTGTTTTGATTCAAGACCAGAGAGAAAAGGGATAAAGTGTATGTGGTTTGAGGGTCCAAGTAAGACTCTAGAAAGCGCCTTCAAAGCAAAAAACCAAAAAACCAAATAAACAAACAAACCTGAACTGCATTTGTTTCCTTGGTCTATGAAAGTAAGAGGGGAAGGAGAGATGGAGAAGGAAATGTTGACCTTACGGCAGTTTCCTCCTCGTGCTCAAGAACCGGCCATGGCTCCCTATGACACAGCATTAAAGCTGAGGAACTATTGGTTTCTGTTACCCAGCGTAGCTCTAAGGAAGGACCAGCTGTCTCTCCATCTGCTTGGCTTTAGTTAGGGGAGCCCGAGGGCCAGGGACAGGCTCAGCAGTCAGAGACCAATGCCCACTATCTTCTTTTTGACTAAAGGGATTAGTTCTTTCCACCTGGTATTGTTCCTTCCGACACTCCCCCAATTCTGTGACTTCTCCCCTTGCAGATAGTCCTGCATCATCACCACAAGCCTGCTGCTCTCAACTGTGTCGGCAGCAAATGCCTGGTGCCTTTGGGACAGACCAGCCCCACAGCCCTGCCCCTATATAGTCATTGTAGCACCAACTCCCTCAAAATCCTCTAGTCTCTTGCTTGAGTCCTTCAAAGCTGAGCTTGGCAAACTGAATCCCATGGATGATGTGCTTCAGCATCCGTTAGGGGAGGAGAGGGATGTGAACCAAGGGGTAGAACACAAGCCCCACACATGTAGGTCCCTGGGCTCAGCATCCAGCAATGAACAATCCCTTTGAACATCACTGAATGTGACCCAAGTGACCCTGAGCATCTCTGGGCGTGACCCTCACAATAATTTTTTTAAAAGAGTGGGACCACAGCAATAGTACAGCGGGTAGAGTATTTGCCTTGCAGTGCTGACCCAGGTTTGATCCTTGGCATACCATATGGTTCCCTGAGCACTGCCAGGAGTAATTCCTGGGTGCAGAGCCAGGAGTAACCTTTGAGAATTGCCAGCGGTGGCCCTAAAAAACAGAAAATTGAAAACAAAAAAGAAATAGAAACTCTAAAGATAGCTCAATAAGCTGAAGTGCATGCTTTGCATGCGTGAAGCCAGGTTTGATCCCTGGCACTGCATGGTCCCCCAAGCACCATGCCAAGAATTACCATGAGCAGTGCTGAGTGTGCCCCCGGAACCAAAATAAAATAAAACAAAAACAATTCTGGAGGCAAGGGAGAAAGAGGGGCAGAATGCAAATCCCCGACTGGAAAGATCATTACAGCAACTAAGATGCTTGCTTGCTTTCCATGCAGCTGACCTAGGTTCAATCCTTGGCACCACTTATGGTCCTCCCAGAACCACCAGAAGTGTTCCTTGAGTGCAGAGGCAAGAATATCTTTGAGCATTACCTGGTGTGGCCCCCAAACCAAAGAAATGAATGAAAATTCCAGAGCTCTCACTAGAATTACTAAATCATGCTGCCTGGGGGTGGGCAACCGAGCCCTTGCATTTTAATAAACTCCCTGGAATACTTACACACGAGAGAATTTGAAATGCCTGCTTCAGATCTGGTTCAACTGACCCTTTTGCAAAATCTCTCATTCCCCACAGTCTACATGCCCAACCTCTGCCTGGGCTGTCTAGGCATACCCAGAGAGGGGATGCATGGGCCTTCACCTTAGTTCACCTTCACCTTGTTGCATCCTTTCTTCTTCACTTAGTTTTCAGTTCCCACATTGGTCATTGCACCTGCCTTTCTCACCGTGACACTAGTCTTTAGTTAAAAATGAAAGTCCTGGAGCAGGAGTGATAGCACTGTGGGTAGGGCGTTTGCCTTGCACATGCCCAACCCAGATTCAATTCCCAGGATCCCATATGGTCCCCCGAGCACCACCAAGAGTAAATCTCGAGTGCCTGATCCAGGAGTAACCCCTGTGCATCGCCGGATGTGACCAAAAAGCCCCCCTAAAAAAATAGTCCTAGTCCCCCAAGGATGGGGGAAGTTTAGAGAGCAGAAGGGATGGAAAGATAGTACAGCGGGTGAGGCATTTGCCTTGCATGAGGTCTTCCCAAGTTCTATCCCTATATCCAACATGGTCCCCCAGGCTATGCTAGAAATAATTCCTGAGTGCAGAGCTAAGTGTTACCTAGCTCTAAGCATCGCTGGCTGTGGGTCCTAAAAAGAAAACAAACAAAAAAATTACTCACATAGAGAGGTTATAGAGGTGTGAAGTTAAACCTCTGAGTTTCTGCAATATTGCAAACCAACCATTAGTTGGTTAAAAAATAAGAGTTAAAAAGTACCACTCCTGTAGTATTAGGACTCCAAGCCCATGACCCCATTTCACCATAATTGCTTCTTGATAGCCCTATCTCTAGGAGCCGGGAGATGTTCAAGGAGTACAGCACGTGCAAATGCAAAACTCTGAGTTGGATCCCCAGCCCCACAGGGCCCAAGTCCCACAGAGTGCAGACCTGGTGGATCCCATGTACTGCACCATGAAGACTGGGCACAACCTTAGAGGCCCCTTGGCATATCCATACCTATAAATCCCGTCTACAGATTTCACACTGCATACGGTGTTTACAGATGAATGTGGGAGAAACACAGTTCGACGCATAACAATATTAAGTTGCAATAGTAAATGATTGGAGAAAACTCAAGCACTCATCACTGGGGGCACTAGTGGCATAAACTATGGACATACAATGGTAAACCAGAATAAGGGAGATTTCTGTAAACAGGATGGAGTAAAATCTAGCACATGCTTCTCAGTGAGAAGAGAAAATTGGATCAATGTATGCATTTTTCTTACCACTCACATAAGACAAAGGGGGATTCTATTGTCTGTGCTGACATATATAGAAACTAAATGGACTAAAATACCAGTAACCCAAAACCTCATATGCTCTTCATTCTCAGTAATGAAAAGCAAATTATCAAATGCTGCCTTTTGAGCAGGTCTGATTTTGGGAGGAAAATCCCAATTAACAATAGTGAGTTTTCTGTTGAAATATTGAATGCAATCAAAGTAAAGAGAAAGTAAAGTGAAAATCATCAGCCACACAGGCAGGGAAGGGAGGTGGGATGGAAGGTATACTGGGGTTCTTGGTGATGGAACTTATGCACTGGTGAAGGGATGGGTGTTTGATCATTGTATGACTGAGACTTAAACATGAAAGCTTTGTAACTTTTTACATGGTGATTCAATTAAAAAAATTAAAAAACAATTAAAAAAAGAAAAACAAAAAAATTTTTAAAAAATAAACTAAATGGAAAAGAAAAGCATTCTTGTAAAAAATGGTTACCGGGGCTGGAGTGATAGTACAATGGGTAGGGCATTTGCCTTGCACGTGGCCGACTGGGGTTTGATCCTCGACATCCCATATGGTCCCCCAAGCAATGCCAGGAGTAATTCCTGAGAGCAGAGCCAGGAGTAACCCCTGAGCATCGCTGAGTGTGACCCAAAACCAAAACAAAGGAGAAAGGTTACCTGTGGAGGAGAGAACAACCAAGGTGAAGGAAATGGGAAGAGAGGTATGTTTCCACTTTGGAGAAGCCTGTGTTCTCTCTTGAACATACACTTCTCCCTTTCCCTCCCCTTACATCTTTCTGGTAAGTTTTAAGAAAAAAACAAACAAACAAACAAACAAAAAAACTATCTTTTTTTTTACAAAAAACTAACCAAATACAATTTAATAATTGGACATATCTTTTAGTGTAAATAACCTACAGATGGAAAGAAGTACTTCAAAGTACTTCAAAGGATCCTGAATACTCTCAGAGAGCCCGGCAAGCTACCAAGAGTATCTCGCCAGCGCGGCAGAGCCTGGCAAGCTACCCATGGTGTATTCAATATGCCAAAAACAGTAACAGCAAGTCTCACAATGGAGACGTTACTGGTGCCTGCTCGAGCAAATTGATGAGCAATGGGATGACAGTGACAGTCTCTCTCTACTTTGGGGCATTATGGTTTGCAATACAGATACTGAGAGGTTATCACGTTTGGTCCTTTATCTACTTTCAGCACACATCTCCCATTCTGAATAACCCCTTCAACCATCATTTCCTTAGTGATCCCTTCTCTCTTTCAGCTGCCTTCTCCCCCAGCTCATGAGACAGGCTGCCAACTATGGAGCAATATTCCTGGCCTTAGTGTCTACTGTCCTTGGGTGTCAGTCTCATATTACATTATTTCATGTTCCACACATGAGTGCACTCATTCGATGTCTGTCCCTCTTTTTCTGACCCATTTCACTTAGCATGATGCTCTCCAAGACCATCCACTTATATGCTGCTGATTTTTTCACCAGCACCCGGACCCTCTATGAACACCCCAGTTAATGGTTGATCTTAGCCTGGCCCAAAGATCCTGAAACCTGATGGGAGGCAGAACAAGGGCAGAGCAAGACCCACTCACACATCTCCTCAGAACCCTCAGGCTGCTGTTCCTAAAGGGTCTGTCTCATTCCACATTGTTGTGTTTTTTTTTTCACTTTTTTTTCCTTTTTGGGTCACACCCAGCAGTGCACAGGGGTTACTCCTGGCTTTGCACTCAGGAATTACCCCTGATGGTGCTCAGGGGACCATATGAGATGCTGGGAATAGAACCCAGGTCGGCCAAGTGCAAGGCAAATGCCCTACCCGCTGTGCTATTGCTCTAGTCCCAGGTCTGTCTCATTCCAGAGCTTGCTCTGCCAGCTTCTCAGCTCAAGTACCTCTGGGATCCACCCCATCTTCCACGGGTGCTCAGTCCCTCCTCCACATTCTGGGTCAGAGCCAGTAGAATACTGAGGCTTCAGTACCACAGGAAGGAAAGCTATGGCTCTAATGTACTTTACCAAAGAAGGACACCCACCCCCCCCCCGCCCTGCCCAAAAGACATGTTCTTAAGTGCTTACATATCTTGAAGTGCTTGACATATGAGTATAGGGGAAACAGTTCCTGGCATGTTGGTTTTAGTCCTTTGTTGGGAAACCAAACCTAATCTGGGACCTCTACACAGGTCCCAAACTCGGAGAGCACCTCCAGAGAGAGATGAACAGACTAAGTCTAACCTTGTTTGCACTGCCCTCCCCCCAGGCTATGGTGAAATTGTACCAGCCTGGGATCTTTCTAAATATTCCCCATCCCAGGGTTTAGATTGAAAATGCAGAAACTCAAAGAAGGAAAAATAATTCACTTCTGAGTACTTACCGCCTCACTGGCATTGGGCTAAGCCCTTTACATGAGTACTTTGTTTACTTTCTTTCTTTCTTTTTTTTAATTTGCTTTTCCTAGCAACCTGGTTATTAGCTCTCATTTTTTAGATGGGAAACTGCTCCTCCTTAAGAAGTCAGGGCAATTGCCCAAGGACAAAAAGTCAGTCTGGCATCCCCAGCTCCAGTTCTGACTCCAGAGAGGAAGTGTTCCTGGTTTTTAAACTGAGATTGGAGGGTCCCTGGGGGTTCCCAGACTGGACAAAGTAGGGGAATGCTGTGTGGTGGAGCTCTGGGCCCAGCCTTGCTTTGTTCCAGGTAATCCTACTTATTGAATGATTTGCCTTTCATAGGCGTTTCACCTGAGGTGATGTCTTTTTCTTAAATCTTTTGAGCTAATCCAACCTAACCCTCTAGGTGACCCAGAAAGGAAAGGGGCTGTGCTTGTGGACACACTATTACAGTGCCCAAGCTCTGGTCCTAGCTGGATCGTCTTTCAGTGACTTTTCCAAGAGACCTTGAGGAGGATGGGAAAAACCCTCAGTTTATGCCCTGAGCTCCCAGGACCCCTATAGGATACCTGAAACCAAATACGTAGTGGAGGAAAGGGGGGAGGGTATGTTTCCAAATATAAACTAAGGTCCTGGAGGTGTGGCGGGAAGCTCTCAGCACCATGCAAGACTCAGTGGTTGGATTGGAAGGAATTATCTCTGCTTGAGGAGAGCATTGGGCACCTGCCACCTAGAACTTCTTCCTCAATGAATTTCCAGCACTGAGCACTGTATCCAAAGAAGGCAGTTGCTCTGCAACTGTTAGTTGAATTGCTCTGAAGGGTGCTCACTCTTCTTAAGTCCCTACCTTGCGCTAGACCTCAGCTAGGACCCTTTGCCTGTGGGTCACGTTAACCTACAACCTGAGTTACAGGGTTTTATGTGGTTATCACTGTGGCCCCTTTTAGTCCAGTGTTAGGAGAGCACGTGAGAGGCACTGAAGTAGGAAATGACAGAGGCATGACAGGTAGTGGTCAAAGGTGGAAAATACAATAATGGAAGCACAGCTGAAGTTTGCCAAATTACACTTTCTGCAGAACAGCAATGAGCTAAATTCCCTCTCACTGAACTGTGGCAGCCCCCCTCCAGGCACTTGAGAGCGCCTGTTGTACAATGGCTTGGTACAGAGAAGACTTTGTCACCAATGAGACCACAAGCACTCGCAATTCAGAGAGATCAATTCAAAACAATAAGCATTGTTGAGTGCTTACCCAACGATGTGTGCAAGTTTCTGCAGAGGAGCTGTCTGTGCCAGATGGAAAACTAACATCGGAACAAGAAACCAATGTACTAAATAAGCTAGTTCTAAGGAGTAATAGATGCAGTGATCAGAGAACAGAATGACATGGGGAAACCAGCATGCTTACATTAGAAGGCAATCACTGGGGGCTGGAGCAATAGCAGGGCAGGTAGGGCATTTGCCTTGCATGCGGCAGACCCGGGTTCGATTCCCAGCATTCCATATAGTCCCTTGAGCACCTCAGGGAGTAATTCCTGAATGATTGAACCAAGAATAACCCCTGTGCATCGCCGGGTGTGACCCAAAAAAAAAAAAAAAGAAAAGAAAAAGGCATCACTGATGGTGAAGGAAAAACAAGGGTAAAAAAGCACTGGAGGAAAGATGATGTTGGCAAGAAAATCAGGGTGGCTGCAATAGATAAGGGAGAGAGATCAGGCACATGTCTCACCACTGTTATTCTACATAGTATTAAAAATGAATATTATCTCAATTAAAATATTCAAAATATTTGAAATTAGCTTCCCACCTGACTACTGCTCTCTCTGCAGGCCCAGCTCCACATCTCCTGGACCGTGGCAGCTCTGCTCATCACACCTCCCACTGCTCACACTGACACTGCCTGTCACTGGGTGATGAGGGGCAGGGAAGGAAATGAGCAAGTTCCAGCTTCATCCCTCTGAGACACCCACGTGGGTCACAAAGATGCCTCCTCAGCACAGTGGGACCACAGCAAACACCGTCTGAAGACGAGCAGAAATTCATCAAGCTCAACAAGTGAAATTACTAACAGAAGGCTCTGCCCAAACCAACCGGTTCTGTAAATTCTCAGACAGTGATTTTAGTGACACCATGTTGAGGGGGTTTAAGGAGCTTAAAGAAATGACAACGTAGGGGGTCAGCAAAGTGCAAGAAAGTCTGAGAACAAAAATGATAAAACTGTAATCAGAAATGAAGTATACGGTAGGCGATTTAAAACATTCAGTAGAAAGACTGAGCAGCAGAATAACAGCAGCTGAAAAAGAAAAAGAACCGAAGAGCTCCAAGATGAGATATAGGAAACCTGTAGAAAACAACAGAATATGGGTGGGGGAAAGGAATAAATAGCACACCAGAGAACTATGGGGTGTTTGAAGAGAAACAATATAAGAGTCATCAGAAGAACAACAAAGCGAAATTAATGAAAAACTGCTAGTTAAAGAAATAATAGATACGCAACAGAAAAAATAGAAGAGTAAAAGGATAAAATTTTTTAAAAAAAGAAAAAAAGAACTGATAGATAAGAATTTCCCAGAGTTGAGAAGTGCAGGCACCAAGATCCAAGAGTCCCAAAGGGTCCCAGCAAAAATAGATTCTAGGGGCTGGAGCGATAGCACAGTGGGTAGGGCATTTGCCTTGCACGCGACCGACCTGGGTTTGATTCCCAGCATCCCATATGGTCCCCTGAGCACCGCCAGGGGTAATTCCTGACTGCATGAGCCAGGAGTGACCCCTGTGCATCGTCGGGTGTGACCCGAAAAGAAAAAAAAAATAGATTCTATAGGAAGCCTTCCAGACACATTATAATCAGAATGACAGAATCCAAAGATAGAGACAGAATACTGAAAGTAACAAGGTTGGAAAGGAACTTATATACAAAGAAAAACCCATAAGATTCACAGCAGATCTATCAGACGGGTCTCTAAGATCCAGAAGAGAATGATGGGATATATTAAAAATAAAACTTAACAAACAACAACCAAAAAATAAAAAATAAAAATCCAAACAGCTCTCCAAGAGTACTCTATGCAGCTAGATTATCATTCTGACTTATAGGAATGATGCAGAGCTTCAGGGACAGGAAACAGCTTAGGGAATTCATAGCCTTGAAACCAATTTTACAAGAAGCACTAAAGGAACTTCTTTAAAAGACAAGAAAAACATCTCAGCTCTTTGCCTCTGAGTATAGCATACATTTGTGGTATTAATGGTTGCCCTCTGCAAGATTAAGAAAGGTCTGTTTAAGAGATAAACAAATGGGACTACATTAAACTAAGAAGCTTCTGCACTGCAAAAGATACAGTGACCAGAATACAAAGACAGTCTACAGAATGGGAAGGGATATTCACCCAACACCCATCAGATAAGGGGTTGATATCAAGGGTATATAAGGCACTGGTTGAACTCTACAAGAAGAAAACATCCAACCCCATCAGAAAATGGGGCGAAGAAATGAACAGAAACTTTTCCAAGGAAGAGATACGAATGGCCAAAAGGCTCATGAAAAAGTGCTCTACATCACTAATCATCAGGGAGATGCAGATCAAAACAACCATGAGATACCACCTCACACCACAGAGACTGGCACACATCCAAAAGAACAAAAACAACCGCTGTTGGAGAGGATGTGGGGAGAAAGGGTCTCTCCTTCACTGCTGGTGGGAATGCCGACTGGTTCAGCCCTTCTGGAAAACAATATGGACGCTTCTCAAAAAATTGGAAATTGAGCTCGCATTTGATCCAGCAATACCACTACTGAGAATATATCCTGAAGAAACAAAAAAGTATAGTCGAAATGATATCTGCACTTATATGTTCATCGCAGCACTATTTACAATAGCCAGAATCTGGAAAAAACCCAAGTGCCTGAGAACAGATGACTGGTTAAAGAAACTCTGGTACATCTATACAATGGAATACCATGCAGCTGTTAGAAAAAATGAAGTCATGAACTTTGCATATAAGTGTATCAACATGGAAAGTATCATGCTAAGTTAAATGAGTCAGAAAGAGAGAGACAGACATAGAAAGATTGCACTCATCTGTGGAATATAAAATAACAGGGTAGGAGAGTAATATCCAAGAATAGTAGAAGTAAGTACCAGTAGGTTGGCTTCATGGCTTGGAAGCTGGTCTCACATGCTGGGGAAAAGGGCGGCTCAGATAGAGAAGGGAACACCAAGTAAAATGTGGTTGGAGATCCTGCCTGGGAAGGGAGATTCGTGCTTTAAGTAGACTAGAGACTGAACACAATGGCCACTCAATACCCCTATTGCAAACCACAACACCCAATTGGAGAGAGAGAACAAAAGGGAATGCCCTGCCACAGAGGCAGGGTGGGGTGGGGGGAGATGGGATTGGGAGGTGGGAGGGATACTGGGTTTATTGGTGGTGGAGAATGGGCACTGGTGGAGGGATGTGTTTGCAAACATTGTATGAGGGAAAAACAAGCTTGAAAATGTGTGAATCTGTATCTGTATCCTCATGGTGATTCACTAATTAAAGAATAAAATAAATTTTAAAAAATAAATAAAATTAAAATAAAAAATAAAATAAAAAAGAAAGGTCTGTTTAGTCCTAACTTGCTATGATAGATAATAGAGAGATATGTAATAGATACCTCTATTACATATTTGTAATACATATTACATATTAGAGAGATATGTAATAGATATCTCTATTACATATTTGTAATACATATTACATATTAGAGAGATATGTAATAGGTATCTCTATTACATATTTGTAATACATATTACATATTAGAGAGATATGTAATAGAGAGATATCTATCTACACATATTTGGTTTGGGGGCCATAACTGGTGGTGTTTAGGTGTTACTCCTAGCTCTGCACTCAGGAATTACTTCTGACAGTGCTTAGGGACCATATAGGATGTTAGAGATTGAACCCAGATCAGCTGAAGGCAAGGAAAACACCCTAACTGCTGTGCTATCACTCTTGCCCCTTTTATACTTCTTCAATAGTGAACTAATGTTTCATTTAGATTGGATGTTTAGTATCTGTTCAAGTGATTCTTTTTGCATTCATCACTGTTACTGTCACTGTCATCCCATTGCTCATCGATTTGCTCGAGTAGGCACCAGTAATGTCTGATTGTGAGACTTATTGTTACTGTTTTTCGCATATAGAATACAACACAGGTAGATTGCCAGGCTCTGCCGTGTGGGCTCGATACTCTCGGTAGCTTGCAGGGCTCTCTGAGAGGGGAGTAATAGAGGAAAGGCAAATGCCCTATCACTGTGCTATAGAATTTTCTATTAAAAATCTTTTATACTTTTTAATGCAGTTACTTAAACATTGTCAATAATGTAATATTTTCTAACATAAAGCCAATATTCCCCTTCTTGGATAAAATACACTTTTATACTTTTAAATAGGCCTATTCAGATTTTAACTTTAAATATTCTTGGTTCTCCTCTGACTAAATTGTATGTGTGTAGGATTGACCTATTTCATGTAAACTTTTAACTGTACTATCATGTAATTATTTATAATACTAATTTTTATTTTACATACCTGTAAAACATTTTTCACAGTTTCTGCAAAATGTTTTTATCAACTTATCATTTATTTACATTTTGTGGAACTTTGGGAGCTTAGTTTTATTCATTTATATGAGCTCCTGCTTGCCTGAGTCACGAACACATTATGGGATTGAGTCTTCAAAATAATCTTCACGAATTTTAAAATTCGTGAAGTCCATGTGAGTCCCTGAATTCAGTTCAAGGGCACAGAATGAATATGTAACACAATAATATTAGCAAAGCACCTGTCATCATTCCCACTTAAGAAGATGGAGTACCTAAAAATCAGAAGGACAATGGAGCCTGTCCACAGTCACACAGATGATGTGTGAAGGGACCAAATGTGATCATGAAAGCTGCAAAGCTTTTCCACTGACCCTGAGCCCTTCCACACCTCCCTGGGCTCAGCCAAGGAAGGAATGTGATGGATGCACAGGGCTCAACCTCTGCTGCACATTAAAATAAAATCCTATGTGCAAGAGCATATATAGGGCCAAAGTCAGAGTCACCTTAGAGGAATCTGAGCTCTGCACAGGGCTGCCCGGGTGGAGTGAAAGTGGATGGAAGGAGGGTCCTGAGGAAACAGCACCTGAGCCCTTTTAAAAAAACACAAACATGACTTAAAAAAAAATTGTTTGCTATTTTTAGGTCACACATGGCGATGCTCAGAGGTCACTCCTGACTCTGTGCTCAGGAATTACTCCTGGCAGGGGACCAAATGGGATGTCAGAGATGGAACCCAGGTCGGCCTTATGCAAGCAAAGCAGACGCCCTACCCACTGTACTATTTCTCCAGCCCCCCAGATTAATTTTTCTTGAGTAAACCTTAGGAAATAATGATGAGAATGTGAGCATCATTCTTTTTTTTAAAATTTTTATTTTATCACCATGTGGAAAGTTACAAAGTTTTCAGGTTCATGTCTGTTATACAATATTCAAAAACCATCCCTTCACCAGTGCCCATATTCCACCACCAAAATCCCCAGTATACCCCCTGCCCCCGCCCCCCACCCCCAACTGTATAACTGATGAATTTCACTTCATTTTCTCTTTACCTTGATTACGTTCCATATTGCAAAACAAAACTCACTATTGTTGTTGGAGTTTCCCCCCAAGAAAGACAGCCCTACTAAGGAAGCATTTGATAATTGGTTTTCCATTAAAAGATTGTATGTTTTCAGATTTTAGACTAGGTTGCACGGCCGCCTTAGCAGCCACGCGGTTCAGATGTGTCCCAGTTCTGCAAGCCGAAGCCGTGTTAGTTGCTGCTCAGTGTCGCCAGGGCTCCATCTGGAGAAGGTGTGCTGGCTGTACCTCCTCCGTCTGGATCCCCGGTGTTGTTGGCCCGGTTTTGGGTCTGGAGCATTTCTCCAGCCACGTTACTCACCAGAATGCCTGGCCTCTTCTCTGTTGAATGTGGCAAGATGGCGCTGAGGGTGGGTTGAGGGCGTGACTTCCGGCGGCCGGGACCACTTGGAGGTTGGGCTGGCGCCACCCCACTCCAGTGCCCCCCCGAGGCTCGGATGTGTCCCAGTCCCGCAAGCCGGTGAGCATCATTCTTGACATTCTATTACCAAGGGTTGTACATCCAGGTCCCACAGGGCGGCGTCAATGTATTTCAGAGGTACCAGAGAACCATACGCACAGATGCTCTTACCACTATCATATTTCAGTGCAGCCCCATGGGGGACAATCCCACCCAGCAACTTCCCATCACTCTAATACCAAAGCAGGGCCCAGGCTGGTCCCTCCCCCACTCAGTGCTCCCCACAGGGTCCTGCACAGCAGGGTGTGGTGTGCCTCATCCCTTTGGGAACTGTAAACAGCAAGCCCTTCCTTCAAGGCTGCTCACCCTTCCTCCTACCTTGGGTTTCTTAAATCCCCTCCCCTCTCCTATCTCAGGGTCATGCCTGGCGCCAAGCACTTGCTCCAATCGAATCAGATCTGCTTTGTGATCCTCCCTTCCGGGTCACTCATGAAATGTACAAGGACCCCAAGTTCAGATGCAGCCCACCCCAAGGCAGCTGGTTCTTGCTGGCAGCTCCTTAGCCACTTCACGGGGCTGAGTTCTATTCCACAAAGCTCTCTGGCCCCTTCACCTCCAGAAGTGTCTCCTCCAGAACTTCATGCCACACTGGCCCCAGGCTCACGCCATTCTAGCCCCGCTCTTCCCTCCTCATCCACCATCTGTCCCATCCGCTTCCATCCTAGAGGTTCCATTTCCCAAACATCGGAATCTGCCCCAGTCTTTTTTGCTGGAGGTTTCGCTTCCTAAGTTCTCTTGCGCTCCACTCCCAGCCCCTGCTCTGCAGACGAAGCCCAGCCAGACATCCGCCAGCAAAAGAGACTTTCCTCCACGCTTGGAAGAAAGCTGGGATGTTTTGAAGCACCAACCTCCCTCCACACAGAACAAATGCCTGGATCAGCGGATATCAGCCCCGACTCTGTGGGTACTTGCAGGAGCTGTGGAGTCAGAGCACAAGGTCTCAGGTCAGAGATGCATCTCAACTATAGAATGTATGCCTCAGGGTGATTCATTTAAAAAAAATTTTTAAATAAATAAAAGAGGAGGAAGAGTGGGAGCTGGAGGAGGATGTGCCAGCATGTCTGGCACCACCCAGCATTGTGCCAGCACCTGTTAACTGCCGGGTGGATGGAAGCCTGATCACCCTCCTTGACTATGATAATAGTGAAAACTTGGACCTGGCATTCGTCCTCTGAGAACCAGAACATGATGGAAGGTACTGGAACCCAATGATTGGAGAAAATGCCTGTTCTCTGCAGAAAACAGAAACTAGGAAGAAGGTGCTGGACTTTGGTTGGTTGCTGGAGGTGGGGGCGGGAGGGGAAGAGGGTTGTTTGTGGTTTGGGGCCACACTGGTGATGCTCAGGGCCTCTTCCCAGCTCCATGCTTGCAGGGGAGGGGGGCTGTCCTTACAGTGCTCAGGAGACCATGTGGCATTAGGGATAAACTCAGCCTCCCACATGTTGCATGTTGAATTCCACATGGGCTCAAAAGTCCCCAAAGGTGCAGCTGGATCTCAGGACCAGGCATAAAACTGTGATGCAAGGTGAGATTGCACCCCAAGTTAGAGGGGCTCAGCTCTAGCTAAAACAACCCCCTCGAGGCCCTTCCCTGAGCCCATCTGCCTTTCCCCCGAAGCTCCTCTGTCTCTTCCTGCTTCTCATCATTTTCTCTCTCTCTCTCTCTCTCTCTCTCTCTCTCTCTCTCTCTCTCTTTTGCTTTTTGGGTCACACCTAGAGATGCACAGGGGTTACTTCTGGCTCTGTACTCAGGAATTACCCTGTAGTGCTCAGGGGACCACATAGGATGCTGGGAATCGAACCTGGGTGGGCCATGTGCAAGGCAAATGCCCTACCCGCTGTGATGTTGCTCCAGCCTCTCATTTTCTCATCTTATCTACAGTTTCTCTGATGATTTTTCAGGGAAAACTGTTAGCCCAGATGAAACAGCACTGGGGCTGGAGCGATAGTCCAGCAGGTAGGGCATTTGCCTTGCATGAGACTGACCTAGGTTCGATTCCCAGCATCCCATATGGTCCGCTGAGCACCATCAGGAGTAATTCCTGAATGCAAAGCCAGGATTTGTGTGTAACCCTTGTGTGTCGCCAGTGTGACCCAAAAAGTAAAAAGGAAAAAGAAACAGCACCTCTGTTGCTTTGTTGGTGTCTGTCTGTGTCCATCTGTCTGTCTCTCTCTCTGTCATCGAACCCTTGGGCAGTTACCAAGAAGTACCCACTACCCACTGGCAGGCCTGTTCTCAGTGTGCGCCCTCTGTGGGGAGTGGACCCAGAAGCTGGCACTGGAGAAGCCACAGCGCCTGCTTCTCCCATAGCCAGGC
Organism: Sorex araneus; assembly: GCF_027595985.1. Classification (NCBI taxonomy): domain Eukaryota; kingdom Metazoa; phylum Chordata; class Mammalia; order Eulipotyphla; family Soricidae; genus Sorex; species Sorex araneus. The sequence continues at coordinate 182,883,639 of NC_073313.1, forward strand.
TGCAAGAGAGGACCTGCAGGGGTAACCAGGCCATCAGAGGAGCAGAGGAGGCCAGGCCGAGCTGTGGGGATGCCAGGAGACCCCGTGGGAAGGAGCAGAGGGGGAGCTGGCAGAGCCTTGGAGGTGCTTCTGAAAAGCAAAGGCAGGCCAGGTGAGAGAAGTGCTGGGACTCCTTCCTAGCATCGCCAACAAAGAGAGGGCATTGATGCCAGAATATCAGAGGAGGGACTCTGCTGCACTGATTTTAGAAAAATCTTTTTGGCCAGTGAGCTCGCGTGGAAGACCAATTAGAAAACAGGCTCGTTCCACAGGATTTAGTTTCTGCTCATCCCCAAGTGCTGAAGTGATAGCACAGCGGGTAGGGTGTTTGCCTTGCATGTGGCTGACTCGGGTTCGATACCTCCATCCTTTTCGGAAAGCCCGGCAAGCTACTGAGACACGGCAGAGCCTGGCAAGCTACCGTGGTGTATTCGATATGCCAAAAACAGTAACAAATCTCACAATGGAGACGTTACTGGTGCCCACTCCAGCAAATTGATGAACAACGGGACGACAGTGCTACAGAGTTACAGTGCATCCCCAAGTGAGTGCCAGGCTGTGGGCCCCCAAACCAATCCATCCCTCTGTGTCTTCTGCTCTTTGTACACCTTGGTGACACATTCATCTGCCCTGGGCCCCCCCAGCGCTCAGTTTCTGCGGGGAAGACAAATATGTCAATGGATGCCATACAGTGAGGTGTGCATTCAGACACGATGCACCAGCAAAAGTGGGTGCCTTCATGTATGTTCATCGCAGCACTATTTACGATAGCCAAAATCTGGAAAAAACCTGAATGCCCAAGAACAGATGACTGGCTAAAAAAACTTTGGTACATCTACACAATGGAATACTATGCAGCTGTCAGAAAAGATGAAGTCATGAACTTTGCATACAAGTGCATCAACATGGAAAATATCATGCTAAGTGAAATGAGTCAGAAAGAGAGAGACAGACATAGAAGAATTGCACTCATATGCGGAATATAAAGCAACAGAATGGAGGCCTAACACCCAAGAATAATAGAAATAAGTACCAGATTTGCTCCATGGCTTGGAGACCAGCCTCACATGCTGGGGGAAAGGCAGCTCAGATAGAGAAGGGAATACCAAGCAAAAATGTGGTGGGAGGACCTGTTCGGGATGGGAGAGGTGTGCACGGAGCAGACTATAGACCAAACATATTGGCCACCCAAGACCTCCATTACTAACCACAATGCCCAAAGGGAGAGAGGGAACAGAGGGGAATGCTCTGCCAATAAGGCGGGGTGGGGAGGGGACTGGGGTGGGGTGGGGTGGGAGGGATTATGGGGTCATCAGTGGAGAACGGGTACTGGTGGAGGGATAGATACTCAAGCTGTATATGACTGAAACACAAGCATATGTAAACCTGTATCTGTACCCCCATGGTGATTCATTAATAAAAAAATTAAAATTAAAAAAAAAACAAAGGTGGGTGCCCTGAGCAAGTCCCAAGCCCGGGTCACCCACAGAGCCACAGAGGGCAGTTGGAAATAATCGGGGACTGGGCAATACCCTGGAGTCTTCATCAGTCCATGTGAATTCTCACCTTGAACATTTCTAGTCTGGCTGTGCATGTAGAAAAAATTGTAACTCTATGCAGGAGCTAATTTACAACACATATTATTTAAATGCATAATTCCATTTATATAAAATTCTGGGAAACGCAAAACAGATGACTGTCTTTTCTGGAGCTAGAGATGAGCGGGGAGTGGGGGTAGGGGGAGGAGGTTATGGGAAACTGGGGGGATGGTAGAGGGCGTGTTTATTATCCTCATTGGGGTGGTGATGTCATGGGCGGCTTTGCGGGTACAGTTTATCAAGGGCAGACCAGCTGTGTGCACCAATTAAGCTTCAATAAACAAGTTAAACATACAAGCAGGAAAGTCTTTTCACCTGGAAAGGGTGGGGCTTATGATGATACCTGGGAGCTTCTGGGATGTAGAGAAGTTCTAGTTCTAGCTTCAGTGGGGGTGACACAGAAGTGGCCCTTGTAATAACTCATTAAGCTTAATATGGCATTTTAAAAATGTCTGCTCTGGGAAGAGAGAGAGACAGAGAGAGAGAAAGAGAGAGAAGAAAAGCACCTTCCATAGAGGCAGGCTGAGGGGTGGGGATTCCGGGGGGTGGGGGAGTGATGGGAGGGAAACTGAGGACAATGGTGCTGGTAAATGTACACTGGTGGAGTGTTGGGTGTTGGAACACTGTATGACTGAAACCTAATCACGAACAGCTTTGTAAGGGTCTATCTCACAGTGATTCAATAAAAATAATTTTAAATAAATAAGTGTATCCAACATTAAAAATGTCTGCTCCATTTTCTATGATTGCTATATTTCTCTTGGGTGGAAGTAGGGTCACACAGGATGTGATCAGGGCTTATTCTTATTTCTGTGCTCAGGGATGACTCCTGGCAATGCTCAGGGGACCATATGGGGTGCCAGGGATTAAACCTGGATCAGCCAATGCAAGACAAGCACCTATCCCACCCTACTATCTCTCCAGCCCTATGTTTTAGCAGCTTTGAGATATAATTCATGCACCATGCCATCCACCCACTTGAAGTATACTCTCCAGAGTCTTTTCGAAAAGTCTTAGGTATTTGGATTTAATACCACAGTCCATTTTAGATAATTTTTTATCAGATCAGAGGAAATCTTGAGAGACTCACTAATAAACCTCAGAAGAGATCAGCAAGCTGCAGAGATGCCTTCAGACCCCGTGCCAGGCTGAATCGCCTCTCTGGTGCCATATAAGCTCCTTAACTGGCTGTGAACCAGAGACTCACAAATAAATCTTGGAAGAGATCAACAAGCTGCAGAGGTGCCTCAGACCCCAAAGTCACCATCCAGTTAAAAACTTAACTCCAGCTGTATCACCTTGCTTAAAATTTTAGAATTCCTGGGCCATGCAGCTGCATTCTTATACTTCATACCACTGATGTACCAGAAGTAGCATATATTTGGTAGGATGTAAAGTAGAAGGCAGTCAATATCAATTTTAAAAATATTAGCGCACCAGATAAGATCTGGAGCTGCCGCACGCGAAACGGACCCTCTGCTCCTAAAGACTATGATTCGAGAGGTCTTCTAACCCATTTTGGCACCCAGAGCGGCTTCTTACAGAAATGCATCTAGACTGTGAACTGAGCTAAAATATCAGAAATCCAAAACCAAGAGCTCATAGAGTCTTCATTCTCAGCAATGAAAAGAAATTATTAAATGATGCCTTTTCAGCAGGCCTGATTGTTGGGGGGAAATTCCAGACAATAATAGTGAGTTCTCTATTGAAATATTGAATGTATTCAAAGTATAGAGAGAATAAAGTGAAGATTATTAGCTACTTACATGGGGGGGTAGGTGGGAGGGGGAATATTGAGGTTCTTGGTAGTGGAACATGTGCACTGGTGAAGGGATGGGGGGTTTAATCACTATATGACTGAGACTTAAACCTGAAAGCTTTGTATTTTTTTCACGGTGATTCAATAAAATAAAATAATATATATATTAGTGCACCAGGTTCAGCCTGTAACAGCATGTTAGTAATCTCTTCACATACTTTCTTCTAGGAGCGATGGCACAGCAGGTAGGGCATTTGCCTTGCATGTGGATGAGCCAGTTTGATTCCTCTGGCCCTCTCGGAGAACCCGGCAAGCTACCGAGAGTATCTTGCTCGCACAGCAGAGCCTGACAAGCTACCTGTGGTGTATTCGATATGCCAAAAACAGTAACAAGAAGTCTCACAATGGATATGTTACTGGTGCCCATTTGAGCAAATTGATGAGCGATGGGATGACATTTAGTGATACTTTCTTCTAAGGAAACCATTTTGATCATTTTTAGAGAATTATTTATAACAAGCAATACAAAATAAATTCCTTAGGATCTGTAGTGGTATCGGCTTATATGGTGGTTGGGAAAATTCAAAATAATGGTGATGGGTAAGGTGTAATGGTGATGGGATTAGTGTTAGAATATTGAATGTAATAAATTATTGTGAACAACCTTAAAAAAAAGAAGAAAATTTTGTATTCTTTAATTTTATGTGGATGTGCGGAAAACCTCTGCGCAGTGCTCAGGAGCAGCTGAAGAAGCCTGATGGCTCAGTGCTCAGGGCCACCCAGCCGTTGAAGGGGTCATGCAGCACCAGGATCCCACTAGGGACTTCCACGCCTGAGGCATGCGTTTCAGCCCTTTCATCTCTCCCCTGGCTGGAACTTTATACTCTTCAGAGATTCACCCCACCGCCTAGCCACCCACTCACAGTCCAAAGCAACCTCTGCGATACTTAGATTTTTCTATTCTGTGCATTTAACAGAAATAGAATCATTTAATGATTGATATTTGGGAGACTGGCTTTCAGAAGCATAGTGTTTTCAAGGTTAATTTCTGTTGTGGCACATATTCCTGTTTCATTCCTCCTCACTAATATTCAGTTCATGGATACAGAACAATTTGTTTATGTTCTCACCAGTGAATGAACTTTTGAGGATTTTTTCCCCCAACCTGTTTTATGACCTATTTCTGAGCCAAGGTTTGGGGGCTATGGGTGAAGTCAATGATGAACTTCTGTCTTGGGGGTGTCTTTACTCTAACCGCTGATTGATGAACCAACCTGGGATTTTCTTAGTTTTCTTCTCAGCAGAGGAAACTTTTGCTCATAAACGGTTGCTCATAAACTTTACCTCATAAACTAGGATGCAAAACATGGAAATCAAGTGACTACTGTCAAAAAAGTCATCTGTCTTATTAAACTATCAATTTCCTGGCTCTTTTGTGAAAGAGAACAGATATAAAAATTTTAATACAGCTAAATATGACTTAGATCTTAAACATTTGTTACAATGTTTAACACCTGTACTTGGCATTTTGGGTCCTGCCTCTACCATCACAAGATCAGGATATGGTAGACAAAGAAACATTAAGACCCAAGAGCTTCTCATGATCACCCCTTGGGTCCCAAAGTCCCTAATCAACCTGCCTTCTTCTCTCTACTTTCTTAGATCATAGTCTTCTCAGGGTAGTTTCATGTCTAATGCCTGGACTTTTCACTGTGCTAACTAGGATATATTACATATAAGTTAGCATCTTTCATGTCACATCCGAGCTATGGAACTTAATGTGCTATGGAACTCAAAGGTCTCCATTCCCCTTCCTGCCTGCATTTGGACACAGTCTTTTTTTTTTTTTTTTTTTTTTTTGCTTTTTGGGTCACACCCGGCGATGCACAGGGGTTACTCCTGGCTCATGCACTCAGGAATTACTCCTGGTGGTGCTCAGGGGACCATATGGGATGCTGGGAATTGAACCTGGGTCAGCCAAGTGCAAGGCAAACGCCCTACCTGCTGTGCTATCGCTCCAGCCCCTGGACAGTCTTTGCCTCATTAGTTCTCAGAGAAGTTAGGGAGAAGACAATGGCAGAAAGGATTTCTTTTTAGTATTTTTTTAAATTTGTTTTTGCACCTCAAATACCTGAGCTAAAGCACCTCAAATACCTGAGGTGCTTTGAGCTCACTCCTGTCTATGAACTCAGGGATCACTCCTGGTGGATTCAGAGGAACTATAATGGATGCCGGGAATCAAATCCAGATCAACCCTTTCCTTAGCAATGATTAGGGTTTTATAGTCATTCTTAAGGAAACAATTGGTACATATACTAAACACCTCAGTCTTTCAGTGTCACTAAATCTCCTGGGAGAAAATGACTGCCAGCTCCAGGTGCACAGTGACTTCAGGTGGTTTTGTTTTGCCTCAAAATTCATTGGCTGGGGCTCTGGAGAGATCGTGCAGGAGTAAGACACCTGCCTTGTGTGCAGCTGACTCAAGTTCTTTCCCCAGTACCACATGCCCGGTCCCCTGAGCAGAAATGATCCCTGAACACAGAGCCAGAAATAAATCCTGAACCCCACCAGCTGGGACCCCAAAGACAAACAAATAATTAACTAAAACCAAAAGGTTCATTGAGCAGGGGCCTAGAGAAATAGTAGAGGGATGAAGGCACAGGCCTTGCATGTGGTTAAATCCCATTTTGATCCTTGGTATTGTGTGGTCTCCAGAGCTTTACTGGGTGCACCCCTAGAGGCCTCTGAGCACTGTCTGGGGGGTCCACAGCACTGCAGGCCCTTGAGTAGCACTGCATCCTCCGGCCCTTGCATCGATCCACTGGCCTTTTTGGTCAAGTATCATTAGTAGGGATCTCCTGGCTTCCTCCTCTCTACTTGGGAGACCTCCTACAAAAATATTTCACTGGCCAGCTCCCGCATGTTCCAGGCCTGTGGAAATTCAAACAGCGTTAATCTGCTCAAGGTGGCAGGGATACACAGGAACATCTATTAGTGTAATAATTTTTTAGTTTTTGTTTTTAGGGCACACCCGACAGTGCTCAGGGATTACTCCTGGCTCTGTAGTGAGGAATCACTTCTAGTGAGCTCAGGAAACCTGAGATCCATTTGTGGAGTACAGAATAACATCCCATGAGGCTGACACCCAAGGACAGTAGATACAAGGGCCAGGGGGATTGCCCCATAGCTGGAAGACTGCTTCATGAGCAGAGGGGAGAAGGCAGATTGAATAGAGAAGGGGTCACTAAGAAAGTGATGGCTGGAGGAACCAGTTGGGATGGGAGATGCAGGCCGAAAGTAGATAATGGACCAAACATGATGACCTCTCAGTGTCTGTGTTGCAAGCCATAATGCCCAAAAGTAGAGAGAGAGTATGGGGAATATTGTCTGCCATGGAGACAGGGGGAGGGTGGGAAAGGGGGGTATACCGGGGATATTGGTGGTGGGGAATGTGCACTGGTGGAGGGATGGGTGTTTGACCATTGTGAGATTATAATCCAAACATGAAAGCTTGTAACTATCTCACGGTGATTCAATAAAATTAAAAAAAAAAGGGAAACCTGAGATCAGGGTCTCAGGGCATGTAAGACCAGTGCCTTGCCCACTATACCATCTCTCCAGACTCATAGTGTAGCAAGTTTTTGAAGGAAATAATAGAGAATTCTGCCAAATCTTTGGCTGACCAGGTAGAGATAGGTCAAGGTCTGTCTGCAGACTGTTTGGCGTGAGAAGCCGTGCTGTCCTTGATGAGAATGTTCCCAGCTCACCTTTGGAACTCCAGTTGGTTCCGTTGGGCAATCTGCAGAGGTCGGGCCTTGAGGTCTGCTCAGCTCCTGCTCAACGCCCCATCCCTTGTCTAGACTCGCCATAGTCTGAGGGAGCGGAGTTCACTTTGGCCCCTTATGACTTGGCTGTAAAGCTTTATTCAGTCCCTTACTAGCTAGTATGACTTTGGTCACAGTCCCTAAACAATAAACCTCTGTTACTTCCTCTATAAAATTGGAATGGGAACTAACTTATAGAGTTATTGTAAGTTAAATTAGAATTGGCATGTGTGGTCCCGGTATGTAATTTCCATTTGACACACTCCAGCTATTATAGTTAAAGAACTCCAGTATAAATAAATGGTCTCCAGAGTAAATATTTTAGATATTGTGTGTGTGTGTTTTTTTACACACACACACATTTGGGAGGGGGGTACTTGAAGTACATGTTGCATACAGCTATTAACTTCAGTCAGCTCAGTTTCTCAATATGTTCTTGACTCCCCTGCCTGCTTCCTAAAACCTGGAACCAGCCAATTTATTGACAAGGTTATATTGTCCTTATTTTTTCCACATTACGTACTTAAGATGCTTAAAATTTCCTATGCCAAAGGAACATTCTAACCTCACAGCACACAGTCAAGCATTGAGACAGAGGCATGTTAAAAGGATTTCTTCAGCTACGAGTAAGCATGAATGGAGTATAGTTCTTAGCTAATCGTGGATTAAAGGAGCCCCCCTCCCCCTCGGATCAGCACACAAACAAATGAGTCCTTTGTTGTTATGATTACATTAGCATCACTTTTTCCATTCACTTTTCTTAGGTGAACTGTGAGACTCCTGGGAGCAAGTCCTCAGACGAAACAGCTCATCTGACTTTGATGTTCCTAGCCCTTGGATTCATTGCCATTTGGTCTCGATAAAATTCAATCATTCAAGCATAGTCATAAATCTCAGAATGACAAGTAAATTTAATCTCTTGTGTCGTTTCTCATTGATTTGGAATGTCTGCTGGAGAAGTTTACTGAGGCCGGTTCTATGACCTCGACCAGCCCTGTCTGTGAAAAGGAGCTTCAATGGATTAGTTTATCCCAATGGACTGAGAAAGCAGGTACCTTGCCTAGTGGGTGTTGCCATGCCCAGTATATTAGAGCCAGTGGACAGCTCTTCTAAACAATAAAGTAAAGGCTTCAGTTGTGAGCTAACTACAGTGTTTATCACATATCCACCTACCTTCTCTTACTCCTCTCTTCCCTTTTATTTAAAGAATCATTGAAGGGATTGGAAATATAGTACAGTGGGTTGGGTGCTTGCCAATACACACAGCTGACCCAGGATCTATCCCTGGCACCTGTTATGGATATGGCCCCCCCCTCCAAGCCCTGTCTGAGTCCAGACCCAGGAGTAAGCCCTGAGCACCACCAGGTGTGACGTCAAAACAAAACAAGCAAAAGGAATCATATAAAAAAGTGAAAAAAAAAAAAAAAGGAAAAGGCTCTGTGGGGTCCATTAGCAAAAACTCCTGCTTAACGAACCCAAGGCCATGAGTTCTATTCCCTATGCTGTCCAATGCTTTGAATGAAGTCTCAGCAGTTCTGCTCTTGGGCTCTCTGAGGCTACTACAGAGTGAGTTATCTTCCATATACCATGGCCCAATGTGTGACCCCCAGCAAGTGCAACAACTAAAATGTGCATGAATTTGACCCCTCCAGGGAACATGTGTGTGGACAACACAGCTGAAAGGGTGACTTCCCACATACAAGCACATATGCACCCCCAAGCTAGAAGTATGGAGCCCCCATATGAGAAGGGTGCAACCCAGCAGGCACTGTGACCCCTGTATCACAGCCAAGTGACCTGTCCTCATGCAACAAAACCAAGGGGAAGTGGAAAAGGAAAATTAAAACAATAGGAACTTGGGGCTGGAGTGATAGTACAGCAGGTAAGGTGTTTGCCTTCTGCGCGGCTGACCTGGGTTCGATTCCCAGCATTCATGTGGCCCCCTGAGCACCACCAGGAGTAATTCCTGAGTGCAGAGTAAACCCTGTGCATTACCAAGCATGACCCAAAAAACAAAACAAACAAACAAACAAAAACAATAGAAACTTGTTTTATCCATTAAAATCGAGTCTTGGAGTGGGGGCAGAGCACTGGAGTTAGCAAAGCAAAGCATGTGCCCAACGCCAGTTTGATTCCCAGCATCCTTTGGCTTCTGAGTTCCACCAGGTGTGGCCCTGATGGTCTCTGGCACCTCAGATCTTAGCACTGAGCTGCCCAACCTGGTTGGCCAAGTTCCTGCATGCCAAGTGGCCTACAGCCCTCTGGAGCACAACTTGGGAATCCTACAATAAAGCAATAAAAAAAAAAAACATAAAAATTAAGTGGAGTGATAGTACAGTGGCTAGGGGGCTTCCCTTATCTATGTCTCACCCCAAGTTGATCCCCAGCACCCCATATGGTCCCCTGAGCCTGCCAGGAATGATCCCTGAGTGCCAAGCCAGGAAGAAGCCCTGAGCATTGCTGGGTGTGGCCCAGACCTCCCCCCGACAAAAAAAATATTTAAAAGTTTTAAAGTTGACGTTAATGAGGAAAAACAATCGAATGTGGAGTAAGCCTTAAAGATAATGCAGCTCACACACCAATATCATGCAGAGACCCTTCTCTTTTCTACATTGTCTGTGGCAGCTTGCACCTTATAGAGGCGAAACTGAGAGGGAGAGATAGGGACCACATGGCGTGTAAACCTAAAATATTTATGGTTGGATCATTTAAAAGAATTACTGATGGCCATAATGCCTAAAATGAGGGAGAGAGAGAGAGGAAGAGAGAGAGAGAGAGAGAGAGAGAGAGAGAGAGAGAGAGAGAGAGAGAGAGAGAGAGAGAGAGAGAGAGAGAGAGAAGAAAGGTGCCTGCCACAGAGGCAGGTGGCGGGCGGGATTATGGGGGTGAGAGGGAGACTGGGTGACATTGGTGCTAGAAAATTACACTGGTGGAGAGGTGGCTGTTGGAGCATTGTATGACTGAAACCCAATCATGAACAGCTTTGTAATGTTCTATCTCATGGTGATTTAATAAAATTTAAAAATTTTTAAAAATTGCTGATTTGTAGTCTGATTTGTAGTCAGTTGAAGACATATGGAACCCAGCCACAGCCATGCTCAAGGCCACTCTCCACACATTCAGATGAGCCTCATGCATGAAGGAACTGGCAGATGAGTCCCAAGGTGTGTGGGACCCGGGGCCGAGATCTTCAAGGCTGCTCAAATCAGGACTGGGCCTCTTCCACCCAGATTCCTCATTTTTCAGTAGCAAGGCGGTCATACCCAGAAACTGCCGCCGGCACCGTGTAATCCCATCAACGGCAAATATCCAGAGACTATAAATCCAAGCTCCTGGATAGCCTAGTTCTCCCACTTGGAGAACCTGATAAGCTACCGAAAGTTTGTTGCCCACACAGGAAAGCCTGGCAAGCTCCCCATGGTGTATTCATATCCCAAATACAGTAACAGATATATACATACCTCTCGGAGAGCCTGAAAAGCTACCGAGAGTATCCTGCCCACATGGGAAGAGTCTGGCAAGCTTCCCATGGCGTATTCGATATGCCAAAAACAGTAACGATAGGTCTCATTCCTCTGACCCTGAAAAAGCCTACAATCATTGGGAAAGACGAGTATGGAGAGGCTGCTAAAATCTCAGGGCTGAGAAGAATAGAGATGTTACTGGTGTCCACTCGAGTAAATCGATGAACAACAATGGGATGACAGTGATGACAGTGATACAGTAGTCTTGATTATGATAATTTGATACATTTTAAAATCTGGTAGGATTTGTACTCCAACTTTATTCTTTTTTTTTCTTTTTGGGTCACATCCAGCGATGCTCAGGGGTTACTCCTGGCTCTGCAGTCGAATTACTCCTGGCAGTGCTTGGGGGGCTATATGGGATGCCAGGGATCGAACCCAGATCGGTCTCATGCAAGGCAAATGCCCTACCCGCTGTACTATCACTCCAGCCCCTCCAACTTTATTCTTAAGTTTCAAAAAATTTTTGCTGTTCTGGAGCCTTTGAATTTATATGTGGGTTTTAGAATAAGTTTATTGATTTTTATTTTCAACAAACTTGCTGGTGCTTTAACTAACATTCTGTTGACACCATAGATCAGTTTAGAGGAGAATCAATACCCTGGCTTTTCCAACCCATAAACAACTTGTATCACTTTATTTAGTTAGTTTCTTGCTCTTGAAAATATTTTGTGGTCCACTCTATAGGTTTTGTTCATCTTTTTAGCTAATTAAATTTTTACTCCCTCCCCCTTACCTCCTTTTACTGTTGTGAATGATGCTGTGGTTGTGAATGACGCGAGGTTGCATGTGTGCCTCGCTGTGTTGCTAGAACACTGGGCTCTGCATATTTTTCAGTTGCTATTTGTTTCAGACTATATAGAAAAATAATAAATTTGCACATATTGGCCTTACACATATTGACCTTACAATCTTACTAAGCTGGTTAGTTATAATAAGTTTTTCATGAATCTTATCAATTTACCATCTTGGATTCATTATGTGGGTAGTTTTGAATTAAGTTTTGGTTGTTGCAGGGCCTGGAGAAATAGTACAGCAGGTAGAGTATTTGCATTGCACACAGCAGACCCAGATTTGATTCCCTGTACCCCATATGGCCCCCTGAGCACTTCCAGGAATGATTTCTGAGTGCAAAATCAGGAGTAAGCTCTGAGCAACACTGGGTGTTCCCCTCCCCCTTCAAAAAATATTTTGGTTACTGCATGTTTGGAAACATTTTACTGTTATCAAATTTTTCATGAATACTACATTCAGTTATATGACCCCACATGGGGTCATGACCCACAGATTAAGATGCTAGTCTTTAGACTGGGTATTCCGTTTCTTCCTCCTCCTCCTCCATCTTCTGATGTTCCCATTATTCTAATATTTCCTCTCTCAGGGAGTCTGATAGTTCTGGAAGGGTGTCTTCATTTTTACCATGAATCTTCGCCCCCCCCTTTCCTCTGCTGTTTGAATAATTTCTAGAATTTTATCTTCAATTTCACTTAATTTTTTATTTTGAAATAAAGGAAATGTCCCAAGCAAAGTTTAGGGGACCTTAGGGTCTCTTGTGGTGTAGCATAGCCAATCAGGTTGGGCAGGACAATACTAGGGTCCAATGATGTGGCACTGTCAGGACATGGGATGCTGGGGGCCAACAGGGCCACACTGGATGAAGTTTGGGGAGCCACGTGATCTAGAACTAAGGTCCTTTCACATTCTTATGTGTGCCTTTGACCCCCGAAGCAATCTTCCCCACCCCCTCACTTATTCTTTTATCTGCGAAGCCGAGTCTACTAGGTGTGAGATTTTTTAAATTTGATTCACTGTCTGCACACTCAGTATCTCTATAAATTATTTATTTGTGATTTGGCGGGCACACGCTGTTGTGCTCAGGGCTTACTCCTGGCTCTGTGCTGAGGAATCACTCTTGAAGGTGCTTGGTGGGACCATACATGGTGCCACAGATTGAGGCAGGTCAGCTGTGCACCAGGCAAGAGTCTTAGACGCTATACTACCTCTCCAGCCACGGAATTTTTATTAATAACTTTAGTCCCTGGTATTGTTCAATTATTATTATTTTATGGTGAGGAAGTCCCTCTGCTCTTGAATTTGCTATATTATCTCATCAGTATTTTATATGGTGCGTGTGTACATTTGATGTATTTCATTGATTTTCTTCATAATATTCCTTTTAATACATCTCTGTTAGACTCCCATTTCTAACACACTCTGATGAAATGTCAGAAGATGTAGTTCATATTCATTTTGTCAGTGGTTTTGACCTTCTTTGGCATTTGTTCTGTTTTTCCACTAAGAGTCAATGTAGCTTTTGGTTTTAAATCCTGCTTTATTTTACAGGACCTTGGTAAGTGAGGGTCAACCTCTGGGGCTTCTCCTTCAGTTGCTGTCTTGAGTAGGAAGGGCCAGTCTGGGTATGAAATCCCCTGCTTGTCCCCCTCTTCTTATGATCAGATCCATCCAGATTCCATAAGAATATCTACCCACCCCTTCTCATCGCAGTCTACAGATGGCACACTCTGGTAGTACCTTGGTTCAAGTCCATTTATATCTTCAATATTGCTAACATTTTGAACATAATGAACAGCCTTCTATGTTGATTCTAGCATTTGTGTCATTTTTAGGTTGATTTCAGTTGACTGAGCTATCTCTTGATTATGTGTTGCGTTTTTCCTACTCCTTTAAATGTCTGGTGATCTTTGGTTAGGTGTTAGACACTATTAATTTTATCTTCTTGGGTGTTGTTGTCCTGCAAATATTCTTGGGATTTGTTGTGGGGTATCAGTTAATTACCTGAGAACAGATTGACCCTTTCAAGTCTTGTTTTCAGGAGCTGGAACGATAGTACAGTTGGTAGGGTACATGCAGCTGACCGGGGTTCAATCTCTGGCATCCCATAAGGTCCCCGTGCACCACCAGAAGTAATTCCTAAATGCAGATTCAGAAGTAATCCCTGAGCACTGTTGGCTATGGCCCAAAAAAGCAAAAAACAAATAAAAAAAACCAAGTCTTGCACTCATGATTTTTACAAATTTTAAAATTCTTCCTTACTAATGAGGCAAGTCCCTGAGTACTCTACCCAGCATTATGAGAGCAGCTTCTTCCAGACTCTGTGTATGTTCCCTTAGGGAAGTGTTACCCCTCTCTCTTTTCTGACTGATGTGTTTTCCTCATTAAAGTTCAGAGCTTTATACAAGCTCAGGCAGACCCTCTGTCTCTATGATTCTGTGCAGTCTCTCCTCTCGGCCTTGTGGACTCGATGTGCCTCAGTCTCTCTGCATTCTCAGCGTCATCTCAGCCCACAGAGTCTTCCAGTGGTCTCTGCATCGTGGGCTGGAGATGCTCTTCAGATTAACAGGTACCAGTGTAGAGATTACTTCCATTGTCTCCCCTGCATCCAAAATCACTGATCTTTCATGCCCTATGTCTAATATATTTAAAACCATTGTTTCAAATAGTTTATCTAATTTTTTAGGTGATTTGATAAGTCTGGTTCCTGTTTCTTCATTTCATCTGAGTTATGAACAGAATTTCATGATAAATGCAATTAACGAAAAATGTCCAGCTGGTGACCCTGTGTCAGATAGAAAAAAAAAAAGCCAAATAGCCAGATAGGAATGAGAAGGAACTTCCAGGAACATAAAATTTTGATGTTTTAAAAATCACTCTACTCTTACTTATGTCCTCCCACTGTACTTCTGAGGAAGTAAACTCCAAGAAACTGTGGGTAAATGCTCAAGGAGTGTGATATCTGTCTCCTCTACCCTTGGGTCTTTAGCTTCGGTGGAATTTATCACGAGCAACAAGGTCTTATGTCTTACCCTCAAGGAGGCCCTTGTTTATGAGGAAACCCCCAGTTCCTCGATCTTCACAGCAGACTCCACTGTCACTTTCACCAAGAAGACGTTGCAGGGGCTGGAGGAGCTTGGGAACTGCACGGATTTCAGTGCCAGCACCACATGCTGCCCTGAGCACCACTGGAATGACACCCCTCTTCCACCACTGCCCCACAAACACATAGCTGGGAGTGGCCCCTGAGCACAGTTGGATGTGGTACAAGAAACAAGCCAAAGAAGCTCTATCAGACCTAAGGCTGTGAGGGATGCTTCACCCCACTGCTTCCATAGTTCCTAGGCCTGCCTCCATCAAAGTATGCATTATGCTGTGTAAATTATGAACATATCTGGGTCTCCAGTCAGAGAGAGAACCCTGGAACAGGACTGCTCAACTCCTCGCCATTTCCACACCTAGCACACGCAACAGCCCAGAAGCAGCACCGGGAAAGATTTGCTAGGTAACTGATGATGAAAGGGATGGAGAAATAAATGAGGGGACTGGTGGGTCCCTGTTTGGTCCTCTACCTCCAGTCACTTCCTGTGGCTCCAGATCACATACCTGTCTTATCTAAGGGCCTGCCACAGACTTCAGAAGGTAGAAGATAACACCAAACAGCCCTTAATTTCAGGAAGATAGCTGAGTCCAGGCCTAACTCTCTCCCCAGATAAAGTCCTCCTGGAGAGATTGGGGACCGAGCACCCTGGCTGTCAGGCTGCTGTGAGGTTGGCTCTGCTCTTCTCCCTGGGAGTCTGCAGGATGCAGGAGGGAGGTCAGGCGGGGCGTGACTTTGATTTGCCGCCAGGTGGGCTGCAGGCGAGGAATGGATCCTGAAGGTCTAGGCTTATGTCTTCCTACTTGTGTGTTCCCTGGCCCGTGCCTCCCTCTGCATGAGCCAGTGATTGAGCAGGAATGAGGAACTTCAGCACACACCAGTTGATGGGCTTGCCCAAGGCCATGTAGGTGCTCAGGGAAGGATGCCACTAGAATGTTCAGATCTCATATTCCTGGTATGTGGGGTGGGGCAGCCTAAGTGGATATCCCATAGGAACTCCCCCATAAGCGCCACTCCCCCCACCCCCCGCTCTTCTGTGTAAAGGGCACGCAAAGGGCACATGACCCACGAATCCCAATTTGCTCCAAGAAAGATCTTTATTTGAAACAAATAAGGTCAACTTGGACAACCTCTTCCATTACTGGCTCCAGTCCTTTTTCCATTCTATTTTTTCCCTTTTGTACAGGAACTTCAGAGAGTTATGTTAGACTATTTGAATTTGTCCCCTTAACTCCTGATGTTCTTCTTTGGGGGAAAAAGAAACCCTGGGCTGGAGCGATAATGTAGAGGGTAGGGTGCTTGCAGCGCTCAGGGTCAACGTGGGTTTGATTCCTGGTATTCTATATGGTTCCCCCAAGCATGATTGGGGAATGCCAGGAATGATTCCTGAGCACAGAACCAACAGCAATCCAGAAGTGAGTACTGCTAGATGTAGTCCTAAAACTAAAACCAAAATGAATGAATAATCCACAGGCTATGTTTTATTTTACTTTATAACATTTCCTATTAAGGGACTGGGGGAGAGAGTACAACGGAGTAAGATGATTGCCTTGCACATAGTCGACCCAGGTTCCATCTCCCGCACCTTACATGGTCCCTCGCTAGCCCAGACAGGAGTGATCTCTAAGCACAGAGCCAGGAGTAAACCCTGAGCACTGCTGGGAGTGGCCCCCAAGCCAAAACAAAGACAGAATATATTCTATCAAATCAGGTCCAGTTGTTATCATGGAGCTTAACATTTTGTGATAGGAAGGGTGGCGCCACCTGCTCAACAAGACTGAAACCTTCTGGAAATGTGAGTGCGGCTGAGCCTCGGGGCTCACTGGCCAGCTGGCTTCCATTGTGTCTGCAGAATGCTGGGACTGATGGACTGATGGGGAGGGGGGCAGGGAGCGGGGAGGTGCGTGCAATGGGAGCAGAACTGGGTCAGGCAGACCCTGCCAACGTGCTGCCCATGGTCCCCTAGGAGCCCGCCACAACTGGCTCAGCTGCTCCCTCTGTTCTGCCTGTTCATGCATCAGGAAAACCACAGACTTGACTCCTTTCCACCTCCTGGTGGTTCAGAGGCCTGGGCCAAGAGCCTCTTCTTCCAGTTCCCGCAGCCCACCGGGCCAGGCTGTGCTCCCAGGCGCTGTCAGGAAGCAACCACACTTGCTACTCAGGCTCTCCCTGCCAAGAGTCATGACCCCTGCTCCCGGAGGTGAAGGGTCAAGGGAGAATTCAACCCAGACCCTGATGACCATCCAAAGATTGTTTAGGAAGACCACAGAGCCTTGGCGCCATACCCTTCCCAGATCTAGGGCCCCTGAGGTGCTGGGACATGCAGCAAGGCTGTGAGGAAAGAGGGTAGGGACTCACCATGTCCTCCTGGTGCTGTGCTGGGTGAACCCATTTATCTCTGCGCGACTCTGGCTCTGAAGAACGAAGGTGAGAATAAGGCCTATTTACAAGGCCTTGGGAAGGAGCGAAGAGAAACATGTCCCGTGATGGGCCCCTGCCTGCTCCAGCCAGCCTCAAAGCTGGCATCTGTCCCTGCCTTCCTTTGCTCTCTCTCCCTGACTGTGTCCTGGTGTCCACACTCTCCACTGCCCTGTCAGTAAGAGAGGAGTAGGAGGTGGAGGTGAGTGCAGGTCAGGAAGTGAGGCCTCCAGGCATGTGCACAGGTGACAGATTTCCGGAAGCGCCCAGGAGACTTCATGCCGGATGGCTCTTGGAGACCTATCGTGTCAAGCTCTCTTTTGGAAAGTGGAAACGCTCTCATAAGGCTCGCCAGTCAAATCCTTTGAGCTTTAGTGTGGAAGTCTAATTGTGTATAATTGTGTATAATTGTCTTATGATGAACAGGGATGGACATGAGAGACGTAAGGGTCAGCGGCAGGAGAGAGAGGGAGAGAAGGAAAGGGGGTAGTGAGCATCAGCCAAGCCCACCTCACCAGGTGGCATTCCAGCGTGGGGTGTGGGGTGTGTGAGCTGTGGCTGACCCTACACTTCCGGTCTTATGATGGTCTGAGTAACCCCAGGCTTGCCAGAGCACACGCTTGCTCCCTGGAGGCTGGGCCGTCTCAGGGGACAGACTGATGCCTAGGGACACCCTGATGGAGCCCAGGAAAGTCTCCCTCAGGGAGGTTGTTCGGGGCCCCTAGACCACGTTGCTCAATCCTACCTCAACACCCTCACATTGGCTCTTCTCTGACTGCTCACTCAGTCCTTCCAGTTCTTTTCCTGGACTTCCTTAATTGTTCTTAGTTTAAATGTCACCTCCTCAGGGACACCTTCCTGGTTCTCTCTCCTCGCCTCTCTCCTCAAAGTGCCCCCTTCCTTCCCTTCATGGGTCCCACAAACTGGTAGTTGGGGGTGAGGTGACACTTACTGCTAGGACAGTCACCAAAGGCCTGTGAAAAATGAGCCCTGGGGAGGTGTCTGGGGACACCTCCAGAACTTTGCTTCCTGGCCGGAGCTTGGGGGAGCACAGCACCTGAGGGGGGACTCTGGACAGAGCCGGGAGACCGCGGGCAGGTGCGTGAGCAGTGGGCCGCGTGTGCTGCAGGAGCGAGACACAGACCTTTCAGCCAAAGAAAGGGGAGGGGTGGCGGGCTGGACTGAGAGTACTGCAGGCAGGGTGCTGGCCTTGCACGCAGCTGACCTGGGTTCTATGCACAGCACTGCATAGGGTCCCCTGAGGCTACCAGGAGTGATCCCTGAGCACAGAATCAGAGGTAAGCCCTGAGCGCTGTTGGGTATGACCCCGCACACAAAAAGAAAGAGAAACCCAAGTGAATTGGGAGCCATTAAAGATCAACTCTCCCAGTGAAATGAAGTCCCCAGGTAACATTGAATGTGAATTATGGACAATGCACATTATCCTTCCCACCCCTGGACGGGAGGAATGACAGTCCCCCCATCTCATTCCCTGGCTCGGCTGGACTCTGCATTCTGAGCTCGACCATAAGTTCTGACAAGGTGTTCCCTTCACAGCCAGCAGCTCCCGGAGCAAACACGGCACTTGGCACGTGGTCTGCACTTAAGGAGTCTTTGGGGGTGGGGGTGAGGGGGATGTGGCTGGCTGATGAGCAGCGATGGGTTGAGTCTCTGCAAGCCCACCCCAAGCTGGACTCCATGTCCCAGAGGTGTTCTTTCCCTCAGAATCTGGGTCCTGCTTGTCCGGACCCCCTTCCAGACCTGTTTTCTGGGAATTGGCCCAGGATCAGGTCCCGGCTGCACAGCCCAAGGCCTCTAAGGAAGCACAGGGAGGGTAGAATTGGTCTCTTCATTCTCTGCATCGTGGGGGGCTGAGTGGCTGCTTGACAGGTACCTCTGACAAGCTGAACCTGTGAGGACAGGGGGTCCAGGCCAAACCAGGGGATGTGTCAGGAGAGATCCCGGAGGCGGGGGGCATGAGGAGAGAGCCCCTGGGAGCAGGCCTGAGCTCCTGGTCTCCAGGTCTGCCTGTGTCGTCCATGCAGGCAAGAGCAGCCGTCAGGGGAGCGAAGAGATGGGAGCTGAGGTGGGCTCAATGCAGTCTTGGAAATGAGCAAATTGGTCCTCGGAGCAACCAGCCTGCAAGAGGCTAAGACGGTGGGCGAGGCTAAGATGGTGTGCGAGGCTAGCCAGCCCTGGCAGCATGCAGATTTGGCCTCTGAGCCTCCACCATCAGTCCTCTGCCTTGTGGGGCTGGGCCTCGGGGCACTGCCAAGTTTCTGCCTTGCCAGCTGACCCTATGCGACGGTCTGCCAGCTACTGAGAGGCAGCAGGGTCAGCCAGTAGGAGGCACTGTTGGGAGACTGCAGAAAGGGCCAAGGAGCACACAACATACCTGTGGGCTAACTTTGCCATTTGGGGATCATTCCTCCAGCCACACTTTGCCCCGGCCACAGCAGCATCTTCATACAACAGTTTTCAAACTGTCCCATGGTTCCCTGATACTCTCTTCATTTTTCTTTTTTTTTTTTTCCACCTCTGGATGCTTTTCTTCACTTAGTACACAGATTCATTCCTCTGCTTGTGTCATTCTGTTTATTCCCTCCATTGTGCTTTGCTTTGTATTAGTTTGGGGGCCACACACACCAATGCTCAGGGTTACGCCTGGCTCTGCACTCTGGAACCAATCATGGAGGTGCCAGGCATCGAACCCTGGTCAGGTGCATGCAGGGCAAGTGTCTTACCCACTATACCATCCCTTCAACCCCTCCGTTGTGGTTTTTAAAGTTCTTCTGCTATGCTCTTTCCTATTGAAGCCTTCTCATGAACCTTCTTTCCTTGTTGAAACTGTCCTAGAGTGTTTCCTTCAAATCCGTGGATAGTCTAATCACTGTCACTTTTAAATCATCAGTGATATTAGAGAGGTCTTATGTGCTTGGATCTTTCAAGTCTCTTATTCTTATCCATGAGTGCAAGTGAGCTTCTCTGCTTCTTCATATGCCTAGTGCTATCTCAGGGCTCGTAGAAAAGGTGGCACTCAGAAATCTCTCTTTTGTTAAAGAAAATATGGTACATCTACATAGTGAAATACTATATAGCTGTTAGAAAAAATGAGGTCATGAAATTCACTTATAAATGGATGGACGTGGAGAGAATCATGCTAAGTGAAGTAAGTCAGAAGGAGAAGGACAGACATAGAATGACTGGCTCATTTGTGGAATAAAAAAAAAAGAAAGAAAAAGAAAAAACAAAAACAAAAAGTCATAGTATAAGACTAACACCCAAGGACAATAGAAACAAGGGTCAGAGGGGCTGGAGGGGTAGGGCATTTGCCTTGCAAGTGGCTGACCCAGGTTCGATTCCCAGCATCCCATATGGTCCCCTGAGCATGGCCAGGAGTAATTCCTGAGTGCAAAGCCAGGAGTAACCTCTGTGCATTGCCGGGTGTGACCCAAAAAGCCAAGAAAAAAAAAAAAAGAAAAAGAAAAAAACAACGGTCAGATTGAATGGTCCACAGTTGGAAGTCTGCCTCAAGGGCTGGGGTATGGGACAGTTAGGATAGAGAAGGGACTATTATGACAATGATGTTTGGAAAGAATCGCTCTGGATGGGAGATGTGCACTGTAAGGGGGCAAAAGACCAAATATGATGGTCTCTCAGTATCTGTATTGCAAATCATAATGCCCAAAATGAGACACACACACACACACACACACACACACACACACACACACACACACACACACAGAGGAGAGAGAGAAGAAAAGTGCCTGCCATAGAGGCAGGCTGTGAGTCTGTGCGGGGGGTGGGGGGGGTAGCAGGAAGGATACAGGGAATATTGGTGGTGGGAAGTGTACACTGGTGAAGGGACAGGTGTTGAAATATTGTATGACTGAAACTGGATCATAAAAGCTTTGTAACAAAGGGCTGGAGTGATAGCACAGTGGGTAGGGTGTTTGCCTTGCACGCGGCCGACCCGGGTTCAAATCCCAGCATCCCATATGGTCCCTTGAGCACCGCCAGGGATAATTCCTGAGTGCATGAGCCAGGAATGACTCCTATGTATTGCCAGGTGTGACCCAAAAAGAAAAAAAAAAAAGCTTTGTAACTGTATCTCACAGTGATTCAATTAAAAAAGAAAAGAAATCGCTTACACTTCTCTTTCAGGCTTGGGGAGATGAGGAAGGAGATTCTCTTGGTCTCCCTGGGCAGGGGTAGGCAAGCTCTGCACTCATCTCTTCCCTAGGAGTCTTGCACCATCCCCAGATATGAACTGAAATTACAGTCTTCTCATCACTTTATTTGGGGACCACACCCACACCCTTTGCTCTTTCCATCTAAATTCTGTTATCAATCCATGCTCTTACTGAGATCATAGAAAAAAATCTTAGCTGAATGATGCGACACACCCACCCCCAAGCCCACAGAATGGAATTGGGGCTGGGACAACAGTACAGTGTGTAGAGCACTTGCCTTGCACATGGCCAGCACAGGTTTGATCCCTGGCATCCCATATGATCGCCAAAGCCCCACCAGGAATGATTCTTGAGTTTATAACCAGGGGTAAGTCCTGAGAACATCTGGGTGTGGCTCAAACACAAAAACAAAATAGGAAGGAAGAGACTACTGCTGAATCTATTATGTCTAAAGGAAGGAAGGAAGGAAGGAAGGAAGGAAGGAAGGAAGGAAGGAAGGAAGGAAGGAAGGAAGGAAGGAAGGAAGGAAGGAAGGAAGGAAGGAAGGAAGGAAGGGAGAAAGGGAGAAAGGGAGGGAGGGAGGGTAGGAAGGAGGAGGGAGCTAAGAGGGAAGGAGGGAGGTAAGAGGGAAGGAGGGAGGTAAGAGGGAAGGAGGGAGGTAGGGAGGTAAGAGGGAAGGAGGGAGGAAGGAAGAAAGAAGGGAAAGAAACAGAGAAACAAAGAAAGAACAGAAGGAAGGAAGGAAGGAAGGAAGGAAGGAAGGAAGGAAGGAAGGAAGGAAGGAAGGAAGGAAGGAAAGAAGGAAAGAAGGAAAGAAGGAAGGAAATAGAATTTTTGGAAAATAAACTCTTCTCAACTGTCCCATATAAGCAGAACAAGTTGGCAAAACTGAAGCAAAATAGTACTTATTGAAGAAACTTTAAAGAAATGTGAGGAGAGAGAAATAGGGGAGGAGGTGGTGTTCAAGAGAGAATATTGACTTCTCCAGAGAGGAAAAAGCAGAGAATGACTTTTGAAAGAAGGTGATATATAACATCTCCAAATAATCTTGGCCTCAAGTTCTCTGCATAAACGTTAACTTGGTGTTGTCACAGGTAAAATCTTCAGCTCTTTCTTTGGGGGGTGGGTTGTGGGGATCACACTTGGTACTTACTCCTAGCTCAGCACTCAAGAACCACTCCTTGCAGTTTTCAGGAGACCATTTGGGATGACAGGAATCAAACTAGAGTTGACTGCATGCAAGGCAAGCACCCTACCCGCCGTACTACCACTCCAGCCCGGGGCTTGGAGTCTTGATGGTCCTTTCACATTCTTATCAGGACCTTTAGGTTTCCCTGTAGCTAATCCTTTTCTGAGGGGATCCACCCTTCTCTGAATTGTGCCTCAGTTTCTGTGTCTGGGTGGTGCCTCATTTAGATGGGCAAAACCAAATATTCATAGACAACATCTATAACAAACTAGGTGATAAAGGCTTCCCAAGAATCACCTGTGGATGAGACCAACCACAAATTGCACAGCATCAACACAAGCTGAAGAAGGCGTTTGGGAGACAGTTGGTCTTCTGATGCCATAAGGACAGAGAGCCCGAGTCAGTAGTGGGAACGACCAGCGAACACTCTGGGCCAATCTAGAAGATCAATCAAAGCTGGGAAGGCTTTTGAAGGGTCCCTTATGTAGCTGCATGTAATGGGACCGGGATGTGGTAGAGTTGATAGTGCTGGGTTGTTCTATAAATATGAATTTTAACAACAACAAAAAAGGATTTAACGATCAAAGATTCTCATTGAGGAGAAACAAGTGGGAATGAATCCCAAATTGAATAGGACAAAAATAATGGCTGCAAGAGAAGAGACGTTACAGAGGAAGGTAGAGGAGGTACAGAGTTAGCAGCCAGGTTTTCAAATCACCTTATGGAAACAAGCATCGAGAGAGATCAAGAAAGTAACATTTAAAAAGATTTTCTAGCGCACATTTCCACATTTAAGACAAAAAAATGTATTGGAGATGAAAAGTTAACAATAGCAAAGAAGTAGCCAAATTTTACCAGCAGCTAATCATTCTGAGAAAATAAAAGCATTATAGTAATTTTATAATAGATATAATGCAATATAAATATCAGAAAATAAATACCCACCACAATTAAATACCAGAAAAATGTAGGAGAGAGACATAAATTATAATCAAATGTTAGAAATAAGCCAATGTACTATTAAAATAACTAAAAATTCTAAAAACAAATTAGCATTGGCAAACTATATAAACTTAATAAGGAAAACAGAAATATTTGAAAAGAGAAGTGGCAGAACTCAGGTTATAGTTAGAAAATATGGGAATTTATTTCAAATGAAGAGTGGCACAGAAGAAACACAATAATTAACAAACACCAAAAAATACCTTCAGATAAACAGGTGAAAAGTAATACTTATTTCAAACCACTTTAAAAGAGAGAAAGGGATTAAAAGAAAAATGGTATTAGGGGCCAGACTGATAGTACAATGGGTAGGGCATTTGCCTTGCATGCACCTGACCTGGGTTCGATCTCTGGTACCCCATATGGTCCCTCAAGCAACCCAGGAAAAATTCCTAAAAGCACAGCCAGGAGTAAGTCCTGAGCATAGCCAGGTATTAGGCAAGTAAAGACTCACATAGACATAATAAAGGACTTCTCAAGGGCATACTGAACCCATGGAAAAGAACGAAAACAAAAATGTATAATTTATAAAAGATTCCCTGTAATAAGGGTGGAGCGATAGCACAGCAGGTAGGGTGTTTGCCTTGTATGCAGCCAACCTGTGTTCGATTCCTCTGTCCTCTCGGAGAGCCCGGCAAACTACTGAGAGTATCCTGCTCTCATAGCAG
Organism: Sorex araneus; assembly: GCF_027595985.1. NCBI lineage: Eukaryota > Metazoa > Chordata > Mammalia > Eulipotyphla > Soricidae > Sorex > Sorex araneus. The sequence goes on from NC_073313.1 coordinate 182,907,748, forward strand.
AGGCTGTCAAGCTCCCTGTGGCGTATTGGATATGCCAAAAACAGTAACAAGTCTTACAATGGAGACATTACTGGTGCCTGCTTGAGCAAATCGATGAACAACGGGAGGACAGTGATACAGTGATATAGTTCCTGTAATTAAAAATATATATATATGACTATATAGTGAGTGCTTGTTACATATACTGTAAATGTTGGGACAGTAACCAAGATGTCCAGTATCAAGATATATTCTACTGAAATCATTGGACCTCATGAAAAAAAGTATTTCTTTCTCTTCTAGTTCAGTATCTGCATATAGGAATGTGACAGGTTTTAGGGTCCTTATGTCCATTTAATAGATGTGAACACCAAGGCTCATGGCCCTGTAATAACTGCTCAGTGCCTGTTTCCTCAGTGGTGGGGAAGGGCTAGAGTTTACCTCAAGTTTGTTTGACAATGTGACCACCAGCCCAGCGGCTGCCCCCCCCCCTACACACACACACACACACACACACACACACACACACACACACACACACACACACGGCCAATCCCATGACCTGGGAGTGACACCCGAGTAAAATAGCTTTCTTGTCAGTTTGTGGGGAGCAGTCCAGTGGGGAGAAGATTATTTGCTCACCTGGAACAGTTGGTGTCATGCAAAGACAAACGTGTATTGAGTACAAACAACAAGACACCCAGGACTGGCTGCCAAGGAGCTCAGGACTGCCGGGAAGGAAGAAGCTCGGGAAAGGAAGGAGGTGAGGGGAGTGGGGGAACAAAGGTCTGGGTGAGCCCCACCCCCAGGGCCGACAGAACAATGACGAAGAGGACAGCAGTAGGGCGCTCCTCTCTCCCTTCGCTGGCTGTCACCTCTGCTGAAACTGGGGGGTCCTTTGGGCGAAGCCTAGCCCTCCACCCTCTAGGAGCTGATGCAGGAATCTTTGGCCCCTGCCGGGGAGAGTGGCACATCTGCCAGTCACACACTCAAGGAAGGAGATGGTAGATATGCTGGGCAGCCCCCCTTCCATGCCCCCCAGCAAATACCCCAGCAGTGCTTAAGAGCTAAATGAAGGGACTGGAGCGATAGTTCAGCAGGTAGGGCATTTGCCTTGCATGCAGCCAACCTGGGTTCGATTTCCAGCATCCCATATGGTCCCCTGAGCACCACCAAGGGTAATTCCTATGCATCGCCGGGTGTGACCCAAAAAGAGGAAAAAAAAAAAAAGAAAAGAAAAAGAATTAAATGAAGGAGGGAAAAAAAAGTGGACTCACTGTCCTGGAATCTCCCAGTCTAGAGGAGTGGCCAGTGATGAAGACTGGAAGAACCCCAGAGAGCTGCCTGCAGGGGGTGGGATCCACGTTAGACGTGAGGTAGAGAAAGAAGGTGGGGTTGGCACCAGAGCGATAGCCCAGCAGGTAGGGCACTTGCCTTCCATGCAGCCAACTCAGGTTTGATTCCTGGCGTGCCACAGTACCACCAGGAGTAATGCCTGAGCACAGAGCTAGGAGTTAACCCTGAACATTGCCAGGTGTGCCCCCGCTGGCCCCACCTCTGGATACAAAGAAAGTGGCACCTGCTCTGACCGTGAGGCTTGGCTTGATCCCCCAGCCCTTCAGCGCTGTTACCCCAGAGTCTAGATTGCTCCTTCACCAGCACAGAGCAGAGAAAGCAGAGACTGCAGCCCGAGCACCTCTCAGCGGCACTGCAGAGGAGGAAGCCAGGGCTGGGACAGAGGACACGCCGGGTACCAGGCTCCTGGGGTCACCCACACTGCCTGGCCTGGAGCTGCTGCTCTGCTGGGTGGAGGCAACCACAGAAGCCTTGTGAGGCTGCTGGTGCTCCCCCCAGGAGGCTGTGCCCACCTTCTCCACCCTCGGACACCATGGTGCCCCCTGAGGCATGGAGCAGCCTTGACCAAGGTCAGCCAGGTTTCAAGGACCAGAGTGAGCCCGGGATCTGCCCTGATCCATCCCAGTGACCCTGCTGGGTTGTCACTGGGGCGGGGGCGGGGGGGGTGCTGGGGGGTGGAGCCATTTGGGGATCAGGTCCCATTAAGCCTGTCTGTGCACAGGCTGTGAGCCCACACCTAGCCAGGACTGCGGGAACGCTGCTCAGCAGGAACAATGGGTATTGATTACTCTGGCAGCGGCTTCGGGCCGGCCGGGACAGCAGCTTGGTCCAGAGTTTGGGGTGGGTCTTATTTGGAAGCTGCAGAGCAGTTCCTCATTGTTTTGTGTGCTGTCCAGATGCTCGTGCTACCGGAGGGGCTGGTGGGGACAGTTTCCAACTGGGCTGTCCCACCAGGACCCCTTTCCTTAAGGGACGGTCATATGACTGACCCATCTGGCTGGGCCTGGCCTGCCATCGCCTCTGGGCTGGGACACTCCTGGCTGGGACCTCCCATCCTTCTTTGTCCTGGAACAAGCATACTGAGAACTTTCTAGAGAAGACTGGTTCCATGCTCCACTTCTTGGCCATTCCAAATGCACTTGTCATTCCAAATGCATGCATGTATGTATGAGCTTGTTGCTCTCTCTATTTCTCTCTCTCTCTCTCTCTCTCTCTGTCTTTCTTGTCTTTCCTTAACATATGCACACACACACCCCCACACTTGCACCCTCTCACACATACATGAGATACACATACATGTATGCATATATGAACATGTTCTCAATCTCTCCCACTCCCTCTATCATCACCCCCCACCCCCCTCCCTGCAGTCCCCTCAGTGGTCTGGGAGTCAGGTGAACAGTACCTTGAGGGCATTCTTGGGTTCCATTCAATCACCAAGGCATGCTTCCCCCACCCCCACTCCTATCTAAGCCTCAGTCTCCCCCAACCCTAAGACAAGTACATTGGATGCTTCAACCACTCGGCACAAACTCAGACCTTCTGGGTCTCAGCAGCTCCCCTTTAGCTGCCTCTGTTGCTCTGTGCCCCACTCATTGTTCTTGCCCTTTGGACACCCACTTCCTGGCAGCCAGAGCCTGAAAGGGTTGCGGGGTGGGGGCAAGAGCAGAGGGATCACTCTCCCCCTTGATCCCCCTTCTTATGAGTTTGGGCAGCCCTATAGGGTCTGCCATCAATCACAGCCATCTCTGTTCCTCCTGCTAGCCCCTGTCCTTTGTTCCATCTTCCAGGGGGGTGTGGTGAGGGTGAGGAGAGATAGTACAGGTCTTGCATTGGATGCGGCTGACCCAAGTTTAATACCTGGCATCTAGTACTCCTGGCATCCCTGAGAACTTCCAGGAGTAATTCCTGAGCACAAAGCCAGGAGTAAGCCCTGAGCATCACTGGGTGTGGCCCCCAAATGAAAACAATCCAAAGATCTGAGGGCTGGAGGGACAGCACAGAGAAAGAGTCTTGCCTTGCGGGTGACTGATGCAGGTTTGATCACTGACACCCCATATAGTCCCCTGACCACCACCAGGAGAGATTCCTGAGCTTAGAGTCAGAAGTAAGACCTGAACACCGCTGGGTGAGGCCCCAAGCCAAGTCTTAACCATTGATAAATATAAAGATCTCAAAGAAAGACTCCATGGGCTCTGTTTGAGCTAAAGTGGGCCAAGAGAGTGGGTTTGGGAATTTCTCAGGTCTCTGTCCAGAAGGATATTTTCTTCAGGGGCAAAAAATGAATTCAAAGATGTGGATTGCCCTCTCTCCCCACTCCCTCACCCCCACCCCGACTCGTCCCTGCTTCCTGTGCTCGCCCACTGGTGCTGGCTACCTTTGGCTACCTCACTGACCCTTCCGGCTTCCTTCCTCGGTAAAAGGAAGCTGAAAGCACTCAGCTGCCCCAACGCCACAGTGAAACAACACGAGGTCCAGCAGATGCTCAATCATGTAAAACCGGGCAAAAACAGCGCTCGATATGACCCGCATGCACAGCCAGGCTGAGTCAGGAATAACCTCGGGGAGTTCCCAGCTGTCCTCAAGTATGCACAGCAGGCTGGCCATGGCTCTAGGTGGCCCCACATCCAACCAGGAGGGTCCAGCATGCACCCTGACCTCCCTCCCTCCCTTCCTCACTGGCCCCAAGTATCGCCTTCACCGTCTGCACAATGAGCGCTGGGGAGCGAGCCCAGAAACGGGGCCAAGATTCCGGCAGACACTCAAGATCAACAAGCTTCAGGTTTCCTGGTGGAGGTCATGCACGTACAGCATGTTCCCTCTCCCCAGAAGGGGGGAGCAGCCCCCGGACCCAGCCCTCACACTTGTCTGTCACCGTGAACCCCTGCCGCCCCTCTGCCCTCGGTTTCCCCCCAGTTTCTGCCACGGTCCATCCCCCTGAGCAAATGGAGCACAGCCCGCAGGCATTTCTCAGTGCAGTGGGCCCCAGAATAGCTGTGGGGTCCCCTCTGTGCCCATGGCCGATGAGACCACTGATAGAGGTCAAGGAGAGAGAGGGGCCAGGGGATCTCAGGCCTGCTCTACCAGAGGTCAGTGTGTACCCCCCATTTGCTGCACCAACTAGCACTGTTTCCCAGCCTTTTGGCCAAAGGTGTGAGCCATCAACTCACCCCCATAGAGCTGTGTGGTTGCAGGCAGCGCCTGAAACAGCCACAAATCAGCTCAGCTGCTCTTGGCCCCCAGCCCCACCCAGCAAGTCTCTCTAACCTCCCGGCTCTCTCCAAGTGGTTTCTGTGAGAATTTGAAATCGCTGCTGCTGTTTCCCATATTCCCAATATCACCCTGCTCTTGGTGACTTTGGTCTTTCTCCAGGAGCCACAAGTCTCCCAAACTTGCCCACCTCTACAGAAAGTTAGTTCCCAGAAGGTAACTCACATCTTGTTTGATCCTTTGCTCAGAGTCCCTTTTTGTGGCTTGCCAGGCTTTAATAAGGTGATCTGAGTTCTCCTTTCTTCCCAGTACCTCCTTTCTCTTCCCTCTGCCCTTGCTCCCCAGAGGACACTCCTATTCTCCCCACACACCTTGGTTTGCTTCTCTTTTGGGATTCGCTTCGCTTTTTCTTTGCAGATAATCACCAACTCATCTTTAGAGACTCAGCGGGAAACCTTGTGTGTTTCCAGGCTGGGCTGGGTTGCTTCCTCTCACCTCATGGTTGGGCTCCTTTCTTTTATAGCTATCATCTCTTTGGTGTTATGATTCCATCTGTTGGCTGAGTTCCTTGAAGACAGTCTCAATGTTTCCTTTATCCCCTGTAGTTCAACAAAGCTGCAGAATAAGTAGACCACAAAAAAATGGATGGACGGGTGGATAAATGGATAGATGGATGAATGGGTGAATGGAAGGAGGGATGAATAGATGATGGAAAGATGGATGGATGGAAGGATGGATGAATAGATGAATGGATAGATAAATCGAGGGATGGAAAGATGGATGATGGAAAGATGGATGATGGATGAGTGGAAGGATGGATGGATGATGAAAAGATGGATGAATGGATGATGGATGGAAAGATGAATGGATGGGTAGATACATGGACAGACGGATGAGTATAGTGATAGATGAGTGGACAGATGAGTTAATGAATTACCTATCAGCAGCACAAATGTCCTAAATTTCTTTGCAGTATCTATAATCAATAAAAGCATTAAAAATAATTAGATTAAATGAATTGAAATGTTTCCACCAGAATGTTGCCCTTGGGATACTGACCTAATTCCCTTTATTCATATAGTCAGCAAGCCTTTATTAAGTTTATTTTTTATTGAAGTAACATTGGTTTACAAGAGTGTAAATGTTTATATTTTAGGGATTTACAAGAGTGCAAATGTTTATGTTTTAGGGTACAATGTTCCGATGCCACGCCTGCCTGCCACCAAGTGCCAATACCCCTCTGGCATGTTCCATCAGACCCTGTCAGCTCACTCCCTGCCCCCTTGATAATACCAAGGAGTACTTTTTGGTCATGATCTAAGGGTTTGTTTTCTTTGGATGTTGTCTGTTCCCCTGCTTTGTTTTTTTAATTATATCTCACATGTAGGTGAGATCATCAGTATTTGTCTTTCTCCTTCTGACTTATTTGACTTAGCATAACTCTCTCCATTTCTAAGTGGTAGCAAATTCCAAGGTTTCACATCTTATTAGAGCTGAAAATTATTTCATTGTGTGTGCAAACACCACAACATCTTTCCCCACTCGTCTGTCCTCTGACACTTTGGTTGTTTCCCAGGTCTTGACTATTGTCAATAATGTTCAGAATGTTTTTTTTTTCTTTATCCTCCTAAATCTCCTGAGTGCCCCAAAGGAGGAAGAATGGCCAGTCTGTGAGAAGTCAGGGTCCTGCACACAGGAAGTTGGTGTAACCACCTTAGCGAGCTCCTTCTGAGAGTTACACACAAGTGCCCACTGGCCTTCTAGTGAGTGGAGCCAGGAGGTGGCAAGGAGAGGGAAGGGCCAGGACAGAGGGTCACTCAGAGCTGCTCTCTGGTGACCCACAAATTCTTCCAAAGTCTGACTCAAGCTTCCACATCCAACAGCTGAGCAAGAACATGACCCAGAACTTCGCAGCTAACCCTCTGGCCCTGACGTGCACGGACCTGCATCTCAGCCTTATCCTTAAGGAGAAGTACTTAATCTGGCCCCGACTCTGACCTGGACCCTGAGTGGGTCAGATGGGAACCCACAGAGAGTAACCCCTGGATGACAGTTACCACACTCAACCTGGAGACCCTCCCCAAGACTCTGGTAAAGGGCAGAAAGACGGTCAGAGGCCCACCACAGCTCCAATCAGTCTCACGGTCTGTGCCCAGGCGGGTACAGGGGAGACACAGCTCTTCAACTCGGGGCCTCCCACACACCGGGGGCAGGCCAGGTGCCTAGGAGCCAGAGAGGAACACTGGACTCTGGCCTGTGGCTGTCTCCTTCCCAGCCTGACTGTCCCTGCCTGTGCTGGGCCCATTTCTGGGAGAAACACAGGACGATCTTGCACCCCAGGACCAGCTCTTCTGGAGGCAGAGTTCATTCCCTCATTCATTCCACACTGACCACGCATCTGCTACAGGTCCCAAGGTCCCAGGGAAGTCCAAGACTTTGAAACTCTGATCTGGGGACACATGATATTGCATCTCTCAGAATGGCTGATGCACAGTTTCTAAGGATTAGTTCTGAGTGTAATGGAGGCCAATCTTGGCCCATGATTTGGTTCCTTCTCCCTTAAAGATCTGGCTAGATCTTCATCAGAAAACCAGCAGCCATTGGAGGCTGGATAGGTAGTACAGCAGGTAAGGCACTTGCCTTGCACATGGTCAACCCAGATTTGATCTCCAACACCCCATATGGTCCTCTGAGCCCTGTCAGGAGTAATTTCAGAGTGCAGAGCCAGGAGTAACTTCTGAGCATCACTGGGTGTGGCCAAGAAAGAAAGGAAGGAAGAGAAAGTGGGAGGAAGGGAGGGAGGGAAAAAGAGAGAAAAGAGATAGAAAGAGAGAAAAAGAGAGAGAGAAAAAAGAGGAAGGAAGGAAGGAAGGAAGGAAGGAAGGAAGGAAGGAAGGAAGGAAGGAAGGAAGAAAGGAAGGAAGGAAGGAAGGAAGGAAGGAAGGAAACCCGCAACCATCTGAAATAGAGAAACCTGGATAAACTTAGCTGTGCTCCCTATGAGTCCTGGAATTGGACAATGCTTGAACTGAAAAACTTACCTCTCCCTCACAACAGCCATGAGTGCTGCTCACATCTGCCTCTGTGCCCTCTGATAGACACAATCCTTCTTTAGATGTAGTAGCAGACAGGGATATATCTGCTTCGAATAACTGAGAGTGTTTCTTTTCAATTCACTGACTCATGTAACTAAAAAGGCTGCTGTCCCTCTGTACTTCACAGCAACATTCCAGTTAGAAAGAAAAGGGAAGGGCCAAGGACCCAAATCAACAACATCTGTCCACCCCTTCGGACTTTATATTCCTTTTACTCCCAGTGACTTTCTAGACACAATCTCTAGAGACAGCCTATGTACCAGGATCCAGGTCTCTGTCACACTTATTCTCAAGGAGCTGGAGAGCTGAGTCCACTGAGGAGTTTTGTTTTCTGGCCTCTAATGGAAGAAGGCATGGAGAAATGATAGTGGCGGAAGTAGGGCCAACAGTCTGGGGGTCATGGACAAGTTGTGATTCTCCCTCAGGGAAGAGCAGAGCTGGCCGTGCAGGGCACCGTGTCCCCTGGAAACCGCATGCTTTCCTCTCTGGCCAATGTCGTCACCTCCCGGCTTTGTCTGTGTGGGGGGCACCTCTCTAGGGACCCCAGACACTGAAGACTCCTCTGTGCAGGTGACTGGCTCAGTGCTGGGAACTACCAGGTTCGCTGGGTCATAGGTGCTGCCCCCTCAGTCACTCCCAGCGGGGGTCAGAGCTGTAGTACAGAGGGTAGGATGCTTGCCTTGTGTGATGTTGGCCCAGTTCGAACCCTGGAATCCCATATGTTCCCCCCAAGCTCACCAGGAGTGATCCCTGAGTGTGGAGCCAGGAGTAAGCCCTGAGCACCATTGAGTGTGGGCCCCAAACAAAGGAACAAAAACCAGAATTGCTTCTAGGGCATTCTAAGGACACGGGCTGTGGTCCCAAGCCACATTTGCTCTCTCCTGTGGTGGCCCCGCTTGTCCTGTGCACCTGCACCTGCCTCCCCATGGCCACCTCTGGCAGGAGTCTTCCAGGACTGCCCCTCTTCTGCACCAAAGCCCCTTCCACCACCCAGGCAAAACCTCAGCCCACCTGGTCCAAGGCCCTGCGCGAGCCCCACTCTCAGAGACCACCCTGTGTGTGGGAGGTCTTTCAGGCTCCACGGTGACCCTGTCCCTTCCCTGTCACCCGCAGAACTAGCAGGTGTATCCTTTGACATCTGCCAAGGCTCAGCAGGCACTGGCCCTATTCCATGGTATCTGTCTGAGACTCAAAGCCCCCATATCCCAGGTCCTATTGCAGACCCCTTAGTGCAGGGGTCTGGAGCCCACCGCTAGCCTAGCTGCAGACCCTAAGAGTCTAGGAGGCAGGCCCAGTGCTGGCTTCCTCTCCTCCCTTCCCCCCTCCTCCCACCAAAGAGAATTGCCCACTGAGCCATGTGCCCACCTTGAGCCCAGGGACATGAGGGGGAGGTGCTCAGAGCTGCTGCAGTGCAGGAGGCCCAGCGTGGACAGGGCAGCCTGAATCACAGAAGGGTTGCAGCAGAAACAGCTGCTGGGGTTCAGAGGGCCTTGTCACAACTGCCCATTTCCCTGCCATGATAGATTGTCACTGTGCCCTCATTGAATCCCACACAAGCCCTCTGTGCCCGGTGATGCCCATGGGCCCAGGGCACAGTGCTGCTCTGTGATGCCACGTGTCTGCCCCTGTAGACCCCTCCCTTCCCTGATTGGAGGCCTCAGACCCACGTTCTCAGAGGAGAGCGGCAATTCCCACACTTGCCCATGGCCATCACGGAGAGATGCTGATGTGGGAAGGAATGGGTGGGTGAGGGTGTAAACTCGGGGGAAACCAAGGTGAAGAGCCTCCCCACCCAGGGAAAGCACCTGCGTTGTTGCAAGTGTGAGTCCTGGGGTTCAATCCCAGCACCAAGCTACCGCACTAAGGAAGACCCCTGAGGCACGGCCCTGTGGGATTTCCACCCCACCACAAAGTGTGGGAGCTACTAGGCTCTCGTGGTGAATACATGTTTAAGAATCACACCAGGGTGAAGGGAACACAACTGTGTGTGACCCTGGTCATAGAATCAACAGCGACAACAACAAAAAGGGGAAGAAATTTTAAAAAAGAATATCCTCACTGCAGGCCTTCTCAGTGTCTTCAATGTGCTGAGGTGTAGTAGCTTGCCAGGAAAACACTGGGGGATGGCACTTTCCAAACTTATTTGGACGCTGATTGTGAAATCCTAGGATATCTGTGCACAATAGTTTGGGCAACTTTGGAAGAAAGAAATGCATCGTTCACTCATGTATTCACTCATTTACTCAATAATTGTGTTCTTGGGGGCTGGAGCGATAGCACAGCGGTTAGGGCGTTTGCCTTGCATGCGGTCGACCCGGGTTCGAGTCCCAGCATCCCATATGGTCCCCTGAGCACAGTCAGGGGGTAATTCCTGAGTAAAGAGCCAGGAGTAACCCCTGCGCATTGCCAGGTGTGACCCCCCCCAAAAAAAATAATTGTGTTCTTGGCTTTGTGTTGGGAGGAGCAGGAAGGAGGCAGATGAGGCCTTGCCCTCTCGGGCTTACATACCCGCAGTGTGACCTCGCTGCTCTGTCTCCTGTTCATCCCCATTACAGGTGACCCTGATGTGCTGACACTGGAGGCAGAAATGAACACCCCGAGAATGCGACTCTCGGGAGCTTCATCATTGGCTGAGGGGACAGGCACTCTGGCTGGGGACAAGCACAGGAGGCAGGGGATGATCATCTTTGCAAAAGGAGTGTCAAGACGTTTTCCTAATTCAAGCTGCCTCACCCCCTCCCTCTCCTATTCCTGACTTAGTCCCTGCTTCATTCTCTCCTGAGTCCTTCCCCCATGTGGTCAAGGCATCCACTGGTCTGGGGGCAGCTTGGCAGAGAGCTGGGTTATAGCCTTGGGAGTTGGGCCCGGCCACAGCATGGAGGCAGCAATCACCGACTCATGCCGGGGAGTCTGGTGGTGATTCCAGCTGGGTCTCCCCTAAGCCAGGCTTCAGAGAGCTCCCCTCAACTCTTCCAGCTGAAACTGGTGGTCCAGGATGGCTGTAGGGAATGGGGGGCGCCCGGGAGCAGATTTAGGGTGGAGGGTCAGCATGCAAGACATTAATATTTTTAATTTTCATTTATTTGGAAGAGGGTGGGGGTTGGGCCACACCCAATGATGCACAGGGGTTACTCCTGGCTCTGCACTGAGGGATTATTCCTGGCAGTGCTGGGTGACCATGAGATGTGGGAATCGGACCCGGATCAGCCACATGCAAGGCAAACACCCTTCTCGCTGTTCTGTCACTCTGGCCCCACTCTCCTGAGTCGGGGATTTGTGAGGGAGCCCTCTGGGGATAGGAACAGAGTGGGAGAGAGAAGAAAGTGGGTGGAGACCGGGAGCTGGACTGGGTGACTCAGGGTCTCTCTTCACTGGAGCCAGTGTTGGGAGAATGCGGGCATACCACCTCCAGAAGCTCAGACAGAACCACCCCCCTCCCTCCCACAGTCTCTTGTTTGTTTGGTTTTTGTATTTTGGGGCCACACCCTTCGATGTTCAGGAGTCACTCCCGGCTCTACCCTTAGGAGTTAACTCCTGGCAGTGCTCGGGGGACTATTTAAAATGCCTGGGATCAAATTCAGGTAAGTTGCAAGGTAAACACCCTACTCACCCCACAGTCTTTTTTTTTTTTAATTAATTTTATTAAAAACAGTGTGGCTTACAAAGTTGTTCATTAAGTTGTTTCAAGGATTTAGTGTTCCAACAACACCAGTGTGACCTTCCCTCCACCAATATCCCCTGTTTCCGCCCAATCCCAACCTGTCCCCTTAGGCACACAACAAATTTACTTTATGTTACTTATTCCAACAAAGAATTAAGAAATGACAAATAGAATGTTCAGAAGATAAATCAGTTAAGAGCCAATTTGTGATTATGATATGATGTGACCTTTGTAAATAAGAAAACTAAAATGATTTAATACAATATAATAAAATGTCTATCCTCATCTACATACATATGTTTTCAACTCTGGAATCTAAAGTATATTGCACTAAATTTTATTTTATACTTGGATCTCAGTATGGTAATGATCGTGTCTCACCTGTCATTAATAACACCTTAAAAAGCAATTCTGTGTTAACTTATTTTGGAGTTTACATGGAAAAGGGAATATGTAAAATTTCCCCTTACACTTTATATACACACTGCCACCCCATGGTCTTAAGGCGAGGTCAAGGTGAGACCTGTCAGTGCTGCCCAAGTCTTTGATGAAACGGGACAGTTAGGGCAGAGCACCGGCTTTGTCACTCATCAGGCCCGATCAATCCCAGTGCCTTACTTCTGCTGCCACACCCTGGGGAAGGGGCTCCCCACGGGTGACATTAGTGTGACATGTGTCAGTGGAAGGCTGCCTGGAGGAGGAGACCCTGAGCTGAGTGGTGAGGGAGCTGGGGGCTGGGGTGGGCAAAGCTTTGAGGATGTAGTTGTGGAGAGCCGGGTGGGTGCAGGAAGTGAAGGCAGCTGGTGTGTGTGCAGAGGGAGGAGAGGTTGGGCGTGGACAGGGGCAGGTCACAGAGGGGCAAGGGTCCAGCAGGAGAAGGTCGGCCTCGTCCCACCCTTTGGAAGGACCTGCATGTGCATCTGCCTTGTTGTCATTCGGCCTACGATTGTTCAGGGCACATGGGTTCTGGCCGCCCCGAGCAGTCTGTGCGAGTGAGCTGACTGCACCTCCACAATGCGGCACAGAAACAAGGATTATTCGCACCCCTGTTTCCCAGGAGGTAAAAACTGAGGCTCAGAGAGGCTAGACAGGGGTGTAAGGTCACACAGCGCCGAAGTGGCTGTCTGGGTGCAAAGCATACAAGCTTTGGTTTTGTTCTTGCTCTTGGCGTGCAGGGCTTCCTCTTGGCTTGGTGCTCAGTGCTCTTAGGACCAAACCCAGAGCTCTAGCATGCAGGGCATGTGTTCCAGCCCATTCCCCATGCCGCAGAATACATGCTCTTATTTTGTTGCTTTGTTTGGGGGCTGCAGGGGGTGGCAGAGGGCTTACTCCTGATTCTGTGCTGAGGGATCTCTCCTGGAGTGCTCAGGGGACTCTGGAGTTGGGGTCAGCTGCATGCAGTGCAGGGGCCTGAATCAGAGCACATGCTCTTCGCCCCAGGGCCACCACAGCACAGAAGGTCCCCTGGGTGTTAGGGGCCAGAGTGCCAGCGCCCAGAGCTCTGTCCCGGCTTAACTACCTGCCAGGCAAAAGATGCTGCTGCCTTGACCCAGCAGTGCTCCATACCCTGAAAGGGAATATGTCTTCCAGAGACAATGGAGTAGCGCAGGCCGAGCCCCGGCGGGCCATGGGCCAGGGACATGGTTTGGCTCTAGAACAACCTTGAGCCATTCGCAACACCTTCCAGCGCCCTGGAGCAGCCAAGGGAGGCAGGTGATGTGCACGTCTGCTGGAGGATGGCCAGGTATCGGGTTACAGGGGGGTGCCTAGGTCCTGGCAGGAAGGGGTGGGGGTCATCACACTCACACTCTCCCCCTTGCCCTGTGCATTGCCTGGGACCCCCGGAGTCAAGGTCAGCCATCCTACGACCAACTCCTTCAATGCCCTGACTCCACTCATTAGCTGCAGTCAGTAGTGACACCATTCCTTGTGTGCAGAGTCTTCTACCTGGGGCTCGGGGTGAGGGTCAGGGGGTGCTGGCTGGAACCTGAACTGCCGTGAGCACCCATCAGCTTCAGCATGGAGGATGGATGGGGTCACACGAGCAGCAGCTACTATGGGTGGCTGAAACACTACCCATCTAAAGCAAATCATGCTGCCCCGGGGATCTGCCCTGTGCACGGGGCTGTTTCTGGGTCTCCCCCACTTCCACAGGGTTTACTCCACTCCAGGCCTGTTTTCGAAGCTCTTGCAGGTAGCAGGAAAAGCAACCGGCACAGTCACACTCTTGGCAGGTACCAGGTCTCACCTCCAAGAAACTCTCAAGCCAGCAGTGGGCCTGCCCTGGAGCAAGCTTCTATGCGGGATTCCCCTCTGAATCTCTGCGCTGTGCACGACTGTCCTTACTGGCCAGAGGTGAACCCAAGGAGGAGTAGAGAGGTCAGGCAACTTTCCCAAGCTCACAGAGCAGCCCTGATGAAGCAGGAACCCAGTTCTGGAGCACTCCCGAGTGCCGGTGGCCAATCCCCTAGCGTGCAGCCCAGAGGGATTCCTGGTGTGGGGTGGCTGGAGCAGGAAAGAGGCCAGGAGGTGGGCAGGGAAAGGGAACAGAGAGAAGAGCTGTCACTCAGCGGAGACGTCAGAGACACTGTCTCTGGCTCTCTTAGCCCAGCCCTTGCCCTCCCTGTTCCGAGGGTTCCCACGGGACATTCTGTTCCCCCTGAACTTCTGACGGACAGGACAACTTGGTTCTCCTCCCGGAGCAAGGTCAGTGCTGCAGACTGGGGCCATACACAGGACTGGAGGGAAATGAGTGAGAGGACGAGCCGGCCTCTGACACGCAGCTGCCAGTGCACAGGGGGCTCAACTCAAACCTCGGCTGCTGGGCCGGAGCGATAGCACAGTGGGTAGGGCGTTTGCCTTGCACGCGGCTGACCCGGGTTCGATCCCCGGCATCCCATATGGTCCCCCAAGCACTGCCAGGAGAAATTCCTGAGTGCAAAGCCAGGAGTAATCCCTGAGCATTGCTGGGTGTGACCCCAAAAAAAAAAAAAAAAAAAAAGCAAAAAAAAACCTCGGCTGCTGCTCTGAAGTCCGGTGCCCCACCCCCACCCCCACCCCCAGAGTCAGTGTGGAAGATACCACGGACATCCGTGTACTCCCCCCACCGCCCTACCCTGCCTTCAGGTGCCCACACTGCTCCCGTGGCCTCCTGGCATAGAGCATGACACTTGGGTTATGGCAAAATAAAAGGTTCTTGCTTTATGAAATGCCCACAGCTGCAACCTACTTGAAACATCTTAGAAACAATTTATGATAGATAGAGAGAGAGAGATAGATATGTGTTGGTAGGCAGATAAAAGGGAGAGAGGCAGAGACACTACATGGAAAACGTTGACATTTTCATAAATTGAGTGAGAGGACATCTTGCAAATTCTTTATTCTATTTTGCAACTTTTCTGTTTCAAATTATTTTCCTCAGAATGCTGGAAAGGCACCCGAGGGACAGTGCAGTGGGTATAGCACTTGTCTTGCACATGGCCAGCCAGAGTTCAGAGCCGATGGTACTGCACATGAGCCCCTGGGCACCTCCAAAAGTGATCCCTGAGTAATACCGCTGTCTGTGGCCCCCAAACCAAATCAGTTAGTTAAAATGCAGAAAATTCAGGACAAGAAGGACAGCTTAAAGGGGGTCAAATGCATGTCATAAAGCCCCAAGATGAACCCTAGCAACTTCTGGCTTCCTGAGCACCACCAGGATTGGTCCTGGGTTCCTTCCCATAAGCTGGGGAGTTCAGAAGAATAATGCAGAAAATTGGAAAGAGAGTAAGTTTTGGAAAGCTCACTCACCTTGATCTTCTTCTTCAAAAGATACACAGGAACATTCCTACAAATGTCCTGCACTCCAATCTGCCCCTGTGTCTGCTTCCCAAGAACCTTAAACTCCACAAAGTCCCAAACTACACAAAGACAAAAATTGTTGGATTTGGTTGCCTTATAAAAGAACTTTTGCAAACTTGAGTGCCCAAACACAGATGACTGGTTAAAGAAACTTTGGTACATCTACACAATGGAATACCATGCAGCTGTTAGAAAAGATGAAGTCATGAAATTTGCATATAAGCGGATCAACATGTAAAGTATCATGTTGAGTGAAATGAGTCAGAAAGAAAGAGACAGACATAGAAAGATTGCATTCATATGTGGAATATACAGTAGCAGAGAGGTACAAGCTAGCAATGATGCAACTTCTGGCAGAAATTCCTCTGGACTTAGTTACTGAAATACTAATATACAGAAATCCAAAACCTTGAGGCCGCTATTGTGGCCACACGACCTCATATCTCTTCATTCTCACCAATGGAAAACAAATTATCAAATGCTTCCTTTCCAGCAGGTCCGACTGGGGGGGGGGGAAGGAAGCTCCAAACAATAATAGTGAGTTCTTTATTGAAATATTGAATGTAATCAAAGTAAAGAGAAAGTAAAGTGAATTTATCAGCTACACAGGCAGGGTGGGGGGTTGGGGAGGTGGGAGGTCATGGGGGAGGTATACTGTGGTTCTTGGTGGTGGGACATGTGCACTGGTGAAGGGATGAGTGTTTGAGTATTGTATAACTGAGACTTAAGTCTGAAAGCTTTGTAATTTTCCACATGGTGATTCAATAAAAAAATAAAAATAAAATAAAAGAACTTTTGCTGGCCATTAGCAACTTTAGAAACAATTATCTTGTAGTCTGACTTGATTTCAAGTTTAGTACCTCCATATTTTTTTAATTGAAGCATCACGATTTACAGTTATTCATAGCTGAGTTTTAGATATACAATATTGCAGCACTGATCCTGCTATCGGTGTCAACTTCTCTCCATCAAGGTTCCCAGTTTCCTCCAATACCTGCCCCAACCCCCAACCCATAGCCTGCCCTCCTAACAGGCACCTTTCTAAGTTTTGTTGTTAAAGTTTGGATCTCTCTCTTTTTTTTGGCGGGTGAGGGGTCACACCCAGCGATGCACAGGAGTTTCTCTGGCTCTGCACTTAGGAATTACTCCTGGCAGTGCTTGGGGGACTATATGAGATGTTGGGAATTGAACCCGGGTCGGCCGCGTGCAAGGCTAAAACCCTACCCGCTGTGCTATCACTCCAGCCCTAAAGTTTGTATCTCTTGATTTTAGTGTTGTTGTTTGTGTAAAAACATAAAAGAGGAGAGGGCCAACAGGGCTCTATCTCTCCTGCTGCCCAAGTTCCCGCGTTCGGTAGTCTCACGCCACTTCCCCACCCCGGGGGAGGTTGATGGTGATGATTAGGCAGGCGAAGGAAGGAAGAAGGCCAAACTGGTTGCTCAATCAGTTTAATTCGTTCTCTCTCTCTGCTTCTCTCCCAGTTCTCAATCTCTCTCCATCTCTCTCTCTGGATCTTCCTTTATCCCCCTTTTCTGCCCCGCTCACTCTCACTTCTTTCACCTTGTGCTCTGTTTATGTGTGTGCCACTGTGCTCTCTTCTGTCTGTCTCTCTGTCTCTGCCTTTCTGTGTCTGTCTCTCTGTGTCTGCTATCTTCTTCCTCTGTCTTCTTCTTCTCCCTCTCTGTCTCTTCTATCTCTCTGTCTTCTTCATCTGTCTCCCTCTTCTGTCTCCTTCTTCCTCTGTCTCCCTTGTCTTCTTTCTCTCCCCCTCAGTGCCCCACAGTCTTAGTTTATATAGCAAATTACATAGGGTCGTGACAAAAAGGTGGGTTGAACATTAACAAATCAACAAAGAAAGGTAAAATCATTTCTCGAGGAGATTAACAAAATCGCATCTAAGGAAATCTCATCTAAGAAGATCCGCTCAAGGGTGGGGGTCCAAACAAGGGTATGTCAGGGTGTGAGCTAGTAATCTACTTAGGTAGTTATAGTAAATCTACTTCTAACATTTCTAGCAATATCATTCTGTATGAGCACAGTAAGAGATATAACCTCAAAGTTTGGTTCTTCCTGAGGACATTCACTATATAATTCAGACCACAGTCCTCAGGCCAGGTTAGTCTTCCTAACCCCAGCAGGATCCTAATCTTTTTGTTACTTTTGGATCATGACAGCATTGTCCATGATCATGCCCTCAACTTATAGATGAGTATTGTGGCGCTTTGGCCTGGCCCATTTCTATGTCAGGGTAGCTCACAGCTTGCCCTGGGTCCATTCTATCCCTTGTCTGGACCCTGCTTTTGGGGTGTTATGAACTAAGGGCAACTGAGTTGAGAAAGCAGATGCTCAAGAGTAAATATTATTGGAGTCAATCAACTCCCAAGTTATAAGTGTAATATTAACTGTCTTCCTGTGTCCATACAGAAAGGACATTGCTTTAAGGTAAACTATGCAAAAGACACTAACTTATAATACAAGTTCAGAGTCCTTAGAAGGATCTGATCTTACAAGATAACATAATCTGGTTAGGAAAAGGTGATTAACTGGTTGGAAAGGAGGGTGCAGAGAAGAGTTTACAAATAAACAAAGGAATGGGAATGTCTCCAGAGCACTTAAACCTAAACTCCTTGTGGCAAGGGAGGAGGGATAAACCAATGGTATCCTACAGTTGTTGACTCTCTGGTTTGGATATTTGGTCTGTCATTCCTTAACACCACCTGTGTACCTGACTCCCCTGACCTGGCCCCTGTTCCTTCTCATCTCTCTTCTCCCCCTCCCCTCCACTCTTTCTTTCCTTCTCTGCCCTATAAAATGTTGACCTGGGCATCCCCCTTTAAAGCATTGCATTCGCTCATCCAGTTATTCTAAACACCACATATAAGTGATATTATCTTGTGTTTATCCTTCTTCTGGCTTACTTCATTTAACATGATGTCTTCCAGTTCCATCCACATTGCTATGAATTGCATGATTTCATAATTTCTTACAGTCGTGTAGTATACCATTGTGCATATAGACCACATCTTCACAATCCACTTATTGGTCATTGGACTTCTAGGTTGATTCCAAATCTTAGCAATTGTACAGTGTCTTGCAGTGAATAATGGTGTGCATACACTCTTTTGAGTTTTTCCTGCCCGGGGGATAGATACCCTAAAGTGGAATTGCTGGGTCTTTTGGGTGCTCAATTCTGAGTTTACTGAGTACCCTCCATACTGTTTTCCATGGGGTTGGACCAGACAACATTCCTACCAACTGTGGATGAAGAGGTTTTAAAAAAGAAACCTGAGACATTTATTAACATATGTCATTATATTAGTCAATAATTAATTTTATATGTCACAGAATGCTTATCACATAAAGTCTAGAGAATATTCATCATTACACATAGTCACACAGCTTTTTTTTTCTTTTCTGGTTCTTGGGCTACACCTGGAAGTGCTCAGGGCTTACTGCTGATTCTGTGCTCAGGAATTATTCCTGGTGGTGCTCAGAGGACCAATGGGGCTTTGGGGATTGAACTCCGGTCAGTTGTGTATAAGACAAGCACCCTACTATCTCTCCAGCCCCCTTGAAGAGAGATTTTAAAAGGTACTCTGTTAGTAACTTTCAAATATATAATATAATATTATCAACCATAGTTTCCAAGCTATACCTTACTACCCCATGCTATATGTTTTATAACTGAAAATTTATACCTTTTGACCTCATTCACCCATTTGCCTATCTCCATTCTTTTGCCTCTGGCAACCACCAATTTGTTCTCTGTGTCAGTGAGCTCAATGTATTATTGTTGTTTTAAGCTTTGAATAAAAGTGAGGTCATATGGTATTTGTCTTCGAGTATTTCACTTAGCATACTGCCCTTGGGTACATCAGCTGCCACAAATGGCAGAATTTTCTTTTCTAGTGGCCAAATTAATTGTATATATGTTCTACATTTTCTTTAGCATACATCTATCAAAGCATTTATGCTATTTCCATGTCTTGGTTATTCTGAATAATGTTGCAGAGAGCATGGGAGTGCAGATATTTTTCCAAGTTAATGTTCTATTTTCTTTGCATAAAAACCTAGACTTGGTGGGAAGGAGAACTAGTACAGGAGTTAAACCTCTTTGCCTCGAATATAGCAGACCCCAGTTGGTCCCTGGCCTATGGTCCTCTGAGCACAGAGCCAGAAGTAAGCCCTGAGCATAGCCAGGTGTAGTTCAACCATTCCACCTTCAAATCCCCAGACTTAGAATTACTGGAGATATTTGTAGTTCTTTTTGAATTTTGGGGGGAGCCCCATGCTTTTTTTCACAATGGCTACTCCAGTTTACATTCCCACCAAAAGTGGACACAGTTCCTTTGCTTCCCATCCTCACCTCCATCTGATTGTCCTTTGTTTTGAGAATAGGCTATTCTAACAGATAGGAGATGATCTCCACAATAGTGACTTTGATTTGAATTTTTTTCATGATCAGTGACATGAGTATCTTTCTGTGTATCTACAGACCATTTATACGTCATCTTTGAGAATCTAGTCCAACTTCTAATATGACTACTTTAAAAAAAATTTTTTTTGCTTTTTGGGCCACACCCAGCGATGCACAGGGGTTACTCCTGGCTCATATACTCAGGAATTACTTCTGGTGGTGCTCAGAGGACCATATGGAATGCTGGGAATAGAACCCGGGTCGGTCGCATGCAAGGCAAATGCCCTACCCACTCTGCTATCGCTCCAGCTCCTTGACCACTTCTTTTTTTTTTTTTTAAAAAAAAGACACATTTATTCAGCATCATGATCAAACTATTACATTTAGCAATCAACAGCATGGGTAAAAAAAAATCTACATTAAAACCCTTTGTTGGAATGCTTTACACTTTCCACAGAACAGAAACTAAAATAACCTGTTATACAATTAGTCACAAAAACAGTCCTCGAGTGTTTGCCCATACACATGAGTATTGTCTAAAACATGTCTTCTTTGTAGCAGCTAGGCCCTGCCACCTCTGTGCTTGGCTGAGTTCACAAATCTGTTGTAACCTGTAGCTTCCCTGTCACTTCTCTGGCTCTCCTCTCCTGCTAAGCTTTGTTTCCTGGCAAGTAAAACCTTCTGCTACTGCCATAGCTGCTGCTACTGCTGGAACCACCATAGCCACCTTGGTTTCATGGTGTAGTGAAGTACTGGCCTCCACCACCATAGGGGTCTGAGCTTCAACCTCCAAAATTTCCACCCTTCGTGGGTCCAAAATTTGAAGACTGATTGTTGTAGTTGCCAAAATCATTTTAACTTCCACCACCTCCAAAACTGCTTCCACTACCACCACCAAAGCTGCCTCTGCCTCCTCCATTGTTATAGCTGTCATAGCTGCCACTCCCGCCATAGCCACTGCCCTGGTTTCCATAACTCTGTCCACCACCTTCATAGCCTCTGCTTCCTCCAGAGTAACCAGGGCTGCCTCCTCCATAACCACCATCATTGCCAAATCCATTATAGCCATCCCCACTGCCACCATATCCACCACCACCTCGGCTGCCACCAAATCCACCTCGCCCTCTGAAGTTTCCTCCTGGACCAAAGCTGTCATTCCCACCAAAACCAACTCCACGACTACCACCAAAGTTTCCAGAGCCACTTCAACCACTTTGGCTGGATGAAGCACTGGCCATCTCTTGTTTAGACGGGGCTTTTTTTACTTCACAGTTGTGGCCATTGACAATACGTACTTCTGAATGACAATCTTGTCCACAGAATCATGGTCATCGAATGTCACAAAAGCAAAGCCTCTCTTCTTGCCACTACCTTGGTCAGTCATGATTTCAATCACCTCAATTTTCCCATACTGTTCAAAATAATCTCTTGGGTGATGTTCTTCTGTGTCTTCTTGGATGCCACCGACAAACATCTTTTTCACAGTTAAGTGGGCACCAGGTCTTTGAGAATATTCTCTCAAGACAGCCCTCTTTGGTTCCACAACTCTGCCGTCCACCTTGTGTGGCCTTGCATTCATGGCTGCATCCACCTCCTCCACGGGTGGCGTGGGTGACAAACCCAAAGCCTCGGGAGCGCTTGGTGTTGGAATCTCTCACTACCACGCAGTCCGTGAGCGTGCCCCATTGCTCAAAATGGCCTCTCAGGCTTTCATCGGTCGTTTCAAAGCTCAGCCCTCCGATGAAGAGCTTCCGCAGCTGCTCAGGCTCTTTGGGGGACTCGGACTTAGACATGATGGCTGTAGAAAAGGAAACCTCGACCATGTTTACTCGGCAGTGGCCGCGAGGAGAAAGGAGTAACCGAATGAATTGCTGGGCTCTATTTCCCTCCCCCTTTTCTCCTCCCTCCACCTCCCCTCTTTCTTCCTTTCCTTTCCTTTCCTTTCCTTTCCTTTCCTTTCCTTTCCTTTCCTTTCCTTTCCTTTCCTTTCCTTTCCTTTCCTTTCCTTTCCTTTCCTTTCCTTTCCTTTCCTTTCCTTTCCTTTCCTTTCCTTTCCTTTCCTTTCCTTTCCTTTCCTTTCCTTTCCTTTCCTTTCCTCTTTCGTGATTTAACATGAGAGATGTGACTTGTGCATTTTTCTCCTTATTTTTCACTACCTCTCCAATGTAGGTTGTCTTTCTATTTGGGTGGTTTATTTTGCTACGCAAAAGCTTTTTGTTTGGTTGGTTGGTTTTGGTTCGGGGCCACACCTAGAGGTGCTCAGGGATTGCTTCTGGCTCTGCACTTGGAGATCACTCTTGGTGGGGCTCGAGGGACCATATGGGATGCTGGGGATCGAATCCAGGTCAGCCGCATGCAAGACAAGTGCCCTCCAGCTGTACTGTTGCTCTGGCCCATATGCAGAAGCTTTTTAGGGAGATGTGTTTCTGTTTTTTATTATTCTTGTTTTTGACACCAGAAAATTATCACCAAGACCAAGGGATTTATTGCTTATGCTTTCTTCTGGGAGTTTTATGGTTTGGGGTCTTATGTTCAAACATTTGTTCTATGTTTGACTTTGGTATATAGTGTAAGATAAATGGTTGAGTTCTCTGTTTTTACACATGGCTGTCCAGTTTTCTCAGCACCATTTATGGAAGAGATTGTCCTTTTCCCATTGTATGTTCTTTGCTTCCTTTGTTGTAGATTAATTGACCATATTTGTGTGTGTGTGTGTGTGTGTGTGTTTCTGAGATTTCTATTCAGCTGCATTTATCACTGTATCTATTTTTATGACAACAGGTTTAGGCCAGAAAAATAGTACAGGGGTCAAGGCACTTGCCTTGCATCTGGCCAAACTTCGTTCAATGCCTGAGACTATATATGGTCCCCTGAGGACCTCAGGCATGATCCCTGAGTACAGAGCCAGGAGTCAGCCCTGAGCATTGCCTGGTATGACCCAACCCCACCCACCAGAAGTGTCTGTCCAAAGAACAAATATAAACAATACTTGAAAAAGTAGAGGAAGTCATGTTGACAATGACATGTTAAGAGAGAATATCAGTAAGAAGATAAAAATGGCAGTGTCACTGTGCCACCAGGCTTTCTTACATGGTAGATGCTGGTACATGCAGACTCACACATGCTTTACAAACATTCCATTTGTCCACAACATCATGGCCACTACTTGAAGCGAGATCAAGCTGTGCCTAGATCAATCTGCAGAACCAAAGACATTAAATTAAGGGATGGGCACTATTGCCATGGATCTTTCTTCCGCTATGTCCAGGCTCTGGGTTAGAAGAAAATAAATGTGCTTGAGTCTTTCCCCTTCATTACCTGTAGACCTGAGCATGGGCAGAAAGCTCAGGATCCATGATAGGAGCTGTGCATACTCTACTGAGGCTGGGCTTCCGGGCCGACCCCGGAGATGCACCTGGAACTCAGAGCAGACTAAGTCAGGTCACTGTGCTCTGGGAGCTCTTGAAGAGTCAGCATCCTTGCTGGGGACAGCCCAAGGGTCACAGGAGGGAGACAAGAGGTGCCTGATCTAACCTGGGTTTGCCAGGCCAAGAAGGGGACCAAAGAATACTAACCAAAGAGCAGCACAGTCAGGCTAGGGTCGGGACACTCTAGGCCTGCAGAAAGTGAAGGTAGTGTCAGGTCAGGGGCTCCAAGATTGCCTCCTCTCTGAGCAAGCACAATGCCAGTGACTACATTGACCTTGGGAGGTTTCGAGGGACTGTCATTAGTCAATGGGCCCTGAAGCAGAGACCCAGACAACAGGTCAGAGGCAAATGTGCTCCAGTCTGGACCAGAGCAATAATACAGCAGGCAGGGCACATGTCTTGTACGTGGCTGACCCTGGTTCTATCCCCGACATCCCATTAGGGTCCCCTGATCACCTCCAGGAGTGATTCCTGAGCACAGAGCCGGAGTTACACCTGAGAAAACCCAGGTGTGGCCCAAAAGGGGGAAAAAATGTGCCCGAGTCTTTCCCCTGAGTTACCAGCAGACGCGAGTGTGGGCAGAAAACCCAGGCCCGATCATAGGAGCTGTGCCCTAGCTCTGAGGCTGGGTTTCCGGGGCTGAGTCCAGGGCTGCAAAGATCCACTGAGCACCATCATTGTGAGCTCCCCTGTCTTTGTTTCCGCCAAACCCCGCGCTGCCAGGGGAAGAATATGGAGAAACATGCTGGGTCTTGCTTGGCATAACTGTTGTTGGAATATGAAGTGTGGGGCTCCCCAGGGAGGGTCCCTGCAGGGAAGGGCGCTGCGTCTCCCGCTCAGGCTAGCTCTGGGAACTGAAACCAGCAGGAGAAAGGCAGGAATGCACAGAGAGGAGACCCCGGCAGAAGTGTTCCTGGACTCGCATTTGTTTGGTTTGGTTTTGGTTTGGGGGTCACCCCCAGCTGTGCTCAGGGGGCTTCCTCCTGGCTCTGTGCTCAAGGATCACTCCTAGCAGGGCTTGGAAGACCACATGCATCTGGAGGACCAAATGGGTCTGTGGTTGTAGTTTCTCTGGGTCCGTAGGAATTGGACAGGCTGGCTGGCAGTGTGGTTCTTGGCTGAGTGGTCTGTTTCTTGCACTTTCTCTTTTCTTTTTTTGAACCTATTTTATTGTGAAATGCAATCAGCCTACAGAAAAGGACGAAAACACACATGGCTCAGTGACTTATCACAAAGCCTGCCTTCCCTTAAACCACCCCCTGCGGGGCTTGGGGCTGTGGTTGGAGCACTTACTCGCCTTGCGTGTGTGAGGCACTGGCTTCTGTTCCTGGCACTGGCACCAAAAAAGTAAAGTCTGGGCAGGAGAGATATTCAGGGTATATTTCATGTAGCTGGCTCTGGCTCCATTTTGGGGACTGCATATGATTCCCACTGGGGCTGCACCCTGAGTACAGAACAAGGAGCAAGCCTTGTTGATTTGGGGTCTGCCACGTACAAGACACGTTGACTAAAGGAACAAGCCTGAGCACCACCAGGTATAGCAAAACCCCCAATAGCCCCCCCCACCCCCGCCAACAAAAGTGTATCACTGTCATCCCGTTGTTCATCGATTTGCTCAAGCAGGTGCCAGGAATGTCTCCATTCATACCTGTTGTGTGTTAGTGCAGCCACTCAACAACCTCTGGGCACACTCCATCAACCTCAAGAAGATCAACCTGAGGCCACAGATGTCCAGGTGCTGCCCAGAGACGCAGGCGGGTGCGTGTTTGTTAGTGTGCAGATCTTTACAACATGACAGTCAACCAAAAGCTTACATTCGGTAGCTTACATTCTGGCTCTGCACTTGGGGATCACTCCTGGTGGGCTCGAGGGACCATATGGGATGCTGGGGATCGAATCCAGGTCAGCCGCATGCAAGGCAAGTGCCCTACCAGCTGTACTGTTGCTTTGGCCCATATGCAGAAGCTTTTTAGGATGATGTGATTCTGTTTTTTATTATTCTTGTTTTTGACACCAGAAAATTATCACCAAGACCAAGGGATTTATTGCTTATGCTTTCTTCTGGGAGTTTTATGGTTTGGGGTCTTATGTTCAAGCATTTGTTCTATGTTTGACTTTGGTATATAGTGTAAGATAAATGGTTGAGTTCTCTGTTTTTACACATGGCTGTCCAGTTTTCTCAGCACCATTTATGGAAGAGATTGTCCTTTTCTCATTGTATGTTCTTTGCTTCCTTTGTTGTAGATTAATTGACCACGTGTGTGTGTGTGTGTGTGTGTGTGTGTGTGTGTGTGTTTCTGAGATTTCTATTCAGTTGCATTTATCACTGTATCTATTTTTATAACAACAGGCTTAGGCCAGAAAAATAGTACAGGGGTCAAGGCACTTGCCTTGCATCTGGCCAAACTTGGTTCAATGCCTGAGACTGTACCTGAGGACCTCAGGCATGATCCCTGAGAACGGAGCCACCTATAAAGGCGATGAGAAGCCACCCCAAAAGCCTCTGTCCCTCTTGGAGAGCCCAGCAAGCTACCGAGAGTATCCTGCTCGTACGGCAGAGTCTGGCAAGCTACCCGTGGCGTATTCGATATGCCAAACACAGTAACAACAGCGGTCCTCATTCCCCTGATCCTGAAAAAAAAAAGTGAAAAAAATAAAAATCATCCCTTGTGCACGACACAGTGCTGAGGTTCCCCAGAACCAGCGCCAGCCTGGACTCCTCTCAGGCCGTCCTTCCTTCTTGCAGACAGAACCAGCGGCCGCATTCCCAGGAACCACTTCCCTGCCTGGCCACAGGGTCTGACGCCCGAAAGCACTCCAGTGCCTCTTAGCCATGAGGAAACTCCTGGGGAAATGCCTCCTTCCTAGCTCCTTCTTCCCTCTGCCACCCGTAGGGCACAGTGATGTGCAATTCCCAGGAGTTTTTTGTTTTTTTTTAACTAACATTTCCATTGAGAACCCCTGTCTCCAGTCTCCTACACTTGGAGGTCCTGCTATGAACATTGTGGATCCCCCAGGGACCCCGCCAGGGCTGACCTGGCCTGGACAGCACCCCTTCACACTCCAGCAGGATTTTCAGAGCTCACTCTGGGATCTAGTCATCACCACTTTCTATGTGTTTCTGAGCCAGACTTTCCTTCTCTGTCCTCTGTAGATGGTGAACCACATCCACCTTGCAGTGAGGGTTTAAGAATCAGAGATATATAAAGTAACAGAATGGGAGACTAACACCCAAGAGTAGTAGAGGTAAGGACCAAGAAGTCTGCCCCACGGCTTGGAAACCGGCCTCACATGCTGGGGGGAAAGGCAGCTGAGATAGAGAAGGAAACACCAAGTAGAGGATGTTGGGAGGACCCGTTTGGGTTAAAAGATGCGTGAGGAAGTAGACTATAGACCGAACATGATGGCCACTCAATACCTCTACTGCAAACTACAGCACCCAAAAGGAGAGCAAAAGGGAATGCCCTGGCTGCAGAGGTGGGATAGGGTGGTGGGGAATGGGATGGGAGTGGTGGGAGGGATGCTGGGAACATTGGTGGAGGAGAATGGGCACTGGTGGAGGGATGGGTAAACGTCACTGTATAACTGAAATGCAAACACGGAAGTTCAAAAGTTTGTAACTGTACCTCATGGTGATTCACTAACAAAATAAAATTTTGAAAAAGTATGTATCAGCATAATTATCTGTATGGCAGTGAACAAAATAAATCTGGAATGTTAAAAAAAAAAGAATCAGAGATATTGGACTGGAGCTACAGTATATTGCAGTAGGATGCTTCCCTTGCATGCAACTGACCTGGGTTCAATTTCTGGCAACACATATGATTCCTAAGCATCACTAGGAATGACTCTTGAGCATAGAACCAGGAGTGAGTCCTGACCACAGTGGAGGTTGATCCAGGAACCCAAAATGTAGTCTCTGGGGCTGGAGTGATAGTACAGCAGGTAGGACATTTGCCTTGCAAAACCCAGGCTAACCTGGGTTTGATCCCTGACATCCCATATGGTCCCCCGAGTACTGCCAGGAGTAATTCTTGAGGTGCAGAGCCAGGAATTACCCCTGAGCATCACTGGATGTGACCAAAGAGCAAATAATAATAATAATAATAATTAATAATAATAATAATAATCTCCTTATTTATACCCCCCACTGCCCCCACCATGGCATAGTGGAACTAGTTGGTGTAGAGGTCTCACTGACATAGAGAAATGGAATTGGCACCCAGGCACCCTACTATTTCTTGGCAGCATGTCACTGCTGGGCCCCAACGGGCTGGAGTATCAGCAGGACGGCTTGAGCCACTCTCCCTGAGACATGGAACCTGGCCCTAGACCATGAAAACAACCACCTCAGGCACTGTTTTCTACCCAAATCAGGAAGCCCACTGGTCTGGAGTGCAGAAGGGTCCCCCAGAGGAGAAAGGCATAAAAAGGTGAGAGCCTGGCACAGCCAGCAGAAACCCCGCTTCAGAAACCCTCTGGGGACAGGGTCCCCAGCAGAGCGAGATGGGGAGACAGTCCCCTCACGTGGCAAAGCCATTATTCACTCTCAGTCCCCCCCCCCACTGCCCCCTGTCCCCCAGCGGCAGGGTGAATGGTCACCATGAGCTCCCTGTCTCCGCCAGTCAGGGGTCCACCATCGTTGCCCGCTGTAGCTTCTTCCTGCACCCCTGGTTCTGGGAAGGTGGCCTTTCCCCTGATTTCTGGATCCAGTGCCAAATCCCTGGAAGGATGGCACAATGCTTTCCCATGGAGGGACCCCACCAGTGCCTTCCTTGCTGTGGGTGCATCCTCCCCGCAGTAGCTGCAGCCCCATAGGAACAGGTCAAACCTGCTGCTTGCCCACCCAGCTCCACTCAGTCCCTGTCCTAAGTCCATGAGCCCCCCCGCCCACCACCATTCAGCCCCCTTGTGGAGCCTTTGGATTGGCACCACCACACATGGATTCCCAAAGGAAGGTTTGGCGGGGACACCGTTAAAGACCACGGGCCAGGGGCTGGAGCAATAATAGCACAGGAGCTTTTGCCTTGCACATGGCCGACCCGGGTTTGATTCCCAGCATCCCATATGGTCCCCCGAGCACCACCAGGAGTAATTCCTGAGATGCAGACCCAGGAGTAACCCTGAGCATTGCCGGGTGTGACCCAAAAAGAAAAAAAGGAAAAAGAAAAAAAAAGACCACGGGCCAGGGCAGGAAACACAGGACAGATGTAGGGCACTTGCCTTGCTAGTGTCCAACCTGGCTTTGATCCCCAGCACCAGAGGTGACATAAAAAGAGAGGTTAGAGAAGGAGAGAGAGAGAGAGGGAGAAGAGAGAGAGAGAGAGAGAGAGAGAGAGAGAGAGAGAGAGAGAGAGAGAGAGAGAGAGAGAGAGAGAGAGAAGTGCCTGACACAGTCAGTGTGGCAGGCAGTGGGACAGGGTCAGGGACAGGAGGGAAACTGCTGCTGCTGAGGCCATTGGTGGTGGGAAAAGTACACTGGACAAGTGTTGGAACATTATATGACTGAAGTCCAATCATGAACACCTTTTTAAATGTGTACATTACTGTGATTCAATTAAAAAAATTAATAAGGGCCTGGAGTGATAGCACAGCAGGTAGGGTATTTGCCTTGCGCGCGGCCAACCTGGGTTCGATTCCCAGCATCCCATATGGTCCCCAGTAAAAAACTAAAGCATGCCGAAGGGCGTGTGCACTTGCAGGCTCTCCAGGCGGCTCTGTCTCACTGCCCATGTTCGGTGCCTGGAACCGCTGTGTATGGGCTGGATCGGGACGGCTGTTGGCCAAGGACAGGCGAAGGAAGAAAGAACGAGGACCAAGTTGATTGCTGATTAGTTACTGTTTATTCAATCTTCCATCTTTCTCATCTCCCGCACTCCCAGCTCCGTCCTCTCTCTGGATCTACTGCAGCCTCTCTCCCCTGTCTCTCTGTCTCTCTTCCTACTTGTCTCTCCCACCTTGCCCTCTAGGCTACACCCAGCCAGGTAGCAAAATCAACATAAGAAAGCCCTTCCTGAGGGTAGCCAGGTTCAAAGGGAACACTACCTAAGGGCATTCCAAAGCCCTTCTTCTTTCTTTAGTCCAAACATTTATTAACATCTTAATACTAGTTATTTTTGTATGGACATAGCAAAAGATACATTGAGGCTTGCAAGGCAGCTCTCCTGGGAACATCTTGCCAGACTCAATTACAGCACTCAGGCCAGATTAATCATTCCTCACCCTAGCAGGGTCCAAATCTAGTTATCACTGTTTGGATCATGACAACATTTGTCCATGATCAAGCTCTTAACTTATAGTTAAGCATTAGGCACTTTGGCCAGGCCCATCTCGATGCCAGGGTAGCACACAACTCACCACTTGCCCTGGGTCCGTCTTGTCCCTTGTCGGGACCTTGCTTTTGGGGGTGCTAGGGAGTAAGGGCAGCTGAGGCTTAGGTTGAGAAAACAGATGCCCAGGAGGAAAATATCATGTAGAGTCAAATGACTCCCAGGTTACAAAAGTATAGCATTTGCTAAGCCTCCCTGTGTCCATACAAAAAGGACATTGCTCTGAATAAACTATGCAAAGAACTCAAGGAGAAGAGAAAAACAGTATTTACAAGTCAACAGAATACCAAGAAAGAAGTTACAAATAAACACAGAGGAATGGGAGCACTGTGATGGGAGTAACCCAATAAACCTAAACTACCTGAGGCTATGTAATCCTACAGTACCCTGAACACCGCCAGGAATGATTTCTGAGTGCAGAGCCAGGAGTAACCCCTGTGCATCGCCAGGTGTGAACCAAAAAGCAAAAAGAAAAAAATTAATAATGAAATTTAAAAAAAATTTTTTTTTTTTTTTGTGTGTGTGTGTGTGTGTGTGGCGGGGTGAATGTCATGACACTTTGGTTGGGGGATGGGGTGAGCAGTGTCTGTGTGCATCAATACCAGTAGCTTGAACATCCTTGTAGCCCTATTCCCTAAGCTACAATATAAATAGGACACAGACCAGGGACTTGGGAATGAACTGTGCTTAGCATGTTCTTGCATCTGCTGGAATTCAGCTTGACCCTGTGCAGATCACCCCAGCTTCCTCCATCTTCCCTGCCAGAGATGCCCTCTGTGTATCTCTGCATGCCACCCCCAGGCCAGCCTCTGTTTTGTACACAAACACGCGTGACCGTGCCCTGGCAGCCTGCAGGCTGACTTTGTCATTCCCACAACAAGGCGCTTTTTCCCCTTAAAGGCACCCGAGCATGCCCTTGGGTTAGACAAGTCAGGGGAGGCCTCCAGAGAAGCCCAGGAACCTGAGAAATGGCTCAGCGGCAAACCCAAACCCAAATCCAAACTCTGGCCTCGGAGGGATGAGGCCAAGGGTTACATGTGCCACACAGGGGGCCCAGCAACTTTGCTGTGCAAACCCCCGGCCCTGTGACAGGGAAAACTCCGGCACACTCAACTGTACGCGGACACTGCTGCTGAGAGATGGGTGAGCACTGCACCAGGAGAGTGACCGCCCAGAGCACTGCAGCAAAAAGCACAAACACCACAAATAAACGAGTGCAACTCGCAGCAAGCATGAACAAGCCCCCAGGACCCACTCCTCTTCGTGTACAACACAGGGGAGCTAAGAAAAAGGAAAAAAAAAACAAGTCAATGAGAGAAATAATATTTTTAAAAGAGGAAGGTGGAGAAGCAAGGGATACCCAGCTTACAGCCCCACCTCTCCCTTCTCCCTCCCCAGCTAAGAGCGGCTGAACCTCCTGCTACAGGAGTTAAGGGGTTAGGGGTTAAGTCTCGGTCTCGAATGCAGCTGACCCAGGTTTGATCCCTGGCATCCCATATGGCCCCCTGAGTGATTCCATGAGTGATTCCAAGAGTAAACCCCAACTGGGCACTGCCAGGTATGGCCCAAAAACTGAAAAAGAAAGGGAGAGAGAGAGAGAAAATGAGCATTGATAGGAACATTGAGGCAAGATCCTAGAGAGAGATCAGGCTGCTTTTGATCTTGTTATTTCTTTTTTTGAACTATTAAGAATCTTGAGGAACACAAAAGTAGCATTATTTACCTCATAAAGCCATCAAAGGATATCGATTTGTTCTTGGAAAAAATATTTTCAACTTCAGGATGAAGCAATAATCTAGCAGATGAAACATTTGCCTTGCACGCAGTGACCCTGACACCCCAGATGTTCCCCCAAACTCTTGGGTACAAAGGCAGGAGTAAGCTCTGAGCACCACTAGCTGTGCTCCCCAAACAAGAAACTAACAAACAAAAGAATATCTCCAATTTTTTTTTTGCTTTTTTGGTCACACCCAGCGATGCTCAGGGGTTACTCCTGGCTTTACACTCAGGAATTACTCCTGGCAGTGCTCGGGGGACCATATGGGATGCTGGGGATCAAACCCGGGTCAGCCGTGTGCAAGGCAAACGCCCTACCCGCTGTGCTATCGCTCCGGCCCCAAGAATATCTCCAATTTCATTTAAAAAAAGTAATTCCTATCATAATGCTATTTCAAAATTTAAATCCTTCGAGGGATTTTTGGATTTTGTTTGTTTTGGGGTCAGATACGGCAAGGCTCAACTCCGTACTAGCTCTCTAGGCCATAAAATGTTTTTAATGGTCCCTAACTATTTAAAATGTTTTTAATAGTTAGGCTTTCCTAACTAGGATCCATTCCTCAGAGTTTTAAGGCACTGCCAGCAAAAATGGCACCGAGACATTACCCAGAGGACAGGCTATGCCTGGGGCCGAGGGCTCCCCCCTTTTGCAATTCTTTTCAGAACGCAGAGGGCGTGCTTGCCTGTGGGGCCAAGGGGGACATGGCGGGCAGCCAGCATCCGACACCCACTCCAGCGCCCCGCCGCTGAGAGCAGGCTGGAATCCTGGGGATGTCCCCTCCCCGCAGCCCCCCTGTGGCTGTGGTTCCCCAGGGCCTGTGACAATGTGGTGGGGGGGAGCTGTCGGGAGGGAGGGAGCTCTGGGCTCTGCCAACAGAGTGCCCCACGGCACCTAGAGCCGACTCCCCACACGCCGACTCAGATCCCCTCAAGAGCCAGGCTGGAGGGGACCCCAGAACTGGCTTCATGTTGGGCAGAGCCCTGGAGGTCAGCCAACAAGTTAACCTGGGCACCCCCAGGGACTGGCAGTGTGTGTCCTGCGAGAAGGGTGCTGGGGTGAAACTGGAGATCTAGAGCATATGGGAGGAGAGACCCCCGCCCCCCCCACACACACACACACATACACCCGCAGGACAGGCCTCCTTTCCTGGGCCAGCACAGGGCCAGCCCAGGCCCCGTGGTGGATATAGGGAAGAGCCCCCACTACATAACCCTTGATGGAGCTGGGGCTCAGAACCCCACGTCAGGGCTGGGTTCCACCCTGGCTGGTGGGAGGTGGTGTTCTGTTGCTGTGCTGGGAGGGACACGGGACCTGCCCACCTCTTTGCGAGCCTCAGGGGGTACCGTGGGGCAGAAGCAGCCGAGGGATGACCCTGGTGCACAGGCTGTGCCAGAGCAGCAGCTGCTGGAGGCAGGGCAGAAGGTCCAGGCTCCGGGCAGCCCCGTCCCCGCCTCTCCTTCACTCCTTCAGCTGCGCCCGCAGCACTGCCCTGCCGGCAGCCCGGCCCCGGGTCAGGCCCAGCTCTGCACCCCGAAGCCTGCGTCTGTGAGGACTGCCGTCTCGGGGCCACTCGGCCCTCCCCCTGCCGTCAGGAGGGACACACTGCTCCGCTCTCCGAGGTTCTGTGACCGAGGGCGGTGGACACATGAGCAAGAGAACAAACAGGCTTTGTCCTCCTGGGGATGTGGAACTCACAGACACTCGGGGCATCCGTACCAGCCTGCCAGGGCCAGGGCAGGGCAGACGGCACTCGGGAACGGAAACTGGGAGGAAAGAAAGGGAAACAGCGCAGGTTTGTGACTACTCTGGGTTTTCTCCTGGGTGACGCTCTGACCTCGCCCGGGGTCAGGCCCGTGGGACCCTCGGGGAGTGGATGATGGATGCATTATGGGGCGGAGGCTCTGCTTCATGCAGTAGAGTTCAAAACTGGGGACAGACCAGCAAGTCCTCATGGTGGCGAGCTCCAGAGCCCCCCGAGAGACCCCTGGTGCGGGCAGGTACTAGACAGGGTTGGGGAAACCCTCCCCAGACCCCTGCCCCAGGCTGATAAAACCAACACCCCATAATCAGGAAACTCCCCAGTCTCTCTCTGCCCCTGAATGCGGCCCTGTCCCCACCATCTTAGCCCCACATTCCAGATGAACAAGATAGAAACACAGTGAGGACACAGCAGCTGGGGCGTGGTCCAACAAGTCAGGAGGAGCTTTGGGGTCCACCCCGACCTACCAGGCAGCTCATTGCCACAAGATAATTCAGAGACCAAGCATTCCTGGAAAGGCTGGACCCCAGAGTCAGAGTGATGAGTCACAGACCAACATCTGACCTGCCCAGGAGGAGCCTGCTCCATCTGGGACAGGGCCACAGACTCCATGACTGCTGTGGAGAGAACTGGGTCCACAGAGGGAAGGGAGGAATATAAGGTGAGAGGGAGGGAAGGGAAAAGGAGGGAGGGAAAAAAAGAGAGAGGGAGAAAGATGGAGGATGGGGGGAGGGAGGAAGGAAGGAAGGAAGGAAGGAAGGAAGGAAGGAAGGAAGGAAGGAAGGAAGGAAGGAAGGAAGGAAGGGAGGAAGGAAGGAAGGAAGGAAGGAAGGAAGGAAGGAAGGAAGGAAGGAAAGAAGGGAGGGAGGGAGGGAGGGAGGGAGAGAGGAAGGGAGGGAGGGAGGGAGGGAAGAAGGAAGGAAGGAAGGAAGGGAGGGAAGAAGGGAGGAAGGGAGGGAGGGAGGGAGGGAGGGGAGGAGGGAAGGAGGGAGGGTGAGAGGGAAAGAAGGGAAAGGGAGCAAGGAAAGGGAGAAAGAAATGAGGGAGAAAGGGAAAAGGAAGGAAAAAAGGGAGGAAGAAAGAAAAAGAGAGAAAAGTAGAGGAGGAAGGAAGGAAGGAAGGAAGGAAGGAAGGAAGGAAGGAAGGAAGGAAGGAAGGAAGGAAGGAAGGAAGGAAGGAAGGAAGGAAGGAAGGAGGGAAAGAGGGAATGAGGGAAAGAGGGAGGGAGTGGGGGGAAGGATGAAGGGCAGAGGGAAGTAGCCCCCCCTTTCCCCCAGATCTCTCTGTACTGGAACACCCCGCCCCCATTCCTTGTCAGCCTCTCAGATTATCAGATAACCCAATAGCTGCTCCTGCCAGATAAACTCTCTCCAGATAACCCCTTTCCCTTGTAATTGAGTTTAAATATTGATCTGGCCCAATCAAGGTGGGTTAATAATTCAACCCGCTGAGCTCTGGGAGCCTCCCAGCCACCTCGCACCTTTCCCCAGGTGAAGGGACAGGACCCTGAGAAGGGGCGGTGGGGGGGTGCAGCCTTCCCCAGGACACATAGCTTCTTGGGGAGCTGGCCTGGGCCCCTCCACAAGCCGGTCCCTGCAGCATGGCTGCCCTGGCCCCTCCCCGAGCAGACCCAGGCAAGGACAGAGAACAGGCCTTCTGGGAAGTGTGGCTTGTTCTGGTCAGAGACACTCAGAAGGGAAGCCGGCTCTCCCTCGGGCTCCTAGGGGTCTGGCTATGGTGACTCAGCCTCCAGGGCCATCATCCTGTGTGACACAATCTCAGGGAACTCTGCACCCACTCTGCTGACCTCTGGTCGTCCCTGAGGGATACCTCAGTCAGTGTTGTGGGAGCCAGACTGTGGCTCCCCCAGGTTTAGAGGATGTGGTTAGGCCGATGTGGGTTCACAACTAGGCTTAGCCTAGAAAGGAATCGTGTCCCTTCCTAAGCGAAGGGCTACTCTGCAGTTCTGCTCTATACCTGAATACAGTAGAACACACACATGCACACTCATTCACTCATAGACATACATACACCTCTCTCACACACCACTCATGCATGCTCACACATCTCTGTCTGTCTGTCTGTCTGTCTGTCTCTCACACACACACATACTGACTCACAAATATAACATCTGCCAGGCCCAGTTTGAGCGTCAACATATGGGCACAGGCACCAGGCAAGTTAGCCACCAGGCAAGAGTTGCCTTAGGAAAGTTTTGTTCTCTTGTGGGAGTGTCCATTCACGTAAAAATTCATCCAACTCACCATTTCATCCAACTGGAAGAAACAATTGTGCGGGGACAGATGAGGGACACAGACAGAACACAGACAGATGCATGGCAGGCCAGCAACTGGCCCTGGGTAGGGAGAGGCTGCCCAGCGTAAGAAGCCAGGTTTACAGAAGGCGGGTGCTGTGACTCCAGCCTCAGGCACCCGAAAGGGTCCCATGCAGAGGCAGACAGCTGGTGGCAGGAACTGGGGCAGGGCAGGGGGTGGGAATGGGGACAAAGCCTTCCTGGAGGAGGATGGTGATGGTATTGATGTGACTGTATTTCACACCACTGTCAGTAAGCCTTGAAAAAACAAAAACAAAACGAAACACATTTTTATTGAGGTATCGGGATTCACAATACTAGTGGTCACACTTTTCATGTGCACATCATTCCAACACCAGACCCAGCACCAACACCCTCTCCCTTTTATGTTTTCAAGCCACAACCCTCAATGCTCAGGGCTTACTTGAGGCACTGCACTCAGGGATCATTCCTGGCAGGGACTTGGGGAACTTGACCCTGGGTTGGCCACATACAAGGCAAGTGTCTTACCCACTGTACATCTTTCCAGCCCCCTGGCAGTACACTTAAAAGTAGTCAAAAGCTGGAGAAAATACTACAGTGGGCAGGGTGCTTTGCCTTGCATACAGTTGACCCTTGTTGGATCCCAGTTGGATCCCAAACAGGGTCCCTTGAGCCTCATCAGGGGTGACCCCTGAACAGAGCCAAGAGTGAGCCCTGAGCACTGACAGGTGTGACCCCTAAAGCAAAAGAAACAAAGAAATCAAGACAATAAATGCCATGTGGGATGCATGTTATCACAATTCTTTTGTTTGTTTTGGGTTTTATTTGCCTGTGGCCATCCCTGGCAGTGCTCAGGGACTTACTCCTGGCTCCGTGTTTAAAGATCACTCTTGATGGGCTTGGGAGACCATCTGGGGTGTGAGGATCAAACCTGGGCCAGCCACATGCAAAGCAAGTGCCTTAGCCACTGTTACGATCTCAGGCCCCATCACAGTTCTTTATCAAAACAGAAAGGTCCCCCGAGCACCACTGGGAATAATTCCTGAGTGCAAAGTCAGGAGTGACCCCTGAGCATTGCCAAGGCATGGCACTCCCCAAAACTAAAACAAAACTAAACAAAAAAGGGCCAAAGGATGGAGAGACAGGACAGCAGGTAGGATGCTTGCTTTGCAGCTGTTCAATCCCTGGCATCCCATATGGTCTCCTGGGCACGGCCAGGAGTAATTCCTGAGTGAAGTCATTAGTAGGCTCTGAACATTGCTGGGTGTGGCCTAAAAACTTAGGGGGGAAAAAAAAGATGGAAAGAGCAAAGGTCTGAAGCACAGTGGTTACAAATGAGTTTGTTTTATTTGCATTCCAAGCACAGATCCCACATACAGATTTTGTGTCTGCACAATGGTATAGTAACAAGTGCAAAATATGCTTTATTTCAGATATAAAAACAATGTGGCAGTATGACAGCTTCCGCCTGGATGCCCACCTCCCCATGACCTATGGTGTCCCCATGACCCGGCCCAGGGCCACACGCTCCCAAGACAACCTCCCACCACCATTAGGAAAGAGCCCCCCCCCCAACCCAAGAAAGGTGGGAAGTGACATTTTAAGAAATCACTTAAAATCCGTGAGCCTTAAAGAGCACAGCCACCCACTTCCACCCAGTGAGGGAGTTGGGGACAAGCACACTAAACAAACTTTGGTCAGGATACCCACCGCAACGTTCCCCGATCTGGGAGCGCTCCACCAGGGGGAAGGGTCTGGAGGAAGCTGCACGTGGAGGGCACTGGTCAGGTGACTGCCTCGCCCTGAATGCAGGGCAGTGCCAGGCAGCAGGGCAGGGGCTTCCCCGTGACAAACCACTGAGCCCAAAGGCTGACAGGGAGCAGCATTCACTTGGGCGACGCTGTATCACTCAAGGACATGGGGCAAGAGACACCTGGCAGCACCTCACTGCCCCCAGGCCCCTTTGAGGTTTCACTGCCACCTCCAAGACTTCAGGCCTCCTAAAAGTCCCGCCCTATTCCCAGGGGATGACGGCAAGGGGTTGCTGAGAGGTGCTCGGAGAAGAGGGACCTCGTGGCCATGGTAAGATTGAGGGAAACCGGGAATGGCCAACAGCCCTCAGACCCATCTCATCACCAAGCCAGCCGAGACGGGAGAAGGGTGCAGCCCTGACTAACAAGGGAGAAGACAGAGCCATTCCCTTGGGAGTCCTAAGACGCCTCCTGACTCTCGTCCTCTCCCCCCACCCCCGCCCATCATGCAGCACCTCAGACACCCAACCCCACTCTCCTCATAGCTTTTTCCACCTTCTCTGAGCCCCAGGGGGTTTCCTCCCTTCCTGAGCACTGACAACAGCATAAGAAGCTTTTGCATTTCCCCCCCAAACTTGTTAATGATTTTCAGACCCTGAGTGACTCGGGTCAGCCCCGGAAGCCAGGCTGCATGCTCGGAAACTCAGAAACTTGTGACACACGATTCAGCTGGTTCCAATCTGCTCCTGGGCAGGGTCCCTCTCGTTAATGGCCTCCTGGGACAGGTCACCAGGGCAATGCCTGCCCTTTGCTAAGGACCCCAAGTCAAATCCTCTTAATCCCCACACGTTGGATATTTCCAAAGGCGCATCACCCCTGCTGAAAGCAAATGCTTTTGCTCCCCATTCAAAAGTCGCTTGTCTTTAATTTTTAAGATGACAATGAAAGAGCTCAGCATTGCAAACAGGGACTTGCCTGCCGAAGAAGTTTCATGGTCTCGGAATAAAACATTCAGCATCAGATTTCTCACTTAAGATAGAAAAGTGAGCACACGGTGGGGATGACTTGTCTCCGGGACCACAGTGATAAGTGGCTATGGCCCAAGTGAAGTCCCAGCCTGGAAAACTGGGGGCAAAAAGGAGGAAGTGAATCTAGACTTCTGAATGCAGGGTCTACAGGGAAGACAGTGGCTGGAAGGAGGAAAAGCTGCAGCTTATCTGAGAAGGAAGGGGAAGGAAAGAAGGAAGGAAGGAAGGAAGGAAGGAAGGAAGGAAGGAAGGAAGGAAGGAAGGAAGGAAGGAAGGAAGGAAGGAAGGAAGGAAGGAAGGAAGGAAGGAAGGAAGGAAGGAAGGAGGGAGGGAGGGAGGGAGGGAGGGAGGGAGGGAGGGAGGGAGGGAGGGAGGGAGGGAGGGAGGGAAGGAGGGAAGGAAGGAAGGAAAGGAAGGTAGGAAGGAAAGGAAGGAAAGAAAGGCCAGCTAAATTTCATTTCATCTGATTCCTGTGGAAGGGACAGTCTTCTGATCAGGGAGTTAAACATTTCAGTATGGATTCACCAAATGTATTTTGGTGGGGGGCATCTATGGCTTTTACTTTTTTGAGTGACAAAATTTTTATGAAAAATGGTTAAACAGAAGTAAGGAGTGCGGCCAGCAGCAGGTGTTTTCAGAGCTGGTTGGGATCTACTAACAGCCAACAATCAAGGCAACACAAGTTTCCTTATTAGACCCTTCTTTGGAATTGAGAAAAAAAACAACCTATTTTTTAACTTAGCCTCAGTAGTGGCACCCCTTAGGTCTGTGACTACAATATAGCAAAAGCTTGCAAGGCCTAAGACCAAAGGTCTAGTCCTGATTCTCTGTGACCTGGGGCAGGTTATTCCAACTCTAATGTGACTCAATTTCCCCACAATTTGTAAAAAGAAAATAATGCATCTTGACCTTTCCCTAGGACTAGTACAGAGAGATAGGCCAGGCACCAAGAAATATTGCGGGGGTGGGGGGGGGTGGGGGGTGGGGGAAGAGAAAGGAAAGAGAGAATCCAGTATGATTGAGATAAAGGGGAGATAGCAAGAGTAAAATGGAAAGCCAGCCGGAAAAATCAAAAGTTTACATGGATTGAATTAAAAAAAAAACTAATAATGAGGGGCTAGAGCAATAGTACAGAAGATAGGGTATTTGCTTTACACGCAGCTGACCGAGGTTCAATCCCCGGCACCCCATGTGGTCCCTGGAGTCTTTGTGACCAGGGACCACATGGGTCCCTGAGAAGTGATGCCTGAGCAGGAGTAAGTCCGAGCAATACCCGGTGTGGCCCAATTTTAAAAAAATTAAATAATGAAAAAGTGAGCTTCTCCATGACAGTCCCATACCCCAGAGGAAAATATCCAGTAAGAATCTTGGGGCCTTAGCAAAAGTGACAAGGTAATTGCATGGTGATTCTAAGTCTTTCCACATACTGAGGCTAGGATAACCAGATTGCAACTTGCAAAGAAATGAAGTTGGACCCTTACCTCACAACAGAGACACACATGAACTCAGTAACTAATCAAAGACCATTGTGAGACCTAAAACTATGTGATTATTAAAATACATGTATAATAACAAACCTTTTTTTATTTTGTTTTTGAGCTGTACCTGGTAATTCTCAGGGCTTACTCCTGGTTCTGAACTCAGGAATTACTCCTGGCAGTGCTTGGGGAACCACATGGGATGCTGGGGGTTGAACTGAGATGGTGTAATAAAATCTTGGACATCATCAAAAATTTTAAACTTGGGTGCTTCAAAGGATAAGCAACACCAGAAAGAAGGAACATTTTTACAAGTCATATATCTGATAAAAAAAAAACTATCCAGAACATACAAAGAATTCATACAACTAGGTAATAAAAAGACAGCCCAGTTAAAAATGGGCAAAATCTATGAATAGGTATCTTTCCAAAGATGTACAAATGGTCAATAATCACATGTAAAGAAGATGCTCTGTATCATTAGCCATAGGGAAAACAAAAAAAATCAAAAACCACACAGACATACTAATTTGCACCCACTAGGATGATAACATCCCATCAGTCAAAGAGACATACAAGAGCAAGCATGGTGAGGATGTGAAGACAGAGCCCGCAGACACTGCAGGCAGGAATGCGAAACAGTGCAGCTACTTTGGGGAAAAAGTTTCTCAAAATGTTATACATAGTTATTATATGATGCAGAAATTCCAGTCCTATGTATATGTCCAAAAGAAATGAAAACATACCTGCACACCAAAATGTGCACGTGTTTATAGCAGCATTATTCACAATAGCCAAAGTAGAAATGACTCAAACATAGCCACCAAGGGATGAGTGGAGGAACAGAACATGGCAGAACTGTCCAATGGGAATATTCTCCAGCTCTAAGGAGGGCTGACGTACTTATAGTCTTCCTGGGTGGTCTTTGGAAACATTATGCTAAATGAAATAGCTAAGACTGAGGTGGGGGACCCACAGATTGTATGATTCCATTCAAATGAAATGCCCAGAATCTTGATAGAAAACAGATTCCTGGTAGCCATGGGCTACTCGAGTAGCAGGGAAGGTGGTAGAGTGACTGCTAAAGAGAGAAAGTGCGTTTCTTCAGGGGCAGTGGAAATGTTCTAAAACTGGCTGTGGTCATTCTGTGAGTTTACTAAAGAACCACAGTTGTCTAAGTGGATGAGCCTAATGGTTGGCGAACCATATCTTGGCCATGATAGTGCCTGCACCCATGGATGAGGAAAATGTCCTCAGAGGAAAGGAACAGGACTCGGGAGCCTGTCCCCAGTGCTGGGGGCCCTGCTGTACCCATGGCCTTCCACACTCAGAAGCCCCTGGGCGGTAGAGTCAGCTTCTATCACTGTCCTATCAGGTGGTATCAGGTAGGTGCGGCTGATCCTCTGTTCTTTAGTTTCCCCATCTGTAGAACAATGACATCACATTTCTGATCATCTTTGGCCCAAGCACTGTTATTTCCCCCTAAGCTTGACTCCAGAAACTATAAACTCCTGCTCCATTGGTCACAGGGTTCCCCATGCTTTGGGAGATGAACCCCAAACAGGGAAAAGTTGGAGCCCTGGACCATAGAGATCACCAGCAACTGGGAAATGGACCAAAGGCTTAAGTTATGCCACTTAGAAAGATGTTCCATCCTTGCCAATTTCGGCAACTTCCGGAATCGATCACAATTGTCATTGGGTAAAGGTCGAGAGATTAAGAAAAAGGAAAGGAAAGAAAATTCAACCATTAAAATGCAGGCAAAATGCCCTAGACAGTTCCCTTACCAATGAGAAAAGATCAACATTTAAACAGGGAGAAAAATCAAATGTCCCCGAGGAACTTGGTGGGTTCCCCAAGGCTGACTTATCTAGGTTGGATGTCGTTAGTCCGTTCAAGGGGGTCTGGAATCACTTTATCAGAAAATTAAATGTTGACGTCTTAGCCTTCCTTACCCCTTAGGAAATTATACCAACGGAGCAAAAGAGGAATCATTGGTCCTCATCTCTTGGATACTTCTGAGAATGTGCCTGAAATGGCCTTTCTCTCATTCGCCTCCCTGGCCCAAGGTCAGCATGGCAGCTTCGATGTGGGCATGGTGGTCTCTACTAGGCCCTGCAGAGCTGTGAGCCCCTCTCGGATCCAGGCAGCAGCTCAGAAATCAGGGAAAGATGAAAGAAATGAAAGGCACGGAACCGAACCCCTCTTTCCATCCACCTGCCCAAGAGCAGCAAAGATGTCTGCTCAGCAGGACCTCTGCGAGGGGAACCCAGGTGAAAAGGGAAGAAACCGCCCCCACGCAGCTGGCAGTCTTGGTCCCAGAGCCAGTTCCCAGAGAAGCAGGTGAGGGTTTAGGGCGAGGCAGGGCTTTCTCCGGAGGCAGCAGAGTGATCAAGAGGAACAATGCGGGCGGTGCCCAGATTCCCCAGTGAACTCGCCTCCAGCGAAGGGTTTCCAAGGCATCCTGCCCTTTGACCCTCTAGAACAGCAGGGCTGGGGAAAGGAGTGGGGATGATTCAAAGGCTGGAGGCCAAGAGGAAGGGGGAGAGGAGCTACCAGCTTTCTATGCACCAGAGACTTTGCATCTGCTGGTGGCTGTGGCCTCCTGGCCTGGGGCTTCCAGACAGTCGGCCAAACCCCTCCTGGCCACAGCTCACTCGCTGGGTGAGGTTTTGGCTTTTTGGGCAGTGCCGTGTCTACATCCAAGGGGGTCTGTGGGGCCGGGGTCGGAGGCAGTGGCATGCTTGCTGTCTCAGAGGCCACACTTCAGGATGATGTGGTAACCATCATTGCTCTCAGCTGCAAAAGAGAGAAACACAGGGTGTTTCATGGGCAGCAGGGCACGGGGTGGGGGGAAGGGGGTGTACACACACAGTGTTGGCATCCCAGTGGAAGCCCTGCCACCAACATGGGCAGAGACCACCAAAGTCAGGTTGCAAGAGCCAAGCATGCAGGTAAAGGGGGGTGGGGGGTGGGATGTCAACGGGTGTGTCTCCCTGTTGGATCTGCTTT
Organism: Sorex araneus; assembly: GCF_027595985.1. Lineage (NCBI taxonomy): Eukaryota > Metazoa > Chordata > Mammalia > Eulipotyphla > Soricidae > Sorex > Sorex araneus. Next base: position 182,950,164 of record NC_073313.1, read on the forward strand.
TTTTTTTTTTTTTTGCTTTCTGGGTCACACCTGGCGATGCACAGGGGTTACTCCTGGCTCTGCACTCAGGAATTACTCCTGCAGTGCTCAGGGGACCATATGGGATGCTGGGAATCGAACCCGGGTCGGCTGTGTGCAAGGCAAATGCCCTACCCGCTGTGCTATCTCTCCAGCCCCTGGTTTGGATTCTTGTATGTTGGCCTTCCTACCACACACAGCCCAACGTCCAAGGACTAAAGGACCTAAGTTCTCCAAAACAGATTCTGGACAGTGTCAGTTCTCAGGGCACCTGGCTCTGTAGAGCTCCTCAGCCACCTGCAGTGAACAGTGGGTGGAAATGACCGATGCCTTCAGTGCAGGGCCTACCGCCCAGCCTGTCAGCTTCCAATGCTGACATACCCCAGAAACTCGCCTGGCCCCGAGGAAACGCACGGATGGCCTCTCCCTTCTCCGCCCTAGCAGCTTCCTCAAAGCCCTTCCTCGGATACTCCATGCCAACCCCAGGTCCCCAAGTCCAATCCACAGGCCTGCAGACTCCATGACCACCTTCCCCCTGGCGCTGTCGGGGTAGCCCTATTTCCAAACGGGTGAGCAGCGTCTAGCCCAAGAACTGTTCAAGGTCTGCAATGACACGATGTCTGGCCCTGGGACATGAACTTGGGCTGTTCGTCAACTGTCTGCAATCTGTCTGCCTATAGTGTACGGCCTGCAAACGATGTTACAAATATCCAAATGACCCTTTCAGGAGAAGAGGCAAAACCCTTATTCTAGAAAAACTGTTGCATCTCTCTTCTACGTGGCCTGGACTCATAAAGACACCATCGTCTGATAGGGATGTCCCTCTCAGAAGTGACCTTGTGGGCCCAATTCTCCTGTTTCCGGAGCTATGTGGTATGACAGGTAGTTTTGTTTCCTTCTCTCCAGAGGATGTTTTCCAGGCGACATACTCTTGGAGTCAGAAATGCAGAAAGGTGAGGTTACCCCCCCCCACACACCCCCAGCAATACAGGGCCTAGACCCCACTCTATAATCCAATAAGAAAGGCCGGGGGCGAGTGGGGGGACTTACCTTTTAAGGTACTGAGGACAAAGCACGATTCATCTTGGAAATTCTGCACCATCTGAAGGGCAAAAGAGAGACCAGCTCCTTTAATAATGAGTTTGGAGTGCACAGAGGGTCCCAGTGACTCGTGAGTCAGCCAGGAGAAAGAGGGCCCGGGGCTTCCACAGGCACGGGGCAATGTCCTAGTGAATCTTCACTGAAAAAACCACAATCAAAGCAAATACACAAAACAATCAGTTTTTCATAGTAACAAAATACTGAAAGGAAAAGAACCTGGAAAGTCAGTGAGATATTTAATCACTGTCACTGTATCACTGTCATCCCATTGTTCGTCGATTTACTCGACTGGGCACCAGTAACGTCTCCATCCGTCCCGGCCCTGAGATTTTAGCAGCCTCTCCTTACTCATCTTTCCCAACGATTGGAGGCTCTTTCAGGGTCAGGGAAATGAGACCTATCATTACTGTTTTTGGCACATCAATTACACCACAGGTAGTTTGCTAGGCTCTGCCCGTGTGGGTGGGATACTCTCAATAGCTTCCTGGGCTCTCTGAGAGGTGCATATGTCACTGTCACTGTCACTGTCATCCTGTTGCTCATTGATTTGTTCGAGCGGGCACCAGTAACGTCTCTCATTGTGAGACTTATTGTTACTGTTTTTGGCATATCCAATATGCATGGGTAGCTTGCCAGGCTCTCCGAGAGGGGCGGAGGAATCAAATACTGGTCGGCCGCGTGAAAGGTGAACGCCCAACTGCTGTGCTATGGCTCCAGCCCGAGAGGTGCATATATGTGTATTATATATACATATATATAATACCATACATATTACTCTCTATGAATTGTTGTCTACTGTCTGACCTCCATCAAATATGGTGTGGTAATTGTGGAAAATGGGTAGGAAGTGTCTTATAATGTGTCTGGAAAGCGGCCTGGAGCGTGGCGGCGATTGGGTAGTGGAGGTCGGCTGCCGGGGCTGGGTCCCTTGGGACGGGGAGTGTCCTCACCTGCCCCCCTCTGGGGCACCCTGACGAAAACAGCCTGGTGCGGAGTCCAGGCATGGGTATGCTAGATATGGGCTTAAAATTTATTTCAAAACTAGAATTTTAAAAATGTATGGACATTTAATAAGAAACAGAAGGTACTGTTTGTTTGCCTGTTTTCCCCCTTGGTACTGAATCCTCCAATCTCTATAATGGACGCATGTGTGTGTGTGTGTGTAATAGCAGAGAGAGAAAATTAAAGTGGTAATAATTAAAAAACAAACAAACAAACAAAAAACCTGGGTAATTAGCAGGGTCCATGTATCAGAGCCTTAGCAGGGCCAATTATAAAATGCCACTCCCTGTGTCCACAAACATGGCAGGATTTGAAGCATTAGTCACCAGCCACCTCTCTGCAGGAGTGCTCCTGAGCCCGCCGGGTGACCTTGGCAAGCCAAGCTCTCTCATTTCTGCCCCAAGCCCTCCCTGCACAGTGGGGTTGTTCTGATGAGCGGCTATGTGTATAAACCAGGATGTGAAGCAACAGGACCAGGTGGAGAGGGGTCTCAGCTGTGACCCGCCCAGAGGACCTAGGGTGGCCCACCACACATCTCCCACCAGCAGATGCCCTGAAGCTGGCCTTACTTTTGTTTTCTTCACTCGCAGCCCCTACATGCGTGGCTCACTGAAGCACTGCCAGAAACACCTCAGTACTTGTGACATGTGTGAGCAATCATATCTATTTTGGGTTGCCATGTAGTCAGAAGCCGTAGGTTCTAACTATTTTTCAGTTGCAGGACCACATGTGGAATTTCAACATTTTGAAGCATCTTTTCTAGGGGCTGGAGCAATAGCACAGCGGGTAGGTGTTTGCCTTGCACTCGGTCGACCCGAGTTTGAGTCCCAGCATCCCATATGGTCCCCCAAGCACCGCCAGGAGTAATTCCTGAGTGCCTGAGCCAGGAGTAACCCCTGTGTATTGCTGGGTGTGACCCAAAAAGAAAAAAGAAGAAGAAGAAGCATCTTCCCACACATCCTGCCCTTCCGTAGAGTTGTTTCCAGCTGCTAGTTAGAAGTGTCTGGTCTGGTCTGGTTGAAGGAGGCAACAGCAGGCATGTTCGGGAATGGTGACTACAAAACTCAGACCAGCCATCAAGGGACCAAGCAGAACAGAAGATCAGCCTATCAAAGGGCATCTAACATGACAATCTGCATATCCGCATGCGAATATTGGGCACTTTTCTTAGTCTTTGAACCGTACAAATAAGTTTCCTATACTCTTTGTATACATCTGTTATATCTCATGCTTTCCATTTAAAGCCTACTAAAGATGTGCAGAAATACAACACACACCAGACCACAATCCTTTCCAAATTAAAAGAAAAAAAATGCAGCTTACATTTTATTGCCTGCCCTGGATTATTGCCCCAAATCTTGCAACTCCACCACCTGTTGACCCCTGCCCCTCCCCACAGCACCTAATGATGCGTGAAGTACATTTATTCTATACTGAGGACCTGCAAAGGCCTAAGCAGAGCCCACTTCAGGCTTAATCAGTAACTCCCTTGTTTAATTAAATGCCCTTGCACCCCAGGGGCCGGCTCCTCGCCTGGCCAGGCTGCCTCCAGCACTCCGGGCAATTAAGAGCCAAAGGTTTCCAATTGATTCGGGTTAAAAGGCAAGGAGACTTGGGGGACTAAGAATGGCCTACTTTGCAGAGGTGGCATTTGGTGGAGTTCTGTTCTCTGCTTCATTTGCTTGGCTGCCTGCTCTGGAGGGCACTGGGCAAACTGGGGAAGGAACTTCCCGAAGGGCCCCAGGGCAACTGCAAAGGTTGCAAGAGCTCAGGTCAGTCTTGGCTTTGGTCTTGCCACACACGAAATTTTCTCAGAATTGCACAGTGACACGCTTTCCTCGCTGGGGATAACTGCCCGTTGCTCAGGGGCAGGTCACCTTTCCTGAGGATTCTACACTGATTCTCTCGTGTCAGGGAATTTGGGCCTCATTTTGTTCATGTGTAAAGTGAGTGTTAAAAAGAAAAAAAAAAGGAGGAGGAGATGGAGCCATAATACAGCAGGTAGGGTGCTTGCCTTGTATGTGGCCGACCCGGGTTCGATCTCCAGCCTCCCATATGGTCCCCTGAGCATCGCCAGGAGTAATTCCTGAGTGCTGTCAGGAGAACAGGAGTAACTCCTGAGCACTTCCAGATGTGGCCCCCCAAGCTGATAAATGTGGAAGTCATGCCCAGAGAGGAGTTCCGATTTGGCAACAAAACTAGCAGAAGGCGGATGATTGGATAGCAAGAGCTTTGTGGGGGGTTTACCAGTCCACCCAACACTCACAGAGGCACACAGCCAACACTCCCAATGGGGAGATGACGGGGGAGAATCACACCATCACCCCCACCCAGAAGGACCCTGGGGGTAGTGGTACAGCTGTTTCTGGCTCCTGGCAGGCAGCTGGCCAAGAGTGGGGTCACAGAGGACCCTCAACCACTACTCAGCCCAAAGGCTTAGAAAGGGCCAGAGAGACAAAAGAGTGGGTAAGGCTCTGCACAAAGGGGAGCTGGGTTCGCTCCCCAATACCAGTAGGAGCACCAGGAGTAGGGCCTGAGCACATCCCAAGTGTGGTCCAAGCCCTTACCTGCCTCCACTTCCCCAAACACCCAGCCAGAAGGCTCAGGACACTCCCTCATGCTAGCCAGCGGGCCCAAAAGGCTGAGAGTAACAGGCATGAGGTGAAACCAGTATCCACCTTGGGACCTAGGGCACTTCCAACCCCACGAGGAGTTTCCTGGTGCAGGTCTGCCGTCTAACCTCAGGTCCCCCTCGCCCACGCCGGCCCTTGGGGCTCACCTCGTTGCTCACCACCACGTGGATGCCCGTGGGGCCCTGCCGGTAGACTCGGTGAATGTGCTGCGGGGAGATGCTGTACAGGTTGGCGATTTTCTCAATCAGCTCCACCGTGGTGAGCTCTTCCAGGAAGATGGCGTGGTACACTGCAGAGGGGAGACAGGGGGCCTTCCAAAGACCACGGTCATAGCAGGCGCCTCCCCAGCCTTTCCGGAGATGTCATCCCTGCGCGGCATTGCAGGCTCTGGCTGCCATGGGCCCCCCACCACGAGCTGAGCTGGGCAGGTGCTGGGCCTCCATATGGCCCCATTTACAGGGGAAAAGCTGCCACGAGGCTGAACATGCTTTTTACATGACACCCAAAGCAGCTAGGGAGGAGCAAATCCTACTGGTGACCTGGGCAAATCCCAGAGGTGACCTGATTCAATGGTAGGGGGATGCATGTTCCTCAAAAGTAAAACCTAAATGAGTTTCTGGGCTTCTCCCTCAATCAAACCTTGGTTTGAAACCTTGGTGCAAAAATCTCATCTCCTACTCTCTTCCGAAGGGACATATAGCAATAGCACAGCAGGTAGGGCATTTGCCTTGCACATGGCCGACCTGGGTTCAATTCTTCCAGCCCTTTCAGAGAGCCTGGCATGGAGACATTACTGGTGCCCTCTCGAGCAAATTGATGAACAACAGGACAACAGTGACAGTGATACAGTGGACATTTTATATATTTGATATATATGATAACTGGCACAGACCTAGGCTAGATAAGCCCTGCCAAGACTGTTCCCCAAGGTTCCCCTCTTTCTTTTTAGTTTTTGGGCCACACCTGGCAGGGCACAGGACTTACTCCTAAATCTGTTCAGGGATCACTCCTGGAGATGCTCAGGGGATCATGTGGTGCTGGGGATCAAACCTGGGTCAGCCACGTGCAAGACAAGAGCTCTACCTACTGTATTATCTGGCCTTCCTAAGATCTCTTTTCAGAGCAAAATTTCATGTACTTTCCTTCCATTGTTTTACTTTGCGGTGCCAGAGATTAGACCCAAGACCTCATATATGTAAGACAAATGCATTACCAGGGAGTCACATGCTTGCCCCTGTCACTTTCCTTCCACCTCCCACCCACCAACTTTGCAGAGGAGGTCCCGCTTTTGCTGATCTTATTCCTCAAGCAACTCAGACTAGACTCTGCAGAGAGGGTGGAGAAGGACTCGAGACAGGCCCCTTTGGTGGCACTCATCTCCCCCTGCCTTCCGTGCTCCCAGCTGCACACTGCGGCCACCAGGAGCATTGAGAGCCAGCAGAAGGTCAATCAGCCACTGCTTGGGACGCCTCTCCTCAAAAAGCATGTTCTGTTTCACTTTGCTTAGTTGGGAGACAATATGGCGGGGGGAATAAGAGGCTCTAAAAGGAGCAAATCCTGGGTTTGACCCACACTGTGCCACCCACTGGAAAACAAGTTCTAGGACCTGCCCACTCCCTGGAGCCCAGGCTGTGTGCTGGGGCAGCCCCCACACGGGCCTGCCGCAGGGAGGTTCACACAGGCGCCCTGCGCCCTTCCCCCGTGCACTCCCCCCACAGTCTTAGATGTGTCCCTCACCCGCCAAGAGCTGAGCAGCCAGCAGGGAGGAGCTGGGCAGTCAGCGGAGACAGACAGAGACCTGAGTGAGGGCGGGGAAGCCAGCAGCCAGGGTCTGGGTATCTGGATCCTAATATTGCCACTGAGTGCGTGGGGCAGTTACAGGCGCTCTGTCTCCAACTCCCCATCACGAAAGAGCATTTTCTACAGTCCCAACTAGATGGGGCAAGGAAGTGGAACAGAGGGACAGGAGCTTGCTGGGCACTGATACTGACCTGGAGGCAGTGCCCAGCGGGGCCTGCAGGGGTGCGACTCTCAGCTCAGCATTGCTCAGAGGCAGAGAGCCGCCTCCACATCATCCCACTGAAAACCCCTGCGCTGCCACGAGACAGGCACTGTCTCTATTTTACACACAGAGGCTGAGCCCAGGTCCTCTGCCCAAGGCCACGCGGTCAGTAACAGGGGGCATGGCTAGCAGCACAACCAGGGCCAGCCACTCCAAAGCCAGTGTCCTCCGCCCCACCAGACTGCCTTAAAATGGCACAAGTCTCCACACTCCTGAGGAAGACCAGCTCTGCTCTACAGTTTTTGGGGAGCAAAGGCCCAAACAGGAGAGACCCCATGGGCCTGGGTACCCAGAAACAGGGTCCCAACTCCCAGCTTGAATATAACACCTAAGTGGCCCTGGGGGACATAACCCCTGTTTTGTTTTGTTTTGTTTTGTTTTTCCCTAAAGATTCGGTAACTGGCGTGGGTGTTCTGGAAGATGCTTCCTTTAAACGTTTTGATTTAGGGGCCAGGGAGACAATACGGATAAGGATGCTGGCTGCCTTCCCTGTAGTTGCCCCTGGTTTGATCCCCAGCACTGCTTAGTCTCACCAGGAGCACAGAGGCAGGAATAAGGCCTGAGCACATCCGGGTAGGGCCCCCACACCAATCAGGATGAAGATTAACAAAACACCGCCTCGACATGAGGTGGGGAAGGAGGAGTATTCTTGGGGAGAGGTGTGAGGCTATGTTCTTCTCTGATTACTCTGCCGCCTGAGCGGGGCTCCCCACAAACTCACCACAGAGACTGCTGTCTCCCCCACCATCCCGCTTCTGCTGTAGGGGAACTCGGTTCTGCTCCAGCTCTTGGCACACATAAATGGTCATCTTTGGCCTCACATTCCTGCAGTGGGAGAGGGAATAAATAGAAGATGTGGGAGACCAAGCTCTGTTGTTCCAGAATGTTCCAGACTGTCCCAGAACAAAGAAGTTTTCCATTCCAGCCATGAAAACTCAGAGAGGAAGGGGAAGGAGACTACAGAAATGCAAAATGTCTCTTATTTAGTGGCAGGGGAGATGTGCAGAATCCAACAGAATTCTCTCGCTGCAGAATTGTGCTTGTCCATTAGTGGCTCTACAAACTGCATTTAAGTTAAGCAAAATGTAAAACTCAGTTTGGAAGTTGCTTCTGCCTCGGATCAAGTGCTCTGTGGCCATGTGTGGCCAGTGTTACTGTACTGAATGTTGCCACGTGGCAGTAAGTTCCACTTGACCCAGCACTGCCCTGAAGACCGCTGTATGGGGCTGAGTAATCCGCCCTAGCTCCCTTCCCTACCTGGAGGAGGCGCTTCAAGCCCAGGACTATGAAGGCACCTGAGAACCCAGGGAAACAGATAAGGAGCTGAGATTCGGGGACCATGGCTTCCATCACCCTGAGATCAGCGGTGGCCAGTACTGCTTCCCATCCCAGGGGCTCACTCCCCTGTCACACCATGTGCCTTCGCACCACTGAGAGAGGAATGAGCTTCCTCCATCCCCTGCCAATGCTGGACACTGAACCCACCTGCCCTTGATGGCATTGAAGAGCCGGATCCCATCTGCGGGGCCGCAGATCTGGACCAAATCATCTCGAGACATCTTTAGCAAATCAGCACCTGTGCAGGCAAACAGGGCGGCTTGTCATATGTGGATACCAAGAAAAGGCTCTATCCTTGGGCATCTGCAAAACCCCACATCCGGGGCCTGGGGACTGGGGATAGGCCTGGGCACTTAGTTGGGGGATAAAGAGAGAGAATATGAAAGTGAAGAGCTTAGATAGCTGAAGACTTCAGCCCGGAAGCTGCAAAAGCTGAGAGACAGTGTCCACAGAATTCAGGAGGGTGGGAGTTGGCAGAAGCTGGTTGGTCACTACGGCCAGCGCCTACCAGCTCACCCCTGTGCTTTTCAGGCACAAAACACTGGTGCAGGCATCTCCTCCGTTTGCAGCACTGACCACAGGGACTTGGTTTGTGGGAGCAAAAGCTCACGGGAGGAAGAAAGAGCCAGCACCCAGCATAGACAGCTAAGGTTCTCAGAGATGCTGCTTAGCTGGTCAACAGATGGAACATTCTGCCCACCACGGCAAGGGCTCATTATCATGTGAAGTCACAGAGCCTGTCAGCCTATTTATTTCTATATAATGGTCAGAATTAATAACAGATAGTTATAGGGGCCAGAGCGATAATATGGCAGGTAGGGTGTGTGCCTTGCATGTGGCTGACCTGGGTTCGATACCCAGCATCCCATACGGTCCCCCAAACATTTCCAGGAGTAATTCCTGAGTGCAGAGCCAGGAGTAACCCCCCGAGCACCACTGGGTATGGCCCCAAAAGCAAAAAAATAAAAAATAAAAAATAACAATTATAGACAATTATAATTATGATTGAATGAAGAAGGATTCTGATTCTTCCATTCTCTTCACTGCATGAATCTGCCATGGCTCACGTTCCCTCTCTCTGCCGATGGACACAGGAGTCCTTCCAGCTGGGAGCTAGAGTGAACCTGCTCTGTGAACACCCTTGGGCATTCACAAGAAAAGGGGTCCCTTCCTCCAACCCCCAGGAGCTCCCAGAGAGCTGTTCCCTGGTGCTTTCTCCAAGGCGCATGGAGGACCTGCTGGGGATGGAGAAAGGATCACCATGATGATTGGAGAGATCGCCCAGGATGGGAGATGTGTGCTGAAAGCAGACCAAGAACCAAACATCATGGCCTCTAAGTATCTGTATTGTAAATAATAACGCCCCAAATTAGAGAGAGAGCAAGAAGGATTGTTATCTGCCACAGAGGCAGGGGGTGGGGTGGGGTGGGGTGGGGGTGGTGGGAGGGACACAGGGAACAATGGTGGTAGAAAATGTGCACTGGTGGATAGATGGGTGCTCGAGCATTGTATGACTGAAACATAATCATGAAAGTTTGTAACTGTATCTCACAGTGATCCAATAAAACTTATCTTAAAAAAAAAGGTGCATGGAGGGCCTCAGCCTTCTGCAACAAACCAGCCAGTACCCACGTGGCCTAAAGCCTCTTTTCCAGTTAACATGTGGCTGCAGGCCCAGTGGCTTCTCTCCCCCCGAGAGTCAGAGCCCCACATCCTTGCCTGGTCCTCGCAAGGCCCTCAGTGCTCTCTGACCTTCGCCAGGGCACTGGGCACCCTCACCCAGGTCCTTTGCTCAGTGGCACAAGAGGTGGGCACCCAATTTAGTCGTCACACTTTTCCTCTTCTGGGAAAACCTGCTCCATCCCCAAGACCCACTTGGCCGATTCTGTCGCCTCCTTCCAGCCTTTGCTTGAGGACACAGTGAGGTTCACCACAACCAACCCGCTCCAGACTGCAGCTGACACCCTGCCCTGCTGCGCTGGCTGGCAGGCCCCTCCTCGGGTCCCACCCTTGCTGCCCGTCACATTGCTGGGGCAGGTGGAAAGTTGATGCATCTGAAGGATCCTGGGGACAGAGCCCCCATCTGACTGCTGAGACTGCCACTCCTGACACTGAGGACATTCTCAGAACAGTTAAGCTGAAAGGGGACAGTGGGTGTGGCTTTGGTTTTTCTGGTTTGCTTGTTTGTTTGTTTGTTTGTTTGTTTGTTTGTCTGGGGGCTACACAGGCAGTGCTTGTGTCCATCTCAGGAGACCCAGTGGTGTGTATGCGTTGGGAGGGGCAACACCCTGCATGCAAGCACGTGCTGGGGGCACTGATCCCTCTCCTGGCCCTAGACACTGCTGTTTTCGCACAGGTACAGATGTCCCTGAGAGGATGGTGACGTCTATGCTTTCTGTCCCTTGAGACTGATTCTCCGTGGTGGCAAAATTCAGTCCTCAGTCTTCTGAGACTGGCCCCGGGGATTTTCATCAGTTGGACCCATCAGCCAAGGCTTCAGAATCTTTTTTTTCAAAATTTAATATTAAATTTTTATTTTATTGAATCATCATGAGACAGAACATTATGAAAGTGCTCATAACAAGTGCTGGTATGGATGTGGGGAGAAGGGGACTTTCCTTCACTGTTGGTGGGAATGCCAACTGGTCTAGCCTTTTTGGAAAACAACATGGGAATTCGTTCAAAAACTAGAAATTGAGCTTCCAGGTGACCCCGCAATGCCACTTCTGGGAATATATCCCAAGGGTGAAAAGAAAGCACGGTAGAAATGACATCTGTCATTTATGTCATGTATGTTCATTGCAGCATTGTTCACAATAGCCATAATCTGAAAACAACTCGAGTGCCCGAAAACAGACAACTGGTTAAAGAACTGTGGGACATCTACACAATGGAATACTATGCAGCTGTTAGGAAAAATGAAGTCATAAAATTTGATTATAAGTGGGTGGACATGGAGAGTATCATGAAAGCTTTGTAACTGTATCTCACAGTGATTCAATAAAAATAAATAAAATAAGACTGTTCATGATTGGGTTTCAGTCATGCAATTTTCCAACACCCATGCCGCCACCAGTGTAATTTCTCAGCACCAATGTCCCCAGTTTCCCTCCCCCTCCTAAAGCATCCTCCACCCCTGCCTGCCTCTGTAGCAGGCACCTCTTCTCCCTGTCTGTCTGTCTGTCTGTCTGACTGTCTCTCTCTCTCATTTTAGGCACTATGGTTTGCAATACAGACACTGTCAGAAACCCTTAAAGAAGAAAGAAGCAGCTTTGCTTGTTGCCTGCGGCTTCACTCCGCACTCTGCTGGAACAGGGCCCAGTGGCATGCTGGGTATGCTGAACTGTGGCTGAATGGAACCCAGCCCAGGAGAATCCACAGGCCCCCAGGCTCTGAGGGCAGGTCCCGCAGGGAGCTGGTATTGTCAAGTCTTTCCAAAATCCCCAGAGCTTTGATATTTGGCTCTGGGGTCACACCCGGCAGTACTCCTGGCTCTGCACTCAGGGATCCCTCCCAGTGGGGCTCAGGGTACCAATCACATGTGGTTGTAGGGAATCAAACCTGGGTCTGCTGCATGCAAGGAAAGAGTCTTACCTGCTCTATAATCACTCTAGTCCTGATTTTAAGAAAGAAAATGGGGTCAGAAAGATAGTGGAGTGGGTCAGACACTTGTCTTGCATAGATCCCCGGCACCCCATATGGTCCCCCCAGCCCACCAGGAGTGATCCCTGAGCACAGGGCCAGGAGTAAGCCCTAAGCAGTGTGGGGTAAATTGGAAGGGATGTGTGTGTGTGTGTGGGGGGGGGGGGTACTTTTGAGTCACACCCTATAGTGCTCAGGCTCTGTGCTCAAGAGGGACCCCTGAAGGTGCTCAGCAAACCGTCAAGTAGTACAAGCCCCTCACCTCCTGCACAGTCGCTCCAGACAGCCCCCCTGGGATAATAACTCTCTGGGATAATAATAATAATAATGGCAGCGGAGGTGAACTCACCCGAGAAGCTGGCGAAGAGTCGACAGAACTGTGAGAATCTGTTGCGGTGAAGCCACTGCTGGGCATCCTGGATGGAGGTTGATGGGAGCAGGTGCTGCGGGGGGGAGGAAGGAAGGGAAGGGGCTTGAAAGGACCGCTCAGGTCTCTTCAAAGGGACAGAGAGCCAAACAGGCCGCCCAGACACTTACATCAGTGCCCAGGGGCAAGGCCTCCACTGGGTGGGTCGGAGAGTTGTTGCTGCAAAGAAAGAGATAATGGCATGAGCGAGGAGGACACTAGTGGGCCCCAGTGACCGCTATTTACACTCCCTGGTCCCCGCCCTTTCCTCTGCCCAAGTGTAGCAACTGGGCTGCAATGAGTGGGACCCCCAGAATTCCCCAAGTCAGGGGCCACAGTGATAGTATAGTGGGCAGGGAGTTTGCCTTGACACAGCTGACCCAGTTCAATCCCCTGCATCCCATATATTCCCCCGGGCACCATCAGGAGTGATTCCTGAGTGCAGAGCCAGGAGGAACCCCTGAGCATCACTGGATGTGACCCAAAAGGCCAAAACAAACAAACAAAAATTCCCCAAGTCAGACAAAGGCAGCCAAGTAAATGTGGTTCACAGTAAGTAAATGACACTGCGCTAGTGAGGACAGCTGAGTGAGACTGTTAGGACCCACGTTCCTTTCTACTTGGTTTCTCTCTGAGCCACAACAACAAGGATTTTGTCCTTTCCGTTATTTAGTTTTGGAGGGAGGGTCCAGGCCCACACGCATAGCACTCTCGGCCCGCTGAGCACTCTCTCTCCTAAGAAGCATGGCCCCATGGTGCCCCAGGACACCTAGACTCAGGGGCTGGACAAGGGGACAACCACTTTCCCAGTGCAGTGACATTGGGAGGGCAAAGGAGTCCTTCGGGGCATGATCCTGCAGTGAAGTCATGCCCACACCTTAGCATCATGCCCAAGGAAGACGTTCTCCTGGTTGCACACAAAGGCAGGCACGCCAGCACTCCCTCGGGGCTCACTCAGCAGAGGCCCAACTCCAACACGCTGAGCTTTCCAGTTAAGAGAAAGATGTTTATGAAGGCACCAGCGGAGCTCAGCCTTTGAGCCAGCAGCCTTGCGCGTGGGGAGCCCTGGGTTGGATCCATAGGGCTGCTTGCGCTGGGACCCCCTCCGCCACCACCCAGGAATGGCCCCCACAATGGAATAGAAAACTTCACCCTCTCCCCAAAGGGTGAGGGCACAAGAGAAATACACTTAGTGACACGGACATGTGGCAAATTTCACATGACGTATATTTTACCACCAACAGAAAAAGACCCATTTGGGTGGTCCCGAGCCCAGCGCCCAGAAGAGCAGCTGCGGTTTAATCAGTGTCCCGAGTCCTTTGCCTTTTTCATGTGACTCCTGCCCTGTCCTGACCCTGCATGTGATTCTTAGACTTTTTTTTTTCTCTTTTTTTTGGAGAGGTGGGGATTGAGAGGGGCACACCAGGCTTTGTCCAGTGACTACTCTTGGCTGTGCTCAGGGGACCATATGTGGTACCGGAAATGAAACTGGGGCTGTTTGCCAGCCAATCGGCTTTCCCCTGTACTATCTCTCCAGAGTTCTAGAACTCTAAATCTCTTTGCTGTGTGAAATAGATGCTGAAGGAAGTGAGGCCTGCCGCACCCCTTGCCCTGCCCCCCTCCCCTGAGAAGGTGGAATTCAGACTGGGGCTGCCTAACTCTAACTCAGCTGTCTCCCGGGACCGGAGAGATGCTAACTGGGGAGATGGCCCTGACACCTAACATTTCCAAAGGCCATCCTGCTTTAACTGGAGCTTGTGTGTGTGTGTGTGTGTGTGTGTGTGTGTGTGTGTGTGTGTGTAGGGGGAGATTCTGGGCTACTTCCCACCAGACCTTCTATACAGAAGCTTACCCAAGCCCTTGGATAAAGTTGGATAATGTACCCAACTGGTACTTTTCCCAGAGCTGTGCGCATACCAAAAATTATCATAAATAGATGGGGAGGTACCTGAGGCCCACGCTGATGCAAGACTCAGAGGCTGACTGAGAAAGGGACCTACAGCCACCTGCATCCCAGGGAGTCCAAAGGGAGAAAGGTCAGACGTACCCTTCGCCGAGGCCAAAGCTGTTCGGAGAGCCGTTGTAGCTTGGGGAAGGGGCGCTGTTGACCTGGTAGGCTACATCAGGCCATGGCGAGCACTGCAATCAGAGCACAGAGCAGGCTGAGGGAGGACTTCTTGGAAGCAGCTAGAGTTACCAAGCCACTGAGACTGGCTCCTCTGACCCTCGTGAGCCAGTGTCCAAAGCAGGAAGCCACTGCCCCTTTCCACAGCCAACCTTCATTGACCCACATGGACCAGGGTCTTGCTTTTCCGGGACCAACCCGGAAACACATCACACGTGGCTACCAAGAGACCTAACGTACAGGGAGCCAGCCCCAGAGCAGGCACCATTTAACATGTGTGTCTCTGCATCTCCTAAGAGTCAAAGCAAAGAGAGAAAGACAACTCACAGAGTTTTAAGGTCTACAAGAAAAGAGTCAAAAAACAAACAGGAGGCAAGAGAGGTAGCACAGCCAATAAGGCACTTGCCTGGCAAATAAGTGGCTGGCCCCTGTTCTATCCCCGGCACCACACAGGGCACCCTTGAGCCCCATCTGGAATGATCCCCCTCCCCCCCAACACAGAGCCAGGAGGAAGTTCTGAGCAGTGCCACATATGGTGCTCCCACCACCAAAAAAAAAAAAGGAAAGGTCGCTAAATAAATACACAACAAAAAGTGGCTCCATTTGTAGAGAAGTCAGGACAGACCCCAGGGGAAGCAGGCTGGCACCTGCCCGGGGGGAGGGGGAGACGGTGAGCTGGAAGGGGCCGAGGGGCTGTCTCTGGCAATGCTCACACGCTCACATGTTTAGGACTATGTGGATACAGTGCGCATCTGCAGCGAATGTGGGTAAATGATTGTGGGCAGTAGCCCTGACCACCAAGAACCACCCTGGACACTGAGCCTGACTCGATGCCACACACTGGAACAGGCGCCCTGGGAAGCTTCAGAGGTGGGAGATGGTCCCAAGCCTGTCTCCAACCACAGTGCCCGCGGCCGGCTCACCTCTGTGAGGATGGTGGTCTCGTAGGATGGCTGGTACTTCTCTTTCTCCTGCACAGTTCTCTTCTCCATCTTCTCCCGGTCCGTCTTCTGTTTCCGGTCGGCCCCCTTGGGCTGCAAGAGCAGACTTTAAGGACCCGATGAGTCCCCTCCAGGCAGAGGAGAAAGGGAGGAGGAAGATGCACACCAGACACCTCAAGCTGGCAGGCTCTCAGACTTTCCGGGGACCCAGTCCAGGCTGGTGCCACAGACAGGGCCAGCCCCATGATCAGATACACTTCTCCTGCCAGGAGCTGCTCCCACCCAGGGGACTCACAGCCACCCTGACTGCCCAGACCCCTGGTCCACGGGGATCCACGGCGGGGGTGGGACTCTGCATGGCTCCGGGATGGAGCAGTTTGGTCGAGCACATGGAAGACCCCCAGGGTGAAACTCTTCTCCAGCTCAAAGGCATCTGCCTCAAAAAAGTATAATCGAAACGACATCTGCACATGTATGTTCATCGCAGCACTGTTTACAATAGCCAGAATCTGGAAAAAACCCAAATGCCCCAGAACGGATGACTGGTTGAGGAAACTTTGGTACATCTATACAATGGAATACTATGCAGCTGTTAGAAAAAAGGAGGTCAAGAATTTTGTAGTTAAGTGGATGGGCATGAAAAGTTTCATGCTGAGTGAAATGAGTCAGAAAGAGAGAGACAGACATAGAAAGATTGCACTCATCTATGGTATATAGAATAACAGAGTGGGAGACTAACACCCAAGAACTGTAGGAATAAGTACCAGGAGGCTGACTCCATGGCTTCGAGGCTGGCCTCACGTTCTGGGGAAAGGGCAACTCAGAGAAGCGATCACCAACTATAATGTAGTCGAAGGCCATGCGGGGGAAGGGAGTTGCGGGCTGAATGAGGGTTAGAGACTGAGCACAGTGGCCACTCAACACCTTTATTGCGGGCCGTAGAAGCTAAATAGAGAGAGAGAACAGAAGGGAATGCCCTGCCACAGTGGCAGGGTGGGGTGGGGGGGAGATGGGATTGGGGAGGGTGGGAGGGACGCTGGGTTTACTGGTGGTAGAGAATGGGCACTGGTGAAGGGATGGGTTCCCGAACTTTGTATGAGGGAAGTATAAGCACAAAAGTGTATAAATCTGTAACTGTACCCTCACGGTGATTCTCTAATTAAAAATAAATAAATTAAAAAAAATGGAAAAGTATATCTGTAAGCATTTTAAGTCCCTTTAATAAAAAACAAACCCCCCCCCCCAAAAAAAGGCATCTGCCTCTCCCCCAGGGGAGGAATTTGGATCCCAGCTTGAGAGTTTTAGGGAAACTGCCTTCCGGGTGCTACCCGTGCTGGGAGGTGGCTGGAGGGGGCACACATGGCAGGTCCTGTGCCCAATGGGAAACCAGGTGTGGGACAGTCATACCCCACACCGGGCCTCCCCACTACCTCTGTGCTTCCGAGGGGAAGAGGCATTCTTGCCAGACTATGGCAACGGATGCTAACGGGGAAGGCTCTCAGTGCCAGGGAGGCGAAGGTGGGGGTGCAGGGGATCAGGAAGAGGCCCCAGCAGTACACATAGAACCCCAGGCCACAGTTCAACAAGCCAGGGGGTCCCCAGTGCTGGAGCACCCTGGGATGCAGCTGGACTCTGGGAGCTGCTGCTAGGAACAGAGAGAGCAGGATGGGGTGACGCTCCTCCCCCAGCACTGGAGAGTTCATTTGGGGAGGGGTCTTCTGCTTCGCTTGTTTGCTTTTGCAGCTAGTACTCAATCGACCCCTGGGCATGCATGATGTGCCCTTTACTGTTGAGCCACATCCCAGGCCTCTAAAGAGCTGATTCAGATCATGGAGACTCCAGCTGCCCCTGGAGATGATATTAACCCCTCCCTGGGGTCATTGCAGGGCACCCACCAGCTCAGTGCCCACACAATACCTAAGCAAGGGGTCTCGTGGGAAGACCCCACTCATGGTGCAGAAAAAAAGAGTCTGCGGGAGTCCCAGGAAGGATTGGACACCCCATAAACACAGAGACCCTTCCCCACTGACTCCCCTCTCCTGCCAGAGCAGCGTCTTATCCCAGAAGGCGCAGGACCAATGGGCTCACGGGGAATGGCACTGTGTGGGAACACGAACATATGGGCAGGAGGACAGCGGGTGGGATGGAGGACTCCAGCGGAGACAGTGCTCACCGCGTCGCCTCGTGGAGATGGCCATGAACCAAAGTCTAGAGCAGACTAGGGGGCTGTGTCATGCACGGCAGAGGGGGTTGTGGCCTGCCAGAGACAGTCACGCCCTGATCCCTAGAAGCCAGAGGCAGGCACCCAACAGGGCAAAAGGGGCTAAGCCTGCAGCTGGAAATCGGGCTGCCGACAGTGAGACTAGCGGGAAGCGGGTGCTGCATCACCCCGGAGTGGGGGGGGGGGGCGTTCCAGCCCCCTCGGCCCTGAGATGCAAAGAGGCATCCATTCCCCTCACAAGAGTGAGGGTGGCCACTGCTGCCAAAGACAGGACAGAGCAAGCAAAGCAGGGCAGGGTCAGCACATGCCTTAGATGCACAAAGAACCGAGTTCAATTCCTGACACCGCACAATCCCCTGAGCACCGCTGGGTGTAGCCCTGGAGAGTCCCAAGCACTGCTGCATGCTGCATCACTGGCCAGAGCAGTGAACCATGAACCCACGTTGGCTGAGTATCATGGAGAATAGCCCTGGGTCCCTGAGCACTGCTTGGGAGGTCTCCAAAGATGGAGGTGGAGGGGAAGTAACAGGCATTGCGGAGAGAAGGGAACACATAAGCCCCATTGGTTGGATGGTAAATTGGTGTCACCATTATGAAAAGCAGTAAAGTTGGGACCAGAGCAATGGCACAGCAGGTAGTGCATTTGCCTTGCATGCAGACAACCCAGCTTGTACCCCCTAGTACCCCAGATGGTGCCCCAAGCCTGCCAGGAGTGACCCCTGAACATAGTAAACTCTGAGGACCACAGAGTGTACCCCCAAAACTAAAAACTAAAAAATAAAAAAACCAGTATGGAAAGTCCCAACAAGTTAAAAATAATTCTAGGCCAGACAGATGGTACAATATTGTAGGTAAAGCATTGTATTGCACTCAGTCAATCTGGGTTCAATCCTGGGCACCCCAAATGGTCCCCCCAAGTCTGCCCCAAATGATTCCTGTGTGCAGAGCCAGGATTAAACCCTGAGTACTACCGGGTATGTCTCTGAAACAACAACAACCACAACAATATAATAATCATCTCAATAATCCTACATTGGGTTGTATATAAATACAAGAGCACTAATTTTTTTTTTTTAAAGAATGCATCCAAGCCCATGTTTTGTTTTGTTTTGTTTTTGCTTTTTGGGTCACACCTGTTGATGCACAGGGGTTAACTCCTGGCTCTGCACTAGGAAGAACTCCTGGCGGTGCTCGGGGGACCATGTGGGATGCTGGGAATCGAACCCGGGTCAGCCATGTGCAAGGCAAACACCCTACCCGCTGTGCTATTGCTCCAGCCCCCCAAGCCCATTGTTTATTGGAACATTATTTCTATTTTTTTTTCTTTTTGGAGTATTATTTCTAACAGTCAGGATCTGAAAATAAGTGCTTGGGCCAGGGCTAGGTCCCAAGTGGCAGGGCACAGCCCCAGTGGGTGGGAGGCCCCACCACCTTGTCAAAGCGGCACCACAGTTCTGGTCTTGAGGACCAAATTACCAGGCCTACTTCCCTGGGCAAGTATCCTCCCAGGGTCCCTGAAGACCACTGGGGATCCCCCTGCCCCAGCTCCACCACAAAGGAAACAAAATGTATCTGGTGCATCCTGACCTCCTATGTGAGAGCAGCATAATGGAAGTGTGAGGTCCACAGTGTGCCCAGAGCCAACGGCAGGTGACCCCTGGACATCCCAAACACAAAAGCTACAAGGGAAGAAGAAAGGGGGCACCAGCATGTGTGAACACAGCTCAGGGCCTGAAGGCACTTTCTAAAGGCCGAGCAACCTCTCATACTCTACACCACTGACCTACCAAGAGCAGCACACAGCATTTGGTGGGGTTTAACAAACACGTCTGTAATCTTTTATACAAGGGATTAATGGATCCAGCATGAAATACAACCATCATCACACACTTTCCTCTAAGGAAACTTCACTGGACCATTGTTAGTGGATTAGTCATAACAAGCAATACAAAATTAATTGGTTTGTTCTGCTTTGGGGGACACGGTTTGGGATTTGGGGTGAGAACATTTAAAATATGTTAGTGGAAAGGTACAATGGTGGTGGGATTGGTGTTTGAATATTAAATGTCATGAAATATTGTCAACAACTTTATAAAAATGAAATAAAATTTAAAAAACAAACAAATAAATAAATAAAAGTTAAAAATAAATGAATAAATAAAGGGAGCTCCAGCCATCACATCAACCCCACCCCAGGTGGCACCAGTCGTTGCCCAAAGCATCTAGACTGTGGCTGTGGGTCTCTCACGTGCCATGGGCTCTTGCTCGGCTTCTCCTAGCGCTGCCTTGAGCACGCATTCCCCATGTCACTGTGGTGTGCACACATACAACCAGGCCCCTGGCCCTGTGGAAGGCAACGGTACAGTCCCTGTCTAGCTGGGCAGTAGGTGGGTGCCAGATGTTGTTCTCCCAGAGTATGTATTTCCATGCCCACCCCAGGCTCAGGAAATCGGTGCCCATCTGGCCTCTCTTGCAAGCCCCTTCCTAAGGCAGCTCACTCTGGGCTCTCATGACGCAGCAGAGAGAACTGTATAGCCGGCTCCACGTGTCCCCAGAGGGGACAGAAGGGGACACTAGAGACGGCTCTGTGAATGCAAGCCATCTCTCAGGACGACCTCCCCAGGCCCATGACCCCCGGTCCCCCCAGAACGAGTCAGGCTCCACCACAACCCCACCTTTCCCCCAAACCAGAGGAAATCCACGCAGACAGCTGATGAAAAACTAGACTTGGGACTGCATGGGGTGAGGCGATAAAAGGAAAGAAGGAGGGACGGGCTGTTTTTCTCCACAGGACGGTGGGGGCAGAGGGGCAGAGGGGAGCACAACCAGGGGCATCAATGGAACTTGATGGGAGGAGGAAAGCTGAGTGGGCAAGAGCAGGGACTCCCAGGGAAGCCTCGGGACAACCAGCATGTAGGCAGGGCTGCAGGGTGCAGGCGAGGTGAGGGCAGGGCTGCGGGGAGCGGGCAGGGCCTACCTTGAACACCTTGATCTGGCAGCTGGCCGAGTGCAAGTGCTCCGTGTACTCCCCGTTCTCGTTCTGCTTAAAGGTGTCGATCTGCACCCGGAAAGGCACGCCCTTCTCACCCCCGTGCTTCCTCGGGGTGAACTCCGTGCTGATACAGTGCACCTGTGGGGACACGGGGCGGGGGCCGAGGGGAGGCGCTGGACTCCAGCTGGCCTGTGCTGGACTCCGGCTGGCCTGTGCAGAGCCCCACCTCGCTCCCTGCTCTTCCCAGCCTGGTCCATGCCAGGGTCCAGACCCATGGCCTCCTGGTCCTCTGGACCACAAACAACACACACACACACACACACACACACAAACACACACACACAACACACACACACACACACACACACATACACTTTTGTCCCTTGAGCTGAGCGGCCTGGACCTGACCAGCCAAGTCCTCCTCACTGGCCCAGGCTCACAGTTGCCAGCGCCCCGCCCTCCTCCCTCACCCTTGGGCCTCTCCCTTGTCAGACCTACAAACTGTGGAGCAGAGACAGAGCAGGTCAGCAGAAGGCTGGAACCACTTCTGCAACGAAGGACCTGCTGCAACGCAAAAGGCACTTGAGAGAGAGCCACTAACACTGGGATAATGTGGTGGTGATCCTAAATGTGGTGCTATCATAACAAAGTCAGAACAAGTTTTGAATACAGTAAGGATATTGTAACGAGGAGGAAGAGAAATACTGCTAATTTTTTAAGGACCACACCCAGTAGTGCTAGCAGGTGGTGCTGGGGCATGGTTGAGGGAGGTGGCGGGGGTGGCCTTCAGAATCACAGTCAGGAGTGCTGGGGACCGACAGGGCTACAGCCGACAACAATAGGGTAAGGGGCTTCATGGCAGGCGTGCTTGCAGCTCTCCAAAACTAGGGCAAGGGACTGTGCAGTGCCGGGGGGGGCAAACTCAGGAGTGTGTACATGCAAGGCATGTGCTCAATCTCTGCAGCTACTTTCTGGGGCCCCACGATCGCCACCTTTGACAGAGCACAAACACGATAGCTTTATATTCCTGGGTGGGACAAGGGGGTTCGGAGAGACGGAGCGGCTGAGAAGGGGGGACATGATGCAAGTGAGCAGACCAGGTGAAGCTCAGAAGCCCGGTGCACTGGCCAGAGCAGCAGTGTTTGCCTTGCAAACCGTGGCTGATCCCCAGCAGCCCTTAGGGTCCCCCTGAGCACTGCCAGGAGTCATTCCTGAGTGCACAGTCAGGAGCAGGAGTCACCCCTGAGCACCACTGGAGAAGGAAAAAAAAGCAGCACAGAGCTGGCTGGTCCTGAGCTGCCTGGGCTAACACAGGCCATCTGTACACCCAAGGCTTAGCCGTTCATTTATCAAGGGGAAAATTGGACTGGAATGACTTGCACTGGGAAGTACTTCTTTCTTTTTGAGCTCTGTGATGAAGCAGAGCTCCGTCTCCTGCTGCAGAAAACAGGGACCCACTCGGGCCCTGAAGATGAGCAGGCTTTCGGGAACTGCAGGTGCAAAGGTACAGAAGACAACCTGGCCTGCCGCCCAACCCCCGCTTACCTGAATGAACGCAGAGGCTCTCTTTGAAGGATCCCACAAAAATTCGACTGTGTTCAGCTGAGTCGGGCTGGCCCTGGGGTCCAAGATACCAACAGACAGTGGGATATCTGCACACATACACACACACAAAGGTGCAATTGTCAGCCACTCCCGAGGAGTGAGGGAAAGACTCCCACTGCAGGTCCAAAAATTCCTGAACGACAGTTTGAAACGCCGAGAGCTCTGAAGCTAAGTTTTGACAACTCCGCTGGCAGCGAGCCTGCTGTGCATTGCCAGGAGGCTCTTTGGAGTCTCTATCCCGCTCCCTGTGAATAGTCACTTTATTCTGCTGCAGAAACATTAGCGTGCCTGATTGCCCTTCAGAGGGGTGACCCAGCCTACGGGCTTACACACCTGTGTCATTACAACTCCTAGATTCCACCTGGCTACAAGGGTGTGGCTAAAGGGCTTCTGGGCCAGCACTGGAGCCCCCCCAAACTCCATTCCCCTTGTCCATCTCAGTGACGCCAATCTTTCCTTTGTCGTGTACCCAAAGCCTCGAAAGCCTGGGCCAGAGCTTTTCCTGACACTCCCCCACCGAAAGGGGAATGCAGGCCCAGGGCGCCATGCCCTCTGCCAGTGCCCAGTGTTCTATACAAGACAGAAGTCCACAAAGGAGGGCAGACAGGACTCCCAACAGCATCCAAACAGCGCCGGAGCCATCCTGGTCCAGAAGACTCACCAATGTCCAGGATCCGGTCCCCAGGCCGGCTCCACCGCCAGCCCTCCAACTGCTGGTGCTCCGTGTACTGCAGCCGGCGGTCATGGAAAACCACGCGGATGATGCTCTGGGGAAGGGAGGTGGCAAGGGACAGGTGAGTGGGGGTCCGTGGCAGGAGCAGTCCACACGCTGCCTTCCCCAGCCAGGGCAAGCCTGGGGCCAGTCGTCCAGCTCCGCCCTTCTCACCAGCACAATAGTGCCCACAGTAAGAATAAAGGGGACGCCCCTTCTCTCTGCAATCACCAAGTGCCCCACATACCTAAGCCACTGGTTAACACTTTCATGCCGATGGACAGACTTCAGGAGGTAGCAAAGGCAGACCTGAACCCAGTCCGCCCAGTGCTCACTCACGGCGTCCACCCACGCCACTCCAGCTCCCAACTGACTCCGTGCCTCAGATAATACGCCACAGGGGACAGGCACTCACCTGCCCCTAGGAAGCGTTTCCAAACCGCCCAGCCCCTCCTGAGAGGCCTACCCCACCCCCACCCACAAGCTTCACTCCCGCCAGCCCCACGCCAGCCCCACCCCGGCGGGAGGGCAACCTTCCAGCAGCCTCACCTTGACATATTTTGTGTTCAGATCTTGAAAGTCTCCCAGCTTCCGATTCTCCAGCAGTCGGATTTCGTAAGACTGACCTGGGGTTGGGGGTGAAGGGTTCAGTTTCCATCTCTGAGTGTTTTCAAAGGTGCGGCTTCACCAGCGAGAGGCCATTTTGGCACATGCAGTGTCCAGCCAGGCCCCGGAGCCCAAGGAGCCCACAAAGAAGACAGTCCAGGGCCACTTTCTGGACTGGAAACTCCAGGTTGCTGACCTGACCTAACTGGGCTTAGGGCACCCCAGAGAACATGACATGTGACCCCCTAACAGATAGCACATACATGACTTTCAAAGAGTTCAACAAATTAAGTTCTCATGAAGTCTATGCAACACACCCCCGTATTTCTTTATAAAGAACACTGCCCCTCCCCCGACACCTGGCCAGAGAATACGGTGACCTAAATCTCCCGTAAATGACTGACCATATGCTCGCAGTGAGTAGCTTAAAAGGAACGAATGCAGGCCTGTTAAACATTGCCTCTAACTGCAGAATGAAAAGCATTTTTCCAAGTTCAAAGAATTTCATGTATTTGGATGGGTGTGGGGAGTCCTATTTAGTGACATATAACTAGCACAGGCTAGTTAAAGAATATAAATGGGAAAAAAGTCCACCCACAGTACCAAAATTTAAAAAAAAACTTTAAAATTCTGTGAATTTAAAAAAATAAACAATAACTATGAAGAACCTGGGGAATGGGGAGCGGGGGGCAGTGAAGGAGGGAAATACATTATTTAACTAGAAGGTAAAATACAACTGGAATCATAGGGCAGTCGAGAAGAAATAAGGAGCAGAGCGATAGTTTAGCGGGCAGGGCGTTTGTTTGCTTTGCACTCGAGCAAAATGGGCTCCATCCCAGTATCCCATATGGTCTCCTGAGCACAGCCAGGAGTAATTTTTGAGTGTAGAGTCAGGAGTAACCCCTGAGCACTGCCAGGTGTGACCCCAAAAGCAAAGAAGAGAGAAGAAATGATTTAACAACTGGTGAGTCTAACCTGTTTTTGTTTATTTTTGTTTTTAAAAATTTTTTAATGACTCTGAAAATTTAAGTTATGAAAATAGTTTAGAAAGATACAGAGTAAAAAAAATTTTTTTCTTGGAAATACCATCCATTTTTGGTTTTTTGATTTGGGTTCTCTCTCTCTTTTTTTTTTTAATTGAGTCACTGGGAGATAGATCCTTACAAGGCTGTTCACGGTTGGGTTTTGGTCATGCAGTGTTCCAGTGCTTATCCCTCCACCAGTGTGCATTTCCTGGCACCAGTAACCCCAATTTCCCTCCCATCACCCCCTACCACCCATTTTGAATACCATCTCTTCATTCAAGTCATATTTCTCATGTAACTGCAAAAACTGATTTTTAAGGTGCATTTTCCCCTGAATCCCAAATAGACTTCAGAAGTACACTTTAAATATATATAAAATTTGAAAAAAGGAAAGTTCTGGAATACTATCTCCACCACGGTTATATCCCCCATGTTCTCAATGTTACCACAGACAGGAGTCGGTCCTTTTTTTCAGCTCCTCATCACATAGCAAATATATAAACAAGTTTCTCCTAGATTAAAAAGCCAATTTTGTTTTAACACACATATAAAATGGGTGGCCAGGACTTGCAGGCAGTGCTCAGAGGCCGGAGAGCCCCATCACTGATTCTCAGCCACCAGCCATTGGCTTAGTGCAAGGGCCCATGGATGCGGTGCTGTGTGGGTCCCCAGTGCTGGGGATACCTGGACCACCCCAGCAGTGCTGGGGACCTCCACGGACACACCCCATGACACTCAAGGGACCATGTGGTACTGGGCGAATTGGAGTTGGGCACTTGCTAGGCATGTGCTCTAACTGCTGTACTATCCAAACAAATTTTATTTTACCTATCAAACATTCAATAGAAAAGGATGTTCTGAATCTGAAAGTGAAAGAATCTAACCACACACACACACACACACACAAAACACACACACACAACCCCTCTTAGATGCAAAAAAAAAAAAAAACCAACTAGAAAATACATAAAACCAGTGACCAGCAGTAATGATGTACCTAAAGAAGTACAGTATCAGCCGGAGCAATAGTACAGCAGGTAGGGTGCTTCCCTTGCACACAGCCCACCTGGGTTCAATCCTCGCCTTCCCATATGGCCCCTAAGCTTGCCAGAAATGATTCCTGAGTACAGAGACAGGAGTAACCCTTGAACAATGCCATGTGGCCCAAAAACTGAGTGGAAAAGAGAGAAATACAATACCTCAGGTGGGGCTCAGTAGTAGAGCACACACCTCACAGGCATGAGGTCCTGGGCTTGATCCCTACTACTACAACAAAATAGAGCAACACTACAAAAATACATGACCCCTCCCTTTAGCAGGTTGAATGGTAGACATATACCCACTTCCCCTTAATGTATGTCTTATATATACCCTAATCTCTTGTCAGAAGCTAGAAAATTACCTTATATCTGGAGGAACCCTTTGCAGATGCAATTACGTGAAGAATATTGGGAGAGAAGTTGGAGAGAGTACTTCAGGAAAGGTGCTTGCCTTTCGAGCAGCCAACCCAAGTTCAATCCCCAGGACCCCCATGTATGTGCCCCCCTTGCCCAGCACTACCAGGAGTGATGCCTGAGCACAGAGCCAGGAGCAAGCCCTGAGTATCACCAGGGTTGTCCCCAAAACCAAAACCAACCAGCTGAAAAATACTGAGATTGGAAGAGCATCCCGAAGAGCAGAGGTGCAGAGGAGGTCACGTGGCCACGGAAAAGATGGAAGGTACAGCCACCAGCCAAGGGATGCCTGGAGCCACCAGTATGCAGGAGGCAAAGAAAGGCTGCACCAAGTCCCGGTGGTCTGTGGCCTGCCAGACACTCAACTTCTAGCCTCCAGGACTGTGAAAGAACCAACTTCTGCTTTAAAAAAAAAAAAAAAAAATTGAATCCCTATGAGATACCAGTCGCAAAGCTATTCTATTCATGATTGGGTTTTCGGTCATGATTCCAGATTCCTTATGTATGTTTCCGAACTTGAGAGCTAACACACCCTGGCCAGCACCAAAGGCAGCCTCCCATACCCTAAAAGGTCCGTCCAGTGCCCCCCCCCACCCCCTAAGAAGAATGCTGGGTGCTTGGGATGCTGGCTTTGAGTGGTCAAGGTCACCCTCAGGGCAACTGACCTGACAAACTCAGCTTAGGCCTAGCCATACAGCCCCCCAACCCCCCGCCATGCTTAGGCCTCCAAGAGACACTCAGCCTCCCTCCCCTCCCCGTGCCTGCTCCAACAAGGACGAAGAGCCAGGCAACCTCCCCTGCGCTCACACAGCACAAGGCCATCAGAGGGCCATCAGAGGGCCACCATCTATGACTAGCTGATGAATGAGGGCACGTGCACTGAGCAGGCATACATGTCTCTGCTTGGCCCACATCCCTCTGGACAGAGGTGGGAGCCATGCCCTGTGGGATCTGAAAGGCCCAGTGCATGTGTGTTCTGCTCGCAGCCATCCTACTCGACATGTTGCAGGTACGCAGCAAACACCCCACCATGACGCCACACTCTTTGCAGCCAGAAGTGGTGTAATCATTGCCCTGTTCTTAAGTCAGACCAGCACAACTTGGGGAGGGGGAGGAGCTTTGCATAATGGTCACAACCCACTTTTTAACCAAGCAACTTGGCATAAAATCTGATGCAGACTAGAGCTTGCAAAAGAAAAGACAGCACACCAACTCTCAGAGGACTGGTAACCTTCTGCAGTGTTCCAGGTAGCTAGGAGAGCACAATAAAAGCAAGAATTGAAAAGATCCCAGCAAGAGGAGATGCAGAGCCCCAAATGGGCAATATTCCTGCAGAATGGGAGCTAGGTCGAGCGAAAAAAGGTCTGAACCAAGAGGATGATAAAGTGAGAGGCAGAGCTTGGGAGCAAATGCCTGCCAACCTGTTCCTGTTGGTATGGGAAGGAATGGATAAGGCACTCTGTGTGTGTGTGTGTGTGTGTGTGTGTCTGTGTGTCTGTGTAGTGTGTCTGTGTCTGTGTCTGTGTCCTCTGCTCTCAGTAGTCACACTACATCCATTCCCCACTGCCAGCCCATTTGTGCCAATGACACCTTGGAGACAATGCCAAGAAACCAGGAGTAAAATTCATATTGATCACATGGCAACAATGAGCCTTCACATACCCATGATCTTCCCCTGAAATTTAAAACTACCTGCAGTGTCTTTTTATTTAATGTCAATTTTATTTAATGACTTACTTTTGAGAGGATGGGTGGAGTGGGGAGGGGAGAAGGGGACAGGGTGGACAGCATGTGACAGTGCTCAGGGCTAATCCTGTACTCAGGGATCACTTCTGGCAGTATTCAGGAAACCACATGAGCTGCCAGGATTGAATCTGAGTTGGCCACCTGCAGCAAGCACCAAAATTCCCCTTACTATCTCTCTGGCCTGGTGACTCACTTTTTATTTTAATTTATTTTTTAGAGGCCCATACCTGATGGTGCTCAGGGTTGACTCCTGACTGCACTCAGGGATCACTTCTGAGGGCTCAGGGGACTATAAGGGGTATTGAGGATAGAACCCAAGTCGGTCGTTTTCAAGGCAAGTAGTGTCCTGCCCTCTGTACTATCAATCCAACACCCAAATGCCTTACTTGTTAAACTTTAATTTCCCATATCAAGCCTGCATATGGGAAGCCATAATCAATCGTATATCACAGGCTGTTTACTATCAAAATCATATAGATGTGCAGTGACCCGTGTCCTACAGACTCCTAGAAGTCCTTGGGAAACGTAATACCCCAGTTTGGAGTCTGTTCTCTGTGTCCACCACTAGTGGGTAAATGGTTCCATTTACAACTCTCAGTTTCTGTATTTGCAAAATGGGGGCAATACTGATATGAGCTCAGAGAGCTACAAGAAGATTGAAAGCCCACCCAGCAGAGAAAGGGATGTTGGCTCCCTCTATAGTGTGAGATTCAATTGGAGACAAACCCAACCCCCCCCCCCCAACTCCCCTCCCCTGTCCTGGGTGGCAGCAGGCTGCCTTGCTCCAGCCCCTACAAACAAAGCCTTCAAAGCAATTCCCGCCACAGTGCTGGAGCTTACAGCTTCTCTAGGGCTATTAAAAGTCTTTGCAAAAAATAAAAAAAAAAAAAAGGGCTGGAGCATTAGTACAGCGGGTAGGGCTTTTGCCTTGCACACGGCTGCCCCGGGTTCGATTCCCAGCATCCCATATGGTCCCCTGAGCACCGCCAGAAGGAATTTCTGAGTGCATGAGCCAGGAGTAACCTCTGTGCATTGCTGGGTGTGACCCCAAAAAGAAAATAAATAAATAAATAAATAAATAAGAGTCTTTGCAGGTCTGGAGTGAAATGCAATAGGCCAGACACTTGTCTTGTAAATGACAAATCTGGCTTTGATCCTCAGCTTCTCCTATGGTCCCTTGAGTCTTCCAGGAGTGATCCCGGATGCAGGCTAAGAATTAGCCCTGAGCACCGATAGCTAGGTGTGCCCCCCCCCCAAATAAACAACAACAACAACAAAAATCTCTGGGACATTTTGCCCTCTGGAGAAAAAAAGTTTTTCTCTCTTGATCACATATCTCCTTGCCTCTCACACTTCTCAAAGTAAATTTCTTTCAATCAAAAACTATTTTGCTTCACTAAAGAAAGCAAGCCTGGGATAAGAGTGATAGTACAGGGGCTGGAGCGATAGCACAGTGGGTAGGGCGTTTGCCTTGCACGCGGCCGACCCGGGTTCGAATCCCAGCATCCCATATGGTCCCCTGAGCACCGCCAGGGGTAATTCCTGAGTGCATGAGCCAGGAATGATCCCTGTGCATTGCCGGGTGTGACCCAAAAAGCAAAAAAAAAAAGTGATAGTACAGTGGGAAGGGCATTTGTCTTGTCTCAGTCCCTAGCACCATATATGGTCCCCCAAGCCTTCCAAGAGTTGATCCCTGAACACAGAGCTTGGAGTACCTGGCCCTAAGTACCGCTAGGAATGGCCCCAAAACAAACAAAAAGTCTTTGGAAGCGACCTCACTCTTCAGTGCCTCCAGCTGGCCTAAACACAGCTGAAGGAGAAAGGTTAGGTAAAGGGGTCTATCACAACTCATGCAAAGCCAACTGCACACAAACTGACAGGTGGTAAAACACTGAGGAAGCGAAAGGCTAGGAAGATGCCCACAAGAGTGCACCCCCTACTGGAGGGGTAAAGCATCGTTACAGGCAGCAGTCCATGAAATTAGACATTATCAGAAGCCCACTGAATTTCAGATTCTCAAATTTCCCTTCCAGAGTCTCGTGCAAAATATTGCTCAGAACTTCAAAACAGACCTGCTTCTTTGCAAGAGGTAAGCAAGGTTAATCTGATTGGCCTTTTTGGAGACACCAACCTGTGTGCTCTCCCTGCCAAAAGACATCGAGCAACATTCTGCCTATTATAGAACTTGCTTAAGAATCCACTAAAGGGGTCAGAGTGATAGTACAGATAGTAAGGTGCTTGCCTTGCATGCGACTGACCGGGGTTCGATCCCCAGCATCTTGTATGGTCAGTCCCCTGAGCCCACGAGAAGTGACCCCTAAGTACAGAGCCAGGAGTTAAGCCCTGGGAACAGCTGGGTGTGGCCACAAAGTGGGGGGGGGGGGGGATTCACTATAATGAAAACTGTTTCATTATTTTTAAAAATTTTGCTTACTCTTTTTCCCAGACTGGAATGATAGCACAGCGGGTAGGATGTTTGCCTTGCACACAACCGACCTGGGTTCAATTCTTCCGTCCCTCTCGGAGAGCCGGCAAGCTACCAGTGATGTATTCGATATGCCAAAAACAGTAACAAGTCTCACAATGGAAATGTTACTGGTGCCCGCTCAAGCAAATCGATGAACAACGGGACGACAGTGCTACAGTGCTACTCTCCTTCCTGTTATTGGTAGATCTGAATGTTTGAGTTTCCCCCCTACCCACCCCATGGGGTCAAAGGTACTGAAGTATATAATCACAAATAAAAAATAGGGAACAGAAAACCAGGTATTGGCAGTTTTCCCATTTCCATTTGTGTGTGAATTTTTTATGAAAATGTGGGGATATAAAGCATTAATGAAAATCAAAATGTTTCCATGAATGAGATTCAGAAGTTCAACTTTCTAACAACTATAAATAAACCTGCTAGGGGCAGGTGAGAGTACAGCCGGTGAGGCATTTGCTCTAGTTGTAGATTGGTCCCGGGAACCATCAGGAGTGACCCCTGAGTACAAAGCCAGGAGTAAGACCGAGCACTGCCTGAGGTGGCCCCCAAACAAAACTAAATAAATAAACAAATAAACCTGTTACCTTTTTTCCGGGATTAAAAAAAGCCTTTGAAAGGTGGGACCCACAGCCAGTGCTCAGCAGGCAACTGTCTGCCCAGCCCAGGAGTCAAGGTCACCGAAGCAGAGAGAGCGGGAGAAGGGGGGCAGGAGGGCAGTCTCACCCCATGGGCCCAGGGGCCAGTTGCGCCCTGGCAGACTGCCCCTTTATTCCAGCAGGGGGTAGAGGGCTCCCCAGCTGAATTGAGGCGCAGTGGAAACCACTACTCAGATAAACTGCTTGGATGTTGATTGTTTGGGTTTTTGTTTTGTTTTGTTTTGTTTTGTTTTTCGGGTCACACCCAGAAATGTTCAGGGGTCACTCCTGGCTCTGCGCCCTGGAATCATGCCCGGCGATGCTCAGGGCACCATAAGGGATGCCATAGATCAAACCTGGGTCAGCCACATGCAAGGCAAAAGCCCTACCCACTGTACTATTGCTCCAGCCCCAACAGCTTGGATCTTGAGAGCGCCTCAAGACCCCAATTGTGCCCGGCCTCCCTCCCCTGCTTCTCCTAGTCCATCTCACAGAAGGAAGTGGGGGAGAAGGAGGACAAAGCGCATGAGAGGAAACAAGAGAGAGTTTCTTTTTCAAGCATGTTGAAAGAGGCATGCCTGCGCCAGCAATCCTTTGCTTCCTCCATCTTCCACTTGCCACCCGCAGTACTGATCAACTAGCCCGGGCTCAGCACATCCATTTACATAAAGGGCTGATAATTGCTGTCACTCTCTAGGTCCTAAGACCTGTCACAACTCCTACTGAGGCCATAGATGATGCAGGAAAGAATGGCATACTGCATTCCACTAAAACTGTGCTTATGGACCCTGAAATTTGAACTGACATATAATTCTTATTCTTACTCTTCCTATGACCCTTTCTTCCTCCCAACATTTCTTGGGGGTGGGGGTTGCTTTTGGGCCACACCTAGCGATGCTCAGGGGTTGCTCCTGGCTCTTGCACTCAGGAATCACTCCTGGTGATGCTCTGGGACCAGACCCAGTTTGGCCACAGGCAAGGCACACACCCTAATACCTGTTGTGCTATTGCTCTAGCTCCTCCCCACAACTTCTTTCAGCATTTAACATCTTTGCCCCTTGGCTTCCTGTGGGATGGTTAACTTGAGACTCCCTAATTAGACTAAAAGCACTGTGAGGATCACAGCTGCCTAAACCACCAGATTTGTGTACACACACACACACACACACACACACACACACACACCTTGCCCCTTGTATAATAATGTATAGCAATGACAAGTTTTTAACTTGTCATTTGATGTAAAATCCCCGACAGCAAGCCGCAGAGCTGGAAACGTCAGCCCAACCAAGGGCATGAAGAGATGCTCAGCCCCATGACCCAAAACTACCGAATAAAAACAAGGCAATGCCAGTTCCATGCATCAGACTGGCCACACTTTAACAGATTCACAGTATCCCACTAAGATAATGTAGGGAAGTGGGGCTAGAGTGTGTGGGATGTGGCAGATCCTACTTCACAGCCGACTGGGAGGATGGACAATATCTGCCAATACCAAAAACACACACAGCCCATGGGAACAACTTCACCAGGATTCTAGTGGACAGGACTGCTCACGCAGCCTGCTTAAAAAGAGGTTGAGGCGCCTCACTGCAGCAGTACTATTAGAGGGGAAACTGGAAATAAACTGAAAGGTCAACAGCACTGCAGACACAGCCACTAGAGAGAATAAGGCCTCTGCCTTACCCATGGGCTCAAAGTTAACATCACTTAACGTCACCTGCCTGCTGCCAGGGTTATTCCAAGAAGGGCACAGAGTCGATAACCAGTGTCCTAGATGCACTGCCAGACACCCAAATTGAGAACCGGCCACAGATCATCTGGTCTGTGTGTTTCAGCAATGCTGACATCAGGAGAGAGACAGAAAGGCTGAGGACCTGTCCAGAGGAACGGGGAGCAAAGAAAGGGACAACAAAACACAGTGCCTCATGCTGGACAGACTCAGGGCAGGATAATTGCTAAAATGGACAGTCTGGAAACAACGGGTCCCATTTTAATTTGGCTGTATATAGGCAGTGGGACCAAACTGATAATAAATGTCCTGAGCTGATACCAGAATTGTGGTTAAGTTAAAGAGTACCCTTGCAGAGTAATCGCTCAAGGGCTTACAGCGATGGCCTTAGCAGCGTAAGGTCATAAGTTCCAATCCTCGAGTGTGGGAGACTGAGCATGAGCCCGCAGTAGAGCTATTTGTGAGCAGATTCTGGCCACGCTGTGGCCAGATGCGCGCGCTCGCGAGCGAGCACACACACACGGGGTGGAGGTGGGGATGGGGGGAACCCCGGCTAGCACTGCAACTAAAAATGATGAGCAAGCAGCATAGGCAGAATGTGCAATTCCTGTTGGGCACCACAGACATGCCTGCTAGGCACAGTTCCGTGGGATTCCCCTAGAGTATGAATATAATACATACAGAGTAAAAGGAGAGATCTAGATCTACAGTAGAAACATTCACATACACAGACTTATCAATGAGTGTGGAAAACACAAGTTCCCAAACAGTCTATATATGATAGACTAACAACTATTATTTTTGAACATTTTCCACGGGCCAGAGAGAGCACTCAATGAACTGAGTGCTTGCTTTACATGCGGGAGGCCTGGGTTTGATCCCCAGTACCATCTGGTCCCCCAGCACTGCTAGGGGCAACCATAAGCAAAAAGCCAAAAGGAGCTCTCAGCATGCTGGACTTGTGTGTGCCAAACCTTGTGGCCCCCAAACAAATTAAAAGTCATATGTGTACACTTAAACATTTTTAAGCCTAATAAATGCCTGTAATGGTGGATAAGGACCCTTCCCTCTTAAATTATATCAATTTTCATCACTAAAGTTTGTTAACTAGGAATTACATGTGCATTTGGAAAAATATAAAATAACATTAAAAAGGGGCGGGGAGATTCCCATTTTGCCACAAGCATGCGACTGATATAGAGTGACAGTGATGGGTACTTTTAACCCCAGCATCAGGCTGGTACCCCATTGCTGATTGGACAGGCGGGCATCTGGGGAAAAGCAGTCCTTATGGCATCAGTAGAGCAGTAAGCACACACAGACGAGGTTGGACACTAGCTGTGCAGATGGAATGAGGGCATTCCTTCCAGCCTTGCACGCCTCTCTACCCAGCATCTGGGAGACCACCTGTAGTACCACCCAGCAGGACTCAGGAAAGGGGAGGGGGCACGGATCCCATGAAGCTGAAAGTAACACAGCAAGTTAGTGGCAAACTCAACAGCCTGTGACTCCGCTGGGAAAGATGGGCATGAAGAGGGAGAGGTGCTGGTCAGGCTGCCTGGGCTGAGCCCAGACCCTCCCACATCCTGGCAAGTGCCAGACCTTCTACCTATCTCTCTGCATCTGCAAAATGTTCTCTGCACAATGGCTGTGCAGATGGAATGAGGGCATTCCTTCCAGCCTGGCACGCCTGTGCCCTGGCGGAGCGCCTGTTTCTTGCCAGTACCACCATCTCTGGCCCCAGTGCTCAGAGCCACGGTCCTTGAGCCTCTGGCCCTCACCACAGTTGCACCCACTGGAAGACCCAGAGCCCAAGGCCGCCCAAGGCCACCCAAGGTCATGCTGCAAAGAACAGCCCCTCAGCACCCACACAGGTGACCTGACTCTTCCTGATCCTGACTGAGGGTCCTGAGGGGAAAGGGGGTGCATGTTTGAGGAGACCCCAGAGCAGTCCCAGCCCAGCCTGACTAACCAGGTCCAAGCCCAGCAGACGCTCCTGGAGAGAGGCTTTGCCCAGTGAATGGAACCCAGTGTGGGGCCTCCTGCCCGGATCACTGTGTTCCCAAGAAGGGGAGGCGGCAGCTGCCCAGGCCAGTTGTTTACTTCCCCACGGGTACTGGTTTAGGTAATTAATGCCACATAAACATAATGGAGGCCACCGCTACCCCAGAGAAAGGAGGGCTGGAAGCCAGCAGGCTGGCCGACAGTGGGTAATACCACAGCAGGTGTTCGCCACATGTGTCCTCAGGCTTGGCTCTGGCACAGGTGCATCATGAAAGTGTGTAGCACAGAATCTCGGAGAAGGCTCTGCCATCCACAAACCCAAGTTCTAAGTGCCTGTAACCTCCCTGACCTTGAGCATTGAACCTCCAGGCAGGCCCTTGTGAATGACACAAATTCAACTTCCAGCACAACATGTCCCCAACAAATCGTTGGGGATAGTTAAGTTCAGAAATGTAAGAGTCCAAGAGATAATACAGCAGGTAGGACATTTGCCTTGTACATGGCTGACCCAGATTTGACCCCCAGCATCCCATATGCTCCCCAAAGCACCACCAGGAGTAATTCCTGAGTGCAGAGCCAGGAGTAATCCCTGAGCATCGCCTGGTGTTACCCAAAAATCCAGAAAGAAAAAAAAAGGAATGTATGTACCAAAACCAAAACTGTCCACCATGTCCTGGAAGCTCCTTCAGACAAAGGATTGTTTCCAGAGCCAGAGCAGGGCAAACATAAGATGGTCATCTTCACGCAAAATATCTTGTAGTGTCCAAGTAAAAAAGTGCTAAAACCAAGGATGGAGGTTTCCATGGCCAAAACAGAGAGTCATTAGCTCAGAATATTTTTTTTTAATTAATGAATCACCATGGTTCATTAATTAAACCATTCATTCATAACAGATATTATTAGCACTGAATCTAACCCCTGGAATAAAATGAATAGCCACCAGTCTACGGACATGATAAGTAAATAAACATTAACTAATGGTAGAGAAGAAAAAGTGCTTTCTTCAAGTAGCATTCCAATGCCTACACAGAGAGAAAAGGAAATAAATAGAATAAATAGAATTAGGCAAACACTGAAGCAAAAATTGTCAAAAGGGGCCAGGAAGACAATATGGGGGTAGGTGCTTGCCTTGAACATGGCCAGACCTTGGAACTGCATATGGTCCCCCGGCCATCACCGGTAATGATACCTGAGCCGGGAGTGATCCTGAGCACCAACGGGTATGGCCCAACCCTACCCCTACCCATGCCTCACCCCCCCATTAAAAAAAAATTGTCAGAGACAAGATTCACCAATATAAAGTACAATTAATTAGCTAATGTTTGAAGATAATCACACTATCAGCAGTCTCCCCACGCTATCCATATATCTCCGCACCCGAAGACATTAATAATATTTACTCATTACAGAGGGGCAAACCCTAATGTGGAAATGGAGAAACACTGGCAGTCCTACTGAATGCTCAAGGTTACCACCAGCAGCAAGCTGACAAATCACATCTGTTTCCCAACAGTAGCGGCCTGGGCACAATGTGACTTGTGCCTTACTCCTGTCTAGACATTCAGGCAAACCCAAACTGAGGGACAGTCAGCAGGCTACCTAAGCAGTAAAAAGTCTGAGGTCACCAGAGATGGGGGTGGATTGAGGGACAGGCTGGAGGGCTGAGGCATGACAAGTGCCCATAGGTTGCTGCCCTGGATTCTGAAACAGAGCAAGAGAGGGGCTGGAGAATCAGAAAACTACGAATAAAGACTACAGGAGCTGGAGTGATAGCACAGCAGGTAGGGCATTTGCCTGGCATGTGGCTAACCTGGGTTTGATTCCCAGTATCCCATATGGTCCCCCAAGCACCGCCAGGAGTGATTCCTGAGTGCATGAGCCAGGAGTAACCCCAGTGCATCACTGGGTGTGACCAAGTAGCACTGTCATCCCCTTGTTCATCAATTTGCTTGAGTGGGCACCAGTAACGTCTCCATTGTGAGACTTATTACTGTTTTTGGCATATCCAATATACCACAGGTAGCTTGCCAGGCTCTGCTGTGCGGGTGGGATACTCTCGGTAGCTTGCCAGGCTCTCCAAGAGGGACGGAGGAATCGAACACGGGTCGGCTGCGTGCAAGGCAAATGCCCCACCCACTGTGCTATCGCTCCAGTCCAGGGTGTGACCAAAAAGCAAAAAAATAAAAAACAAAGACTGTAGTCAAATTAATAGAATCAAACCAATAGAATGTTGGTTTTTTTTTCTTCAATATTTTGCTAAGATCAGATGTAATGTTAACAGTATGGGAAACTGGGTAAAAGGGATAAGGAGCTCTCAATTCTATTTCTGACACATTTCTTGACATCAAAACTTATTCTAGGGGCTGGAGTGATAGCACAGCGGGTAGGGCGTTTGCCTTGCACGCAGCCAACCTGGGTTCGATTCCCAGCATCCCATATGGTCCTCTGAGCACCTCCAGGAGTGATTCCTGAGTGCAGAGCCAGAAGTAACCCCTGTGCAACGCCGGGTGTGACCCCAAAAGCAAAAAAAGAATAAAAATAAAAAACTTATTCTATTCTCTCTGCCCTGCCCCTAAATTGCCCTGAATTCCCAAATTCCACCCAGCACTATGGAGAATAGATCTGATGGCCCCCAGCCCCCTGCCCCACGAGCACTGCTGACTAGCTCCTGGACCACGGGGCCCAAATAAGCAATTTTTAAAAAATTGTTTGATATGATAATAGTGTTTTATTGTGCTCAGTTATACCAATTAACATAAAATTCATTCATTTTGCAAGTTAAAACTCATTCATTCCCACTGCTGAAGGGAATGCTTATCTATTAAGATGAACAAGATGAAACTGCAGATTGACAGAGGGAGGGAGGGAGGGAGGAGAGAAAGATACAGACTTTGTGGGCAGTCACTGTCCAAGTAAGCGGGTCTTTCTGGTTCAACCCCACACACCCAAAGTCTCCACATTCCCCTAGTGCCCAGGACTTTAAGGAGAGTCAGCACCTATGGACCATCCTGGGGAACTGCTCTGTCCTAGATCTGCCCTGATTTACAGAGTAGATTGTACTGTGATAAAACTCCTTTTATAAAGCAAGACTAGATTGAAGTACCATACCGAGTGACCCAGGCAAAAGAGCACAGCCTCGCTGATCCTCGGTTTACCACCTACAGGCTACATCAGTGCTTCTCAAACTTTAAATCACTTATGTTCCACACCATACCTTGTGAAAATGCAGGTTCTCATTCACCTGCCTGCAAAAGACCAAGATTCTGCAACTCGAAGCTTTCAGGAGATGCCTGTCCATGGACCACATTTTCAGCAGCAAAATATTGTTGAGCTGAAACCTTGGGATACATATAAAACTACACTATTATCCCCTCCACATATATACAAAGGGCAAGCAGGGACCAATGTGGAGCAGTGGACCACTTCACATTGTTAAGTAGGTCATTTTAATAACCAAGAGAACTTGAATTTTCTTGACAAGAAACAAGATAAGTGGTTTTCCACATTTGCACTCCAAAAGTTTATGTAGACAGGATGGGAAGACAAGTCCAGTAACAGGGTACTCATCTTGCACATGGCCATCCCTGGTTTGATTACCCAGCACCGCCAGAGGTGATCCCTGAGCACAGGGCCAGGAATAAGCCCTAAGCTTTGCTGGTGTGACCCCCAAACCAAACAAAAGTTGATGAGCTGATGTAGAGCCAGCCTTCCTTCCTTCCTTCCTTCCTTCCTTCCTTCCTTCCTTCCTTCCTTCCTTCCTTCCTTCCTTCCTTCCTTCCTTCCTTCCTTCCTTCCTTCCTTCCTTCCTTCCTTCCTCCCTTCCTTCCCTTCCTCCCTCTCTCCCTCCCTCTCTCTCTCTTTCTTTCATTTTTTCTTTCATTCTTTCTTTCCTTTTAGGGTCACACCCGGCAATGTTCAAGAGTTACTCCTGGAGATGCTCATGGGACCATGCCAGGGATTGAACCTGGGCCAGCACATGCAAGACAAACTCCCTACATGGTTTACTATTGCTCCAGCCCCATGAAGAGGCCTTCTTTACCTGGAGTTAGTTATATACATTATTCATAGGGTCTCAACAATACATTTTATCCTAGGCCTATACCCTTGGCAAAGCAAGGGAATCACACACCCCAAGAATAGGGAAGGAAAGAGAGGTACCTCCAATCACCCCCCACACCCTGCTCTCTATCTACAGGCAGAAAAAACCTCCTGTTTGTTTTCTCCAACAGGCCCCTCAAGGATCCCCAAATAGTCATGGCAGACCTCTTCCAGCCCTAGTATTTCAATAATTTCTATGAATTTCCAGAGCAGGTAATGGTCTCTCCTGCCATTTGCGACTCACAGGGACTTCTAACCACCCAGATGGAAGCTTCCAAGGCATGGTCACAGGTTGGAGAATGGCAGAGAATGGCCAAGAATCACCCAAATTTGCCTGAGCACAGAGCACCTAGCTGGGCCCAGGACAGGTCCAAGCTGTAAGGCCAGAACCATGAATGGGGCAGGAGTCATGCTTTGCTTCCAAGGAGCCATCCTCTATTTCTGGAAGAAGTGGAGAACTGTAGTACCTTAAAGGCAACTTTCTCATACCTAAGTGTACCTAACTTCCGGTCACTGGGGGTTAATGGGAACACATCCTGGGCCCTCCCCTCCTGACAGTGCAGGAAGCACAGGAAATCCCGACATGATACCCAAAGACCTAGTATTTCCTTGGTCACTCCCAGAAATGACTCCAAGAGACCATCAGAAACCCACTATTCGTGCTCACAAGCCCATGGTGAGCGTGACCTCAGTTTTCCCTATCAACAAAAGGGGCTTGAATGAGATGCTCCAAAGGATGTTCCTGCATAGAACAATGTGAAATCAAAGCAGAAGGAAGGCAGGCCCTCAAATAAGTAAGTGAGTAAATAAGTAAAGGACATCTCAGAAGAAGGCAGTGCAATGTAGCTGGGTATATGGAAGCAGTGAGTGGTTTGGATGACACCCAGCAGCTTCAGGAAAGCCTAAAGTTGCCTATCAAGAAGATGCTAAAGGGAAGGATGGAGGGAGAAGCTGAAGTATAGAAGATGTGACTGAGCAAACTGAGACACGTGGGGAACTGCCGGACAGTGAGGAGAGAGCCTGTGAAAAACCTGTGAGCTTTACAGCAGGAAGACGATAAACTCCCCACAAAATCTTAAGAAATACAGGGTATTACAAATAGGATTTGAAAGAAAAAGGCTGGAGAAATAGGACAGAGGGTAAAGCACTTGCCTTACATGTGACTGACCCAGGTTTCAAAATCCCCCAGCACCCCATATGGTCCTCTGAGCCCTAACAGGAATGATCCCTAAATGCAGAGCTAGGAGAAAGCCCTGAGCAATGCTGGTCAGACGTGGCCCAAAACCTAATTATAATAATCATAATAATAATCATTGTCACTGTCATCCTGTTGCTCATTGATTTGCTCAATCGGGCACCAGTAATGTCTCTCATTGTGAGACTTATTGTTACTATTTTTGGTATATCAAATATGCCACAGGTAGCTTGCCAGGCTCTGCCGTGCGACGGGATACTCTCGGTAGCTTGCCAGACTCTCCGAGAGGGGCGGAGGAATTGAACACGGGTCGGCTGCGTGCAAGATGAATGCCCTACCGCTGTACTATCGCTCCAGCCCAATAATAATAATAATAATAATAATAATAATAAAACCAAGCCATCTCCTCCCAGAGCAGGCAACTGTCCCTTGTAGAAATGCAGAAAAAGAGCGAGATTCAAAAGTCTAAGCAGCTGGGGTCAGGGAGAGAGCACAGTGGGTAGGGCATCCTGCCTTGTACACAGCCAACCCAGGTTCCATCCCTGGCAACCCTCATGGCCCAAGCCTGCCAGGGTTCATGCCTAGAGTGAGCCTTGATCACCACTGGGCGTGGCCCCCAAACTGGGGTTGGGAGCAAGGTCTAGCAGAAACTCCTGAATTACACCTAAACTAGACCAAGAACACAACATGTAACTCGGCAGCCAAACAACAAAGGAGAGAACTTGCTGCTTAGACACAGAAAGAAGCTTCTCAGTGCATATGAAAACATTCAGCTTATACATCAAAACGTGGACTGTAACATACAGATGGCCCGAAGGCCAGGAAGATCAGCTCCCAGGAGAAAATAGATCCAGCACGTAGGTCGGTGGTTACAGTGTATGTGCGAAGACTCAGGGTCAATCCCTGACACAGCAGTAAAAAGAAAGTGGACTATGGTTTGAATCAGCGTTACTCAGCTTTTTTCTCACTGTGGCTCCCTTTCCTTCTTTCCTTCTTTCTTTCTTTCTTTCTTTCTTTCTTTCTTTCTTTCTTTCTTTCTTTCTTTCTTTCTTTCTTTCTTTCTTTCTTTCTTTCTTCTTTCTTTCTTTCTTTTTTCTTTTTTAAATTTTATTGAATCACCATGAGATAGTTACAAGCTTTCATGTTTGGATTACAATCTCACAATGATCAAACACCCATCCCTCCACCAGTGCACATTCCCCACCACCGATATCCCAGGTATACCCCCCCTTTCCCACCCTCCCCCTGCCTGCAAAAAAGCACAGAGAAATAACATCTGTACCTATATATTCATCGCAGCACTGTTCACAATAGCCAAAATCTGGAAACAACCCGAGTGCCCTAAAACAGATGACTGGTTAAAGAAACTTTGGTACACCTACACAATGGAATACTATAAAGCTGTCAGGAGAGATGAAGTCATGCAATTTGCTTATAAATGAATAGAAATGATGAGTATCATGCTCGGTGAAAAGAAAGGGATAGACATAGAATGACTGCACTCATTTGTGGAGTATAGAATAACATCACATGAGGCTGACACCCCAAAACAGTAGATACAAGGGCCAGGAGGATTACCCCATAGCTGGAAGACTGCTTCATGAGTGGAGGGGGGAAGGCAGATGGAATAGAGAAGGAATCACTAAGAAAATGATGGCTGGAAGAACCAGTAGGGATGGGAGATGCATGCCAAAAGTAGATAATGGACCAAACATGATGACCTCTCAGTGTCTGTGTTGCAAGCTATAATGCCCAAAAGAAGAGAGAGAGTAAGGGGAATATTGTCTGCTATGGAGGCAGGGGGAGAGTGGGAAAGATGGGTATACCTGAGATATTGGTGATGGGGAATGTGCACTGGTAGAGGGATGGGTGTTTGATCATTGTGAGATTGTAACCCAAACATGAAAGCTTGTAACTATCTCACAGTGATTCAATAAAATTAAAAAAAAAAAAAAGAAATCTTTTCTAGAATTAAAAAAAAAAAAAAGGGGGGTAAGGGAGGAGAGGTAGCTAGATTGAAGACTTGGTATTCAGCTTTTTCCAAGTGGTTCCTTCATGCCTACTGTTCCACTTGCAGCCTGCACAGAAGCCCAAGAAATTCATGTACTAAACTGTTTTCTGAGATTTGGCAGTGCAGCTCAGTGGTACAGGTGCTTGCCCAGCATATGTGAGACATATGGGTTCAACCCCCTACACCACAATACATCAATGTGTAGATAGGTCGTAGCACTGTTGTAGCACTGTTGTCCCGTTGTTCATCAATTTGCTTAAGGGGGCACCAGTAACGTCTCCATTGTGAAACTTGTTACTGTTTTTTTGGCATATCAAATACACCACAGGGAGCTTGCCAGGCTCTGCCATGAGGGCAGGATACTCTCAGTAGCTTGCTGGGTTCTTGGAGAGGAACGGAGGAATTGAACCTGGGTCAGCCACATGCAAGGCAAACGCCCTACCCGCTGTGCTATTGCTCCAATCCCTGTATAGATACGTAGACAGAATTCTGTCAAATTCTGAATTGGCAACTAAGAACTTTGAGGATCCTGTCCTACCATGGGTTAACTAACACTTAGAGACAGTAAATGACTAAACTTCACATCTTTCACAGGCAAATGGCACAATCCAGAGACCACCCCAAACACCTCCTCCACCGGGTTCTCACAGGCCTTTATGTGCAATGCCACAGTTCCCCGTCCCTCCAGAGTCAAACACCAGACAATGCGCACAGTCCTAAGCCAGTTTACTCTGACCGTTCATTCTTTCCCCAGCAAACCTCCGCAAAGGCTCTTGTCTATAACTCTCCCTTAATCCTGCCCCTGACTGATGAACTCTCAGCTTTGCCCTGTGCCCTGGCCCCTCCTCTGGGATCTCTCCAATTATCTCTCTGCCCACCCCCCCTCCACCCCCGTTCTGTTGACTTCACAGTACCTGGAAAATAATAAAACCTACGTGTATAGCAGGTCAGAACCATCCTCTGCATCATCGGGTTCCTGGGAGTTTGTGAGGGTTTGTGACCTTTGAAAGCTCAGGGGAGCAGGGTGATGGCAGATGTGATTCAAATCTGTTATGAAGGCCAGACAAATAGCACAGTGGGTAGGGCACTTGCCTTGCACGTGGCAAACCCGGGCTCAATCCCTGGCATCACACAGGGTCCTCTGAGCATTGCCACTACTGATCCCTGACCACAGAGCCAAAAGTAAGCTCAGAGCACTGCTGGGTGTAGCCCGAAGACCTAAAACCAACCCCCAAATTTGATTAATTTGATTTGATTCAATAGCCAACCTCCAAACCTATAAGACATCAGTTGTTTCTTCTCTTTAATTCTTATTGAGGCCTGTTTCACTCAACATGGTGACTGAGGCTGCACTTATTCTCACTGAAGCTTTAATATTCATACTTGCCAATATAGTTTTCAGAAAATAGACGTCACATGCATAGTCACATAGGCAGAGCTGGGGGTTTGGGGAGGCCTGCAGAGCTGGGAATCAAACTTGCAAGGCATGTGCTCTGCCACTTAAGCCAGGCTCCGGCCCCCAGAAAATATGGTTATAATTTAAACAAATATGACATTTCAAATTCATTGGGATAATTTTTTTCATTAGTCCATGACCAAAACATAATTGATATTCTGACATGATCAGGAAGTGACCTAGACTAAAAAATTTTTTTAAATTTGGAAAAATAAAAAATAATAATTTTTTCTTTCTTCCATGTTTCTTCCGCTAGTATCTGGAATTCTTGACAATTAGCTATTGAATTTTCTTCGCTGGTGTTATCATTTCTTTCCTATTACTGTTCAGATATAATTTTAAAAGATCACCGTCAGGGGCTGGAGCGATAGCATAGTGGGTAGGGTGTTTGCCTTGCATGCGGCTGATCAGGGTTCGATTCCCAGCATCCCATATGGTCTCCTG
The DNA here is from genome assembly GCF_027595985.1 of Sorex araneus. Taxonomy (NCBI): domain Eukaryota; kingdom Metazoa; phylum Chordata; class Mammalia; order Eulipotyphla; family Soricidae; genus Sorex; species Sorex araneus. The sequence goes on from NC_073313.1 coordinate 182,993,853, forward strand.
AACACCACCAGGAGTAATTCCTGAGTGCAGAACCAGGAGTAACCCCTATGCATTGCCTGGTGTGAGGCAAAAAGAAAAAAGAAAAAAAAAATCACCGTTAGCCACTAGACCCCTTCTACCCTTGCTTCCTTTCCTTACTCTCTTCTCCCTCCTTTGCAATCTGTTTTGTTATCAATAGCCAATTTATTCTCATTTTGTCTTTTCCATTCATCTGCTTTGTTTCCTTATATTGCATTCATAGGTGAAATCTCCCAATCATTTGTCTTTCTCCTTCTGATTTATTTTGCCTCACCTAATCTTCTCAAGTCCTTTCCAATTTGTGGTGAATGGTAGCATTTCATGATATATATACATACATACATATATATATATATACACACATACATACATACATATGCACTTTAATCCAATCATCTATCAATGTACATTTCAGTTGTTTCCATGAATTTGTCACTGTGAATTATATTGCATTAAACATTGGGGTGTACCTAAAGCTCATCAAGCTAATGACTTCATATTCTGTGGATAGATACCCAAACACCAAATGATTGGATCTTATGGTAGCACTATTTTTCAGCGATCAGAAAAAGCTCCATAGTGTTTTCCAGAATGTCTGCACCAATTTAGTTCCCATCAATAGTATCCAAGGGCTCCTTTTTCCCCATAGCCTCACCAACATTTGTTGACTCATATCAATGTGAGTCATCCTCATGGATATAAGATGTCTCACATCCCAAGTGTCTCATGGGAGTTTTGTCTTGCCTTTCCCTTATAAATTATCATGTGCATTTTTCACATGCCCATTAGGCACCTGTGTGTGCTCTTCAAAGAAGCATCCATTTAGATCTTCTGCCTGTTTGTAAATCTGGGGTTTGATTTTGTTGTTGTTCAGTTGCAGGAACAACCCTTAGAAAGCAAACCTTTATCAGCTAGAGGATATACAAATATCTTCATCCACTCATTCTAGAAATGTTTTCTTTTACTGTACAGAAGATTTTTACTCGATGGTGATCCCTATTGTTGTTTGCTTTTATTTCCCCATTGTAAGGGTCAAGTTCCCCCAAAATCACCTCTAACACTAATTTGTAACAAATCACTTCTGTGATTCAACCTGTCTTATGGCTTCAGGTTTTATAATCCTACAGGCAAAAGCGTAAAAAAAAATTATGAATTAAACATTCAATATTGGGGCTGGAGGGGCTGGAGTGATAGCACAGCGGGTAGGGCGTTTGCCTTGCACGCGGCCGACCCGGGTTCGAATCCCAGCATCCCATATGGTCCCCTGAGCACCGCCAGGAGTAATTCCTGAGTGCAGAGCCAGGAGTAACCCCTGTGCATCGCCGGGTGTGACCCAAAAAGCAAAAAAAAAAATATATATATATATATATTGGGGCTGGAGATATATAGCACAGTGGGTAGGGTGTTTGTAAACATGCAGCAGACTTAGGTTTTGATTCCCCGGCATCATATATGGTCTCTTACACACCACGAGGAGTAATACCTGCATGCAGAGCCAGGAGTAACCCCTGAGCATCACTTGGTGTTGCAAAAAAACCAAGCCAAAACACAAACAAAATCCCACAAAACAGTACAACTTCATCACAGGCAATATGGTAACAGCTATCAAAATGCTATGCTAGCAATTTTTTTTTTTGTAGAAATTTATCCTGAAAGTAATCTCACTACTGCTTAAGCACCTAGTTAAAAAAAATTTTTTAATGGAAGCAAGTCCATCAAGAGAAAAACCTTTACAATATCCATCCAACAGATAAATGCAACCAGTAAAGATCAGTTTTGCTTTGTTTTGAATGTTCCCACATGAAAAGACTTTGGAGATATTGTCTGGAGGAAAAAAAGGTTGCTAAAGAGGATTCAGGAACTATTTTATTTCTCATAAGAGAAAAGAGACTCAGACATTCCTATAAGTATGTGTATGTATTTACATAACACGTGGGTTAATATATGCTGAAAAAAAATCTAAGAAAAGGAATTATGGGAAGATTTCTATTCTCTATAGTTTGGCAGTTCTGTTTTATAAGTATATGCATCTTTCTCAGAAAAACAAAAAATGTTGCAAATGCATTTTTTTTCTTTAAACTAATGTATTTAAAGGTCATTTAGTTTACTCAGTTTATATTCCCAAACTCCAAGCTAAAAATTAATCTGGAAAAGAAAACTTCAGCTACAGAGAAAAGATAACCAACCAAGTAACTAATCCCTTTGCTTCATTCCTTAAATTCAAAGCCACAGATATAATTAGGGAGCCGGGGAAAACATAACCATAAAAATCACCAGCCATTTATTACTCACTTTATTTTCAAGACAACCCCCACCAAATGAAGCTGTCCTGATTCCACAGACAAGAAAACAAGACTCTAGAGATTAAGGGGTTTCCCCAGAGCAGAAGCTGATTTTAGAAGAAAAAAAAATCGGCTAGCTGCCTTTCAGTTTTAGTTTAGGAGCAAAGACACCCCTGGAGCTTTTATCTTTTGAATTCCCCAGGGTCTTTGTCTACAGAAAGCATGTGCCTGTGGGGTTGGGTCTGGGTGGGACAGGCACAACTGATTGGGACTTTTTTTTTTCTCCAGGGAGTATTTTCTCCTTGCTCCATGGTCCTCTCCTCTAGCAAATGTCATTCATATACCTTCCATCTGGGCTGCACCGGGAGTATCAGACAGACACCGCTCATGATCGCCAAGCTATCATCTTGCCCCTCAGAAGTACCAGGGGAAGAGTCTGAAACTCCCTTTGTAGGTGTCTTTAAGAGTCCTCCCTCCCAGCTAAGTCCCTCCATTAGCACATCTTTGATCAACCACTCCCCAGGCCCGCCTGACTAAGGGCTATGGAAAGGAGAATCTATTTGACCTCGATAGGCTGTAGCAAGGAGAATCTAGCTCGCTGCGCCTAGATCAACAGCTAGAAAAAGTAGGAATAGTAGCAGAATTATTCATAAGCAATTATCAGAAAATGTTTCATAAACTTTTCCCATTCAGCTGTGTTATTAAACACTGTGGTTCACAAAGATTTGTTACAGACATTTAACATTCCAACACCAATCCCACCCTGTCACCTTCCCCCCACCAGTCTCCATTTTCCCAATCACCCCGCAAGTTTGCCCCTCCCCCCCCCCATAGCAAGCCCACAGTAATTTATTTTACATTGCTTGTTACCACTAAATGGTTAACGGAATGATGAAAAAATATTTCTGTAGAAGAAAGTTTGTGAAAATTGTTGTTTCTCACCCCGGGGACATTATGTCCTTGTGTGAGGGTTTACTAAGCTGTTATTGCAAGATAAACCTTCTGTGTTTTTGTTAGTTGAGGTTGGTTGGCTTCTGTGTTACATCCCCATTAAATTCTATAATACTAAAGTATCACAGGTATCATCCAACAGATTGATTTTCCAAATAGTCATCCCCAATACAATTCACATGGAAGAGTCCTCATACTGGGGCTGGAGTGATAGCATAGCGGGCAGGGTGTTTGCCTTGCACTCGGCCGACCCAGGTTCGATTCCCAGCATCCCATATGGTCCCCTGAGCACTGCCGGGGTAATTCCTGAGTGCAGAGCCAGGAGTGACCCCTGTGCATCGCCGGGTGTTACCCAAAAAGAAAAAAAAAAAGAGTCCTCATACAGCAGGTAGGGCATTTGCTTTACAAGGGCTAACCAGGGTTCAATAGCCAGCACCCTATATGGTCTCCTGAGCAACACTAGGAGTGATGAGCACTGCTGGGTATGGCGCACACACACACACACACACACACACACACACACATCAGTCTGGATCAAGGACTTTTCTTAGACTGGTTGGTGGCTCAAGAGTGGCTCAGTGGTAGCATGCCTACCTTCCATGTGTGAAGCCTTGGGTTCAATCCCCACTCAAGAGTTCTGGGCTTTTGGCGTCATGATTTGAAAGATGGCATTTTAATACCCATTGGACTGGAATGATAGCACAACAGGTAGGGTGTTTGCGGCCGACCTGGGTTGATTCCTCTGTCCCTCTCAGAGAGCCCAGCAAGCTACCGAGAGTATCCTGCCCGCACAGCAGAGCCTGGCAAGCTACCTGAGCTACCCATGGCGTATTTGATATGCCAAAAACCATAACAAGTCTCACAATGGAGATGTTACTGGTGCCCACTCGAGCAAATTGATGAACAACGGGATGACAGTGCTATAGGTAAATTCTCCTTGGTGTTATGTCTATTTTCTAATCTCTGAGGAGATAAAGAGCAAACAAAAAAAAAAAGGGAAAAAGTGTTTTTTTAACTGTCCCCAAATTACCATCTTTCCTTTTATTTACTTATTTATTTTAATAAGTTAATTAATTAATTAATTTTAATAGGATCCTCAACCTGACGGTGTAGGTCCCACAATTTGGTGCTCAGTCTAATGGTCGGGGCCCACCCTGAAGTGTTCAGGGGCCCATGCAGTACCAGGGAATAAATTTAATCTTTTAATTCTAAGAGGTACAATTCTTAGTTTTAGGTGCAACCCTGACTTATTTAATCTTTGAGTTAGAAAAACAGATAAAATAGTAAGAATTTTCAAATTCTAACCTGATGATCTTGTTGACTTTAAAAATAAGAGAAATTTATGTCCATTTCATTAATAATGGCAAATACATGGTGCACTTATAAGTGCCACACACTGTTTTCAGCACTCTATATGCACTAAATCATTTTATCCAGATATTAGCTCCCATGTTTAGGCATCTTATTTTCCTCTGGCTTGCAGATGAAGAATTGGAGACACAGAGAGGTTAAGTGACTTGCACAGGTGGCTGCCCTGTGGCTCAGCCTTAGTGAGGCGGTTGGAGATCCTGGCCATCTGGTCTACTGCTCCAGCCGTATCAATCACATACCTCCAAACCCTAACTATCCTGAACTACACAGGATTCTATTTAACAGCACCCCCAAACCCCATACCACCAACACACACCCTTGCCCTTTTTTCCCCTCACTATAACTTTCTTTTTATATGATTGTTTATTTATTTTATTTTTGCTTTTGGGGTCACACCCGACAATGCACAGGGGTTACTCCTGGCTCTGCACCCAGGAATTATTCCTGGCAGTGCACAGGGGACCATATTGGGATGCTGGGAATCGAACCCGGGTCGGCCTCAAAGCAAACGCCCTACCCGCTGTGCTATTGCTCCAGCCCCACTATCATTTTCTTTCCAAAGGAGTGGGAAGAGTTTGTCTTTTTGGGGGGTGGGGGGAGTTTGGTTTTTTTTTTTTTTTTTGCATTAATGAATTAAAGACAGAATCCTGTAAAACCCAAAACTCGGTTAACAATAAGATGTAAGAGTTGCCTTTGTAGGAAATAGCAAAGCTTTCTCCATAACAAGCCATTCTTATAACCTTGTTTCTTATCTCAAAGCAAGGAATTCTGCACACAGATTGCCTGGGGTACTTTTTTCTACTTCCCCACCACCACCCATCTCATCCCTCCCCTCTGGCTCCAGCCTGGAGGAAAGATGGATCCTCAGTGACCTTTGGCCAACTAGCAAAGCTCCAGGCAGCAGCTTGCCTCCTTCTGGCCTCAGGAGGCTATTTCAGACTAGGAGACACTTTTGTTTTCACCAGATCTGAAATTAGCCTTTGGGCTTGATGATAGGATGACAATATGTAAGAGATTTGGTGTCCAGAGCACATGATAGCAAAGCACCGGTTAGCGCTACACAAAAACATCTGAGGGTTTGAGTGACTTTCCAGTGTACAAATCCCTTCCACGTTTCAGAGAACTTTAACACATCATTACGAGAGGACATCAGATGAACTTTTTTTTTTAATTTAAATTTATTTATTTTTTAATTAGTGAGTCACAGTGAGGGTACAGTTACAGATTCACACATTTTCGTGCTTGTTTTTCCCTCATGCAATGTTTGAGAGCCCATCCCTCCACCAGTGTCCATTCTCCACCACCAATGAACCCAGTATCCCTCCCACCCCCCCAATCCCATCTCCCCCACCCCACCCCGCCTCTGTGGCGGGGCATTCCAATTTGATATCTCTCTTTCCTTTTGAGTGTTGGGTTTGCAATAGGGGTATTGAGTGGTCATCCTGTTCAGTCTCTAGTCTACTTTCAGCACGCATCTCCCTTCCTGTGCAGGATCTCCAATCACATTTTACTGGGTGTTCCCTTCTCTATCTGGGGTGACTTTCCCCCAGCGTGTATAAGATGAACTCTTGCAACTATAATAAACGTCATAAAACCAATGCAAAAAACATTAAATGCTAAATAATAAACTTTATCATTGAGGCTGGAAGAAGGGCGCTTACCTTGCACCCCATTGGCTGTATTTGATTCCTGGCACCACATAGAGCCCCAGAGCCCGCCAGAAGGGCTCCCTGGGCACAGAGCCAGAAGTGAGCCCTCAGCACTGCTGGGTATGGCCCCCAAACAAAATAGAAAATAAAATTTAAAAAATTTTAAATAAACTATAATAAAATGAAATGTTTGAGAGTTAAACTATTTTTTTAAAAAACAGAATCAATGCCTCTCTTTGTGTCATAAATATAGGTTACTTCAAATAAGGTATACTCTTTCAAATAAGCTATCAGTAGAGGATTACTGATGACAGTGATAAAGGGACAGAAGCAGAGAGAGAAGAAAAATAAAATGAAAATAAAAGAAATCTTGTCAGGTCAGAGGCAGAGATCAAAAACTGGAGTGCTTATTTTGTATGTAGGAGCCCTGGTTTGAACCTTAGCACCAAATGGTCCCATGAGCACTGTCAGAAGAGCACCCACATCGCGTATGGCTCCATCCAAAATATAAAAGAAACCATGTTTATTCTTTAAATATTCTGCATATTTATGGGGTACCTACTATAAAGTAAAACTACCACCTTAATCTGGGGATATAGTATTTTTTTTTTTTTTTTTTTTTTTTTTTTTTTTGCTTTTTGGGTCACACCTGGCGATGCACAGGGGTTACTCCTGGCTCTGCACTCAGGAATCACCCCTGGCCGTGCTCAGGGGACCATATGGGATGCTGGGATTTGAACCCGGGTCGGCCGCGTGCAAGGCAAATGCCCTACCCGCTGTGCTATCTCTCCAGCCCCAAGGGGGATATAGTATTTTTTAAAAAATAGAGCTCTTGGCCTGGAGTGACAGCACAGCGGGTAGGGTGTTTGTCTTGCATGCAGCTGACCTAGGTTCGATTCCCAGAATCCCATATGGTTCCCTGAGCCCTGCCAGGGGTGGTTCCTGAGTGCAGAGCCAGGAGTGACCCCTTTGCATCGCTGGGTGTGAATCAAAAAGAAAAAAAAATAGAGCTCTTGTTCTATTATGAGAAAAAGACACTACAATAATTATTGTAATTTCTCCTAGCAGTTATGACAATATTCTGTCCAAAATAACAAGAATAGTGAAATAATATGCAGACATCTAAAAATAATATCAAAGAGGTTTTAATAGTAAGTGATATTACAAGAACTGTGTTTAACAAAGGCCAAAATTAATTTTATGAAGCTTGGGTCAGAGCAATAAATAGTACAGCAGGTAGGGCATTTGCCTTGCATGAGGCTAGCCCAGTGTCAATCCCTGGACTCCTAAACATTGCCAAGGGTAATTTGTGAGGTAAGAGTAAGCCCTGAGCATCACCAAATGTGACCCCAAAACCAAAACAATATTTTTTTAAAACATATGACTTCACCAATGTTTATAAAAAGGTAGAGAATGTCTGTAAAATACATCTATAAAAATAAATGGTAGTGGGCCAGAGAGATAATATAGCGGGTAGGAGCTTGATTTGCACATGGTCAACCTAGGTTCGATCCCCAGCATCTCATATGAGAGAGACAACCTCCCACCAGGAATAATCTCTGAGCTCACAGATAGGAGTGAGTCCTGAGCACCACTAGTGTGCCCCCTCCCTCCTCCCACATACACATGCCACATACACAAAGTGATTGAGAGAATGCCTTATAAGAATTATGAAAGCACTTCTATTCTCAAACAGGGAACCTATTTCACAGGCCCAATAGTTTACAATAATTTGTTTAATGAGAAACAGTAAGAATTAATGAATATGAGAGGTGCAGGACAACCACCTACACAATTAGCTTCTTGACTAATGTCTTGAACACTGTGTTTCCAAATGTTCAAGAGTTATGTTTTAAATCAATGAGAATTAACTAAACTATACAATGACAACAGATAGTTAGAAAAATAAGTAAATGTTGGACTGGAGAGATGTAGTACAGGGGTGAGCCCTGTACTATTCTGGCCCTTTTCTGGCAGGTGGTGGACCCTAACTGAATCCTCAACACCGTGATCTGATGCCCAAACATATAGCAGGGATCCCTGAGCACAGAGTCAGGAGCAAGTCCAGAGCATAGCTGGATGTGGCAGGGAAGGAAAGCAAAGCGGAAGGGGAAAAGGAAAGTGAAAAGAAAATAAAAGGCGAGGAAAGGAAAGGAGGGGAAGGGAGAGGGAGGGAAAATTCCTGATTCCTGAGTATAGACCAGGAGTCAGCCCTGAGCACTGCTAAGTGTGGGCCAGAAAACAAAACAAAACAGAATATGAAGAAGGTGTAAAACCAATCAATCACCACTACATTGCAATTCCCCTGTAATGAGGTGCAAGGCTCCAGAAACCATTGTGACCCCAGGGCCCTCCTCCACCCTGATTTTAGAGTGTCCATGAGGGGGAAGGGGTGGAGAGGGAAGGGGAGGGAAGCTCTATAGTAAAGCTGGGAAATATACACATATATCTTGTTGGTCTAAAATACATAATCCACTGAAAATGTATCAAAAAGCTTTGTAACTGTATCTCATGGTGATTCAATAAAGATAAAAGAATAAATAAAATACATAATCCTTAATAGTATAATTAAATTATTGATCACTAGGTGTCCCCCAGAAGTCCAAATGCATTTCAATTTAAAATTTAGAAACCATTAAACAAAATCGCAGTTACTAGGCTGATTTGAGTATAGGCAGGCATAGGCATAAAGGAAAAAACATTCTAAAGACCAAATATTTGACCATAGGCGTTTAAGACACATTTATACACAGAAAAACAATCATGACATATATTCCACATCACAAAGATATTTTTATAAAATAAACCACAAATAATATATGCAATTAACATAGTTGAATGGCCATCAACCAACCATATATGCCAGCTACATGGGTGGTAATCTTCGTATATGTTATGCTCTTACAACAATTAAGATGTAAACTTTCTAACAGGCAAGTGCACAAAGAATAAAAAAAAAGATGAGGCCAGAACAATAAATAGTATAGCATGTAGGGCGCTTGACCTGGGATCAATCCTCAGCATCCCGAATGGTCCCCCAAGCACTGCCAGGAATAATTCCTGAGTGCTGGGTGTGGCATAAAAAAATTATATATATATATATACAAAGAGAATGTAAATCACCACTACATTGCAATCTCCCTGCAATGGGGTACAAGGCTTCACAAACCGCTGTGACCCCAGGACCCTCTTCTGCTTTTGGCATTCGAAACAGAGGGTCCTCCTCCACCCTGATGCTATGAGGTGGCCCAGGAAGGAAGTGCACTAGACAGAGAGGCACAGACCACAAAAGCACCATCCCTCAGGACACCGACCCACAGGCCCTGAGTGGGAATCAGCAGCTGAACAGTCATTATCATGCCGCCACCTCACACACCTGCATTCTTCCCAGCGTCACACAATTCTGCTTCTCATTTTACACAGGGACCCACGGAGGCCCAGGGAAACTGGAAAGGCGGCTCAGAGCCACGGAGCGGGGAAAGCGCTGCCACTGAAATCCAAACTCCACAGCCCGAGTTGTCTCTCTCAGAACATGGTGAGAGGATTTTGTCCCTGCTGCCACAATGGCCTTCTGTCTTGGCACGAACGGAATTCAGCCCCTCTTATGTGTCAGAACAGGACCTAGCTTCCCACCTCTGCCTGCTGCAGCTTGGGAAAGAAGAGCAGCCAAGCACTGGCAGGACAGTTCGACGGGCTGGGGCGCAGGCTTTGCGCACACAAGGCTCGGGTTCCGTTCCCTAGCCCTGCATATATGGTCCTCCAAGCAGCACCAGGAGTGACCCCCGAGCAGGGAGTAGCCCCAGAGCACCACCAGGTAGAGCCCAAAGTCAAAAAAAAAGGGTGGGGGGAGGAAGAGCAGCTTAGAATACTGAAGGGAGTATTCTGTGTCCAGGAAGGACACAGTCAGTGGACCTCGGTCGCGAGTCATTACAACTTTATATGGCTGCCAATCACTGATCATTTGCTCTGTCAAGCTACCGTGGAAATGTGAACTTTATTACCCACAGTTGGCCTGAGTAACAAAATACTCATGAACGCATGAGTTCATTATGTCCCTTTTTAGGTCAGGTTTTTCAGTTTGGGGCCCACACCTGGCGGTGCCCAGGACTTACTGCTGGCTCTGTGTTCAGGGACCACTCCTGGTGGGGCTCAGAGGACCCTAGCATTCGGGGAACAATCTGGGGTTGGCAAAATGCAAGGCAAGTGCATTTAGCTCTCTGGCCCTTAGTAATTTTTGTCTCTTTTTGGGTCACAGCCAGCGATGCTCAGGGATTACTCCTGGCTCTACACTCAGGAATAATCCTGGCAGTACTTAGGGAACCATATGGGGTGCTGGGGATCAAAACTGGGTCGGCCTTTTGCAAAGCAAACACCCTACCCACTCTTTTTTTTTCCCCCTCCAGAAGACAGTGAGGCTCAGAGAGTTCTCCTGGCTAGGAAGACAAACCTGCCCCAAGCCCACCTCTCCCCACTCGGTGACCAGGGAAGAAGGCCCAGATGGCCATGGGTCCTGCTCCAGGGAGTCCCCCAACTCCTTCCAGCAATCGCTGCCCTCCCCCCACCCCACCCCATTCTCGCCACTACCTTGGTTCAGGTAGGTCAAGGTCTCTTCATGAAGCTTCACGGCGGGAGAAGTAGCTGCGCACAGCACATACTGCAGGGGGGGCAGGCGGGCTTCATTCTCGGGGGACAGCTGGGGCTCTTCTTGCTTGAAGATGGGCAGGGCGAGCACATCGCTGCAACACACAGGAGGGAGGATCAGGAGTCTGTTTGCAAAGATGGAGCCAGTGGCAGAGGGGGCTTCGGGCCCCAGCGAGTGCAGCGGGTTAGCTGGGCATCTGATACTTCTTACCTCCCATCACAAAACCCTGAGATGTGGGCACAGAGCGGAAACCAATGCTTGGAGACTCTCCTTTCACTCAGAGGCCTCAAGAGTCTCTCAACAAGTCATCAAAGAGGAAGAAACGCAACCAAATCTAATATTCACGAATTGGGCCACAGTGGTCATGCAGCGGGCAAGAAGGTTGCCTTGCACTCGGCTAACACGGGTTGGGTCCCCCCCGCCCCCAAGTCACCAGGAGTGATCCAGGAATACAAGAGCCAGGAGTAAACCCTGACCACAACTAGGTGTGGCCCAGAAAACAGAAAGTAAAAAGTTAATATCCTTGAATGACAGAAATATTAGAGAAAGGGATTCGCGGCCAACAAGGGTCCTATATATGCAAGAGTATTTCTCCTGCATTCAGACACCGCACATGAAAGTCTTGCTGGTAAGGTTAAGGACTGGAACCCAAAACTGAGTTTTGAGCCGCAATTCAGACCCCTTCCACCCTGCCCTCAGGGTTCTGCCAACTATTCAAACGCAGTAGCTCTCCTGTCAGCTCACACAACTTATGACACTCGCTAGGCAATTCTTTCAAAAACAAAACCGAACCACCTGACCCATAAACCCTATTTTAAGGGTCATTGATAGCTCCTAAACACAAAACAGGGACAGATCTTTGTTTCAATTCCAGAAAGAAAGAGGTGGCCAAACATTCTCTTCCTCTTCCTCCACACAAAATCCCCCTATCAGATCCCCAAATTCAGCCCCACATTAGCTGGTGACCAGAGAACTTATTTCTAGTTGCTTTTTTTTTTTTTTAAATGCCCTTGAAGGGGAAAGAAATCCCTGTGAACAAGCAGTCTCTGTGCAGCAGAGATTTGCCTAAGACCTCTCAAGTCAGAGCGGCACAGGAACAGGTGCCCCCCAAGTGCCCACACCCATATCTTGATGACCCTCCTCCCTCCCTGTGCCGGCTGATGAATCAGATTTGCTGACCCCACTTCATTCTATAAACAGCAGAGTCGCTGGAACAAATTGTTCCTCATACAACACAATAAACGAGTGTCTCTAAAGCAAAACCTGCACACACCCCAACAATATCTAACCAGTGCTCGGAAGGGAAGGTCTGGCTCGGGCAGCACCTGCAGCCCCCTCCCCCAGGCGGCGTCGCCCCTGCCACCCTCCACTGCTCTCCTGGCTCCTCCACACCCTCTTTCTTTCCTTTTTTTTTTTTTAAACCAAACTAGGCATATTCCCAGTTGAAGTGTATATCTAGGAACACTGGAGAAGTAAGCAGGCCTGCTCACCTCGGCATTGCATAATTTTATGTTTGCCCAGACCATGTTAAGTTAATAATCCATGGGCTTCTGCCTTCAAGTTAAAAAAAAAAAGGGGGGGGTGGGGGCAGGGAAGGATGGTGGGTAAGAACCATCACTCAACAGTAACTCGTTTCAAGCCTGGCATCCTTATTTGCCAAGAAATAAAAGTCACGAGAACATCAAACAGAGGAAGGGAAGGAGGGAGGAAAGTCACTCTGTGATTTGGACCATGCTTTTGGACCATGCAACCTGCAGAAGTTTTGAGAGAGGCAGGGGCATCCAAAACTAAAATACAAAAACCAAGAGAAAGAACAAGCCAGTCAGTGGCCCCGGGAGACCGACTCACTGACCCCCCCACCTTGGCCTTTAATAAAGCTGATTTCTACCAGAGCAAAAACCACAGCTTCCAAAAAGCAACGTATTTTTTCTCTTTCTACAAAGATGATTTCTTTTTTCCAAATTTGGGGCCACACCTGGCCATGTCACCCAAGGCACACAAAATGCCCTACCTGCTATACTATCTCTCTGGCCCCTTCTAGAAAGGAGAGCTTTTATAAAGAGCATGCACCAGGGCCAGACAGATAGTATAGAGGATTAAAGCGTTTCAAGTGACCCACCCCGGTTTGATCTCCCAGCACTACATATGATCACCAGGGGCCATCAAGAGTTATCCCTAAGCACCACGGGGTGTGGCAAGGATTAAAATGTCTCTCAGTCCGTCATCCCAAAATGATCCCAGAAACCAGGAAACCTTCCTTGGCGCCTTTCCTGCAATTCCCATGCCCTTCCTCACTTACTGCAAAACCCAAATCCTAAAAACACATTCTATGAAGGTTCCAGGATATGGCTCGATCATAGAGACATGCCTTGCTCCATTTGTGAGGGAGGTCCTGGGTTCAATCCCATGCACAGACACACATCTTCTACCCCACACCCCCAAGTTACCTAGTGTTCTACAAATTTCCCTGTTGGTGGTCAGTGGCACTCTAGCAAAGACAACACTCAGGCAAGGAGAGAATTATTCGCTAATGGATGACATTTTAGGCAACCAGGAAGTTTTCAATATACTTACTCACCACTCAGGGTCACCTTCAAATTCATTTAAAAGTATGGCAAGCAACATAATTGACAGACACCAACTAAAATTTGGATCAAACTACAACTACGGGGCCAGAGAGCTAGTACAGTGGGGTAAGGCACTGTCAGCATACACCCGAAGCAGCTTGCTCCCCAACAACACATATGGTCCTTCTGAACACAGCCTGGAGTGATCCATGAGCATAGTCAGGAGTAAACCCTGAGCACTGCCGGGTGTGGCCCCAAAACAAAGAACAAACTGTACAACTATAACTTCCGCACAATAAAAATGCATTCAATCGAAGTGTTTTGGGTTTTTTTTTTTTTATTATGAATGAAAATCTACAGAGGATTAACATCTGTCTAGTGGGCCCCAGGGGGCAGCTTCCAGGAATCCTTGACCCCAAATTTATGTCATCTCCTTACTACTATTCTGGCCCATGAATAAAGAACAGAACCCACATCAGTTAAGCCAAATTCATTCCCTTGCCTTCTAAAAGGGTCATGTCTGCAGGGAGAGCAAACACCCATCAAAGGCCAGGATTACGAATACCTTGTACTACTAAATCTGAACGGGAACGCCTTGAAACCAAAAGAAAAAAAAAAAAACTGAAAGTAGTCCGGGCAACTCTCAGTTTGCAGCTGTCATTGGCTGCAACTCCCTAGGCCTCACAATCCACTTTCTCTGAGCCTATACCAAATGCCCTTTGGGTGAAATTAGGCACATTTCACAAACTGACTAGGATGGAAATAAAGACAGGTTAAAGCTGGTTCAGACGGGTTCAGAAAGTGAAATGACTGCCCATTAGTACCCGGCTTGCTGCAGAACTGGGTGTGCGTGTGCGTGTGCGTGTGCGTGTGCGTGTGTGTGTGTGTGTGTGTGTGTGTGTGTGTGTATGTGTAGGGGGGTGTGGAAATAATAATGATAATCCTTCAGGAACTGAAGCGAACGGTGGCAGGGGTCCTACTTCCTAAAAGGCAGAGAACTTTGCAAAAAGAGGCCAGACTTACGTTTCCCTCTGAAGAGCACTAGTCAAATCCCTGCAGAAGAAGAAAGAGTTCCATCAAGGGCAATAAACGGACAAGCCTCCGACACACGTTAAGACCACCAGCTGGAGCGCGGGGTGAGGCGGGGTGGGGGGATGGGGGTGCCACGAATCCTTGGGGACCCCGCCCGCCGCCCACCCGCGCCCGGAGTGGTGGAGCGCGGGTGTGCCAAGGCCACTCTCTCGCCCCTCGGCCCGACCTAGGGCACCGGGGCGGGCGCGCGGCTTACAGAGGGACCCGGGACGAGAGGGGCAAAGAGCAGGACTGCACGTTCACCGGGACGCGCCGGGGGGCAGGAAGTTTCCGTCCACGCACCGGGGCCGTGAGAACAGAGACCGACCCGGGAGGCTGCGGCCGGCAGGTGCGAGCAGTGCGCCCGGCTGCGGGGTGGTCCAGGGAGGAGCCGTCGTGGGGGGCGGCAGGGTCGGGAAGCCCGGCGACGAGGGGGTCCGCGCGTCGGGTCCCTCGAGCCCCAGCGGGGGCTAAGGGCGGGTCTGGATGGTCGTGCGCCCCGAGGCCGGCCGGCCTGTGCGACTCTCTAGTCCGCGGGTCCCGGACGCCCCGCCGCGCCGCGCGCGTCCGCGGCTGCTGGTTGCCGGGACCCCCCATCCCGGGGGCAGCTGGGCTCTTACCGCAGGTAGCTGCCCGAGTTGTGCTGGTTGTAGTGCTCGGGCTGCGTGTGCCAGAACAGCATGGCTGGAGCGCTCCGAGCCCGCCCCGGGGACGCCGCCCGCAGCACCTGGCGCCGTCACCTGCAAGTCGCACTCGCCCCGCCGCCGGCGCTTTTATAGCGGCGCGGGAGGGGCGGGGCCTCGGCCGGACACGCCCTCGGGTGGCCCGGCTGCTGGGTGGCTCCCGGGCGGCGGGCGCACCTGGCTGACCTGCACGGGCGCGCCCTTCCCGGGCCAGACAACGCCTCCCCGGCCTCTGGCCAGACCCTTTCCTCCCGCCCCCCCAGGGGGTCGGGCCTGCGCCACACGTCCACCGCTTCATGCACCTTCCTCTGAGCCTGGGCTTGGTGCGTGCATAAGGCTGCACCAAGGTTGGGGAGAGACACCACTCTGAGCCTGGATGTCAAGGATCAGTCCCAGGCATCCTCTACCTTGACCTTGCTTTTTTCTTTCCCTTCCCTCCCCTCCCCTTCCCTTCCCTCCCCTCCCCTTCCCTCCCCTCCCCTCCCCTCTCCTCCCCTCCGCTCCCCTCCATTCCCTTCCCTCCCCTCTCCCCTCCCCCCTCCCCTCCCTCCTCCCCTCCCTCCTCCCCTCCCCCCTCCCCTCCCCTCCCTTCCCCCTTTCCTCCCCCCTCCCCTCTCCCCTCCCCTCCCCTCCCTTTCCCTTCCCTTCCCTTCCCTTCCCTTCCCTTCCCTTCCCTTCCCTTCCCTTCCGTTCCCTTCCCTTCCCTTCCCTTGCCTTCCCTTCCCCCTCCCCTCCCCTCACCTCCCCCTCCCTCCCTCCCTCCCTCCCTCCCTCCCTCCCTCCCTCCCTTCTTTCTTTCTTTCTTTCTTTCTTTCTTTCTTTCTTTCTTTCTTTCTTTCTTTCTTTCTTTCTTTCTTTCTTTCTTTCTTTCTTTCTTTCTTTCTTTCTTTCTTTCTTTTATTTCTTTCTTTCTCACTCTTTCTCTCCCTGCCACCCCCCCCCCTCTCTCCCCCGTTTGTTGTTTTGGGGCGCCACACCTGGCGATGCTCAGGGGTTACTCCTGGGTCCTGCAC
The DNA here is from genome assembly GCF_027595985.1 of Sorex araneus. Taxonomy (NCBI): domain Eukaryota; kingdom Metazoa; phylum Chordata; class Mammalia; order Eulipotyphla; family Soricidae; genus Sorex; species Sorex araneus. The sequence goes on from NC_073313.1 coordinate 183,010,100, forward strand.
TCAAGAATTACTCCTGCCTGTCCTCCAACTGCCATAGGGGATGCTGAGGATCAAACCCAAGTCAGCTTTGTGCAAAGCAAACGCCTTACTCGGTGTGTTGTGGCTCTGGCCCCTTAGCACATTACATCCTGACTGGTGTTTTATTTTTAGCTGTTTATTGATTCTTTTCCACTCAAATGTAAGTTCCAAGAGGGCAATGCTGGGACTCCAATTCACCAATTCCAGGCAATCACCTGTGCCTGGAACTGTGTTTGGGTGAGTGAGTGCTGGATACTTTTTTGCCTGTTTATTTCCGGCCACACCCAGCTATGCTCAGAGCTTACTCCTGGCTCTGTGCTCAAGGATCACTCCTGGTGGTGCTCAAAGGACCATCATGTGGAGAATCAAACCCAGGTAGTCTGCATGAGAGGTAAGAGCCCTAGTCCATGTACTATCTGTCTGGCTCCAACTAATACGTATTTGTTGAATAAACATGAAAAGAGGAATGCGTTAAGGGAATGAATAATTGGGGAAAGCTAACTAGAGAAGATGATATTAAGCTAATAATTTGTGACAGCAGAGGATGCATCTTTATGCCTATCAGCAAGAAAAGTGGTTCCAGGCGGGTGCAATAGTCATTGCAGAGGCCTTGACACAAACTTTTGGCATGATTGGACTGGGTGACCCAAGAGACACTTTATGAAATGAGATGGGAGAGTTGGGTAGAACCGATAACAAAGGCCCTAGGCAGATCTTGGCAAGGAGATGCAATTTTACTTGAAGTGTATTTTAAGCAGTGGAGCTGCATATGTGTCTTTTAGAAAGATCATGCTGGAAGGAATGGCTGGGGGAACATGGAAGGTGAGGGTCAGTTAGGAGGTAGGGGAAGTAATAGGACTATGACCACGCCCACAGTGTTTGGCAGTGCAAGAGCTGGGTGTGGACTGAATTAAACCCTGCAGAGAGCACAGGCCTACAACTCCCAGCTCCTCCTGTAAGCATGAAGGTAAGTCCATCTCTCCCTCTCTCAGCTCTCCCAGATCTCCTCCCTCCGGCAGCAGGTCACACACAGGCAAGCCACTTTGTCTGAGCAGTTCTCAGCGGCTCCTGCCTAACCATTGCTCTTCTGTCCTATGGGGAACACAAAAATGTGCCACTCAATCCACCTTCCAGAAAGGACTTATTACTCCAGCCACAGAGAGTGCTTCGAGCAGTCTCCCACCAGCAACCTTCTTGGACCACTGTAGTAAGACACCTGGCCCCAGGTCACAGCCCTGCTGGACGCTCCATGGAGTAAAAATGTCTTCCCAGGGGCCACAGAGATAATACAGCAGGTAGGGCATTTGCCTTGTACACATCTGACCCAGGGTTGCTCCTCAGCATCCCATATGGGCCCCTGAAAACTTCCAGGAGTGTTCCCTGAGCACAGAGTCAGGAGTAAGTCTCAGGGTCCAGGATAAACAGGCTTTGAATAGAAGGTGCCCTAGGATAGTGCAGAAAAAACACAGAGACCACCCCCCAGAACACTTGCCATGGGTCATGGATAACCTGGGATGCTGGGGTGTAAACTTAATTTCTAGCTGGGGAAACAGATGTAAGCAATAATTATATGACAGTATGTGATCAAAATTAACTAGAACCTGTTCTGATCATGCGAGAGAGGACTTTGGAGCTCTATAAAACCACCTGGGTAATGTCATTGATGTTTCCCCGGAAGTGAGATGGTCAGAAGCGAGGCCATCTGTAAAATAGAAGATGGAGGAGGGTCTCCAGCAAGCTCACAGTGTGTGTAAGGGCCAGAAGGAAGGGTACATACCCTGGGAAACAGATTACATTGGCTCAAGTCTGGGAGTGCCACCTGGTTGTGTCAGGACGTGTGACTCTGGGTGGGCTACACTGACCGCTGGCCACTTCTCTTATGAACTCCTGAGGTCTATTTCCCCTCATCCCAGCATCCATCTAATTCGCCTTGTGATTGGGTTTTTCTTAGAATGAAATGAAAGGGAGGCTGTCTTTGTTCCAGGCTGCTACCCCATTGTCTTGCAGTTCTGGACCATCACAGAGAGTCCAGCTGCCCCAGAACAGTGGGAGGGTCATGCCTAGCCATCACACAGCCATTCAGCCAACAGCAAAGCTTATCTGAAGTGCACTGATGCCCTTGCTCCAGCTGATGCCACATGGGAGCAAAAGGAGCACTATCCAGAGGCAGGTGAGGGAGCAAACTGATGGCTGTGATTTTAAGTCAATGCATTTTGGGCTGATTTGTGTCATTTTTATGGAGAAGTGAAACCCGGAGGCCTTGGGCCAAGGGATACTACAGTAGGGAGGTTCTTTCTTGCCTTGTACGCAGATAACTCAGGTTCTATCCCTGGAAGCCTATATGTTTCCTCGAGTCCCTCCTGAAGTGACCCTCCTGAAGCCAGGGCCAGGAGGAAGCCCTGAGCACAGCTGGGTGTGGCCCAAAACTGGAAAAAAAATTTAAAAAAAGAAAGAAAAGAGGAAGGAAGGAAGGAAGGAAGGGAGGAAGGAAGGAAGGAAGGAAGGAAGGAAGGAAGGAAGGAAGGAAGGAAGGAAGGAAGGAAGGAAGGAAGGAAGGAAGGAAGGAAGGAAGAAGGAAGGGAGGGAGGAAGGATTTTTTTCTTTTTGGCTTTTTAGTTCATCCGTGGTGATGCTCAAGGGTTGCTCCTGGCTCTGCACTCAGGAATCAGTCCTGGCGGTGCTTGGGGGATCATATGGGATGCTAGGGTTCGAAGCCAAGTCAGCTGCATGCAAGGCAAACTCCCAACCCACTTTACTATCGCTCCTGCCCCTATTGGTCTACTTGAAGGAAGGCAGTGCCCACAGAGATGGCATGAGAGTCACACTTTCTGAACAGGAAAGAGTATTCTTGCTTCTAACTCATGGCTCTTATAAGACCCACGTAACACTGTAAGGGCTGCCAGTCCAGTGAGGCACTGTGCAGGCAATAACCTACCAGCACCTCATTTTTATATGTAAAGTCCCCTAGTCACAGAAGGAGCCGTATTAACTTTTCCTCTGTGCCAGTCTAGAACCGTGCCCTACAGTCTTCCCCACAAGGAGAAGTAGGCACACGGCCTCATTTTACAGATGCAGAAACCAAGGCTAGGCAGGCTGAATGCCACAGCTGGGCTTCGAGGTCAGATCTGAAAATCTATGCTTTTGCCAAGGGTTACTTCCTGGCTCTGCACTCAGGAGTTAGTCCTGGAAGTGCTAGGAAGACCATATGGGATACTGAGGATCAATCCTGGGCTAGGCACATGCAAGGCAAATACCCTACTGGCTTTTTGATCTCTCCAGCCCCTTGTCCTTTGTTTTTCACACATGGTGAGGCTCACCTGCTGTGGTCAGTTACTCATCCACTCACAGGACGCAGCCTGCTTTTAAGTATCTGTCAAGGCCAGTGGCATCAGAGGCCCAAAAGGTGGCGTCGGAGAGGAAAGAGAAGTCTCATGTTTGCCTTCTTGAATATTCAAGTTGTCATATGTTTCACCTGGAGATGAAAGAACGCTTCTGGGTTTTGTTTTGCTTTGTTTTGTTTTCTGTTTGTTTTGACTTTTGGGTCACACCCAGTGATATTCAGGGGTTACTCCTGGCTCTGCACTCAGAAATAATTCCTGATGGTGCTTGGGGGACCGTATGGGATGCCAGGGATTGAACCTGAGCCGGCCGCATGCCCTACCCAGTGTACTAATGCTCTGGCTCTGAGAATCCCTTTAAAACAAGCAGAAAGGCAGGTATGGGCACCTCCAGAACTCCACTGGCTAGTGGGTGGCGTCTTCAGACACTACACACCTAGACTGTCACCTTCCCAGCCTATAAGTGGAGAAGAGGCTGCTTGATTTGTGGATAACTAGACAGAGGACAGAGACTCTCAACAAGGTCTGATCCTTAAAACATCATAGAACAAAGAGATAGGACAGGAGTTAAGGCACATGCCTTGCCATGCATCCCACTGACCCTGATTTCATACCAGGCATCATATACGGTCTCCCAAGCACTGCCAAGGGCCACTCCTGAGTATAGAGCCAGGACGAGCCCCTGAGTGCAGAGTGTGGCTCCTCCATACAAAACAACAATTCGTGTTAGTTACTTGGGTTCCCTGAAGGAGAAAGGAACTGAATTCCCTGCTATCCCTGCTGCTAACTTCAGAATACAGGCAAGCCGCTCTCTCCAGGAGCCCCTGGAGGGAGGCAGGAGCAATCTCCCCTTGGACAGATGGGAAAGCTGAGGTTTAAGAGAGTAAGGCAGATGGTCTGGAGCAATAGTACAGTGGGTAGGACGTCCCCCGAGCACTGCCAGGAGTAATTACTGAGTGACCTGCAGAAGACCCAAAAAGGAGAGGGGGGAAGGTGATGAGAGAAAGGGAGAGAGAGAGAGAGAGAGAGAGAGAGAGAGAGAGAGAGAGAGAGAGAGAGAGAGAGAGAGAGAGAGAGAGAGAGAGAGAGGAGGCAGGGGCTGAGGTTTGGAAAGCCCTGAAACAGAAGAAAAGGGGCAAAGGGCCGAAGGAGGTAGAAATAAGGGCACATGTCACCTTCCTGTAGCAGTTTCTCCTGGAAGCTCCCTCTTGGCAGGGGGCCTCTGCAGAGCTCAAGTGTAGGGTTTTCCTCCCCAGGAGAGCTTCTCCCATGGACCCTGTTATGCCAACAGGCTTGGCGGACCGTGAGTTGCCAAAACTTGCCAAAACAGCGCATGCATTCCTGGGCCACAGACCCGGCCAGGCCTCAGTGCTGTGCACAGACAGGAACATGGAACATGCCTGCTATGAGGAGGGGCTGGACATGATGGATCTGGAAGGGACCCCTCCCAGACCTGGTCTCTAGCCTGCTGGCCCTCCCCATTGTACCTGGGACCTTCACTTGCTTCGTGGGGCAGGAAGTGAAGATAAGGATAAGGAGGAAGGATCACCTTCAGAGCAGGGGCCCTTCATAAAGATTCACTTATTTGGGGCCAGAAAGATAGAACAGCGGGCTGCCTTTCATGCAGCCAACCTGGGTTCTATCCCCGGCATCCCATAGAGTCGCCCGAGCCCCACCAGGAATAATCCCCTGAGTGCAGAGTCAGGAGTAAGTCCTGAGCACCACCAAGTGTGGCCCAAAAGGGGGAAAAATCACTAATGAATTCAACCCCAACCCCCTCCCCTGAAGTGACTATCCCCGAAGGAAAGCCAGGGTGAAGCTGGACTGATTTCTCCAGGGTGAGGTGGCTGAAACCAGGATTTAAACTCAATCCCTTGCACTCTGAGCCTGGTTCTCAGTTCTGGTACATGCCCTCCACTCCCAACCTGGATGTGGGTGGGGCAGCTGTGTACCCAACAGCAGCAAAAGGTGGGGTCTCTAAGCCCTCAGAGGTGACAGCCCCCACCAGGAAAGCAGGGATGCTCCTGGGGGCTGTGCTCTGCAGGACTCTGGAGTTGTTCTCTTTCCTTCCTTCCTTCCTTCCTTCCTTCCTTCCTTCCTTCCTTCCTTCCTTCCTTCCTTCCTTCCTTCCTTCCTTCCTTCCTTCCTTCCTTCCTTCCTTCCTTCCCTTTCTCTCTCCTTTCTTTCTTTCTTTCTTTCTTTCTTTCTTTCTTCTCTTTCTTTCTTTCTTTCTTTCTTTCTTCTTCTTTCTTTCTTTCTTTCTTTCTTTCTTTCTTTCTGTCTTTCTTTCTGTCTTTCTTTGTGCCAGGGATTACTCCTGGCTCTATACTCAGGGATAGCTCCTGGCAGTGCTAAGGGATCATTTGTGGTGCCAGGGATTGAACCCAGGTCTGCTGTGAGCAAGGCAAGCACCCTGCCCACTGTACGATTGCTCTGCCTCCAGGACACTCAAGTATCAGGGCCATGCCAGGCTCAGAAGGGTAGACCCTGCCTCCAGCACAGGATCCATATGGAAAGGCTACTTAGGAGCTGCTGCTTTCACCAGACTGGCTGGAGTTGTTAAGAAAGAACCCACTGGCCCGGAGAGATCATCTAGCAAGTAAGGCCTTGCATGAGCCTGTTCCCAAGCTGCACCAGGAGTTCAGCTGGGTGTGGCCCCAAAATAAAATGAAATAAACACCATCCAGAGGGCTGGTGGCTCCCGGCAGAGTGCCCGCCTTGCAGGTGTAACACCCTAGTCTTGATCCCTGCCTGGCACTGCAAAAAAGAAAAAGAAAAAAGGAAAAGCATGCAAGTGCTTCAAATAGCACGACCTAACACACAGTTAATATTACAGGAATAACACAGAATGAAACGCAAAATTCCAGAGAGGAAAACATCTCCCCACCCAGCTTTCCCATGTGGACACTTTCCCACAGGCCTCTCCTGAGCTGTGTGGGTCTTTGCGCACACCTGAGTGTTCTAGAACCATCCCAAGACCTCAGAAGTGGGGGACCCAGGGAGGCTTCCTTGGGTTGAAAAAAAGGGGGGGTGGTTGGGGTTGTTTAGTTGTGGGCCCTAAGGAAAAGGAAGTTCTGACTGTGAAAAATGAAAGTTCTCCCTGGAGGAGTGGGAAGAAGCAGAGGGAGGCCGGAGCATGGTTCCCTGGGGACCCCAGACAGGAGGCGCTCGGGGGAGCCCCCTGGAGTCAGAAGGAGAGAAGAGACAAAGATCTCCTGCTTCCTTTGACTTTTTTTAAAATTAATTTATTCTTTTATTGAATCACCATGTGGAAAGTTACAAAGCTTTCAGGTGTAAGTCTCAGTTATACAGTGCTCAAACACCCATCCCTTCACCAGTGCACATATTCCACCACCAAGAATCACAGTATACCTCCCCGCCACCTCCCTTCCTTTGACTTTTGAGACGAAAACTGGCTGTGTTTCCTAGGTAAGTCACTTACCCTCTCTGTGGCCAATTGGGTGATTGTAACAGTTGCAGAGCATCTGTTATCCAGGAGTTGGGGAAGGAAGGAATGGGCAGAGCCACCTCCATTATAGGAATGCTGAGACTGGGACAGCCACAGAGCTGTCCCGATGCAGGACAGGGACCAGTCTTTGATAACGCACACTGGCTGGTCCTAGTCATAGACAGGTTGCCACAGGGGAGGGACTGTGATCTAAAGCCACGCAGCTGGCTCTGCTGGTCCTGGAGCTCCCCTGCGCCCCCTCCCCCAGTGCTAGCAGCTGTCCATGCTCCCTGCAGCCATAGGAGAGCACCCGCTCTTGCTGTCTGAGATGCCTGTCTTTTTATTTGGTGACTGGTGGTGCTCAGGGCTGACTCCTGGCTCTGTGCTCAGGGATCACTCCTAGCAGGGCTCATGAACCACATGAGGACCCAACCTGGGTGAGTCGCATGCAAAGAGACTGTGTACTGTCGGTACTAACTGCACGATTGCTCATGCCCCAGAGCTTTTATGTCGTTGTGAGGGAAGGGGAGGCTGCCTGCCTCCAGGAGCGGCTCAGAGAAGGCTTGGAAGTGGTGGTTGCATGCAGAGCCTGCCACCCTCCCGCCTCTCTGCAGTGCTCCCAGCCAGGCATGCCCCAGCTCACTTTCCATTCTCAAGTGCTCAAAAGTGTGCAGGAGATCAAAAACCCCAGCTACTAGTTAGGATTACATCCACTGCAAGTGACAAAAAAAAATCCCTAAATAGAAAATGACTTCAGTGAGAGAGAAGATTATTTGCCCCTCAAATGACCTAAGTCTTGAGTTCAAGTGGTTCAAGACAGGATCACTGAGCCATATGTGGCCATCCAGCACTTGCCATGTTACTGATGTTTACCAACATGCGTTAAGTGACCAGGATAACACCAATTCAAAGATTTCCTGTGAAAAGCATATAGCCTGCCATTAATTTTCTTTCCTTTTTTTTTTTAATTTTTTGGGTCACATCCAGCAATGCTCAGGGGTTACTCCTGCACTCAGGAGTTACTACTGGCGGTGCTTGGGGGACCATATGGGATGCCGAGAATTGAACCTGGGTTAGCTGTGTGCAAGGCAAATGCCCTACCTGCTGTACTCTTGCTCCAGCCCCCTGCCACTAATTTTAAACTGATCACATGACAAATGATCATGTTTTAAATAGAATTTAAATAGACTGTACTGTCGACATTAATCTCTCTCCATTAATTCTCATTTTTTAAAAGTGGCTACTTTGGGGGCTGGAGTGATAGGACAGTAGGTAGGGCATTTGCCTTGCATGTGGTCAATTGGGTTCAATCCTCGGCATCCCATATGGTCCTCTGAGCACTGCCAGAAGTAATTTCTTAGTGCAGAGCCAGGAGTAACCCCTGAGCATTGCCAGGTAGGCCCCCTCTTCCACCTCAAAAGAATGTGACCTTTTGCATGTTTGTTTGGTCTTTATTTCGACAGGTGGGAGGAGGGTAAGGAGAGTTAGGCCATACCCAGCGATACTTGACTCCTATTGGTGTTCAGGGGACCCTATTTGGTGCTGGGGATCATTGAACCAGGCTGGCCACATGCGAGGCAGTTGCCTTACATCTACTGTCTCTATCTCTCTCATCACATTTTTTGTCCTTTCAACTTTATTGACCAGCTGCTCATGGTGTCATCTCCATGACCATGATGGGGGTCAAGAATATCACTTTTCATACAATCGAAACAACATCTGCACATGTATGTTCATCGCAGCACTGTTTACAATAGCCAGAATCTGGAAAAAACCCGAATGCCCCAAAACGGATGACTGGTTGAGGAAACTTTGGTACATCTATACAATGGAATACTATGCAGCTGTTAGAAAAAAGGAGGTCAAGAATTTTGTAGTCAAGTGGATGGGCATGAAAAGTTTCATGCTGAGTGAAATGAGTCAGAAAGAGAGAGACAGACATAGAAAGATTGCACTCATCTATGGTATATAGAATAACAGAGTGGGAGACTAACACCCAAGAACTGTAGAAATAAGTACCAGGAGGTTGACTCCATGGCTTCGAGGCTGGCCTCACGTTCCGGGGAAAGGTCAACTCAGAGAAGCGATCACCAACTACATTGTAGTCGAAGGCCATGTGGGGGAAGGGAGTTGCGGGCTGAATGAGGGCTAGAGACTGAGCACAGCGGCCACTCAACACCTTTATTGCAAACCACAACAGCTAATTAGAGAGCGAAAACAGAAGGGAATGCCTTGCCACAGTGGCAGGGTGGGGTGGGGGGGAGATGGGATTGGGGAGGGTGGGAGGGACACTGGGTTTACGGGTGGTGGAGAATGGGCACTGGTGAAGGGATGGGTTCCCAAACTTTGTATGAGGGAAGTATAAGCACAAAAGTGTATAAATCTGTAACTGTACCCTCACGGTGATTCTCTAATTAAAAATAAATAAATTAAAAAAAAAAAAAGAATATCACTTTTCAAAGATGAGCTTTCAAATCAGAATAACGTGTGAGTTTGTTTAATAGCACTGGAGCAATCTCAGTTTCTTAACTTTGATAAATGTACACAGTAATCCAAGACTAGGTTAACAATGGAGAACTGGGCGAAAGGTGTTCAGGAGTTCTCTGTATTATGTTAACATTATTCAAAATATTTTTTAAAGATTTTTTTTCTAATTAAGGGACAGAGCAATAGTACAGCAGCTAGGGCACTTACCTTGCATGTGGCCAATGGGGTTCTGTCACTGTCATCCCATATGGTCCCCTGAACCCCACCTGAAGTCTCTGAGCTCAGAAACATGAACAAGTCCTGAACACCCCTAGGTGTTGTCCCCAAACAAAGAAACAAAAAACTCAAATAGTCCAGTCAACATATGTAGCCTGGGAGGTTTGGTTTTCCTAAAGCAAAGTTTGTCTACCCCATGGTCATTTATCATTTTCCCAAACAGCCCAGACTGGTGGATATCTGCGAACAACAATCTCCAGCCTGAAGCAGTTTCCCAGTCCTGAGCTGGTGCATTCTGTTCCCTAACCATTTAGTTCTCACAGTGGTCCTATAAGGCAGTGATGTGCCCATTTTACAGATGAGATGATGGAGACCCGAGAGACCAGGCAACTCAGTAGGAATATATGATTCATGAAAAGAAGCTGGAATTTGAAACCTGGTTCCTCCACCTCGAAAGATCCCACTGCTGCCCCCCATTTTTCATCTCCTCCTCCTCAGATTCTCCTCCCCTCTCTCTTTGGACATCCTCCTTCCGATCAGGGCTGCCCTGCTGTCCTCCTGCCCTGCATTCAGAGAGCAGCGCCCTGGGCGGGGTCAGCCATATGCTCTTTGGCACAGAGCCTGCCCTGCAGGAACCCAGCAGGCATCCTATTATCTGCCACCCCTCCTTGTGCAAACTTCCCCACTGTAAGCCAGCCTCTGCAGGAAAGGCCGCATACACCGAGCATCTCAGGGTGGGGTAGGGGTTGCTGTTACAGAGAAATGAGGGGAGCGATGAGGAGGATGAGAGCCCCTCCCCAGTGGCACAGCCACTGAAACTGCTCATTCGTGATCCCATTTTCCTTGGCATTACTGGTGCCCGCTCGAGCAAATCGACGAGCAACTGGATGACAGTGATACAGTGATGTTCTAGTGAGAGGCTCCAGGGTTCAGCCCTTGTACACACTCGCATAGCTGGAGGGTGGTGGGGCCAGGAGGGGCCCTGTGCTGTCTGGCTTGGAAGTCCCTTCCCCTGTCCACTCAGCCAGTCTGGAAGAAGAATGTCGAGCTGGGTCAGTGCTTCGCCCAAGGTTGATGAGACAGGTATGAAAGCCTCAGCGCCTACAAGCTTGAAGCAAGACTCAGACATAACCGGCTGGCGGCTGGAAAAAGAGTTTGGTGAGCAAGATGATTGCCTTACATGTGACCGGCCTGGGTTCAGTCCGAGGCACCTCATACCGTCCCACTGACAGGAAGGACAGCTAGGCAGAGAGCAGGGGTGAGCTTTTGCCCAGTTGGGTGTGCACACCCCGCCTCCACACTCCCATATTGCCACAAGTAAAATCAGACTCAGCCAATTTTCTATTTCTGTGTGCAGGCCATGCTTGGGGAACCCATGTAGTGCCAAGGAAACAGGAGCTCCAATCTTCGGAGTGGTTTTCCTGCAGCTGTTAGGAGAGATGAAGTCATGAAATTTGATTATAAATGGATAAACATGGAGAGTATCATGCTAAGTGAAATGAGCCAGAAAGAGAGGAACAGACATAGAGGGACTGCACTCATTTGTGGAGTGTAGGGTAGCATCACATGAGGCTGACACCCAAGGACTGTAGATACAAGGGCCAGGGGGATTGTCCCATAGCTGAAGACTGCTTCATGAGCGGAGGAGAGAAGGCAGATGGAATAGAGAAGAGATCACTAAGAAAATGATGGCTGGAGGAACCAGTGGGATGGGAGATGCATGCCGAAAGTAGATAATGGAACAAACATGATTACCTCTCAGTATCTGTGTTGCAAACTATGATGCCCAAAAGTAGAGAGAGAGTATGGGGAATATTGTCTGCCTTAGAGGCAGGGGGAGGGTGGGAAAGGGGGGCATACCGGGGATAATGGTGGTGGGGAATGTGCACTGGTGGAGGGATGGGTGTTTGATCATTGTGAGATTGTAACCCAAACATGAAAGCTTGTAACTATCTCACGGTGATTCAATAAAATTAAAAAAAAAAGAGCTTGAACAGTTAAAAGAAAAAAGAACTTTCTTACCCTTTCCTTCTCTTTAAGGAGCTGGCGCCCTGCCTTTACACACTGCAGTCTCCTGCCTGTGGGCCCCTCTTATCTCCTCATTCATCCCATTCCTGGAAAGAGAATGAAAGAAACCTTGCATCTCCCAGTAATCCTTCCTGAAATCTACCGAGACCAAGCGACACTTTCTTTTATTTTAGAATGTGTACACGAGACTATACATGTGAACCCCATTATAACCACACTGCCGAAACAATAATACATTTCTTTAAAATGAAATAAACCTTTAAGATCAACTCAATAAAATTGAAAGGAATGAGAGGGCACAGAAGCCAGGGATGTTTGAAATCTGGAAGAAAGCAGATGGCCAGTCCAGAGCAATGATGCAGTGGGGAAGGTCCTTGCTTTGCATGCGCCTGGCCCGGATTCAATCCCCAATTCGATCTCCATTCGATCAGAAATCAGATGGAGGAAAGATCAGGAGAGAGAGAGGCAGAACCAGAAGGGAGAAAAGTCTAGGAGCACCTCCCAGCTTTGTGTCACCAGGACCCAGAGGCAGTGCTGGTCCTCCAGGCGGGGCTGGGAGAGAGGACCAGTGGGAATCCAACTGGAAGAGTGAAGCTTCCTAGTCCCCAGGTATGAAGGGGCATGACTGCCACCCAGAGCACGTGCACTATTGGAGTGATATCCTTTCTATTTGAGGGGTTGGGATCTACCAAAAGGTGCCCAGGTCCCCTCCTGGTAAATTCCAGCTACTCTCAATGTGAGGGCCGGAGGATGCAGTGCCCCTTGGTCTTGGGGTGCAGGGAGGTGCTCAGGAGCCTCCACGGACACGCCCAGGGCTACTCCAGACTTTCCAGGACTGCACCTTCGATGGCTGGGGTGTCACGATGTGGGGCCGGAGATCAAGCTGTAGGCTCAAGGTACAGACCCTAACCCCCACATGATCTCTCTGGCCCCATCTATTGTTCGAATGAAAGCTTTCGTTTAATTTTTTTTTATTTTTCTAAATTATTTTTTTTATTAGTGAATCACCATGAGTTACAGTTACAAACCTGTGAACTTTCATGTTTGCATTTTGTTTATATCCGTCCACCAGTGCCCAGTCCCCTCCACCAATGTTCCCAGTATCCCTCCCACCCTCCCACCCCATCCCCGCCCCACCCCACCTCTGTGGCAGGGCATTCCCCCTTGTTCTCTCTCTCTCCTTTTGGGTGTTGTGGTTTGCAACAGAGGCACTACGTGGCCATCGTGTTTGGTCTGTATTCTATTTTCAGAGTGCATCTCCCATCCCGTGTGGGTCCTCAAACCACACTTTACCTGGTGTTCCCTTCTCTATGCGAGCTGCCCCTTCCTCCAGCGTGTGGGGCCAGCTTCCAAGCCTTGGAGCCAACCTCCTGGTACTTATCTCTACTATTCTTGGCTGTTAGTCTCCTATTCTGTTATTTTATTTTATATTCCACAGATGAGTGCAATCTTTCTATGTCTGTCTCTTTCTTTCTGACTCATTTCACTTGGCATGATACTTTCCATGTTGATCCACTTATATGCAAATTTCATGACTTCATTTTTTTTTTTTTTGCTTTGTGGGTCACACCCGGCAATGCACAGGGTTACTCCTGGCTCATGCACTCAGGAATTACTCCTGGCGGTATTCCGGGGACCATATGAGATGCTGGGAATCGAACCCCGGTTGGCCACGTGCAAGGCAAACACCCTACCTGCTGTGCTGTCGCTCCAGCCCCGCGACTTCATCTTTTCTAACAGCAGCATAGTATTCCATTGTGTAGATGTACCAAAGTTTCTTTAACCAGTCATCTGTTCTCAGGAACTTGGGTCTTTTTCCAGATTCTGGCAATTGTAAAGAGTGCTGCAATGAACATTCGAGTGCAGATGTCATTTCGACTGTACCTTTTTGCCTCTCTGGGATATACTCCCAGGAGTGGTATTGCTGGGTCAAATGGGAGCTCAATTTATAATTTTTTGAGAAGCAACCGTACTGTTTTCCAAAAGGGCTGAACCAGTCGGCATTCCCACCAGCAGTGTAGAAGGGTCCCCTTCCCCCCACATTCACGCCAACAGCGGTTTCGTTTAATTGTTTTCCCCTGCACAGCGATTATCAAAGGTCAGCACGATCCCAAGTTGCCTTTGGACCATTATGCTAATAATTCTCAAATGCCCAGTGCAGTTTCCTGTATTTTCCTGGGAAACGATTTCAGCAAGGGTGGCTCCCCCTGGGGCTTAATAAGACAAAGGAGCAGTGCCTTTGTGCCCAGCCTCGACAGGCACAGCAGAAGAAGCAGGTGTATTTTCTTTCTCTTTCTTTCTTCTTCCCCCCCATCCCTCTTACCCACCCCTCCACATACACACCTGGAGGTACTCGGGGCTTACTCCGATTCTGTGCTCAGGGATCTCTCTGAGTTGGGTCTGGGGGGCCATATGGGGTGCCAGGGAGCAAACCTGAGTCAGCTCTGTACAAGACAAGCCCCTGTCCTCTCTCCTAGTCTTGCATTTTCTGAGGATCTGGCAGGGGACCCGGGTGGAGGGCCCCCACCTGTGCTGCTCCTCCCACTCCTTGTGCTGGAGCCCGCCTGCTGTCCATGCACTGCCCGGACTCCTGGGAACTGTCCTGCAGCAGGACCTTGGCTGGCAGGGGGACTGGGAGACGGTGGCCCCAGAGTCCCAAGCTGGGAATCCCGGGGTGCGCCCTGCACGCTAAGGCAAGTTTGGTGATGCCATGTGAAAATGGTCAGCAGCAGCCCCTCTGCCACACCCCGTGGGCACTGGGAGGAGAGGCCACGGGAGAGCCCGGGGGATTGTGGGAGGAAGTCTGTCCTGCAGCTGCCAGGGGTGCCTACAGGAATTCTCAGGGGCAGGGGCACCCTCTGAAAAGGGCAAGCAAGTGTGTGCTTAAATACTTCACTTTGCAGTCTCGACCCTCTCTCCAGCCCTAGCTCTGAGCCCGCAGCCAGTGGGAATGTCCCAACCTCATTTCTGAGCATGACGTGAGAGGAAGTTGCTGGAAGAATGTGACAAGGGGGACTCCCCAGTGAAAGGATCCAGCTGTTGTCTGGGAGCTGGGTCGTGTCCTCTCCCGCGTGCTGAGCTGCTAATCCACCGCACTTTTCCTGCATCTGTGAGCTTGGGAATCATCACAGCAGAGAGTGAGATGGGCTCAGCAAAAGGGTTGGAGGCCAATTCCCTGGGGGGAGAGACCTCTAAGGGCTGGGGCTCATGCCTGGCATGCAGAGGCTACAAGTTCCATCCCCAGCACCACATGGTCCCCCAAGCACAACCGTGGAGCCCCCCCAACCCATCTCCCCACAAAGAGAGATCAAACCACACACATACATGGGTACAGGGGACTTAGACGTGGAATAACTGAGGGAAGGAGTGCCCAGAGAGAGGAACTACTGAGAAATCTCTCGGCGTCGGTGTTGACTGCACTGGAGCTTAGGGTGGAATAGAGGGGTCCGTGGCCTTGGAGGGACCCTCGTATGAACTGTGTATGTGTGCATTTACCCAGGGCCGCTGCCTTTGTTCCATGGTCTGCACTGTCTGCAAGACAGGATGTATTGACCAGTGGAGCTCTAGTCCCACTTATGCCCTTTGCCAAATCAGGTAGTCTCTGGGAATGGAATGACAGGACTGCCACCCAGAGCAAGAGAACTACCTGCTCGCCAATTCCTGTGTCATGGGCTGTGCGCACCCAGAACCAAACGTGCTCTCATGGGTTTCTATTCTGTATTTCTGAGCGTCAGCTTATTGCCTATTACTATGCCAGCTTCCTTCATAGCCTGTGCCTCAGATTTCTTCCTCTTCAGCCCACCTTTGCCTGAGTAACTTTCTTGAATCCATGCAGCTCCAAGTCACCTTCTCCAGGAAGCCTTCCCTATTCCCGAGTAGTACAGATATCCTGCTCCTACACTCTGAGCTCTACAGCAGCCTCAGGCCATCACCCCCTAACTCAGACTCAGACTCCAGGAAGGTCCAGGCCCACCAAGAAAGGAGTTTGGACTTTGGAGTAACAGGCCTGCCTTAAAATCCTTCGTTACTGTTTAGCTATGGAACCTTGATTAGCCTCTTAAACGCACTAGCTTAGGCTCCTATATGTGTAAAAGGGGACTTACTGCCCAGGGAAGTTTTGAAGAGTAACTGGAATACTGCCATGATGTGCCAGGCATGGTGCCAAACACATAGTAGCTGCTCAGTCCATCTTTGCTCTCTCCCTTGGGTTCTGTCCAGTGCAACAAGTGTATATTGGAATCCCTGTTGCCTGCTAGGCCCGGGCAGATAGCAGAGAGAGATAGCCCCGGCCCCACATTTGGTCAGAGTCTGCTAAGTCATCCCCTGGACACACACAGCCCCTCACAGAACCATTTCTTCCCATCTTGTGATGACCATATCTGTGGGTATAGCAGGCGGGGTGGTGAGTTGTGGATGCCTTTTAGAGTCGACACTACTTCTGCCTTTCCCCATGTCCAAAAATGTTGGCTTCTGACATTTTACCACTGAGTGCCTCTCCAGGACTTGTCTTTGCTACCATGTCCCCGTGGTAAGGGGAAAGGATCAGTGGACAAGGAGCAGCTCAGAGATTGGTATGTGGGGTAAGAAGGCTTGGCACCCTTGCCCCAATCAGGACAACTCCACAGGGCCATCCCAACATCTGCATTGCAGTTCAACTGTCCGTTCCATGTGGCCATGTCCGACCCTTAGACCCATCCAACACAGATCCCATTGATCCTAATGATGCTCCCCAGGGGACCACCATATGCCTCGCCAGCTCAGAGTCCAGTCCCGGGGCATCTGTCCTCAAATCGTGGGTGGGAGATCCACTGGAATGGAAGAAACTGGCAAGGCTCTCAGTGCCCCTATTCACCAGATCTGGGCAAATAGCTTCCTGGAGACAGTCGTTATCCCATGCCTCAGTCCATGCCTCTGATTAGATGCTGATTGAGCCATTCGTTTACGAGGATTTGCTGAGCTCTACTATCCCCCAGGTCACTATGCACAGACCCTATGTGCATAGCACCGAGGGTTGGGCAAGGGGAGGCCGACACCAGGCCCGTGGCTCTGCAGCCTGCACTGCCCACCCGCATCTCAATGCCCTGCCTTTGTCTCACCATCTGCAGGACCCCATTCCCTGGATCCCCAGGGCTCCCATGAGGTTTCTATTCTGTATTTCTTCTTGAAGAACACTTGGGAGTAACTCTTGCTCTACGGGGCAGCTCCTTGTCCTGCCAAGTGTGACCCCCAGGTCCTGAATGCCAGTCGGTGGGAAGAGGGTCTCTTTCCTCCCACCTGTGCAAGCCCCACATGAGCCCCCGTTTCCTCCTCTCCCACACTCGGTCTCCCAGTGGCCAGGAATAGGGAAACAGTTTTCATTGTCTCATCTAGAAATTCAGGAAGCCCCTGCTTAGAGTCCTTCTCCCTCTTCCCATGCTCTCATAGCATATTTGGGAACTAGAAGATGCTGCCATCAATCCGGACATGCACCTTTCTAGAGCAACAAGAGAAAATGCTAGTGGTTAAACTGGCAACTAAACTACAACAAAAAGTTTTCTAAACACTCTGTTTATCCTTGAAAGATCTTGTTTATATTTATTGAGGCAACTCTCTCTCGGAAACATTAAAAATAAACACACACACGTACACACACACAAGAGGGGGCCAGAGAGATAGTACAGCTCGTAGGGACATTTGTCTTACATGTAACCAAGCTGGAGTTTGATCCCCAGTGTCTTATATGGTCCCCTGAGCAGGAGTGACTCCTGAGTGCAGAGCCATGGGTATCCCCTAACAACCACAGGGTGTGGCCCCAAAACAAAACAAACAAAAATCACAAAAGCAAAATAAATCAGTTTATTCACTGATGCCCATATTATAATTCATATATAACTTTGGATCCCTTATGAAATCAGAGCTGTCTGTATTGTAGGTTCTGCACCCATCCTTTAGTGGCCTTGGGAAATACTGGGGGCAGCTGTATTTGTGAACAGTGTCCCAACACTGGCTTTTCTTCCAAGTCATTATGCTCTATCCACATCCTGTTGTTGGAGATGCTTATTCTGCCTCAGAGGAAAGTTTCAGGGAATGCCAGCCATGTTTTCACTCTGTTACAGAGCTGCCAACAGACAGAAAACCATCACCAGCTGTCAAAAGCATCCTGGTTCTGGAGACATGAATACATTGTGGGTCTTAGATTTAATGAAGTATGCAACTCATTACAACTTTGAACTCATCATCTTAAGCTCAGATTTTTTTTTAATGTAGGAGTACTGCTATTTATTCAGCCACTGATTAAGCTGATTGAAGCAAGCATAAATTCCACCATTACTTTTTCTTTAATTTCTAAATTTTACTTTCATAAAATTTTTCACAGTAATTGATTACATTCAACATTTCAACACCAACCCCACCACTATTACACCTTCCCACCACCATTATTTTGAATGTTCCCACCATCAACATAGGTAGATGCTAAATAATCTTATAAATAGGTAGATGCTTGTTATGAATAGTATGAGATGTTGTGCATCCATGAAAGTGGTGTGCTCCTGGAATTCTAAAATTTTTAAAAATATTTGGGATCTGGAGGCATCTATGTGGCGTGCTGCTATCTTCCAAGATTCACTTGTGAGTCTGAATCATGGCCATTAATGCACTTATATGGCACCCAGAGACAGTTCTTGGGCATCACTGCCAGAAAACCAGAAGGGCAGGGAGATGGGGAAAGGTCATCCACCCCGACTCCTGAAGCCGGGAATTTTTAGTTATTACTCCCGCATACCTGGGGTTTTCATGGATTAAATCTCATTCATGGGGGGGTCTTGGAACTAGTGTGAAGGTCAGTTGTGAGCATGGTGGTGATTGAGTTCTGGAGGTTTGCAGCTACCAGGGATCATTTGGGGCAAGCGGAGGGACACACACACCCTAATTTGAGGTGCCCTGGTGAAATCAGCCTGGCTCGGGGCGGGGAGACGTCTCTGTGATGTATTTCTCTTTTCCAAGAGAGACTCTGAATCATGGTTGGTAATGGGCTTAAGTGGCCTGATTTTGATCTTTCAAGATTTATTTATGGGTCTCTGAAGCAAGGCCAATAAATGAGCTGGTATATCTGAGCTGGAGGTGGTTTGTGAGTGTGACTTCCATATACCTAACTTTTGAGGCTGGAGCGATAGTACAGCAGGTAGGGCATTTGCCTTGCACACAGCCAACCCGGATTCGATTCCCAGCATCCCATATGGTCCTCTAAGCACCACCAGGAGTAATTCCAGAGTGCATGATCCAGGAGTAACCCCTGTGCATCGCTGGGTGTGACCCAAAAAGTGGGGGAAAAACAACAACAAAAAAACCCCATATACCTAACTTTTGGCCTTTTAATTTCTTAGGAAACTTGATACGATTTTTGGGGAATCAGGCTACTGTTATACTTGCCTCGCAGGTACAGGTTGACCTGCTGGGCAGCATCATACTCCCATTAAGGTCAGATTTTTACTTTTAATTATTTTTGGTTTGGGGCTACACCTGGTGGTGCTCAGGGCTTACTTGTGACTCTGTGCTCAAGGATCACTAGTGGCAGAGCTCTGGAGACTGGAACCTGGTTCAGCCTCATGCAAAACAAGTGTCTGTCCCACTGTACTATCCAACCCCCAAGACTGGATTGATTAAACCATACTTCGAGACTTTCTTGAAGACTTGTAACCAAGTTTTCATCAGTAAGATGTTCTTATCAAAAATCCAATTCAAAAGAAACATGAAGATAGGTCAGGGAGCAATCACTCATTTTGCTGGCACTAGAGGCAACGGAAAAGTGTTTCTGAGGTTAATTGGTGTATTAGGCTAATTAACCAGCACTATTCCCGAGGACACCACTTACACTTCCCTTTCCAGCCTTTCTAACATTTCAGCGGGTGATAAATTTATTTCTTCCCCAACTAATTAATCTTTCCCTCTTTCATTAAAAACTTTTTTTTTGGAATCACCATGAGATACACAGTTACAAAACTGTTCATGATTGGGTTTCAGTCATACGATGCTCCAATGCCCATCCCTTCACCAGTGCATATTTTTCACCACCAACCTCCCCAGTCTCCCTAACCCAATCACTCATCCCTCCCCAGCCCCTGCACTTTTCTTTTCTTCTCTCTTTCTCTCTTTCTCTCTTTCTTTCTTTCTTTCTTTCTTTCTTTCTTTCTTTCTTTCTTTCTTTCTTTCTTTCTTTCTTTCTTTCTTTCTTTCTTTCTTTCTTTCTTTCTTTCTTTCTTTCTTTCTTTCTTTCTTTCTTTCTTTCTTTCTTTCTTTCTCTCTCTCTCTCTCTCCCACCTCTATCTTGCTCTCTCTCTTTTGGGGCATTATGGTTTGCAATATAGGTATGGAAAGGTTATCATGTATAACCCTTTACCTACTCTTGGTATTCAATTCTTGTCCAGAGTGGTCATTTCCAACGATCATTGTCATATTGGCCCCTTCTCTATCCTTACTGTCCCCTCTACTCGTGGCAAGCTTCTAACAGTGGACCAGTCTTCCTGGCCCTTGTTTCCATTCCCTCTTTATTAACAAAATCTTAAGCTTGTTGGATTCCTCATTATGTGTCCAGCCTAAAAATCAAACAAACAACATTTTCCATACTATCACAGGCAAAATAAAATTTTAGCCAATGAGATATAAATAGAAGTTGGGCTAAGTTTTGGAGGAAATTTCACAGAAGGTGAAATGGCTTCAATATATCCTAAACATAATGACTCTTAGAATGGAGGTGGGGGGAGAATCGGCACCTTAAAACTAGTGCAGGGTTAAGGCACTCCCATGCAGCTGGCTGTGGTTTAATCCCCAGCACTGTGTGAGAACAAAGCCAGGAGGGACACCCAGACCCCGCTGGATATAGCCCAACCCTCCCACCAAAAAGAAACCTAGAGTTTCATTTTATTATTGTGATTGAATAGGTGCCCTAAACCACAAGGCACAGATTTAAAGGAAGTATCGTCAAAAACAGAATCACACCCTGAAGTGCCTATTTGGAATTATGAAGAGGTGACAAAAAGATGGTGGCCATATTAGCTGGAAAGGATTGCTCTAGGCAGGAACTGAGTCCTGGAAAGTGGTAAAGGGAGATCCATGAGCTTTCAGCACCTGGATCACAAAGCATAATGCCCAAAGGAAAGAGAGAGAGAAAGAGAGAGAAAGAGGGAAGGAGAGAGAGAGATCGAGAACAAAAGTGCTTGCCATAGAGGCTGGCTGGGGCTGGGGTGGAGGTGGGTGGAGGCAGTGGTGGAAGGGATATGGGGCACATCGGTGGTGGGAAATGTGCATTGGTGAAGAGACAGGTGTTGGAAAATTGCATGATTGAAACCCAATCATGAACAACTTTGTAACTCGTGGTGATACAATTAATCTTATTTTAATTTTAAAAAAGAAAACTAGTTTATAGAGAAGGGGTCAATATGACAATGATAGTTTTAAGGGGGCTGGAGCAGTAGCATAGTAGGTAGGGTGTTTGCCTTGCACACAGCAAACTTAGATTTGATCTCCAGCATCCTATATATTTGCTTGAGTATTTAATCCCTGAGTGCAGAGCCAGGAATAACCTCTGAGCACTGCCAGGTTTAACCCAAAAAGCCAAGAGAGAGGGACAGAGACAGAGAAAGAGAAAGAGACAGAAACAGAGACAGAAGAGACACAGAGGAAGAGGAGGAGGAGGAGGAGGAGGAGGAGGAGATAAAAGGAGGAGGAAGAGGAGGAGGAGGAGGAGGAGGTGGACATAAAAGGAGGAGGAAGAGGAGGAGGAGGAGGAGAAGAAATGAAAAGTGGGAGCTGGTGAAATAGCACAGTGGGTAAGGTGTTTGCCTTGCATGCAGCCAACCCGGGTTCGATTCCCAGCATCCCATATTGTTCCTTGAGCACCGCCAGGGGGTAATTCCTGAGTGCAGAGCCAGGAGTAACCCCTGTGCATTGCCAGGTGTGACCCAAAAAGAAAAAAAAAAGAAATGAAAAGTGTAGAATAGGAAAATATAGAAAGAAACCTTTGGTCTCCTGCTGTCTATTGATAACACTCCAAGTAATGGAAAATATTCTTTTAACTCTGTTCACAGTATTGCCTCCACAGCCCCGCCAATGGCAGGAGTTCCTGGGTACAAACTGCTAGTGCTTTTGTTGGTAATGTTAGCATTATCTAATATAAATATTTGACAAGCTAGGCCCTGAGCCTACTAACTTGCTTTTCATTTTTTTGCAGGTAAATTTTCAATTACCTAATCACTGATTTTTGTTTTATTTTGTATGTGTAATATTTGCCATGAGTAGTAATTAATGCTTTTTAACTGTGTAAGGTAATGCATACAGTCATGATCTTGATCTTGCACCTCGCATCATTCCCCTATGCATCTGTATGTCAAACCATCCTAGCATACCCTTTAAACACATCCACTTAGATCTGTCAACTATTCATCAGTGAGATTAGAGGTGAACAGGAATGAAGGTACATATTATTAACACCCATGCATATAATTCAACAAGTGTTAATTCTCCTCTTGTTTGATTTATGTCCTTCTTGGCTCCCTCAGATGTTGGTTTTATTTTCTTGAAGTTCTTGTATCTTAATTTTTAACTTAGTTTTAAATTTGGGGCCATACTGGACAGTGTTCAGGGTTACTTCTGGCTCTCTGTTCAGGGGTCACACCTGGCAGGGCTCAGGGGGCACCATATGGAATGCAAGAGATTGAACCTGGGTAGGTTGCATGCAAAGAAAGCAACTCACCTTTGGTTCTATCACTCTGGCCCCTATTGTCTCTTACTTTTAATTGGAAAACCCCCTTTTTGTGAAGTCTGAAATTGTTATAAATTGCTTTGCTGACCAAGACCAGAGTGATAGTACAAATAGGTAGGGTGTGTGCCTTGCATGCCACTGACCCACTTCAATCCCTGGCACCGTCTATGATCCCCTGCCAGGAACGATCTCTAAGTGCAGAGTCAGGAGTAAGCCCTGAGCTCCGCCAGGTGTGGGCCAAACTTTCCTCCCCTCCTCAGCTTCAATGAGCTTTGCCAATTAAATACTCATTGTTGAATATTTGTTTCCAACTGCCACTTAAATATTATATTATATTCTGCCGAGTTTTGAAGATCAGTAAATTTAGACAGATAGATATAGATATATATGTACACACATATATGTGTATATGTAAAATATATATATAATGTTTGTATGTTTATGTATCTGTGTGTTTGTGTATGTGTAAAAGTTCTCCATGCTTCCATGTGTTAACCCTCCTAAATTTTAGGAATCTTCTCATTTATTAATGTCTCCCACAGAACAAGATGCCAGGCTCTAGTGTGAAGCACGGGATCCTCTGCTCCTCCTGGGAAGGCAAGCCACCCTTCTGGAACATTCCGAGCTCTCACATTACTGGTGCCCACTTGAGCAAATCGATGAACAAAGGGAGGACAGTGCTACAGGGCTACAACCCCAAGTGAGAAACCCTCTATTCTGTTATAGCCCAAACTCTAAACTGACTTGAGGGTCTGGTCATTAGGAATCTTGTAGAGTTGAACATAACTGCTCCCATTCACTTGCTGAGAAGTGATGCCATCCTAATAGGGCATAAGAACATTAACTCCCAGTTTTTTTAGTCCAGTGAGAAATTTCAGCCAGAGGACAGACAGTCAACTTGGGTCACAGTAAGGTTGTTACTTCCCACTAAATTTACTATTTTATTTTTTTTATTTGGGAGCCACACCTAATGGTGCATAGGTTTTACTCTGGCTCTGTGCTCAGGGAGCACTCCTGATGTAGCTTTGAAGACTTTTTGTGGTTTGAACCCTGTAATATCTCTCTGGCCACTGAAAACCTTAACACAAAATACAGAAATATGTAGTGAAAATTAACTTTGAGAACAGCCACATGCAGGGAGGTGGTTAAATCTGGTTTAACCAATATGTTAAACCATATTTTCCTTATGTTAATAAAAAAAAACTCAAGTTGTAGAAGAATTTTTTTATTTATTAAAAAATGTGCAAAACCAGGTCAAATTAAACAATATATTGCTAAGTGATTTTGGGGGAGAATGGGAGGCTCACACAGCAGTGCTCAGGGGTTATTCCTGGCTCTGCACTCAGGAATCACTCCTAGTAGTTCCCAGGGGACCATACGTGGCAAACACCTTCCCTGCTACACTAACTCCCCAGCACCTGTAAGGAGATATTTAAGTAAGCACACAATCAGGATTGTGGGTGCCAGTGTGTATCAGGGGACTTAGGGGGCTCATTTTCTGTTTTATAATGTCTTTGTATATTATGTACATTTTATGAAATGCATGACATATTTTACAACTAAAAAAAAAGCCTTGGTGATGTGGGAAGCAAGTTACTGGGCTACAGTTACTCCCAGACTTGACAGGTACTCACCCCTGAACCAGAGGAATATACCTATGAATAGACTGTTATTATATATATGTATATATATATACACACACACACATATATATTAGAAATAAAATCCTAACACCTAACACTGAGGTCTTGCTTACCAGATAATTTGTCCTTTTAAGAAAATTTTTCATAAAGTTGTTCACAATAATGGATTACATTCAATATTTCAACACCAGTCCCACCACCATCACACCTTCCCACCACCATTATTTTGAATTTCCCACCACCACCCAAACCTGCCGAACAGGCAGATGCTAGATAACTTATTTGTATTGCCTGCTATGAATAGCATAGGATGTCGTGTGGCTGCAAAAACGGCCACACGCTCCTAGAAATCTAAAATTTTAGATAATTAGGGTCTGGAGAAATCTCTGCAATGAGCCACTCAATTCCAAGATTTTTTTGTGTGTCTCTGGATCATCTACGTTAATGAGCTTAAGTGGTTGCTGGAGGCAGCTCGTGGGTGTGACATCTAGGGTCCCATGGAAGCAGGGAGATGGGAAGGGCTGGCCCATCCCCTATCCCATGAGGCCTGGAGTTTGCTGTCACTAATCCAGAGTACCTGGGTTTTCCTTGGGTTCTGGAAGTTGGTGGCCACCAGGATTCCTTGGGGGTAGGTGGAGGGACGAGGCCTGCCCCCGTTTGAGGCATCCCTGTGAGATCAGCCTGGCACAAAGTCCAGAGGCATCTCTGCAGTGAGCTGCTAGGTTCTGAGATTCTTTTGTGGGTCTCTGATTTGTCCTTTAGTTTTGGGTCCCTCACAAGTCATCTTACCCCGCTGGATAGAACTGAACACCATGCAGGGAACGTCGACTCTGAGCAGGACAGGCTGGGCACTGCCTGGATGGGAAGAACGGGAGAGGGAGGCAGATAGCCTGAGGAGGGCATTAGGGTGAAGACTGTTAAATACATCCCATTTACACATGCCCTTTCTTCCTCGGTAACCGACTACAGTAACAACTACTATGTTTAGCAGACTTTCTAATAAATGGGGTGATCATATGACCATCTTAAAATCTAACTCAAGAAGCAACTACCTTTCTACCCTTGTGCAGGTCTTTTTCCTGTTGCCTGGATCATAGAGATGAGTGTTGGAAAAGCAGCAAATATTTTATGATGATAAGGTAGGTACCCTTGAGAATAAAAGCACCAATGTCTGTGTTCCTTCAAAATTTATGCATTAACAACACACACACACATGCACACACTCACTCTGTCTGTCTCTCTTTCTCTTTCCTTCCACATGCACTTCAATGAAAAGCCATGTGAAGACCGAATTGTCTGCCACGCAAGGCCCCTGAGCCAGGTGTGGCCCCAAAACAAAAATATGATGAGAGAGCCATGGGGTCTCATCAGACACAGAACTCTGCCAGAAGCTTGATTCTAGATTTTTTCAATCCCCACACACCATAAGAAAGGAAACTTTGCTTGAGACACCCAGTTTATGGCATTTTATTAGGACTATTCAATCTGACCCGGAAGAAAGTCATGTGCTAGTGATTGTTACAAAAGAGAGATTGAAAAAAATACATAATGAATTAAGGTGCCAAGAGATAAGAAAATTGATTAATAATACTTGGAGATGTCAAATGCACTTTCAAACATGTGTAAAGCGAGGCCGGTCAAAGACTAACAGCATCACAAATGATGAGACCGAATAGATTCTGGCCGGCTCCACAGATGCATACTCCATCAACCATAGCAGGAACATTTTGCAGGACACAGCTCACAGCAGATCATCAAACAAGTCTCAGCACATTTTATTTAATTAATTAATTAATTAATTTTACTTTAACACCCGGGGCTGGAGTGATAGCGCAGCGGGTAGGGCATTTGCCTTGCATGCAGCTGACCCGGGTTCGATTCCTCTGCCCTTCTCGGAGAGCCCGGCATGCTACCAAGAGTATCTTGCCCCCATGGCAGAGCCTGGAAAGCTCCCCAGGGTGTATTCAATATGCCAAAAACAGTAACAAGTCTCACAATGGAGACGTTACTGATGCCCGCTTGAGCAAATTGATGAGCAACGGGATGAGAGTGATATAGTGATTTTAACACGGGGGTGGGGTGGGGTGGGGGGGTGCTAAGAGGCCACTCCTGGCTCTGTGCTCAGGGGCCTTGCATGGTAGTGCTCAGGGGACCATACATGGTGCTGTGCAATCAAATCAAGTTTGGTTACAGCCAACCCTTAGTTTCTGAACTCTCTCTCTCTCTGGCACACAATATATTTACAATATCAGAATCATACAAGATATATTTCTCCACCATAACGGAGTTAAACTACAATTCAATAAATAGGGGAACATCTGGAATTTCACTAGTTGTGGAAATTAAATCTCCTAAGAAATATGCTTCAAGGGGCCAAATAAAGACTGCATCAAAGCAGTCACAAGGGAAATTAGACATTTGAGGTAGATGAAAATAAAAATCAACACATTGAAACTTATACCTGCTGATCAGATATCAGCAAGAATATCCAGGTCCTTATTCTCCACGGAAACATGAAATAAAAACTGAAGACTGGCTAAAGAAATTAGAGGAGTTTCTTTAGCCAGTCTACAAATCTACAGATCCACAGCAAACCACAGAAAGTGCATTTGACACCTCCAAAGTGAATGCTCAAGAGGAAAAAAGACCCAGTAGGAAAGTATAGGGTGCTTTTTGCTTTTTTCTTTCCCTCCCTCCCTCTCCTACTTCCTTTCACATTTATATTTTTGTTTTTGGGCCACTCTTGGCGGTGCTCAGGACTTACTCCTGATTCCTGACCAGCTCAGGAATCATGGGGTGCCAGGGATAAAACCCTGTTTGGCTGTGTGCAAGTGAAGAGCCCTACCCACTGTACTATCGCTCCAGCATCTCTCTCCCACCTTTCTAGAGACATTCCCTGGTATGACTTAATTCAGGGAAGCAGTGGCCTGTTTCCCAGTTTCCTCATGCAAACCAGACAGAGAAGATTCAACTATGTTTTTGACATTGTAATTCATCATGGGCCTGTGAGATCTGTGAGATTGGCCTTTATTTTTGTTTTGGGGCCATACGTGGCAGCACTCAGAACTTACTCCTGTTTCTGTGCTCAAGGGTCACTCCCGGAGGAGCTTGGGGAACCACACGCAGTGTCAGGATTCAAACCGGAGCTGACTCTGCAAGGCAAGCCCCTTAACCCTTGTACTGTCTCTCTAGCCCTGAGATTGATCTTTGTGTGGTTACTTGGAATTCAGTGACCCCGGCCTCAGTCTAGAGCAAACTGCTGAAAGCATCTAGCACAGTTTGTGAGCACTTCAAGGGGATCCAAACCGGCAAAACCCTCAGATTAGAGATTACTAACTGAGGGAGACAATAAAACAGATGAGGTTCCAAGGGAGTGAGTTGAGGATCTGAGGGAAACATAACAAAACGTTTAATGTTCTTGGGTCTGAAAAGATATAGCACAGTAGGTTAGGTACTTGCCTTGCATGAGTCCAACCTGGGTTCGATCCCTGGCACTCCATATGGTTCCTTGAGAACTTCTGAAAGTAATTTCTGAGTGCAGAGCCAGGAGTAACCCCCTCATCAAAAACTAAAAAAAATAAGAGACATAAATGAATCTTGGATGAGAGCAGCTCACTGTAGGGATGTCTCTGGAACTTGTGCCAGGCTGATTTCATAGGAGCACCTCAGACAGGAGTAGGCATTGTCTCTCCACCTGCTCCAAATAAACCCTGGTAGCTGCAAACCTCCCCAGTCGCTGCCACCCTCACGGCCAATCTTCACAGACTCATCCCCAGTCCCCTATGCAAGAGAATGAATCTACTGAAAAACCCAGGTATGCGGGACCAGTGGCTGAAAACTCCAAGCCTCAAGGAGCCAGGAACCGGCCTCCCCTTCCCACCTCCTCACCCTTCCGGGATCCTGGCAGTCACGCCCAAGAACTGCCTGCGGGTGCCATTTAAGTGCATTAACAGCCTGATCCAGAGACTCACACATGAACCTTGGAAGAGAGCAGCTTGCTGCAGAGATGTTTCTGGACCCCAATTATTTAAAATTTTAGAATTCCAGGACATCTCATACTTTTTTTTTTTTTGCTTTTTGGGTTACACTCGGGAATGCACAGGGGTTACCTCCTAGCTTTGCACTCAGGAATTAATCCTGGTGGTGCTCAGGGGACCATATGGGATGCTGAGAATCGAACCCGGGTCGGCCACGTGCAAGGCAAATGCCCTACCTGCTGTGCTATCACTCCAGCCCCATCTCATACTATTTATAACAAGCACTGTCTGTAGCATTGTCCTCCCACTGTTCATCGATTTGCTCGAGCAGGCACCAGTAACTTCTCCACTCTGAGACTTGTTACTGTTTTTGGCACATCGAATACGCCATGGGGAGCTTGCCAGGCTCTGCCGTGCGGGCAGGATACTCTCAGTAGCTTGCCAGGCTCTTCTAGAGGGACGGAGGAATCGAATCTGGGTTGGCCGCGTGCAAGGCAAATGCCCTACCTGCTGTGCTAAATTATCTTGCATCTGCCTGTGGGGCAGGCTTGAGTAGTGGTGGGAAAAATTGAAATAATGGTGGTGGGAAAGTGTAATGGTGGGGGGATTGGTGTTGAAATATTGAACATAATCAATTATTGTGAAAATTTTATGAAAATAAAATTTAAAAAAATTTTAAAAAAGGACCAATAATTGAATGTTCTGTGTTTTATATGTTATTCCATACCTCCCTCTTCCCTTTGTTGATGATGTAACAACTGGAGTTTGCATGCATGCCCAGTCAGTGCTCATAACTTTTTAGCTGTGATGTTCATTGGGAACGCATGGCAGATGGCAGGGCCACAGTGCTCACTGAGGTCTGTACCCCATTAACTCTGGCGCTGATACAGGCTCGCACTTAGTTGAGACACGTAAGTGATGGTTGTGACACTCTCCAGGGTCCCTGCAGCACCACACATATACGTGACAGAGGCTGCACTTATGACCCATGCACCTCACTTTTAGCTGAAGTGCTCACCAGGGTTCACATTCCATTTTGTGGTGCTTCCACACTTCTGGCAGCCAGAAGTCACTTGAGTACTGAGGGAAAGGAGTCACAAACACCAACACTGTTCCCAGGATGGTTGGTGCTTGTGGGACAGAGTGGGGTTGAACTTATGATCATACACTTGCAAGTTGGTGCTCTAAATCCCTGCAACTATTCCTCTGGTTCTGAAAATCAAAACATTTCAAAGTAATCATGTAAGTGGTCAAACACACACACACACACACACACACACACACACACACACACACACGTCCAAGGGAGATGCATGCCCAGAAAAGGCCTGAGAGATCTTAAACATCATGCAGATAGATTGGTGAAGGTCTTCCCTTGCTCAGAACCAGTTTTCAAAGACTGATATGGTAGTCCCAAGTTCAAATGCTCAATTTTTAGCCCCCTAAAAAGGATGTACATAGAGAAAATAAAACATATCTCATTTAAAGAAATAAATATGCCAAACCACCTGTGTTTCTTTAAACACAGGCATAGGACTTGCTACACAACTGTAACTTCTTTGTCAAATATCTTTATCAACTATCAAATAACTTTTATATTAAATAATTATAACTTAAAGTTTCAATGTCACAATTTTATTTGTCAATTAAGCCTCAGTAAAATTGGAAAAAAAACAGGATATAGCCATAAACTGTCTATAAACAATTTCTTTGATTTTTAGATTTGGGTAAATTGACAATAAAATGCTGTGGAAAAAATAAAGTAGCTATAATAAAATTTTAAAAGTGTACTTTAAATTTTAAAAGGTTACAAGAAACAAAGTATTAGAACAGACTATAATAATCAAAGATATGAAACAACTAGAAATATTATAAGGAGAAGCATGTTTATCCCAAACATTAAAGCTCTTTGTAAAAACAGCAAGAGACTTTGAAATCTCATTTTCAATAATGAATGAAACAAGCAGGTGGAATATAGATAAGAAAACAGAGGGCTTAAATAACACTACATAATAATAATATATAATAAATATATGCAGATTATCCATACCAAAGCTACACAATAACTAGTCTCTCGAGTACATCCAGAATATTCTCCAGAACAGATACTAACCTAGGCTTCAAACAAGTCTTTATAAATTCTCAAAAAGGTTGGGTTTTATAAAATATCATTGCTAGTGAAAATGGAATGGAAATAGAAGATAGTATCAGAAGGAAAACCATAAAATTTTTAGTCAAATGAGTCAAACATACACTTAAAAAAAACCTTAATGAATAAAGACTAAATCTTGTGAGAGCAATCTTCTGAGGGACCCGAAGGTTAGCTCAAGTGTTCTGCGTGATCAGTCCTAATGCCACATAGCCCCAGCACCACTAGCAGCAACACCCAAACACAGAGCCAGAAGCAGCCCTGCAAGTGCCTTCTGGTGTGGGAAAAATAAAAAAAAAAATTAAAACAACTGAAAACCTTGAGACAAGGAAAGTAAAACATAATAGACCAAAATGTATTGGACGCTTTTAAAAAATATATAATTTTCAGAGGAAAATAAACATCTTGGGATCAGAGATAGTACAAACTGTAAGGTACTGTCTTGCCTTGCCTCCCCCCAATCCTGGCTTGAATCCCCTGCATCTGTGTGGTCCTCCCAAGCTCCACCAGGGGTCACTCTTGAGCACAGCTGGAAATGACCAATGAGCACCACTGAGTGTGGCCCAACAGTGCCCCCACCAAATAACAACCTTTAGGAGGGAGGGGCCGCAGTGCTCAGTGCTCAGAGCTTAGTCCTTGACTCTGTTTAAGGATCACTTCTGGCGGTGCTGGGGGGACCATATGGCTGTGGGGGATTGAACCCTGGTCAGCTGCATGTAAGGCAACGCCCTCCCTACCCACTGCACTATCTCCTTGGCCCATAACAACCATTTTAATTTTACATACACAGCTGGTGAGTCTGGCTCTCTTGATGCAGCTGTCAACAAGGCTGTCACTCACCTCCACCGGCCTGACTGGGGCTGAGGGCTGCTCGCAGAAGGGTCTCTCAGAAGGCTGTTGGCTGGAGGCCTAGATTCCATGCCGTGGGCCTCTCTTCCTCAAGCTATGCATGTCCTTTCACACACCTGCTTGTTCCTCAGAGAACAAAGGATCCCAGAGAAAGTCAGAGGAAGTCTCTATGACCTAGTCTCAGAAATCCTACACAGCCACTTTTACTATACATGCGCTGAGTCATTAAGTCTAGCTCATGCCAGTAAAGAAATTAGATTCCAGCTCTTAAAAGGAAGAATATAAAAATTGTTGTGCACATTTTTTTTGAGCCACACCTAGCGATGCTCAGGGCTTACTACTGACTCTGCACTCAGGAATCACTTCTGATGAGCTCAGAAATTGTATGGGATGCTGGAGATCAAACCTGGGTCAGCTGTGTACAAGGCAAGCACCCTAAGTACTGTACAATCTCTCTGGCTCTGAGTCTTTCTTCCTCCTCCTCCTCCTCCTCCCCCTCCTCCTCCTCCTCCCCTCCTCCTCCTCCCCTCCTCCTCCTCCCCTCCTTCTCCTCCTCCTCCTCCTCCCCCCCAACCTCCTCCTCCTCCTCCCCCCCAACCTCCTCCTCCCCCCCAACCTCCTCCTCCTCCTCCTCCTCCTCCTCCTCCTCCTCCTCCTCCTCCTCCTCCTCCTCCTCCTCCTCCTCCTCCTCCTCCTCCTCCTCCTCCTCCTCCTCCTCCTCCTCCTCCTCTTCTTCTTCTTCTTCTTCTTCTTCTTCTTCTTCTTCTTCTTCTTCTTCTTCTTCTTCTTCTTCTTCTTCTTCTTCTTCTTCTTCTTCTTCTTCTTCTTCTTCTTCTTCTTCAATAGGCAGCCTCATTGTTCACAATAGCCAGAATCTGGAAACAATCTGAGTGCCCGAGAACAGATGACTGGTTAAGGAAACTTTGGTGCATCTACACAATGGAATACTATGCAGCTATTAGTAAAGATGAAGTCATGAAATTTGCTTGTAAGTGGATAGTCATGGAGAGTATCATGCTAAGCAAAGTGAGTCAGAAAGAGAGAGACAGACAGAAGATGACTGCACTCACTTGTGGAATATAAAATAAGGTAATATAAGACTGACACCCAAGGACAAGAGACACAAGGGTCAGGAATATTGCTCCATGGTTGGAAACCTGCCTCATGAGCTGAGGGAGAAGACATCTGGGACAGAGAAGGGAGCACTAAGTCAATGATGGTTGGAAGGATTGTTCGGGATGGGAGATATGTGCTGAAAGTAGATAAAAGACCAAGCACAATAGCCTCTCAGTATCTGTATTGCAAAATATAATGCCCCAAATTAGAGAGAGACCATGGGGGAAACTGTTTTCCATAGAGGCAGGGGGAGGGTTGGGATGTGAGGGGTATACTGGGGACATTGGTGGTAGAAAATGTGCCTGGTGGAGGGATGGGTGTTCCATCATTGTATGACTGAAACTCAAACATGAAAGCTTTGTAACGATATTTCACAATGATTCAATAAAAAATTTTTTTTAAATAGGCAGCCTCTATCAGATAAGAAAGCATCCTTGTATAACAAGCACTGTGACCACAGCTACTAACATTCTCTTCATGTTCGAAAGCCCCTAGTAAAGCAGAAGGAAAAGTTTTCATCACAATAAAACACATTTGAAACTGTATGGTGGTGAAAGTTAACATAGACTTTTTGTTTTTATTTTTTGGGGGGTCATACCTGGTGATGCTCAGGACTTACTCTGGGCTCTGTGCTCACTCCTGGTCGGCTCAGGGAGCCACATGAGGTGCTTGGGATTGATTCTTGTTTGTTTGTTTTTTTGTTTGTTTGTTTTTGCTTTTTGGGTCACACCTGGCGATGCTCAGGGGTTACTCCTGGCTCTGCACTCAGGAATTACTCCTGGCGATGCTCAGGGGACCATATGGGATGCTGGGAATCGAACCCAGGTCACCTTGTGCAAGGCAAATGCCCTACCCGCTGTGCTATCACTCCAGCACCTGGAATGGATTTCTAATGTTAAAAGCGTGAAACTTCATCATTGTAGTTTATTATAAGATTCAGTTTGGTGATATTTCTTTGGGATTTTTGTATCTATGTTAATGTGAAATTGGCTTGTAGTTCTCCCTTCTTATCATTTTTTATCTGTTTTGATATTAAGGTTATGCTGAAATGATCAGTAGCATTTCCTCTTTTTTTTTTTCTTTTTGGGTTACACCCGCCAATGTACAGGAGTTATGCCTGGCTCACACACTCAGGAATTTCTCCTAGGGGTGTTCAGGGGACCATATAGGATGTTGAGAATCGAACCTGGGTCGGCCGCGTGCAAGGCAAACACCCTATCCCCTGTACTATCGTTCCAGCCTCCCTCTTATTCCATTTTCTGGAGGAGTTTGTATGGAATTAGCATTTTTTCCTTCCTTAAATATTTGGTAAAATACACAAAGATAGCCATCTGGTTTAGTATTCTTTGTGTGAAGGAAGATTTTTAAATTCTGTGTTAATGGAACTGGAGCAATAGTACAGTGGATGGGTCATTTGCCTTGCATGAGGCCAACCTGGGTTCAATCCCCAGCATCCCATATGGACCCTTGAACACCACCAGGAGTAATTCCTGAGTGCAGACCCAGGAGTAACTCCTGAGCATCACCACGTGTGGCACAAAACAAAGAAAACTAACAAATTCTGTGTCCAATTTCCTTAAAAGCTAAATATTATTTACAAGTTCTTTTTTTCTAAAGTCAATTTTGGATTGCTGTATTTTTCAATTGTTTCTTCATTTTATCTTAATATTCTTTAAAATTCTTAGCATTTTAATATCTTAAAATTACATTTTATTTACTTATTTTTGGCTTTCTGCATCACACCAGGTGATACTCAAGCATTACTCCTGGCTCTGCACTCAGGAATTACTCATGGTGGTGCTCAGGGGACCATATGGGAATCCGGACATCCAACCAGGGTTGGCTGCTTGCAAGGCAAACTGCCTTACCTGCTGTGCTATCACTCCAGCCCAAAATTACATTTTAACACAATATTATTATGAGTCACTTTATTTTTAAATGTGCAATAAGTGAATTTAGTATTTCCATAAAGTAACATCACCACCACATAAATCCAAAATATTTTAATATCCAAGGAAACTTCATATCCATAAGCTCCTATTCTCTTCCTCTCTCAACTCTTGGCAACTACTAATCTATTTATAGATTACCTTTTGGGGGACATTTTATATAAAAAAATTGTAGCCTTCTGTGATTGCATTCTTTGACAAAGTATGATGATTTCAAGGTTCACCCATATTAGTGTGTGTTAGTCCTCCACTCCCTTTTATGGACAAATAATACTTTAATGCACAAATACATTACATTTTGTTTATCCATTCATAACGGGCACTTGCCATTGTGTCTTTTGGTTGTTCTATGGACCTATGTATTTAGTTTCCATGGGAAAATGTCAAGGTTTGAAGTTGCTAGATCACTGCATACTCTGTTCATACTGTTTTTAATTTTATGAGATGCCACAAGATTGGTTTTTTTTTTTTTTTTGGCTTTTTGGGTCACACCTGGCCATGCACAGAGGTTACTCCTGGCTCTGCACTCAGGAATTACCCCTGACCGTGCTCAGGGGACCATATGGGATGCTGGGATTTGAACCCAGGTCGGCCGCGTGCAAGGCAAACGCCCTACCCACTGTGCTATCTCTCCAGCCCCCACAAGATTGTTTTTTAAAGTGGCTGCATCATTTGATATTCCCAACAATAAGAGGGTTCCCAGTTTCTTCACATTTTTACAGAAATGTCATTTTCTTTATTAATTTTTAACTACATCCATCATAGTGGGAGTGGGACACAGTGGGGGTGGGGTGTGATAAGTGGTATCTCATTGTAGTTTGATTTGTATTTATTTATATTTTGGTGTTAGGTTCACACCCGGTGGTGTTTGGAGTTTACTCTGGCTCTTTGCTCAGGGATCACTTCTGGTGGTGCTTGGGGGACCACAGGTGGTGTCAGGGATGGAATCCAGGTCTGCTGCATGCAAGGCCTTACCCACTTCAGTATATTTCTGGTCCTTATTAATTTAAAAAATTACACTTAAGGGGTGAGGGTAGCGGGAGGGAAACTGAGGACATTGGTGGTGGGAAATGTGCACTGGTAGAGGGATGGGTGTTGGAATATTCTATGACTGAACCCTGACCATGAGCAGCTTTTTTTTTTCTTGCTTTTTGGGTCACACCTGGCGATGCTCAGGGGTTACTCCTGGCTCATGCACTCAGGAATTACTCCTGGCAATTCTCAAGGGACCATATGGGATGCTGGGAATCGAACCCAGGTTGGCCGCGTGCAAGGCCCTACCCACTGTGCTATCGCTCCAGCCCCAAAGCTTTGTAACTGTCTGTGTATACATGGTGATTCAATCAAAATAATAATAATAATAAATAAAAATTACACTTGAAAAGGAAAAAAGGAAAGGAATCTTAACTTTTGGAGCGATAGCACCGTGGGTAGGGTGTTTGCCTTGCATGTGGTAGACCCAGGTTTGATTTCTCCATCCCTCTTGGAGAGCCTGGCAAGCTACCGAGAGTATCCTGCCTGCATGGCAGAGCCTGGCAAACGACCTGTAGCATATTCGATATGTCAAAAACAGTAAAACAAGTCTTACAATGGAGACATTACTGGTGCCTGCTCGAGCAAACCTATGAACAATAGGAGGACAGGATGACAGTGCTACAGTGCTACAGTGTTTTTCTAAAGTGTTATGATGTATCTAGGTCTGACTATTCTATCACCCACAGTAATACCATGTTCACCCTTTGGTGAGCTCAGGCGAGGCTGGGGTGGACGGCAGCCCGGGGCACTGCACTGTCTGCACGTGGCTGCAGCCCTGCTCCTGAGCTCACAGTAGCAGATTCCTCACTGCTGTCTTTGGCAGAGACTGTTCCTGCTCCATCCTTTCTCCTCTGGGACTCCATGGCATGGATTTTACATCGACTTGTAGCTTCTAGGTTTTTTTGCTTCTGTGTTTTCCATCCTTTGGTTATTCTGTACTTCATTCTTTGTGGGTAAGGTGGCAGCTCCCAAGGAGTGCTCAGGGTACCCTGGAGTCACTTGCAGCAATTGGGGGCTCAGCAGGTCAATGGTTCAATACGAGGCCCTGAGGATGTGGTACTATTTGGGCCTTACGGTGTTGGGGACTGCCAGGGCCACCCCAATGGCCACCTTGGGAGCCTCCAGCATCAAACCCAGTAGGTAACCCTCTGGGGGTGACCCTCTAGTGATGTTGAGGGGACCATGTGGTCCTAGGGATCAAACCAGGGCACGCCAGGCACATGACTTAATATTCTTTTCTGACCTGCCTCCCGACTTGGCTAATCACCTTTTCAAGAATTCTGGGGACAAGGGTTTGGATGCCACGCAGCCAGGACAACAGCAGGCAGGGCACATTCCTTCCCAGATAAGGAGACAAACCCTGGGGCTGGAGGTAGGACACACCCTGGTGACCCTCCTGCTGTTTGGTAGCTACGACACTGGGAACAAGCTAGGAAGTGCAGCTGAGCTGCCCCCAAGAACCAAACAACACCATCGTGTGCATCCTCAGCACAAACTGCTGCTCACCTTGTAAGGTCCAACTCCTGGGCCCAGAAAAAAATTTCGATGAAAGAATTAACATCTCTCCCCTTAATACCCAGGTTCTGTGGGAATACTCATAGCCATGAGCTCAAGGCACCTTTCTATTCACGGGCTAATCAGATGAAGGAGGCAAAGAGAGGCAGGACCCTGTGTTGGCTTTTTCTTTTAATGGGCCCTTGGCCCCGCTTAGGGTCCACTTCTCTGGCCCTCCTCTGGGGGGCACTCGGCTATCCCACCCCTTTCCAAGGCTGCTGCACCTGGCAGCTGTTCTACCTCCTTTGGGCCTACAGCACATCCACTTGCCTGATCCACCAGAATGTGTAGGGCGGCTCCAAGGGAGTATTTCCTTTCAGTTGCAGTTTTTGACTTGGACCCCCCAAGCCCACTAGGTTCCATCTGGGGACATGGCAGCTGCAGTGCCAAAGTGGTACTCAAAGCTCTTGCCCTCAGTCCCTCCTGGTCACCACCTGCACAAACAGATGGGCTGCTTTGTGCCTTTAGGCATGGGTTCTCCCTCCTGGAAGGATGGGGCTGGCTGGCTGCCTGAAAACAAAATGAATGTGGGGTTGGAGTAATAGTGCAGCAGGTAGAGTGCTTGACTTGCATGTGGCTGACCCTGGTTCAATCCTTAGTACCACTGATGGTCCCGAGCCCTAACAGGAGTGCTCCCTGAGCACAGAGCCAGGAGTTAGAACTGAGCCTTGCTGGGTGTGGGTCCCAAACCAAAAAATACAAAGCATTTAATGTGGCAGTAGAGGGTGGGCCACACATTGTAGTGCTTCTGGCTGCTCCCAGAGTTGTTCAGGGACCATGCAGAGCCAGGGTGCACTGGGTGACACTCCTGACCGCAGTGCTCACTCCCCTGGCCTTGCATGAGTGTTGTGGCATGTAGGGGTGGAGTGGGATGGCTGGCTTGGTGCGTGTGGGTGCTTCTGGGAAGCAAACCCAAGGCTTCAGGTGTGCAAAGCAGGTGCTTCCAGCCACAGATCTGCCTCTAGGCCATCAGTTCTACTTCTTATTATCCGTGTGGCCCAGACTTGTCCCTGTCAACCCGGGTCTCTGTTCCTCAACTGTGAAGCAGGAAATCACCGTAAGCCCTCTGTCCCAGGGCTGCTGTAAATCCATCCAGTAACTCAGCTGAGTGCCGGTATAGAGCTTTGTAAACGGTCCATGTGGGTGATTGTTCCTGCAGGTAGAGGGCTGTCCTGTGTGGACAGGGCAGCCTGCAAAGCAGATGGGACCCGCTTCTGGCTACACGGGGAGCGTCTCAAACCCCGACATGTGGAGGTGGCCAGACTGGCACCACTCTTGCTAGGGAAATGGTTCTAAGCCAGACCCTGGACTGGGGCCGCCCTGGCAGGGAGGGCCCCAGAGTGAGGCATCCTGGGGCTGCCGGGCCACTTCCCCAGGGGCCCCACTCCTGTGGAGGCCCAATGGCAGGCGCGGCATCCAAGGAGGGCAATGGCGTGGAAGCATTTAAATGTTTTCAAATACATAATCTGGGATTAGATGCCCATTCACATGACCTTTGTCCGCTCTTGCCTGCAGCCACTAAAGTCTGAGTTAATAAATACTGGAGGAAACGGAGAGGCCAGGAGAAGTTTGCACGA
Source organism: Sorex araneus (assembly GCF_027595985.1). Classification (NCBI taxonomy): domain Eukaryota; kingdom Metazoa; phylum Chordata; class Mammalia; order Eulipotyphla; family Soricidae; genus Sorex; species Sorex araneus. The sequence goes on from NC_073313.1 coordinate 183,048,222, forward strand.
AGGCTCTGTGGGAAGAGCTTTCCCTAGCGGCGAGCTCCTGCCTGTGCCCCCAGCACCGCCGCGCTTCCTCTGGCACCCTCTGCCCGCCAAAGCCTGGGTCTGGGTGATGCGACATGTCACCATCCATCACTGGTCATGTTGGACGGGCAGAGCGCTCAAGTCAGCCATGCCTTCTGCAACAGCCGTCCTTGAGGATTTGCCCTAGAGCGTGGGCCCAAACCACCTGTTGGGTTTTAAAGCCAATGTTCTACACAGGTTTCGGCAGCAGCGGCAGCGCCTTGGCACCAGTTGGGAATGTGCTGCCTCAGCGCCCCAGAATCTACGGCCCCCCAGTGTGGGCTCCAAGCCTCTGCTTCTGGGCCCAGGGACGGGCAGCTGCCAACTTCAAGAGCAGGAGCCCAGGGCCAGGCCCATTCTAATCCTATCAAGTTTTCTCCAGGTGCCTGCGTTACCTTGACTGGAAATCAGCTGTGCCTACACCTCCCGTAGTCCCCTCGCAAGCCTGGTGTGAAAATCAGCAAGGAAACTGCTGCTGAGATTTTAAGAGGTTTTAAAGCTTAGTGTGGGCATTACCGCTGCCTCTGTCCAATGGCCCCTCAGGGCCATGGATGGAGGCAGCGCAGAGCAACCTGGACTCACTCCCTCGCACCGCAGAATAATGCTTTTAAAGAGGATCGAGGGCGCCAGAGAGGCAGAACAGGGGTTAAGGTGTTGGCTTTGCAATGTGGCCAATCTGGGTTCGGTTCCTGGCACTGCATATGGTCTTGCCTGCACTTCCCGGAGTGATCCCTGAGCACAGAGCCAGGAGTAAGTCCTGACTTCCGTTGGATGTGGCCCCCAAAACAGAAAAAGTAAACAGATTATCAATGCCCTCCCCATTCCCCTACCCTGTCGATGCCTAAGAATGGCCAGTGCAGGTGTTTCAGCCACCAGACATTTGCTTTGAAAAGCTTGGGAGGTTCCTGAAACCTTCTATAATTGAGTAGAAATGTTTTTTTTTTATTTGTTTGTTTTTGCACCACACCCAGCAATGCTCAGGAGTTACTCCTGGTTCTGCACTCAGGAACCACGCCTGGTGTTCAGGACATCGGACGCTGCAGATTGAACCTGGGTTTGTGCTGTGTGCAAACACCCTACCCATGTTCCCAGTGTTCCATCTCTCTGCTCCCCACCCATTTTTGCTTTTTTGGGCCACACCCAGCAATGCTCAGGGGTTACTCCCAGCTCTGCACTCAGGAATTGCTTCAGGCACTGCTTGGGGGACCATATGGGATGCTGGGGGTAGAACCTGGGTGGGCTGTGGGCAAGGCAAACACCCTCCCCACTGTACTATCGTTCTGGTCCATTTCATTTTCCCTTCCAGACCGTTCATGCCCTAGCCACACTGTGCTTCCGAAACTGCTGATTGCATTTGTTTGTTGTCCCCCAACGTCCACAACACACCCTGGCCTGTGACAGTCTCAACGACGGCCAGGACTCAGGAAGGGCAATAGCTCCAACAAACAAGGGTGAGAACGTTGGGTCTCCTGCTCGCAGTCCCCACCCTTGGGGCTTTCCATGAGAAATGGATTGGTTGCCCACGTAGGCATGGAGCTCACTCCCTCCCGAGCATCGCCCCTTCATAGCAGGGGGCTGCCGTGGCCATCAGCGGTTTCACCCTGTCTCAAAGAACACTCACAAGCGCCTCTGTGAGCTGCTTCTCCTCCACAGGACAAATGAGATGACAAAGACAGGAAGTGACTGCTGCGTGGCTCCTTAGTCACGGGCCCAAGGAGGGGTGGTGGTGGTGGCCCCCACAGTTGGGGAAGGGGGCTCTTAGCTTCGGGGGCTGACGCTGGAGCTGCCTTGTGGGCCATGGTGGAAAACTCAGCAAAGCAAGGTTCAAAGAAACAGCTGGAATCACAGGGGTCAGGCATGCAGCCTCCAAACACCATGTTCTGCCACTCCCAAGCCCTCCCGAGGCCCTGGCTAGCACCTACCTGCTCTCGGGATTCTGGAAGCAATGTTCTCTCTGCTCAGGTGAGGAAAGGGGTGAGCAGGGGTGGCCCGGCTCCCGAAGCCCCAGCATTTCCATGCCGGAACCCGAACCCCTCTCAACTCTGCAAGCTGCAGCCCTTTGACCTATTTAAGGAGAAAGCAGCCGTGGGCCCCGTCCCAGCCATGTAGCTGCATTCCCAGGCCGGGGTGAGTGGGCGAGAAGGAAGGTGGCACCCACAACACAGGAAACTGAATTAATTTTCATTTATTCTAGGGCAAACTCAAAAGGGTCCTTTTTTTGTTTGTTTTCTTTTTTAGCAAATCCTAGCACATTATTAACAACAACAAAAAAATCTGTACATTTGCCATGATACACTTGAAAGTGAAACAAATAAGATATAAATACAGATATGGATTGTAACATGAAAAAGCCCCAAACAAAACCAAAAACCAAAAACCCAACCTGGGGGTGGAGGTGGGGGGGGGACGGGGGCCATGCGTCGTTGTTGTCAACACGGTGCCACAAACTATTTTGGTGGCTGAGACTTTTCAGGGTGATTTCTTTTTCTTCTTCCCCCCCCATTTCTAAATGTCATTGTTTGCCAAGTCCTGATGGGATGCTACCGAGTTTGTAGTTGCAGTTCTTTCTTGGGTCAAGTAAAGTTTGATAAATAATGGGCGGCGGGGAAAGAAAAAAAAAAAAAGGGATGGATGAGACCAAAACGAGTTGCATTGCCAGCACGGGCTGTTGAGAAGAAGCGAGTGTCTGACGAGCCACAGAAAGGCGGGCCCTGGGAGGGGCTCGGGGCCCCAGCACACACAGTGACCTCGGGAGCGTGCCAGGGGCGCCCCCGACCCTCGGTGCACTGTGGTCCAGGAGGAATGGCAGCAGCTTGAAGGAGAGCAGGAGCCTGACGACCCGGCCCTGTGGCTGGAGGGGTGGTGGTGGTGGGGGGTGGGTGGGTGGAGGGTGGGGGGGCCCTGCACAGTCAGGTAAACAGGGGGCGCAACCCCCGTGGCGGGGTCCCACGCCTTTGTGGTGGTTGCTGCGTCTGAGAGCCTTGTGGGGTGGCAGCGGCAAGGCAAGGCGGCTGCAGCTGGGGGCGCTGGGAGTGGGCGGCTCCGTCCGCGTGAGGTTGGTGGCGGCATGCGAGTCTCCTCCGCAGCACATCTGCGGGAGGCCCAGAGACCTGCGAGTGATTGTATGTCTGGGGTGAGAGACGGGAGGGTGGGCCCGGGGCAGTGAGGCCAGCCCTTTATGAGTGCAAAGTTCAAGGTTCTTCCAACTGAGGGGTGGGGGTGAGTGGGGGAAGGACACCCTGCAGGGACCTGGGCAGCCAGGTCTGCGCGTAGGAAGGTCTTTCCAGAAAGCATGGGAGGGAGAGAACTCATAAATAATTGGAACGCAGATTTCTACAACAGAGGAGTCATCAAGAGATGCTCCGACTAATTCAGAGTGTGGAAAGACTCCCTTGTGTGAAACAGGAACGACAACAAATAAGAATCTTATCGATCGAAGTAAGGTCTGTTCTTGTTAGGTTTGGAACCAAAAGTCAGCCAGCTACTTCATATATACCCCTAGGCTCCCTCAAACAGCAGCAGGGGCGGGGGCCTGACTTCCTCCATGTGCAAAGTGACGCATGCACACGTGCGTGCGCGCATACACACACACACACACACACACACACACACACACACCCTGTTGTCAAGGTGTTCCGGCTTCACTGTTTCTGGACCTTCATTTTCAGTGCCTATTTTCCCAGCAGAAGAATCTACAATAAATTATGAGTGAAAATGAGTGATGTTTGCTAGGGTATCTTTCACAGTCCCAAGGCCAATGAGAGGGTCTGTGGGGCTGAAGGAGGCTGCGGGGCCTTGGCAGGATGGCAAATGTTTCTTCCTCAACACTAACCAGCAGACAAGCATGTTTCTGATGGAAATGTCAGGTCCATTTGGAAGTGATGAAAAAAGACGAAGATAACAAAAGCCATCAAGATCGAATTCAAAATTCCCAGTTGGCTTTAAGAACGTCACTTGCAACTTATGAAGCCAGATGCCAAAACTACTTTTCTTGGAGCAATCAAACTCAACAGTTTTTAAAAGAAAGGAGCAGATTCTTCAGTAGTTTCTCACTGAAGGAAAAAGACTTTAAAAATCATGTTAAAATTTTTTTTTTTTGCAATCTGACACTCATCGTGATTACTTTTTCCTTAAACAAGGACTGTTCAACAGCAGATCAAGGAAATACTTCAGGCCATTTAAAAAAAAATCTGCTCTCTCACTTTGACTTTAATCCCCAAATAAACAAAGTTGTCCAAACTGAGATGGAAAAGATCTGTCAGATTAACGGAGAACATTTCAGGATCGAGCAGTTTAGACAAGGGCTGGGGAGAAGAGGTGGTACTCTCTCCGTGTCACCCGTCTTTTCACAGGACCTTGCCAGAAGTTTCCCCAAGATCGCAGGAGCAAAACAAATGAGTTTTCTTGGGTCTTCTATGCTTCATGAAATGCTACATTAGACAACCCACTGATCTCATAAGTTCACCTTGATTTCTGTGTCTGGATTTAAACTTTCACCATTCACCATTCTACATGAACATGGGGCACGCAGAGAGCTTCGGGAGCAGCTGGGAGGGGCCAGGGGCCAGGAGCCTGGCCTGGGAAGGGACCGTGGAAAGGGACTGTTCTAGGCCCAAACTTTGCCTCGAACCCAGAGGGCGAACTTCCATTTGCCTGTTTCTAAAAAGGCCACACTGTCCTTCAGTCTGCTCTTCACTTCTTGTCAAGACCCGTTCACAATGTTCGGAGGTCTCCGAAGGCAACTGGAAACTCACCCCACCTTTGCATGGTGTCAGGACGAGAGAGGTGGGCGCTGCCCGAACACAGGCCCTGACTGTAGAAGAAAGTCATCTGCGGTGTAAGAGAAACACACACACACACACACACACACACACACACACACATGCACATACGCGCACGCACACGCACGCACGCACTGCACCCAGCTTCCACGCATCACTAACCAAAGCGAACATGTGAGTTCTTCCCAAGTACAGGCTAGAGCTCTGCAGTTTAGAACCTGGGCATCCCCCCCTGACACACATAAGATTTCAGGACCACAGCAGGCTGTACAAAATGAGTCTGAGTATGGCTCTTGGCTTCTCTTTCTCCTTCCTGTTCGGTATGAAGGCTGCAATACAGGCCTTGCTTCGGATACATTCAATGCCAGAAAAATCCTACACAAAAGCTGGAAGGGACCAAAATACTGATTGTAATAAATATTTGCGGGCCTCCTTGCGTGGGTGGGCAGTCGATGACGGGGGGCGGGCGGGAAGGTCTCTGACAGGCACCACTGATTGCTTCTACTTAGGGCTACGGAGAGAGACTCGGGCAAGGCCATTAGCTGTGAGTGGAGACGTCCGAGGAGCTGCTGCTGTTGCTGTTCGTGGTCTGGGCCCTCTTGATATATAAGTTCAGTAGCTTCATCTGCAGGGAGAAAGGACAAAAGTGCATGAAGCAGGCAGGAAAGCAATCAGAGAGCAGGAAACAGGCCCCAAATCCACGGGACCAGAAGGAGACACCCTGGAATGAGAATCTGGCAAAGCAGCTCTCTGAGTGCCGTGTCCCCATTGGGACGGCTGCTGGGCGCTGGGCCACAGAGATGGAGTCCAGTTCAGAGTGCAGAGGAGGGGGCCACGGGGAGTGGACTGCCACAGGAAGGGCAGGGGGCACAGCTTGCAGCTCGGTGGGCCACACAGCTCCCTGCGCAAGGGGGGCACCTCAGGCGGCAGAGTCACATGCTGCTGGGGTGACAGCCAAGCCACAGCTGCGGTTGGTTTCGATCAAGCTACTGGGACAAGTAGGGTGACGGGCCACAGCCCACAGGGAACAAGAGGCTCCGCCAGGGTCAGGGGTCAAGTTTCCCACCCGGGCTGACGCGATTCCTCTTCCCAGCATGCCCTCTCTCTGTGCCCCCATCTCTGTCACTGAGACTGACCCTATGTTATGCGGCATCTGGGACCTTCCTCCGGGAAGCCAGCCCCTATTTCTCTCCTCATGCTCAACTGTTCCCAGGGTTGAGACCACTCAACTGCTCTAGTGGTCCCGTGGCACAGCCCCTCTCCGCCCCCCGCCCCCCAATTGCACACTTAGGTGCCTCAGGCTACAGTGAGCAGTGGCTCTGCTCCTTCGGGCACACCGAGAACACCTGCGTCCAGATGCTGGGCTGCTGCAAGTCCATCAACTGCCTGGTGCTTGCCGAGAAGGGCTTGCCAACTTGAGAATGGGGGTGCCTCTTGCCTCCCCACACAAATCAAACCACTGGGGACAGAGAAGGTTCTTAAATGTTTCCTGGCCACAACTAAGTTGCTACATTGATAATACACCCATTTTGGGGAGGTGGGTGGGTAGAAACAGAAATGCCCACCAGCACCTCCATAATACGTAGCTTGTAAATGCATAGGAATCCCGGGTGGGTCCGTGTGTAGGTTTGCCCCAGCCTGGCTCTACACAGGCTTAGACGATTCTAAGGCGATTGTGGGGAGTAGAATTTAGTGTCTGGGGGACTCAGGAAGAGATGTTCACTGCAGTGAGTGAGGTGTATGAGAAAGTCGGGCCTCCTGGTGACTAGAGGGCCAGAAAGAGGACTACCAGTGGCGCAAGACAATGTCACCTTGAAAGGTAATCCATGCCACCCAATGAGCTCCCAGACAGATGCAGAAGACACCAACAGTGCGCAGTGCTTTCCGCACAGGGAGCGTGCAGGGAGCACTAAGGGCAGGGAACACTAAGACCTGTGGCTTTGACCTCACAACCCACCTTAGGGATCGACCCACACTAGTCCCCACAGTGCTTGTCTTGCTTTTCTGCACAGGGAGTGGATAGTTTCATGTTCGTTCACAGTATACAGCGCAGTCTGCCTTTTTATTTTAGATTTTTACAAATGGGTAGTGAAAAACACGGTGCTTCAGAGCACGAATATGTATGTACAAAGTGAGGGAGCCTCAACACACCAAACCAACTGGGTATGAGGCACACACAGAACCCAATGAGAAAGCAGAATCTGCTGAGGACATACCATCGAGGCCAAACTCTGGGCCACAAGTGGACTCGCAGTAGGTTTCAAAGCCAGACATCACACAAATTATTTTTTCTGATGAACAAAACTGGCAAAACTTTAGCTAAATGTATTAATCAAAGAGAATCAGATTACTAAAATCATAAAATAACGTGGGGTCTTATTTCTGATTCTACAGAAATAAAAAGTTGGTAAGAGAAAACTATAAGTAACTATACACAAACATAGTAGATAACTTACAAAGAAGAGCCAACAGTAGGAATGTATGTTCTAAGAATCGTGTAGCTAGACAATTTCATCTTTGTGTGATCATAGTTGAAAAATATTAACATACTTTGATAACAAAAATACTCAGCTTGGGAGAGAAGACACATTTCAACACATATATGTGTGAAAAACCAACAAGAACTTGTATGTTCCATGGTGAAAGACTAAAACTTTTTTTCTTTCTCTGTTTTTCTTTTGTTTTTTGGGCCACACCTAGTGGTACTCAAGGCTTACTCCTGGCTCTGTGCTCAGGGATCACTCGAGGCAGGGTTTGGTGCGAATATCTGAGGCTGAGGATGAATCCTGGATCAGTCACGTGCATCTTTAAACCTGTCTTCTCTCTCCAGCCCCGAAAGTGTTTTGTTAAGGATACTAGGAACAAGGTAAGACGACCTATTTTAATGACTGCTATTCAATGTTCTAGTACAGAAAGTTCCAGCAAGGGAAATTTGGCAAGAAAACAAAGAAAAGACATCCACACTGGAAAAGAAGTTAATACATAAATGATCATAAATAAGATAAGTCCTAAAGACTCTACAAAAAAGGGATGAGAGAAATTATTTAAAGGGGTGAAATACATGCCTTGTATGCTTGAGGCCCTGAGTTTGACCCTCAGCACTACACGCCTCGCTGAGAATGCTTAGCCCGAGAGACCTCCAGCGTCTCTGGATGTGTCAGCCCGTCACGGCCAAGCTCCTAACTATGAGGCCCAGCTGCTGGGGGAACAATACCTCTACCCTCCCCTCCATAAGAAAAACATTTAAAACTGCAAAAACTGTTAACATTAGTCAATTACTTCAGCAAATCGATGGTATTTTTATACCTCTACAGTGAGCCACCTGAAAAGGAAGCTAACAATACCATTTATAACAGTACTGAAGAGGATAAAATATTGAGCTTTTTTTCTCTTTTTTTGGATCATCCCTGGCAACGCACAGGGGTTACTTCTGGCTCTGCACTCAGGAATTACTCTTGGCTGTGTTCAGGGGACCATGTACAGGGATGCTGGGAATCAAACCCGGGTTGGCCGCGTGCAAGGCAAACGCCCTACCCGCTGTGCTACTCCAGCCCCTATTTAGCATTTTTGGTTTGTTTTTGGGTCACACCTGGTGATACTCAGGGTCTACTCCAAGCTCTGTATTCAGGAATCACTACGGGCAGTGTGAGGGGGTTCCACGTGGGAGGCTGGGGATCAAACCCAGGTCAGGTATGTGTAAGGCGAATGCCCTACTGTCTGTTGTAAAGCTCCAGCTCCCAAATATTTAGCAACTTAACCAAGGAAATGAAAGACTTGTAAAATAAAAACTCCTGAGATTTGAATTCAATTTCTACTAAGTCCTAATGAGGTTCTTTGTAGAAACAGGAAAAGCAATCTTAAATTCACACGCACTTTCAAAGGAGCCCGACTGGCCCAAGGATCATAAAAAAGAATGTTAGAAGATTTACACTCCTAATAATTAAAACGTATTCAAAAGTTACAGTGATTAAAACACTGCAACGCTTTAAGACACAAGATAAATAGCACAGAGCATCCCCACCCCATAAGAAAATCCTCACATATATGTTCAAATGACTCATGACAAGGATGCCCAGACTGTTCAATGAGGGAAAGGATAGCAACACAGGGTTCTGGGAAAATGGAATTTGAGAGGAATGAAGCTGGACCCTCCCATAACAAAAATTTAACTCAAGAAAGAGCTAAATCCTAAATCCCTAAATCTTAGAGGAAAACACAGGGTAAAAGCTCACAACAATGAATTTGGCAATGATTTCTTAGACACTACAACAAAGGCACGAACAACAGAAGCCACTGACAGACAAATGTGACTTTATAAATATTTTTAAAATGTGTGCATCAATTCAATAAAACAATAATAAAAAAAAGACCCTAAAAAAATGTGTACATCAAAGGACACGATTGACAGAGTGAAAAGACAACCACTGAAAGTGTATCAGATAAAGGATCAATATTCAAAATACAGAGACCAACAAGATTCAACAAAAAAAATTCAAAATAAAATTCAAAAACACAGCAAAATTAAAAAAATTCAACAACAAAAATAATGCAATTAAAAATGGGCCAAAGACCTGACATTTCTCTAAAATAATAATAATAATAATAATAATAAATGTATATATATGGCTAAGAAGTACATAAAATATACTTAACATGACTAATCATGAAAGAAATGCGAATTTGAATTATAGAATAAAGGTAGCTGAAGAGACATATAATATTAGGGCTAAGGAATTTGCTTAGCTGTTGACCTGGGTTTGATTCCAGCACCCCATTTGGTCCCCAAGTACTGCCAGGAGTGATCCCTGAGTGAAAAACCAAGAGTAAGCCCAAGTACTCTCAGATGTGGCTTCAAAACAAAACAGCAAAAGAACAACCACAAAAAACCACTCCAGAATGTATGGAAAAGCACTTCACACCAATTATCAGAAGGGCTATGATCACAAAAAGAGAAAATAACTGGAATTCTTGTGCTGTTTATGTAAACATAAAATGGTTCAGTTTGGTTGTTAATCACATAAAAATAAGGTCTGAGAGGTATTTGCACACTTGTGTTCCTAACAGCATTATTGATAATAGCCAAAAAGTGGTACAATTAAAGTATCCTTTATGAAGAAACAGATAAGCAAAATATTAAGATGCACACACACGTGATACTGATCAGCTTTTAAAATGGAGAAAATCTGGACAGTGCTACAACACTGATGGACCCTAAGGAACCAGGTCATCAAAAGACAAATATTGTACAACAGCAGGGAGGGCATTTGCTTTGCATGCAGCCGACCCAGGTTCGATCCCTGGCATCTGTTAGTCCCCCAAGCACTGTCAGGAATAATTTCGGAGTGTAGAGCCAAGAGTAACCCCTGAGCATCGCTGGGGGTGACCCAAAAAAGAAAAAAAAATTGTGGTCACTGTTTTTGGGGACAAGCCTTCATATGTTTGTATGCTTTCACTTTCTGAGGCACCCACATTGTCAAATCCCAACACAGAAAGTCGAATGGTGTGGATCAGGGAAGAACTGGGGTGTCTTTACTGAAGGTGGCACAGAATTCCAATTTTCCTAGATGACAGAGTTTTGGAAACAGTGGGTGATAGTGGTGAACAGGAGTGTGGTCTGTGTCAGTCAACTGTACATTTAAAATGGTTAAGACAGTCAATTTTATGTTATCAATTTTGCAATACACATTTCTTTGAGAAAAAGAAAACTCGCTCAAGGTTACACAGCTGGTAAGTGGTGGGAGGGGAGGGGGCACTGATGACAGGCAGATGGTCTGTCCCCAAAGCTAGAGTTGCGGCCACAGCAATGGGACACTCTTAACACCTGCCCCACAGATTCCAGAACCTGATATTATTTATTAGCCTCATTTAAGCAGCGGAAGAGTGTCCTGACAGGCCCGGTCACATAGAGAAACAGGAAGCCGGAGCCTGGTTCTCTTTGTCTCCGGTCTGGGAAATTGAGACACGGACTTAGCACTGGGTTCTGTCGGTGACCCACTGGGGGTGGGGAATTGTTTATATTTTAGTTCATAATCACACAACAGGGTTTTTGTGTCTGAGCAATGTGGGGGCTAGGTTAACCGAGTTCCCAGCTTCAGAAGGGAGAGAGTCCGCCCAGCTAAGCCTCTGAGAGGACTGAGGCTGCTGTGGGGCGAGGGGCAGCAGCAGGCCGGGTGCAGGGCAGGAACGAGAAGGCGCCCATTTCTTCTCGGGCCCAGTGAGAGGACAGACCAGCTCCTGCTCTCGGGAGCAGTAAAAAGTGCCCAACAAGATCGAGCTCTGACTAATATTATTTTTGGATGCATTCTCTGCTTGGGAAATCACATTCCTTTTTGTGAAGACTGTCCTCTGGGTGCTGCCAGGAGCCACCGACAAAGCCCTGACAGCCAGGGAGAGGAAGGAGGCGCTGGCTGGGGCTCCCGGGTCAGTACTTTCGTGGCGGGGAAGGGACCGTGAGGCAGCCTTGGGAGGCCAAAGAAAGAAGAAGCTGGGCCTCCTTCACGGCCTCCAGCCATACTGCAGTTTCCCTTCTGCAAGAACAATGCAGCCTCCTCACCTTGTGGGGTGGGGGACATGTGGCCATGGGTGGCAATGCCAGGGACCATCAGCCCTGAGGCGTGCAGTGTGCTGCGGGACTCCTGTGGGAAGGGACGATGCTGAGCTTCCTACAACGCTGAGAACAGACCCCAGCCCCGAGTGATGCCAAGGTCATAGACCCTGTGGACCAAGGGGCAGGTGGGACCCAGTCTGTGCAGGACTCTGTCACAGGTATAGCGCTACGGCAGGCCCACCATTCCACTCTCACTCGGGTGAGAGAAGAAACCATGCAGGCCTGCATGAAGGGCACCTTGGTGCCCTCTGAACGACCTGCTTTTGTAAGACGTTTTGCTGAACCAAAGGCCCACCGGGTCCTCTCAGGCCTGGCTGGCCTCCCTCTGATCCCAGCGACAGGTACCAGGTGACAGCCAGGTGTCATCACTGCTGATGCCCACTCAGCAAGGTAGTAAATGTGGTCTTTGGGGCGTCCAGACTGAGGAGACAGCTCAGAGGGAGGAGCACACGCCCAGCATGCTCTAGGCTGGAGTGTGAGCCGGGGCGCCACTCTGCCCTCCCACCCCCCCAACCTTGATGCCAGCAGAGAACAGCCTGGTGGCTTCTGGGCACTGCCAGGCCCAAGCACCAAGGCATCAGGCCCGTACGGATGGCTGGGCATGGCTGGGAATGGCTTCAGGGCCCTGGGCACCGTGGGGGGGGGGTGAGTGCATGGCTCCTATTAAAAACTAATAATAATGATCACCCTAATTCCCTTGGTGCTCTGTGAGAGGGAACAAGCTGGTTTCGAGACAAAGTCAGCTCCCTCCCAGGGCTGGGCGAGCAGCGCCCTCTCACTCCCCAGGGGGAGCCGGGACAGAGGCCACCAGACCACGTCTGCGTCACTTGCGAGTGACCTCTCACTACACGCGGCCGGCCCCCCTGTTCCTGAGAGGAAAGGCTGCTGGAGACGGCAGACCCCGGGGGCGTCCAGGGCGGCAGAGTCTCTGCTTCTGAGGCGAGCTGGCAGGCGGAGGCCAGGTGTGCACCGAGGCCGGTAACTCTAGACGTACCTTGCTCCCGGTGAGCTGCGCGAGGTGAGGTTTCAGCTCTTCTCCGATTACGGAATAAATCGCCACTAAGCAAAACACGCTGGCCTTCCGCACACTGCTCTCGGTGTTGTCATAACCCTGGAGTCAGAGGGGGACACGCAGGGGAGACGAGATCAAAGATCGGCCTCACTGTCAACAGCTGCTCCCCGCGTCCCCCTCAACGCCCGCCCTCAGCGCTCCACACCAGAGCTGCTCTGCGGCTCTGCACGGACCCTGCCAGCTTCCCCCGAGACGGATGGAGACGGGTCGAGAGGGGTCGAGAGGGAGCTGGTTTGGGGAGGGGTGGGGGCGGGGCGCTGGGGGCTGCAGACCGAGGGGGCTCAGGCGCTGCCCCAGCTGTCGCCGAAGCATCCAAGAGACGAAGAGAAAGGGAAATGGAGGGGGCAAAACTAAGGAGCTTCCCCCACGCTGCTCCCCAGATAGAGGAAATTCCACGGGTGAGAGCGCCTGCGAGGGAGTGGAGACCACACGTCACTCACGCTGGGGACTCCAGTCCCACGGCCTGCCAGCCTCTCGCCACACCCCTGGGAGGTCGTCCAGCTGAAGCCCGGAGAGTTTCAGTCTTTGAGCCTCTCCCTCTGATGGGAGCCAGAGAAACTCAGCGCCCCACGGAGCACTGAATCAACTCACACGCTCAGCAAATACCAACATGGTTTTGTTTTTTTTTTGATCATTATTGTTATCATTACCATTTTTTTTTTTTTTGCAGGGGGCCTTAGCAGCAGTGCTCAGTGCTTATTCCTGGTTCTGACCTCAGGGATCACTCCTGGTGTGATCCGGCCCCCACAGCAGCACATTAAATGCGCTCTTCTCTTCTAACCTTCCCTTCTGCAATCTCGCTCTCTGGGGTCCAACTAGAAACCTCCTCTACCACGAGTCCTTCTTACCACTCTCCTAATCCAGAAAACACTTGTCTTGGATCTCGGCATTCTCCACTGCCCACCCCCCACAGAGTGACACAGTGAAACTCAGTGCAGGTACTGTCTCCTCCCCCGTCCCTCCCCCCCCCCCCCGCCCCGTCATCTCCACTGTCTCTCGGTGGGCTAATAATCCTGAAGGTAGTGGAGCAACACCGGAAATGTCTCTTACCTCCCAAAGTCTAACTCAATGCCTTTTGCTAAACAAGGTTTTACAATAAACCTCCGCTCCGCACAGGAGCCAGGACCATCCCTTGGCACTGTACATTTCAGGGTCCACCTTGCCCAGGGCTGGCGCCCACAGGACACATAGTTAAGGGTTTGTTGAAGGAACTGACTCCCCCACCCCCAAATCAAAATATGTTTATAGTAAACAAAGCTCATTCTGTGAGCCACAGTCGTGGGTTGCCAGGAAATCTCCCTGTAGGAAAGCGAAGGCCAGAGGAGAGGGTTTGAGGCGTCCAGGTCATGCGGCTTCAGAGGCCCTAATAGGGGGCTTGCCCGTTGGCTCCCCTGCCTGCCCCCCCACCCCTGCAAAACAACAGGAGCAAAGGTTTGTCACTTGGAAGCCTGCCGCCATAGCCCCTGTTTCACAGCTGCCATGGGACGGGGGTGAGGGGGACGGCGTGGCGTGGCGTGGCGTGGGGGGGGGGCGGTAAGTCCTACCTGCAGCAAGCCCGGGATGATGTCGGCGAGGAGCTGCAGCAAGGAGTCCTTGGCGATCCTCTCGACGACTTTGGTCTGCATCTTGATGGCGGCAAGGTTGATGGGGTAGTCAGCGGTCTGAATGATGGGGCACAGCACTTTGATGCACTGCTCCGGGTGGATGGAGCTGGCCAGTGTGGACGCAGCCTCTTCGGCAGCGCGCACCACCTGCAACACAGCACTCCCGGGAGTGAGCGACTCGGGCCAGGGGCGCACAGAGACCCAGGAACAGTAGGCAAACACCCTCCTGGCTGTACTACTGCTCTGCCCCTGTAAAGGTGTTTTTTTTTTTAAAAAAAAGACCCAGAAGAAAATTCACTTGGGAACACCCCTCATCAAAGGGGTGATAGGATTGTGATTTTTTTCATTGAAAAACTATTAATGTTCATTGAAAGGAAAATACATGCAGAAACATGGTGGCCCAATGTCAGAAGCCCACTGACAAGGACGTTACTTCATGCCAGTTTCCCCGGCTCTCTTGATTAGAGACAGCATGTCAGAGGGGCCTGGTTAAAGGGAGGGAAGGAGGGAGGGAGTGTGTGAGTGACTGAGTGAGAGTGTGTGTGTGTGTGTGTGTGTGTGTGTGATGGAAAGACACGTTCGGAGGGTTCAACAGAACACTCAGAAGAGTGCTTCTCTCGGGCGATTTCCATCCCTCTACAGCAGCATTCTAGAAGCATGACAGGCCAGGTGACACCCCGAACCTGCCAAATCAGAGCACTTGTGAGCGGCAACCCGGCAACCTGCTTTCATAAGCTTTTTTTTTTTTGGCTTTTTGGGCCACACCCGGCAGTGCTCAGGGGTTATTCCTGGCTCTGCACTCAAGAGTTACTCCTGATGGTGCATGGGGGACCACATGGGATGCCAGGGATTGAACGTGTGCAAGGCAAACATCCTACCCCGCTGTATTATTGCTCCGGCCCCAAGTTTTCGTAAGCTCTTGAGAGTCTTATTGCATGAGACTCTGAGTCTGCACAAGCTTAGAACCTGCCAGTATCAGCGCTTTCCACTGGCCACAGAACTGGGATAACTAGAGAGAATGACTTCAGCAGCATGTTTCCTTGGAGACACCTAATTGCCAAGCAGCCGACAGGTCTCTGAGGGAGCTCACTGAGAGTCCTCCTGAGGTCACCGTGCAGCGGGGCCTTCCCAGGAATCTGTGTTCATTATCTCACCTTGCACATTTAGGGAAGTGAGTAAAATGGGCACGGCCACTGCAGGCCCAGACCCTGATGCATCAGGGTACACCAAGTACCTACGCCACAGGTTACCAGAAAGGACACAGTGACACTCTGAAATAAAGGTGAAAGCCTTAAGGGGCGGGAGCGATAGCACAGTGGGTAGGGTGTTTGCCTTGCACGCAGTGACCCGGGTTTGATTCTCAGCATCCCATATGATCCTCTGGGCACCATGAGGAGTAATTCCTGAGTGCATGAGTCAGGAGCAACCCCTGAGCATCACTGGGTATGACCCAAAAAGCAAAAAAAAGGTGAAAGCCTTGGGAAAGAAAGGCATGAGGAAGTCATAGAAAATGCACAAGCTTTAGGCTTGGGGAGCAGGAATCAAAGTTCTGTTGCGCCATTCGCAAGGTTGACCTCCATGTCCTTCTCTGTAAAATGGGATCATTGCTAGGGCTCCTCTGTCAGATGGGACAGTTAGGTGGGTGAAGGACAGGTATGGTCCTGACAAATGGCACAGGCATAGACATGCAGATACTGGCTATCAACAGGTGTGCATTTGCTTACAAAGTACAACGACTTCCTAATGCGTCGAGACTAACCACTAGCTGTACCTTACACCGTCTCTGGCATGTCCCTAGTTCTGAGCGTGAGTGGGCAAAGCAGTCGGTCTACCAGGGCAGGGAGGGCAGGGGCCAGAGGGCAGCCTGAGCTCTGCGGTGGACACACACTGCCCAAGGTCACTCACAAGCAGGGACATGATGGAGGCACAGTTCCCCCAGCCCAGGGTCTGATCCCAGAGATCTCTGCACAGGGCCGGGGCCATCAAGCTGCTCCTTGCCCACAGCTGGGTGGCACTGACCTGTGAGAGCGCCCACGGGTGTGTCTGAGCCACTCTGAGCTCCACTGAGTCCAGGGAGCTCCTCCAACTTCGAACTGGGCATGTGTGGGGCGGGCCACACTCAGGGGGGCTGTTCACTGAGAGGTTCCACTCTGGCTCCTCACGCCCTTACACCCTGCAGGTAACACTGAACGCCAGCTATAAGGGCATTCACGTTTTTTTTTCTTTTTGGGTCACACCTGGCAATGCAAAGGGGTTACCCCTGGCTCTGCACTCAGGAATTACTCCTGGCGGTGCTCAGGGGACCATATGGGATGCTGGGAATCGAACCCAGGTCAGCCGCGTGCAAGGCAAACACTCTACCCGCTGTGCTATTACTCCAGCCCCCAAGGGCATTCACTTTTAATTTTATTTTTGTCTTTGGGCCACACCCAGTGATGTTCAGGGGTTTCTCCTATCTCTGTTCTCAGAAATTACGCTCGGGATGCTGGAGATGGAACCCAGGTGGGTCGTGTGCCAGGCAAACACCCTACTGGCTGTACTACTGCTCTGCCCCTATAAGGGTGTTTAAAAAAAAAAAAAGACCCGGAAGGAAATTCACTCGGGAACACCCCTCATCAAAGGGGTGATAGGATTGTGATTTTTTTCATATTTTTTCATCGAAAAACTATTAATGTTCATTGCAAGGGAAACACATGCATGAAGACTACTCCAACTGTCCTCCTGGGGCTTGGGGATGGCTAAATAAAGGCAGAGTGGTAGCAGAGCGGGCACCAAGGTTGTGAGTTCAATCTCTGGTGCCTTCCCAGGTGCCCTGCTGTGATCCTGGCACCACAGAGGATGTGTGCAACCTCCAGCACACTGCAACCAAGGGTGTCCGGCCTCCCTTGTGCCCCTCAATGCCGTGTCCAGGTCCTGCCCCCCCATCCCAACAGCTATGAGGCATGCAGAGGAAGGGGAAGGTGTGGAGAAAGGCTGGGGCTGAGGTCAGGGAGGACGGGCAAGATGGGCCATGTTAACTGACCTCACAGAAACCATGGCGGTTCTCCAAGCACCCCTCTGCCAACAAGCCCTTGGATAAGCTCCCCGCCCGAGTGCTCTCGCCCCAGCAACTTTCCCCTCAGCATTGTGAGTTTCTCTCCATTTCTGGCATCTAACGTAGGGACCCAGCGGGCAGAGGCTGGAAGTCCCCCTTTGCACCCTGAAGCAGCCCGCCGGGTGCCCGATGGACCGAACTGCACTCTGCATACCTGAGGACATTCCCCGTCTAAAGCAGCCTGATCCACGTGAATATTGAAGGCCATTTTTCTATCCTGTTGGAGGCCTTTAGAACTATATATGTATTTGGGGGAGAGGTATGGGCTGTTGGTTTTTTTTTTGTTTGTTGTTTTTGTTTTTGGGTCACACCTAGCAGTGCTCAGGGATCACTCCTGGCAGGGCTCAGGGGACCATATGGGATGCTGGGGATAAGCACTCAACTACTGCACTGCTGTTCCAGCCCAGGACTCGTTATTTTCGCTTTTTGGCTCAGACCTGATGGTGCACATGTGGGATGTGAGGACTCGAACCCGGGTCTATTGTGTGTAAGGAAAGCTCCCCCCACCTGCTCTACTATGGTTCTGGCCCCAGAACTTGTATATTTTAATTCTTCTTTTTCTTTTTGGCAGTGATGGGGATGGAAGTCAGGGCCTCACATAAGCAAGACAGCGCCCTAGCCCCTGAGCCGCATCCCGGCCCCGGTCTCGGCCTTCCAAGCAATCTCTGGGATGACCTGAGGCCAGGTGTGGCATTAGGTCAGACCCCTGCCCTCCAACACCTGGCCCCACAGCCCCACAGGCCGGTGGACACAGAGCCGACACCTGTGGGGGCCGACACCGGGATTAGGCATTAATCCTTTTAAGAGCCAAAATGGAGGCCTGGATCAACATGATTCAAGGGTAAATACCTGCACACGCACAAAAAAAAAGAAAAGCAGGTGTCGACGGCACCCGAGATTTATGTGTGCTTACTGTATGTGGGGAAGGTCAGCTGGGTGGAAAGCTGAGGACAAAGGCTGTTCTCAGAGACTCCCGTCCAGCAAGAAGCTGGATGGTTCGTAGGAACTTCAAAGCCCGCAGTTTTGCTCCTACCCTCCCTCCTCCTGGCTCTCTGGCACACTTGGTCATGCCCAGCCATGCTCTCGCCTCCCACCCAACAGGCACGGCGCTGGGCAGGGCAGGGGGGCCCACGGACAGGCGTAGCAGAAAGAGGTGGGTGCTGGCTGGTGGGATGATCCTGCAACTGGCTGGGGCAGAGGCTGGAAGGGATGGAGCGGAGCAAAAGGCTTCCCTGGTGTTGCTCTAGCTCCGGCCCTGGGCCACAGAGCTAGCAGCAGCTCCTAGCCCCCCTGTGGCCTCTCCCGGGCGGGCAGCGACACAACTTCCCAGGGTCTGTCTCGAAGAGAGCAGCCTTCCTCATCAGTGAGCCCCAGGGTCTGTCTAGAAGAGAGCAGCCTTCCTCATCAGTCAGCATTAACTTGCCACCACACCGATGGCATCTCGCTCCAGCAAACACCATGTGTGCGAATGAAGCCACTCAAAGCCCGCCCATGTGTGGATTTTTAAAGTGCAGCTTTCCCTCTCCTTCTCTCCCCACTCTTGTTCCTTTTTTTCCCCCCTTTTCTTGACCACCCCAGGCTGTGTTCAGGGTTTCTGACTCTGCAATCAGGGATCACTTCTGGGGACCACCTGGAATGCTGAGGATTAAATTCAGGATGGCCACATGCAAGGCAAGTACCTACCTGCTGGATTGTCACTCTAATTGCTAAAATGTAGCTGTTCCCCGCATCTCCCTCACGCCTTGGCACTGGTAAGCATAACCTTGAACCTTTTACCCCCAGAAAAGCAGCCTAGAGTCAGATGAATTTATTCCAGCCTTCCACCAGCCAAACCTCAGTTTAATCCCATAGCACTGTAACACTGTTGTCGTCCCGTCCCGTTGCTCATCGATTTGCTTGAGTGGGCACCAGTAACATCTCTATTGTGAGACTTGTTGTTACTGTTTTTGGCATATTGAATACGCCACAGGTAGCTTGCTGGGCTCTCTGAGAGGGATGGAGAAATCAAACCTGGGTCAGCCTACCCGCTGTGCTATCACTCCAGTCCACCGTTACTGTGGAGAGGAATGAATTTACTATGCAACCTCTGATTAATCCCATAATTAAAGAAAAATCTAACTGTTCTGAGCCTCAATTAGTAAAAAAAAATTCTAAAACGATCTATTTGCACCATTCCTTGGGAAAAGAGAAAAGACCCTAGTGGTTGCAGTTACAAGGTGCATGAGGGCTATGAGAAAGGCCCAGGTAGAGACGGGCGCAGATGCTGGCAGCATCGGCACTGCAGGAGGAAGCAATAAACCTGGGGCGTGAAGGTTCCCGGAGAGTCGAGTCCTGTCCCCAAACCCAGAGAAGCCGTCCCGCTGGGTCACATGCCAGACTGGACGGGCCTATTGTCTCAAGAATGCTAGCTCGACGACCATATCACTGTCCTCAGCCAGGCCAGCCTCCTCCTGCCTGACCAGTGGCATTTCCTCGCTGTCCTTCTCATGGGACCCTGCTGCCAGACTGAGGGCACTGTCAGCGGGAGCCTGTGTCCTGTCCTTGCTTTTCCTGCGCATCTTGTACTTGTGATTTTCTTCTGGCAAAGCCCAGTGGTCTTTTGGAACCACTTACTCAACAGAGCGCCAGCAAATCTCAGAGGCTCACCTGATTCCTTGCATTTTAATATTTCATTGGTTTATTTCCTTGTAATTATTAATATAGAGCTGGAGTGATAGCACAGTGATAGGGCATTTGCCTTGCACGTGGCCGACCCGGGTTTGATTCCTCCGTCCCTCTTGGAGCCTGGCAAGCTACCAAGAGTATCCTGCCTGCACGGCAGAGCCTGGCAAGCTACCCATGGCATATTCGATATGTAACAAGTCTCACAATGGAGACGTTACTGATGCCTGCTCGAGCAAACTGATGAACAACGGGGTGACAGTGATACAGTGAATTATTATCATTATTATTATTATTATTACTATTTTGGTTTTGGGTACCCAGTGGTACTCAGGGATCACTCCTAGTGGTGCCTGGAGGACCATATTCCCACATGCTAGGGATCAAAATTAGTTCGGATGTGTGATTATATAGATATTCGACTATATTATATAGGTATTATAACATATATCTATATAATTATAAGGCAATTATATAGATATTATTATAAGGCAATTATATAGATATTCGACTAAGGATCTAGTTCAGAAAATGAGGAGGTGTCAAACTATCCACAAATGACCAATGTGGCCTTAGGAAATACCAACAGTTCGAGGACCCAGTGGGTCCCCTTCCAGTGATATCCAGGAAAAGCAACAGGTCTGCTTATTGGAAAACAGACAAATTCAGGTGAACCTTCCCAGTCATGAGCGGCCGGAAGAAGATAAGCGTATTTCTAAGAGTCCATGCTAATGTGCCTTTCCTCCTTCTCCTTCATGCACTCCCCACCCCATCCGCCTACCCGAGGAAAGCCAAGCGTTTGGCATGTGGTGGGGGAGCGAGGGCAAAGGCACAAGACAGGGTCTCCCTTTTCTAAGCAGACATGGAATGAGCCTCTTGCTGGACACGATGGCCTCTCTGCAGGGAGAACTCAGTTCTTTCGGGATCACCAGAGGCTAGAGAGCTGAGTGACACGAGTGAGGAAACCTCGAGTCTTTAGGCGGGGGGGGGGGCGGGGGGGTCACGACATCAAAGTCAAGTTACTGAAAAAGCCACGCAGACACACTGAAGACAGCCGAGCCAAAGTCCCAGGAGAGGTTCCTCTGGCGCAATGCTGGGGAGACTAGGTGCCACCGGCATGGAGTGTCTCCCGGGCTGCAGCTAACAGGGGGCGGCCGTCTGAACACACAAGCAGGAGCTGGCCGGAAGGCAGGCACCTGGGCCCTCCCCATTCGGACCTGAGAGTTTGCCAAGGCAGGGAGGTGTTCCCAACTTGCCTCTATATGCCAACCCCTCTGGTTTCTGGCAAGCTGCCTGACTCGGGGTGAACTTTAGGTTTTGCCCCTGTGTTCTATGTAACATAAGAAGCAAAGATTATAAATGTAAGCAAGCAGAGAGCAAAAGTAAACACGGGCAGCAGGAAGGAAGGCCCTCAGTGAGGCAGGAGAGGAGAAGATACTGAAAAGGCGGCAGAGGCAGGAGGACCATGTAGAGTTCTGGGTTACAACCCACCACAGAGGGTCTAAAGTGGTTCCCAGTCAGCTGGCTTTGTTATAGTCTGACTAGAAACAGAATTCTCACTTTTCAAAGTGAGTGAAATAAGAGTCATAAGAGTGTCTCTAGCGGGGCCGGAGCGATAGCACAGTGGGTAGGGCATTTGTCTTGCACGTGGCCGACCTGGGTTTGATCCCCGGCATCCCATATGGTCCTCCAAGCACCTTCAGGAGTAATTCCTGATCGCAGAGTTGGAGTAACCCCTGAGCATCGCTGTGACCCCTCCCCCCCCAAAAAAAAAGAAAAAAAAAAGAGTGTCACTAGCTAGGAGGAATATCATTTATTTCCTCATTTGGCTTTTTTTTTTTTTTTTTGAGAGAGAGAGAGAGAAAGAGAATTACTCAGGATATTGATGAATGTTTGCTTAAAGATAAAATTTCTTTGGGAGCATTAGAACTTGTCAAAATTTGGACTGCAAGTTTCTGAGTTCACAAAGTTTGATTTGGCTCTCTCACAGATGTATCAGAGAAGCTAGGTCAGTAAAAAAGAGATGTTAAAGTTAGCAAGCATAACTTCAAAAACGATAACTGAGTCAAAGGACTCTTCTCTGAAGAGGATGATAGCCAGCCAGTGTTAGAAGCGGAGGGAGAGGCTGGCGCCACCTTCTGGGAAAAGCTGGAAACCAGCATTTCCCCTGGTTTTTTAAGTATAGGGCTTGACTGACAATCAACCCATTCCATTGAGCTGCGGATCCAACTCAGGCCTCACACATACAAGGCATGTGCTCTACTAATCTACCCTGTCCCTCGAACCCCCTTCCATTCCTCTAAGAGCATACCCCCAACAACTAGGAAGTTGCTTGGGTACAAATGGGAGTTGCCGCTAGAGATGAACTGGAGGCATCTGTGTTGTGTGCATGTGCGAACACACACACACACACGCATGCACGCACACACACCCTGCCTTGCATTCTGCTGCAGCTGTGCTTACACACACACACACACACACACACACACACACACATGAGATGGGTTAAGACAGGAGCCTTAGCCTGCCTCCTGAGCTGGGGAGAAGGCAGCTGGAATGGAGAAGGGATCATGGGATCACTAAATCAATGATGGAGGGATCTTTCAGGATAGGAGATGTGTGCTGAAAGTAGACAAAGGTCCAAACATGATAGCCTCTCAGTACCTGTTTTGCAAACCATAATGACCCCAAATGAGAGTATGGGGGAAATTGTCTGCTACAGAATCAGGGGGAAGGATGGGGCGGGTGGATACTGGGGACACTGGCGTTGGAAAATGTGCACTGGTGGAGGGATGGGTGTTTGATTATTGTATGACTAAAACTCAAACATGAAAACTTTGTAACTATCTCATTGGTGATTCAATAAAAAAATTTAAAAAAAAGAAAAAAGAAAAGAAATTCAAAATGAAATTAAAAAAAGACAAGAGCCTTAAAAGAACTCCCGATACAGTGGAGCTATACAAAAGGACAGCATGCCACAACCAAGGGCACTGAAATGAGAGGTTTCTAACTAGTTCAATGCTCTTAGGGGAAATCCCTCTTTTCTAGGCCTGCTCCCCTCAGCCGAGAAGCAAGGAGGGGGGACTAGAAGCATTTTCACATGGTTTTTGAGGATCAAACTTATTTTCTGTCCCTATCAACAAATGCTTTGGCCTGACATATGTGTGATACAGGAGACAGAGCCTGAATGCAACAAGCTCTTTTGGTCACTGCCACTGCCCTTGAGGAAAGCAGGTACTGACGCTACTCAAAGCACACGCTGTATTTTTGTTTCGTGGAGCCAGGAACTAAACCCAGGATTTCATACAAGCAAGGGGTACTTAGGAGTCACTAGGGTTATACCAACAGTGCTGGGGAAGGGGAAAATGGGGGGCATTGGATGCTGGGGACTGAACCTGGGGTAGCATGTGCACTGAAACTTGAGCTTATCTCTCTGGTTTCTTTCAATGGAGTTTTAAAGCTCATTCCATTCAATTGACTCTGAACAGGCTTTTTGGAAGCCCTCAGAGAAATGCAGTTAGAACTGTTCTATGTAAAACTTAAAATACTCGACAATCCTAATTCACAACTGGCCTACTTTCTTCGGTAGAAGACTGTTAAAAAAAATATTCCAGGATTTTTCATTTGCAGTGATGTTGACCACTGTTACATCACCTGTTATCACTGTTCGTGTGCCGGGCAGGCCGTGTAGGGCATGGCTTGTACCCCCAGCATTTCTGAGGCCCTAGGAGCTTGTGAGACTTATCCACAATCACAGAGCGAGCGGTCTAGCAAGGGTAGGATGAGGGGCCTGCTGTCAAATCCCACATCCAGAGTTCTGACTTAAAGTAACTTCCTGCAGCTGAGTGCTCTCTCCCTCTTCCTCTCCCTCTCCCTCCCTCCTCCTCCTCTTACTTTCTCTCTCTTCTCTCTCTCCCTCCCTTTCTCCCTCCCTCCCTCTCCACCCCCCCTCATCTTCTCTGAAGGTGCAGGGTCACAGCTCGTTCCTGAGCGTCCACGGCTCAGCGAGGACCCACTCTCTCAACGAGGCAGAGATGCAGTCATTCTCAGCGGGACTCAGTGCCTGTCACTCTTCAGCAGCCCTGTGCGGACACGGTGTTTTCACTGGTGTGTGGAACACAGCAGTCTTGCTTCACTGGGCTTCTATCCAGGCAGGTCTCCTAAGCCCACGCTCCTGCCCCTTGACCGCGCTGTCCCGGCTCCTGGCAGAACTCTCTCCCGAACTACAGCAGCTCTGGCGCCTTCCCCGCACTCACGCCCAATCCAAATGCAAGGAATTCACTCGAGTCACATGTTGATTCTGTTGCTTTAACTTCAGCTAAGTCATAAGCTCCTTGAAGACAGAGCCCATGCCTGTCCTCTCTCACAGCCAAAAGTTTGTTTTCTTTTTCCTTTTTAGGTTTTGGGGCCATACCCAGTGACACTCAGGGCTCACTTCTGGCTCTGCATTCAGGAATGAATCCTGGCGGAGCTGGGGGGATGTTCCCTATGGGAATCAAACCTGGGTTAGCCAAGTGCAAGGCAAGAGAGAGCCCTACCTGTGTACTATCGTTCCCGCCTGCAAGCAAACATTTAAACAGGGTTTTTGCTACCTACACAGTGCAAAACTACTCAAACTGTCAGTGTGGTCACCAGGGGTAGTCTCTTCGGCTAAAAACACCAAAACTTACGTAGAAAACAGTGCTTCTAACCATACCTCAAAATGAGCCCAGAGAGACCTAGAGGCTTAGATTCAAGGGACCTTTCGGGTTGGTTACTCAATAGGAACTTGTAGAATCTGGAGGCTGGATAAAACACTGATAAGCCTCTACTTCATTCCCTGGGCTCAGAGATAAGAAAAGCCAAGGCCCAGGAGGTTGAGTAAGGCCCAAGCGCCTGCAGGGGACTGTCGCTCCACCTCCGAGATCTCGCCCTGCTTGTGGTCTTCCCAGGCTTTCTGAGCTGCCAAGGGAGTTGCTCTGGCTTGAATTCACTACCAGAGGGAACTCTGTCTTGGATAAGAGACTGGTACAGGTTGGACTCTGAGAGGTGGATTCTCTAGAATCAAAAGACACGAGGTGGCAGCTGGGAGAGGAGCCCCTGGGTCGTTGCAGAAGGCTGGACTGGGGGATGTGGTCAGACCGTGATTTTCAATGGGATCCAGAGCCGAGCATCTCTAAGGCCTCTGGCACACTCCTGCTTCTCTGGGGTCCTGACGTTTGTCCAAAGGATCACATAAGACAGAACTACACTGGTTGGATTAAACAGAACCAGAAACTAGTTCTCCAGAGAGCCCTTTTTAATTTAAAAAAAGGAAAAAAATTTTTTTTTGGTCCAGTTTTGCTTTTTAAAGAAATCCTTTAAATTCTAGAACTTAAAAAAATGGATGAAGAAGTGCCCCTCAATAAAATCCCTGGAGATATAAAAAACTGGTTGGTTTATATTTCTCTAAGAACCAAACGTCCCAAATAAGCCAGGCCCACTTGAGTTGGATTCTGATGCCTTAAAACATGACGACTCCTCAGGTAAAGGTACTTTACTGGGAACCGGAGAGACAGCACAGGGGGAAGGATGTTTGCCTTGCACTCGGACAACCCGGGTTTGATCCCTGGCGGCAACCCACATGGTCCCCCAACCACTGCCAGGAGTAATTTCTGAGTGCTTGGTCAGGAGTAACCCCTGAGTAATGCTGGGTGTGACCCAAAAAGCAAAAGCAAAAAAAAAAAAGTACTTTACTGAGAGCTGTCATGTTTCTGCAGGTGCCTGATCAGTCCGGTGCTCGTGGGGTGGCTCAGTCCCTCCTTACCATCAGACCCCAGTGGGGGCTGCCCCAGCAGCGCACTCTTCTTTCACCAACTGTGTGGTGCTGTTCAGCGGCACTGTGCCCGCCGCAGACACTGCCTCTGCCAAGTCTCCCAGCCCAGCTGCTTCTCTACCAACCAAGTTGATGCCATACTTGGAATCTTGGTGCCCTCTCAACAGTGCTCCCAGAAGCTTCTCCAGCAGATTCCATCTCCAACAACTACCTTCTTCTTTACTTATTATGTTTTTGTTGTTGGGGGAGGGGGGAGATGGGTGAGGGGTCACATCCAGCAGTGCTCAGGGCTTATTCCTGGCTCGGCACTCAGGAATCACTCCTGGTGGGCTGAGGGGACCATACGGGGTGCCAGGGATCGAACCTGGCAATAGTGTTCCCTACCCACTGTACTACTGCTCCAGCCCCCTTCTTTGTTAATTCTCCTGCGTTCAGTCTGATCACCAGGACTACAACAATTCAGACACATCTAATTCCCAATCTCTTGAGAGTCCTACCAGATCTGCAGTTGCTTCCTCCACGGAAGTCTTGCCCCTTCAAAGCGGTCCACAGGGATTGGAATCTTCTTCCAAACACTTGTTACTATTGATACTTTGACCTACTTCTCAGTAGCACCAAGGCTTTATGTGCATCAACAGATATTTGGTGACTTGGTACAGTGACCTAAAATTATGCCACCATTTTCCTTTTGGTGGCAGGGACTTGGGCCATGCCTGGTGGAGTTGGGGGAGGGTTGGTGATTCAGTTCCAGTTTAGTGCTGGGGTATTGTGAGTGCTTGAAGACTGAACCTGGGGATTCCGACTGCAAAGCATGTGCGCAAACCCATTGAAGGATCTCTCGGGGCCTCATTTTCCTTTTTGAAAAGGTAATTATGTGCTTAATTTCAGGAAAAGCTAAGCCCGATAATCAGAAAGTCTCAAATTCAGAATAGCTTCAAGAAGTGGAGTTGCTTTCTTCAAGTAGGAATAGGGCATTTACCAATATTTTGGGCACTTCACACACGAGACATAATGACTGGGAGTATTCTGTGTGTGGGCTGGATCGATAGCACAGCGGGTAGGGTGTTTGCCAACCCTGTTTTGATTCCCACCACGCCATATGGTCCCCTGAGCACTGCCAGGAGTAATTCCTGAGTGCAGAGCCAGGAGTAACCTCGGAGCATTGCTGGGTGTGACCCCAAAAGCAAATTTTAAAAAAGTATTCGTGTGTGTGTGTGTGTGTGTGTGTGTGTGTGTGTGTATGTTTTAGCCTTGCAGCTTAAGGATAGCCCTTGCTGGGGAGAGGGGGGGCACAGATGTGGGGAGGAGGATCACACCTGGATTGGCTGAATGCCAGGCAAACATCTTACCAGCTGTACTAACTCTGTCCTGGCCCAACTAACATTTTTGTATTAAAAGTAATATAAGAGGGGCTGGAGCACTGCTAGGAGTAATTCTTGACTGCAGAGCCAGGAGTAACCCCTGTGTATCACTGGGTGTGACCCAAAAAACAAAAACAAAAAAAGTAATGTAAGAATTTTTTAGTTTATTAATTACTAAGATAGGGCTGTTTCTAAAATAGGTGAGAGGTGGGTCTGAAAAAGGTTTGTATAGCAATATAGCAGAGAATGGTCTTGAAGGGGTATGTCTATCTATAGCGTGATGCCTCAGGTCCCACACCAGTTGTGCTTGTGCTTGTCCAGTGCTTTCCAGAGATGTCAAAGTGAGAACACAGCTGGGTGGAGCGCTCCACTAACTAAGAGGTTTTTGTTGCAATATCCCTAACACACAAAATTCTCAGATGCTCATCTGTAGTTCTCAATTCTCCGCTTAAACTCACTCTTACTGATGGAGAGATTTGGTACCAGTCCTAACAAATATTACACCTTCTAAAATGAGAAGAGTTGAAAAAAAAAATGAACGAAATTTTCTAAAGAACAAAATGGGCTGAAGATTTAAGGTCACAGTCACAGCCCGATCTCCTGAAGATATTTACTCAATGCTAACACTACTGCAAACTACAGCAACTTCATCTATGAGGCACTGAGCTGGAACAAAACAAACTAGGGGGCTGTGGAAAAACTATGTTTAAGAGCTGACATCATAGTCTTTAAAAATAAAAGCTCCTTGAGCTGAAACAACAGTACAGCAGGTCAGGCACTGCCCTTGCATGTGGCTGACCCAGGTTCAATCTCCAGCACCCCATATGGTCCCCCTGAGACCTGCCAGGAGTAATCCCTGAGCACAGAGCCAGGAAAGCAAGGCCCTGAGCACTGTCAGGTGTGGCCCAGACAAACAAATAAACAAACAGATAAAAATAAAAAGATAAAAAATAAGGCCTGGAGAAACAGATCGGGGTAAGATGCTTGCCTTGTATGCGGCCAGCCCCAGTTCTACTCAGGCACCACCGGGTCACCTGAGCGCTGCAAGGTGTAGCACTGCAGTCCCTCAAAAAGCATCTCTGGGTAATCTCTGGCACTGCAGGGCTTTCCTAGTCCTCTCACTGAGCCACTGGCCCTGCTGACAAAATCACTGAGATGGTCCCCAAGGCACTGGGAGCACTGCTTGGGAAGCCTTGCAAAATCTGGCATTCTACAGAGCATCTATGTTTGTTGTGCTAGGATGGACACTATCTGTGACAGACTGACTACTGCCACTTTTTCAGTGGGCTAAGGAAAACTGGTTGTGCATGGCCAGCTCCTTACAGAAGACCGGGCTTTGAAAGAAAGCAGGTGCTGGCTTTCAGGATAATGAAATAAAACATCTTACCTTCAGCCCTATTCGACTCATCTTCCTTAAGAGCTCTGATGGTGATTTTCAATTTAGAGACACAGCATTTGAAGAGTTCGTCCTTCACTGCTCTAACCCTACAGCCAGATCTAGATTATCTACCCGGGCCTGGCCCACACCCCAGCCTCTGTATGACTGAGACAGTAACTGGGTCTAGGACTATTCAAGACTCCAATCAATGCCCAAATATAAGAAAATATGCCAATACAAACCTGACATGCATCTCAGTAGTCTGCCCTGAACAACACAGAGCATGGAGGCAGACTGATTAAAGACAAAGACTATCAGCATCTGTGCACAAACATGAAAGCATTCATTTGGAAAGATAGATGCACACCTGCGTTCTTTTCCACTCTAATACCACAGCATTAGATATGGAAACAATCCGAGTAGCTAACGATACACGCGTGGAAAAATGAAGCTGTGGAGTGGGGAACCTATTCAGCTGTCGGGAAAGATGCGATCTTATAGTCTGCTGTGACTTGGATGGAACTGGAGGGCAACATGCTGGGTGAAGCAGAGGGAGTGAGAGAGAAGGACAAAGCCTTGGTGGTGAGGGAGATCTCACTCACCTTTGGCATACAGATACATAAGACAAGGGAACAGACAGATGACAAATCTGTCCCCTTGGATCACAAAATCGATGATTAAGCCGTCAGGGGGAAGGGTGGGAAGAGAAGAAAAGAGCAGATTAGAGATGATAGGATGGGGTGGAGGGTCCTGGGCACTTCTGGTGGTGCTGAAGGTGCACTGACTTGGTATATCAATACCATCAAGACAGCAATACCATCAACACCACTGTAACCATGCTACCTAAACTACCGTTGAAAGTTTAAAAAAATAAAACACAGGAGAAAGGTTGGAAGAATTTTAAAGGAAAAGAACAACAAATGCACAGAC
The DNA here is from genome assembly GCF_027595985.1 of Sorex araneus. Classification (NCBI taxonomy): domain Eukaryota; kingdom Metazoa; phylum Chordata; class Mammalia; order Eulipotyphla; family Soricidae; genus Sorex; species Sorex araneus. The sequence goes on from NC_073313.1 coordinate 183,077,561, forward strand.
CTGAGCTAAAAATGAAACATTCAGGCTCTCTGTATATTTATTTAGGAAGCTACTGGGAGAGGGGCAGGACGAAGTTTCCTAAGGAAAGCTACAAGGGCACCAAGTCAAGGTGAGTCTGAGAGCATGCAAAGCAGGGAAGGCCTGCCAATAAAGGCGCTCCTGTGGGGACATGGCGTCTCCTCCACCTGTTTTATCAGGTAATCGCTGGCGGCAGCGTGGAGACCCCTGGGTTACGGGAATTCCAGGGACTGACTGACGGCTGCTAAATAGACTTTATGGGGCAAGTTTCACCTCGTGCCTCTTGGGCAAACTGAAGGGACGTCACACCTGAGAATTTTCTCTCCAAAATACCTTGTTTTGCAGAAAGACACCAAACTGCAACCCTCAAGAAAAGCAAACTGCAAACATACTCTTCCATTCTGTTAATCTTTATTTAAGGGCCCACCCTCAAAGTTTTGGGGTTTCACACCAGGATGCCCCGTTCTAAAGGGGCAGTTAAGGCCACACTGAATTTCACAAAAATGCCACACTCTAGTGACCTCCTCCCCATGGAAAAAGCACACTGCTCTTACCTATTAAAAGATAGCAGTCTGGGTGGGTTTTTTTTTTTTTAAATCTTAAAGAAAGCTGGAGCGGTAGGGAGTTTGCCTTGCATGCGGCAGACCCAGGTTTGATTTGTCCCATTGCTCACTGATTTGCTTGAGTGGGTACCAGGTACAATCTCCATTGTGAGACTTGTTGTTACTGTTTTTGGCATATCAAATGTGCCACGGGAAGCTTGCCAGGCTCTGCTGTGCGGGCGGGATATTCTCGGTAGCTTGCCGGGCTCTCCGAGAGGGAAGGCAAACGCCCTACCTGCTCCTTAAGAAACTGATCTGGTGCTTTAACAAACAGCTATTGGCCTGCTCTCCAAGCCCAGGTGCTCCCTGGCCCGCAGGTCCTGCTGGTCTCCTTGCTTATTTTCACTCTGGAGAAGACTGTTTTCTTTCTCGAACACAGCATTTCCCCCTCTTCCTCCCCTCTCATTTCTTTACACTTGATCTTAGCCAAAAGGCCGAGAAGCGATCCTCCTCTCATTTCTCTCAATAAAAAATACTTGCTTCAAACACACAAAAAAACTAAACAAAACCAAAAAAAAAAGAAAGAAAGAAAAAACAAAAGGTTGGAGAGACAGTCCAGCAGGTAGGGTGTTGGCCTGTGGGTATGCGGCCAACTCGGGTTCAATTCCCAGCTCTTCATGCATTTCCCTGAGTACCGCCATGAGTGATTCCCGAGTCCAGAGCCAGCGGTAAGCTCTAAGTGTAGCTGGGTGTGGCCCGCGAAACAAAAACAAAGCACTACCTTACATCACTTAAAAAAAAAAATTAAATAAATGATAAATAAATAAAAGAAGCCCACAAGGCCAGTTGCTTCCTTATAGGAGATGTGTGACCAGATTTCAGTTTATCCTGCAAGGAATGACTGGACATCACTGAGCAAATTACAGAGCCTTCAGGACTGCTCCCCTCGGCCAGGAATTAAGCACACTGACCTCATTAGCTCATCTGGTCTTCAATTTGAAAATGGAGTGACTAAATAGTAAGGGTACTGATCAAACACGAGCGGTTACCACCATCACACAACCTGGCCAGATTTGGGCAATATCTGTTACCTCTGCATCCACTGGATGGTGCTCAGGATGGCTATTTGGGGGACGATACCCAGACAGAAGCAGCAACTGTGGCCCTTGTGGGGACTCGGAGCAGCCACATAAACTGGTGGCCAGGGCTTGTTCAAGGGGACACTGTGACTCAGGGTCAGAACTTTCCGCTGAGCTAGAAAGATGATGCGAGTCACCAGGGCCCGAATGCACAACTGTGAGCATGATCACTGCACATAAGCCAACAGTCTGAACTCAGCAAAGAGGTTTGGCCTCCCTCTGGGGTCAAATGTGTCATGTCATGATAAGGTAACAGAAGGTTCTGCTCCCTACAGTGCCTTTTATTTGAAGGTCCTTAGTGAAGTCACTTTTACTGAAGATCCCTCCAGTCTGAAGGTGTCTACGAAGTGGTGTCTACACTGTTTGAAACAATGAGAAGGCGCAAAGGCAACATGGTGATAACTGGCTGGGAGCCCAGTGTTTGCCCAGATGTGCCCAGGGTGCAGAAAACAACCTTCCTGGCGCTGGAGGTATAGAACGGTGGGTAGGGCACTTGCCTTCTAGGTGGCCGACCTGGGTTCAATCTTTGGCATTCTATATGGTCTCCTAAGCAGTACAAGGGGGCCGAGTACTGAGCCAGGAATAATGGAAGGAAGGAAGGAAGGAAGGAAGGAAGGAAGGAAGGAAGGAAGGAAGGAAGGAAGGAAGGAAGGAAGGAAGGGAAGGAAGAAAGAAAGAAAGAAAGAAAGAAAGAAAGAAAGAAAGAAAGAAAGAAAGAAAGAAAGAAAGAAAGAAAGAAAGAAAGAAAGAAAGAAAGAAAGAAAGAAAGAAAGAAAGAAAGAAAGAAAGAAAGCAGCCCTCCTGCTCTCCAGGCACCTGAGGTACCCAGACCTGGGCTCAGTTTGCTAGCACTTTCTGTGTCAGGAGCGAGAGGGAGCGGTGCGGTGGAATGCCTGCATTCACCCTGCATGTGCAGAGGAGAGACACCGGCTGGCTGCTGTGAAGGGCAGGCCTGGAATCACCTGGCTTTCTCGCTCAGTTCCTACAAGGCTCAGAGGAACATTCACCTCTGTCTTACACACAATTCATCACAAGAGGGATTCCCCAGCCCAAGGCTCTGGAAAGCAAGGAGAGCATCCGTTGTCCCTAAAACCAGCCTTGACCTCCCACACCAGGATGCCAGATGCAAGTGCCCTAAGGAGAAAACGGCAGATCACTCTGGTCAATGAAACTATGGGAATCACTGCCTTGGGAAACTCCTCAGGGTTGGTGGTGCCCAGTGGACACAGGGAACAGGAATGAGAGAACCAAGCAAGCAGCACTGGGTCTCCTGTGGCACTTTGCTCGGCCCCAGGACAGCAATGGGATTTTCATTCTATTATGGTATGGGCTGCTGAGTTCAAAGGAAGGGACCATTTTTAGTTGAATATTTTTTTGGGGGATGGGTGGGGTGGAAGGGAGTGTGGGGGGGAGGCAGAGTAGGACCATTTGCCCTTTGGGCTACACTTGGTGGTGATCAGGGTCTATTTCTGGCCGAGCACTTGGAGGACCATATGTAAGGCAAGACCATATGATTCGTGGTCAAGTGCTGATGTGCATTCCTCTCCCCTCACCGTGCAAACTACACCCCCAGACCTGTCTGCAGCACCCAGAGGCCAGAGGCCTGGCTCACCTCTTTATGCGAGTCTTTGTGGGCTTCCAGAGTCTTCATGATCGTCAGCTCAGCGTAGTTCTTAAATCTTGCTGGCTGGTTCCTCAAAATTTCCCGTAACACTCTCAGTGCCAGTGCTCGGATGGAATGCTGGAGGAAGAGGAGGAGGGAAGGCATCAGCAAACAAGCAGAGAGACATCCCCGTCAGTTGCTGAGCAATGCCATGCACCCAGCCTGCGTTTCCCTGACACCCTGTAGTCACCCTGCCCCAGAGCGCACTGCTTATGTGACAACGGCTTTCTGGAGGTCCGCTCCCTGAGGACACGCGCTGTGTCTGCAGGGGCCATGCCCAGGACCCAGCACTTCAGAGGAACTTGATGAAAGCTTGAACGAGTCACATGAAGAACAAGGGAAGACAAAATGAAGATGACGGCTCTCTGGTTCATTATGATAAACTGTGGAGATTTCCAGGATTCCTGAGGTTTGGGTGTGCAAGTAACCTTTTTGGAGCTGCCTGTGGCAGTGCTCAGGGCTTACTCCTGTCAGAGCTCGGGGACTACCATGTGGCATTGGCTGCACGCAACACGCCCCCTCTCCACTGTACTACCTTTCTGGCCCCTTTTGTTTCTTTGCTTTGGGTTTTTCTTTTTTCTTTTTTTTTGAGGGGGCAACACCTAGAAATTCTTAGGGACTAGGATCACTCCTGGCAGTGCTTGGGGGAACACATGTGGTACCGGGCAGTGTCCCTGTACTGTCTCTCCAGCCCAGATTACCTTTTTGTGAAAGGAACAAGAGCACAGGTTAAAAGCTTCTCGACACTTCCTGGGCGCACTCTATGGGGCTCTGGACTCCAGGGCAGCTGGAGCTCTGGGGACCGTCCCTGCCCTTTTCTACATGCCGAGGGGGGGACAGGTGCCTGCACAGGCCCCGAGCTGTTTGCGGCCCGAGTCACGCCTCTGGAGGAGAGCCACTCCAAACAGACTCCTAATCTCAATGAAAGAGAAGGGAGTTTACACCAAACAGAGCCAAAAAGTACATCCTGATTCTTTGTCACTCATCTGCACGATGCACACACTGCCCCACTGTCTGCCTGCTCCTTCCATGACATCATCTGGTCTCCGAACAGAGCCCGACCGAGCAGAAGGGCCTCTGTTAACACCGTTTGGTTTTATGAAGTTAATGGACCTTTGCTTTTTAAAATCACCACTCTTCCATGGTTAGTTCCACAGGGAGTCAGTAACCCCAAGCCCCAGGAAGCAGGTAGGGGTCCTGGTGCTATCGGCCGCCTTCTCCTCACGCCTCTTCCTCTGAGGTTTCCGTCATCAGGAGGCCGGGCAAGACCTGCACTGTGGCCTGAGTGTCACCACCCAACAGATCGGGCCTACTGAGTTCTTCACCCCTCTGGGTTTTGTCGCTGCTAGGCGACACTAAGGTCTGGGAAACAGCATTTTACCGCCAGGCAATGCCTAAGTGCACTGCGGCTGTGTATGAGGGCGAAGTTGCTGAGGTGGGTGGGAGAGGGCAGGTCCATGACAAGATCAGACACTCCTCTAAGCCTGTCTGCTGGGTGTCATGTGTAGTTCACACACCAGGCACAGGACTCAAGTGCTGCTAAGCCTGTCACATTCCTGTGTCATGGTATAAAGATACCTGAAAAAATAGGACTAGAAGCATCGTGTCTCTGGACTCTGCCATTTGATCCATTAAGATAACTGTGTACGTATACGGAAGTGTGTCAAGAGAATTCTATGGACATGTATCTTTTAAAAAGTGCTGCATCTCTATTTCTTAATTACACACGAAACATTAAACAGGGAAAATGTTCATTTAAAACATATCCTAGGGGCCGGAGAAATGGCTGAATGGGCTGGGGCAGAGGTGGCCCGGGCTCAAACCCCAGCACTATATGGCCCCCCAAGAACTGCCAAGACTGATTTGTAAGCAGAGTCATAAGTAGACCCAGAGCACCACCAACTGTAAACCCCAAACAAGAATAAATAAAATACAAAGCCCAAAGCAAACAACAAAAATACCCCGAAACAAAACTCAGTCTACGCTAATCAAGATCTTAGAAACTTTCGTGTTACAGTAACCTAACAGTTTCCCAGGACTACTACACACTCCGTAACAGGAAACCTGCATATATGCCAGGGTGGGCTCTCTCTGATAACACACCATCTTACTGATACGCGCTCCAAAAGTACGGGAAAATGGTCTGATGTCAACAGCAAAGCCTAATACAGGAATGAAAGCTGAAGCTAAACCCGGCAAGGACGGGGTGAAACCCCGAGCTGTGGGATGGGGGAGAAGGCGGGACAGAACACAAGTTCCTCACGTCTTTGTCCCCGAGCGTCTCCAGGAGCAGGAGCAGGATGGTCTTGAAGTGCTCCTCCCAGACGCCCAGGCTGTCCTCCCGCGTGATCTTGAGCAGCTCCAGCAGGGCGCCCTTGCGCTCTTCCACCCGCTCGTTGTGGTTCGACAGCTCTTTCAGGAGGTCCGCCACCAAGTCAGAATGGTCAATGGGCACTTGTGGGACAGACAGACAGACAAACTGAAGTCACTTCCAAAGGAAATGCCCGGGACAGTGCCCCCTCGGGCACCTCCAGCTCTGACGGGACAGGAAATGGGCACCTCTCAGAGTCCCTGTCTGCCCCACACGCGCATTTCCTGCTGGCGCCTTACCCCAGGGGCCGGGTACCCAGCACCAACCAACAGGCATTACCTTTCCCCTCCCTTATCTTTTCACGTCAACTCCTCAGAGGAAACACTGGGCTTTTAGTTCTTCCGTCTATCTCAAATGAAGAGGGGCAGCTCTCCACAAGGCCCCTCCCGTCAGCCCTCCTTCTTTCCCCCAGCCCTCTTCTCACCCTAGGCTGGTGTTCCCACAGGCAATCAAGGCCACTCAAACCACACGTTTGCCTCCAGGCTCTCCTCACTAGTGCATCTAACTGATGGACGTCCGTTCCCTTCTCAAATGTCCAGAGCTTAGTAACCAACTTGGTACACAAACATCAGTCGGTGTGTGAACTCTGCAGGATCGCTCCCGCCCACTGCCAGCCCTGGAGCAGGCCACCGGCAGAGGCACATCCTTTCTTTTCCTTAGTTCTTTACAGAGACCTCAACTCTGAGCAGTGACTTTCAGCTTTTAATCGAAAGGATGGAGAAGCAAAGACAAACGAGATTTCTCACATGCATGTTCCTTCCTAAGACTGAAGAACAAAACACCCTCCAAAAGTTTGAGAGGTGACAGACCTCTATGATTATGATTTCCCTCTGCTATCCCACCTTTCCCTTTAAGCATTTTAGTACACTTTGGTAAATAAATAACCCGAATCTCTAAGATATCTCCAAACCAAACCAACAGATGGATTAAGTTAAACGATCTACCAATTGTCTGAGCAAATACAGTAAGATAGCTCATGACTCCCAGAAAGAGCGAGTCATAAACAAACCCCCGGGCATCGCCAACTGTGTAGCAAGTGGACTTGGTCTTCTCAGAGCTGCTACCACCCACATTCACACGTCAGCAGCCCTTTCTGCTCTCAAACGCAGGACTTTGCTTCTATGTGAGCACTATGCTACGGTCAGCTCTGCCCAGAGCATAGCCCACCTTCTCTGTGGCCTTGTGTCCTCAGTAAGCCACATATTTTGTGATATAAAACAACTTAATTGTTTAGAGTTCACCTTTGAGATCCTATTTTAACTCTTTGCTCAAAATTAAAAAATATATGTATATATATATTATCAACAGAACTGGAAACAGAAATATCTAATTTGGGAGGAGAAATCAACTATTTTGGTTGAACTAAATAAAAAGACATGAACGTCTCAGCAAGGTCGAAAAAATAAGTAATTAAATTCCAGATAAAATTACCAGCATACCAAACCATAATTGGGACTTGATAATGAATCCTGGGTTTAACACATGAGTGAGAAGAGAACAGGCAAGTCCTGTTCTGTACACAGTATGTCAGATTTGGGGCAAGTAACTGAACCTTTCTAAAACCGTTGGCTAATCTGCAGAAGGGGTACCGCCCTGGATCCTGGTTGGATAGTATGTGTGAAATACCCGGCAAGGCCACTGCTCAACATGTGTCAGTCTTTCTCTCCCAAAGACAGGGCAGAGTCAACACAAAGTAGCTGCAGGAAGATCTGGACATGAGCCTGCTGCAGGAGAAGGAGGAGTTTTCCAGGAGTATATCGGGGTCTGGCTTGAGAACTCAGGAACTGGGAAGCCGTGCCCCACTGAGAGCTTCCTTTTACAATGGCAGAGCCGTGTGCGGGGAGGCTGCATCTCCACCCCTGCTCCCCACTCAGGGAGCCCCACTTCCCCTTGTCCTTTGGGTTTGGGCTCTGGAGCAGGCTCCTAATCTGTTCCAGCGACGAGAGTTAAGTGATGTGGGGGGGACTCTCCTGTCTCGGGGACCAGGAAACAGGCTTCTAGAGGTCAATGTGACAAGAGGGAGGCTGGGGGAAGGGACCTCTGGACCCGGGGACGATAACCAGGAGGACAAACCATCTCGCAGCTGGTCCATGTCGTCGTCAAACACGGCCTCCTTCAGGGCTGTCTTGTCGTAGGTGTTGATGGTGTCGGAGTAGGGGTAGGGGTTGTACTCCCGTGCTCGCGGCCCCGGGAAGGCGCGCGGTGGCTGGGTATTGAGGAGGGAGGTCTTGTTGTCCAGAGCCGTTCTGCCTCCTTCTACCACATCACTGCCGCCCCGGCCCTCGGGGGCAAGCGGGGCAACGCCACCGTCCCGGGACACCTAGGACACAGCACACTGTCAATTCCTTCTCAGGACTCTGGGTACATCCCCCCAACATTCCCTGAAGTGGTAGGTGAGTTAAGAGATTCCTCCCTTGAAACCTGCTTATCATTCCTATTTCAACTTGTGAGTATCTGGTTTGTCACAGACCTAAAAGGTGACTGAATAGGTTTTATGGTTTTTTTTTTCCCTTTGTGTGTGTGGGGGGGAATTTGTTCCCACAAACAACGGTGCTCAAGGTCCTAAGCAGTGCTCAAGTACTCCCGGCTTTGTGCTCGGGGCTCATGGCTGGAATGCTTGGGGGGATGACACGGGATGCCAGGGATGGAACCTGGGTTGGCAGCGTGAAGGTGAGCGCCTTACCTGCTGTACTCTCTCTTCAGCCCCTTAGGTTTATGCTTTTAACCTAGTAATTCATTCACTTACATGTCAAGTCTATTTTACTTAATAATTGGGGCGCTAATTTTACTCAGACAGTTTTTAAGAGACTTAACACCGCTCACTCGGAACAGCAGTCCTATGAGACCAGGAGGCAGTGTGCGTCAGCCTTGCTTCTACGGGAGCCTTGTGTACTAGCACTGCCTCAATTTCTCTCATTACAAATTGAGTGTTTTCTCCCTCGTCTTCCACTGCTGAGGGTGCTCCCTCCAATTACCATCCTGGATCTAAGGGCACGCAACCACCCACAAATTCCCTAGACTAAGCAGGGACCCCAACACGGGCCTCACGAGAATCAGTACCAACCATGTTGACAGGGGGCTCTCTCCGAGTTTGGGAATACTTACAATGTCACAGTCCTTCTTGCCATCCCGCTTAATCGGCTCATTCAGGTCCTCTTGGCTTCGAAAACTAAACTTTTCAATGGCTTCTGTAACTCCTCGCAAAGAACTATAAATTTCTTCAGAGTTCAAGTTCTCTGTGTCATAATCCAGCATGCTAAAGATCAAAGATAATTTTTTTCTTAAGTTAAAACATACACATAGTAATTAAGGCATGGGTCTATTTACTCCAAATAACTTACAAAGTGAATTTATATTGTTATTTCATTTTTTTTTTTTGGTGACTTGGAATGGAAAGGAGACATCTTTTGTTAGAACACAATCCACTGGACAACTACATAGCTTCCTTGTCAAATCTGGTTCCAAACAGATTACACAACAACACTCCGTAAGAACCAGTGGGAAACAACAATAAACACAAGAATGCATGAACTCAAAGAGTGACAACTGAATGCACGAGGTAATGAAAGTGGGAGAAAAACTTTCATATCTCGAAGATGGAAACAAACAGTTCGGCTGTTACTGGTCTCAAATGTACAAACTTAAAGAGGAATAGGTACTTGAAATAAAGCTAGTGTAGAAATTGCGGAAGAACAAGGCAAATACCTCCTAAGACTGGGTTATGCTCCCCAGAATCAATAGTGTCAGGGAACGATTCCTTTGGAAAGAGGACCTGCCTTGCATGGGTGAAGGCTGCAAGTTCCACCCACGGACCATCCCATATGCTGAGTGTGCTCCCAGCCACCCAACAGTTTATGATCTTTGGTGTACCACAGGCTAGGCTCAGCTAGTGTCTAAGTGTGCAACCACCAAGTGTGTGCAAGCCTTGGTCATGGCAGCAATGAGAAGGGGAATAGCCTTCTATATTAAAAAGCTCAAAATGGAAGAAAACAACCCTGTGATTCAAATTCAGACGCACCCTACAAAACGGCTCCTAAACCTCTCATCACTGAATCCAGGCGACTGTTGTGAATGGCAAACTCTTCCAGATGCGGGTGCTTGTAGTGCTCTGATAGAAGCATCTTGTGCCTTCAAGATGAGGCACACTGATGAGTGAGAATTTAAAAGCACTTTAAGAAACAAGAAATAGTTGTCTTTTAACAAAAAATGACTGTTAAAGGCTGTCCTTTTTTTAAAAAAAAATTGAGGACAGTGAAACAGGAAATGAAACAAAAGTATCCTAAATAGACTTTTGATATAAGGCTGCATGCCAGTAAGTGGCCTTCAGATGTCTGGATAGTGAACTGTCACTAGACCTCACTAAAAACAGCAAAAGTAAAGCAAAGCAGGGGACTGGTACATCAGCCTGAAAATGCAAAACACGGAGCGACAGTGGACCCAGCGCAAATCAAAAAATGATAGCTAAGTTTGATGTCTCTTATATCAAGAAAATATTCGTGATACGACCAAATGGATTTGTCTAATTTAACTTAGAAAAAAGTCATGAGGTCTGCCAGCATCACTCAAAGAATCCTTGGTTGTACTAATAACTCAACATTTACTAAGAGCTAAAGAAGAGCAATCTAGGGGCTGGAGAGATAGCACAGCGGGTAGGGTGTTTGCCTTGCACGCGGCTGACCTGGGTTTGATTCCCAGCATCCCGTATGGTCCCCTGAGCACCGCCAGGGGTAATTCCTGAGTGCAGAGCCAGGAGTGACCCCTGTGCATCGCCAGGTGTGACCCCCCCCCCAAAAAAAGGCAATCTATTCTACAGGGAAATGACTATTGTTTAAACTAAGCTTCCCACTGGCAGGAAACTACCCTCAGCCATCTCTGTACACTTTCGCAAAGGCAACCATTCTGTAACTTAAAACAAACACACAACAACAACAAACCCCAAGTAACATTGATTACGCTCCCTCTCCTACCTTTATTGTTATTATTATTTTGGCCTTTTGGGTCAAGCCTGGCGATGCTCAGGGGTTACTCCTGGCTCTGCAGTCAGGAATGAGTCCTGGAGGTGCTTGGGGACTATGTGGAATGCCAGGGATCAAACCCAAGTTGGCCTCAGGTAAGGCAAATGCCCTACTCAATGCACTATCACTCCGGCCCCCTTTCAAAAAACAATCTAGGAGTTTGGACAAGACAAAGTTTGGAGATTTTCCCCCTTGAGTAACCAGACCTCTACTGGTTTGAAGTCACCACAACCCCAGTGTTTTGTGAGACCTTAGTTCTTAGTTCTGCTGGAGTTGCCAGATCTCAGCTGAGTCTCAGAGATGGAAGCCCTTTACCAAAAACTGCAAAAAATGGCCCAGAGAGAACTCATTTTTCCCTTTTCTGATATATGAAAGAAAACACACACCCTAACTGTACTTGGAGAGATCACAAAAGTACACGCCAACTCAAAGACTGGCGCTGGCATCAAAGAAAATGAAATGTGAACTTGAACACGTTCACAGGTAAAATTCCATGAAGGTACTGACAGGAGGTGAAATAAAAACCTTGGACAGAAGTCAAGATTTCAACCCCTTCCAAGTTCACAGACTGTCTATGAAGCAATATTCCTTTAATGTGAAGAAAGCATGGTTGGGGAGACAGAGAGGCCCGTGACTCCAGTCTATACTCCACAACACTAGTTTACGTGAACAAAGGCATTTATACATCTGACCAGTACGCTACTATATGTATATACACGCACACACACATACACACATATACTGAGTATGGCTTAAACAAACAAAAAATATATATACAAGATGTAAAAAGATGCCTTAAATACTTTGAATCACAAGAACCAAAAATAACAGCATAGCCCATGCAAAAAGGGGGAAAAAAAACTCAAAGAATGACAGAATGGAAAGATTTCTGGCAGAACGTTCAACTTTTAAGGGATGTCACAATATTATTTTCCATGTCGCTTCAGATAAGGTGGGCTTTTATGTACTCAGTGTCATCATTCATTGTATCACTTAAAATTTTTCTGAAATATTTCCTTTCAGTTGTTATGATTAGATTGTTAGAGCAGCCTTTGGTAAAAAAATTAGAAAAATGAAGGATTCTGCCAGCTAATGTTCCTCCTTCTTCTTTTCAATTAAGAAGCCAACTCAGACTTCCAATTTGGGAGTACATGTGGATAGCCAAGTAAAATCAGCAACACTTTCAGATTCATCAGCTTGAGGTCTGAAGTATCTCCTTGGTATGAAGCAAAAAAACAAGTGAGCTCCAGGTGGGCTCACACAGAAACATGGCTTTCTTTTTTGCAATAAACAAGACTTTTTCTTTTTATTTCATGTTTGGGCTTGACCCTTTCCCTCCAGCCACAAGTGCTCCTCATTCTATAAGTAACAGGAAGTTCTGGTGAAGGCGATAAGGTAATACATTGGAGAGCAGCAAAGGGGACATAGAAACTTGACTTACAAGAAACCTGGACAGGGAAACCCCAAACTGTCACTGCCCCCACGCTCTGTCCTGTTATAGCTCAAAGACATAATCCTTTAGGTTAAAGGTGAGGTCCTGGGTAACTGAAACAATGTGATTAGACCCTGAAAGGTTTTCTTAGAATTCCTTAGATTAGAAAGACTTGCTCAATCTGTCAATATTCATTGGCTTAGGGTCAGGCCATGTCATCGCAACAGAATAAAGTCCCAAACTTGCCCGGTGTATGCATTAATTCTCTAAGAAAAGAGGAATTGGACATAGAAAGTTTGCCTTGTGACATTTTCTTGTCCTTTCGTAGGGTAAAGATGCTATGTTAGGGGATAATAATAATAAGGATCATTATTCCTTGTCAAGACATCAACTACTGCTATAGAGAGAAGAAATCAATTTCCTCTTTGTTTTATATAACTAAGTTGCTCTTAATCGTCTCCAGTTAACATACTCTGATGGCTAGCACACTGCTATGGGTATGAATTCAGCATTAGCACTAAGAGCAAAAGTGAATTATGGATTTGGGGGGGAGGGAGGCCCTTGGACAGGGGTTGCAGCTGAGTGCCCATTAGGGCACAGAGGCGGTGAGTGTGGTGGGAGAAAGTCTATATACCGGCTGTACATGGCAGGGAAAGAGAAGAGGGAAAGGGGAAGAGTGGAGGGAGAGGAATCAGGGAAGGGAGGATGGGGAAGAGAAGGAGAGAGTCAGGGCAATGGGAGAGGAAGGAGAGAAGACGCTGAGGTGGAGCAGGGACAAGAGGGAGAGAGGTGACATGCTTTATCAGCCAGAGCTGAAGAGAGTGGCTCTCTCCACCTCCTTGTGCCCCTGCCCTAACTGTGTATCCAGAAACAGTAATTACAGGATCTTCTTAGTACAGTGTTGTCAAAACATCTTTATTGTGTACAATACATACATTGTTTTCTATGTTGCCTGTACACCTTTATTCCACTGAGGGTACAAAAGTAGGAATGTAGACCTGTGCGAAAGCTTTCTATGAAGCACTCAAAAGTCTCATCTTACCAGAGCTCACAAACCCATCGGCTACACTGTCCCCACAAACCCATCGGCTACACTGTCCTCCCGGGGCTTGGAGTCTCTGCCTGCCGGACCTCTAGGAAAAGCACCAACGAACCCCCCAAACGTTCTCCACAGGGCTCCTCGGGGGTGCGTGTTGCAGCGCTGACTGAGAGCAAAGGGAGCCCTGTGTTTTCTCGGGCCTCCTGTGGCACGCAGGCGGGCCCAGGCTGGGGGCGGGGGCTGTTCGCTGGCGGCTCTCTCCCGGCAGCTGGCACCTCTTCAGGGGTGCCTGTTGGTTTGGTTCTCAGATCGTTGCCATGTGACAACTTCATCAGGAGAGAAATCTGGCCATGCCATCAAGGGGAGAAGCGAGAGCGACTGGTGCTGTGGGGAAAACCAGGCCTGTCTGATTCCCTGGGTCCCACCCCGGCACCGTGTTCGGGAAAACTGCCCACTCCTGCCTGCTGGCGCCTCTGCCGGAGCATTTTTTTCTGGGTCCTGATCATGGCCCGACTGACAAGGCTTGCATGGGAGCCATGTCCCGAGGCTGCTGGGTGGACGACACGGCCTTCTGTCCCTGCGACACACCTGCTCACACTTCTCACCAAGGCGCTACTCCCGCTGGCCTCAGCCGGAGGAGGGGCCGAGCTGGAGGCACTTTGAGGCTCTGGCCCAAAGACCTACGACGACCTTGGAAATGCAATAATATTGTGACACCTCAGACAAGTGCAACAGGTAGCGTGTTACCTGGGAGAGTAAGAGCGCCTGAGAGTCTTGTGGGAGGGAGCGGTGGGAATGGAGTTAGGCTGAGAAAAGGGAGGTGGGTGCTTCGATAACCCATCGGCACTCCAACCCCATAACCGACTGCAGTGATCAGAAGAGGAAAATCAGAAAGAGAAACCAAAAAAAGGCAAAGGGGGAGGGGAGAAAAAGGCACTCGAGTCTAAGTGTCTCAGAGGCTCCTCTTTGCTTAAGTTCTAGCAAAATAAATCAAAGAAGATTACTATTTCAATATATAAAGAAAAAAAACAAACAAACTTTGTCTTATAATTTGTTCTTCCCTGAGACATTTTTATTCTTTCCCCTTTTCAACTGCGTCCATTGACAGTTTTAAATCACATCAGATGCCAAAGCGAGATGAGTGTGTGCATATGGGTGGGCGCCAGGGACACCGCCAGCACCATAACGCACAAGGAAACAGGGCTCTGTGGTCTAGGGCAGTTCAAACAATTTTTAGAAAGAACCAAGAAGGCATTTGGGGTCTAAATTCACATGGAAGCACAGGAGTTGTGGCAGGAAGACCCAGCAGATGTGTCCATCTCACACAAGCACTGCAGCACGGGACCTTGTGCTTTGGCTGGGTCCGTGAACCCACATGGGACACAGGGGGTGGAAACCTGGGTCAGCCACATGCAAAGCAGGTGCCCTACCCACTGCACTCTCTCTGGCCCTGCCACCAGCCTATTCACTGAGAGAGCCATAGCACCACTAGAGGGCCAGACTCTCCATCTCGGAGATGGGGCTGCTCTAAATCACCTAGTGCCAGAATTCGAATATCCCCTCAGACAAGAATTAAAAGCCATCTGAGAACGGCCTTCTTCCACACGGTGAATGACAGGGTGACCTGGGCTTGGGGAGATCCTGACGGAAAGTTCTAGCAACTGGCTGCAATCCAAGCAGACTGAAAACAGAAGCCAAAGACGACAGGAAAGGGGTGAGTTGGACTGACCAGGGAGGAGACAGAAGGGCACCAGGGGGTCTCTGGGCCCCTGCTGTAAGAGCAGGGGGCACAGCCAGTCACAATCCGAGGATAGTTCTGGTCCCATTTAGGAAAACAGTGTAGGTAGATGAGAGGTCTCCAGACCTTGTCCAAGTCACTCTGGGTGGGCGGGGTGGGGGCTGGGGTGGAAGCTCTGCGAACGGGCGGGGGTTAAGCAAACCCCTTCCCACCCCCTGTGGGAGCCTGGCCTTCCCAGTGAAGGCCCACTCTGATTCTGTAGGGACTCAAGCCTATGACAGAATGAATCCAGAGTCTACACAAAATGACCTTTCACTGTCACACTGGATGGTGCCCAGGAGTTACTCCTGGAAAAGTGCTCATGGGGTTATTCCTAACAGTGCTTGGGGGACCTTATAGTGCTGAGGTTCGAACCCAGGGCTCCAGCATGCAAAGCATGTGCCCGAGCCCTTTAAACTATCTCCCTAGACCCGCTAGTCAATTCTGGGCTCTGATGGATTATGCTGGCACTGTATATTAGCAACAAATTATAACAACAAAGAACTTGAGTTTTCTAGAACAAAATACTTGAAATCTACTTTTTGCTTATCACCTACTACAAGGAAATTACCACTATGACAGTAAAATAAGTAGAAACTGTATTATAAAAGAATGTTATTAATGAGTATTGTAGAATGCTCCTAAGGAGTGCTATATCACTTCTACACCAGAGCACAATTTATACCATTTACACAGAGCACAATTTAAGGGGAATGTGAATTTCTATAACATTATCTCCCAACAGGAAAGAGACTGTCTTATACAAAAGTTGACCATGTTTTATACAAAAGGTAAACCATATATTTTAGATACAATTTTACCATCGGGGAAGAGTTGGCTAAGCCTTAGTCATATCTAGGAAATTTAGATAGTACTTTCATTAGTTAGATCTCAGATATCTAACTATAAGAACCTGCTGAAATCACTACAACACACGCCAAATTTGGAGATGTTTCATCACATGTAACGCTACTCAAATTAATGTGGGGGACGGGGAAGGGCACTTTAGAGATAAGCAGCAGGTAATAAAACAACTATACAAAATATTTTTTGTTCTTTAAGAAAACTGCAAATTTGTCAAGCTACAAAATATTTACAGGCAAATGAGAACTTCAGTGGTGAGGAAGGCAGTATTTGGAAGACTTGATGACCTAAAATCTTTTTTGCCATTGAAGGGAAAATGGCATACTTGCTGTACTTTTTAAAAATAATTTTAAGATCTTGATGTTAGCGAGTCCAAAGACTAAGTTTCCCGCATCCAGGCACTGGTGACCCCTGGGATCTGGAGTTCTTGTAGACAAAACACAACGTATATATGGTGTCACAGCTCCAGACACTGGCTCTGTCCCCATAAGTCTGATCCACAGGGACACTCTTAAGTGGAGCCTCGAGACTCAAGTCAAGGTGTCACTATGATCACCGTCCAGAGACTTCTAATGCTCTGACCAAATGGAATTAGTTTAAAGAGTCCAAGAAAAAGCATTTTCTAAAGTCACTGTCCTATGTTTAGGAGGCTAATGTTCACATGTGCTCAACGAGGAGTCTGAAAATCAAATTTTACTAATTTGATTCTTAATCCTTCTGCCAGACCACTGAAGTGTTCTACTTCAGCCAGAGTGATAGTACAGCGAATAGGGCGCTTGACTTGCATGCG
The DNA here is from genome assembly GCF_027595985.1 of Sorex araneus. Classification (NCBI taxonomy): domain Eukaryota; kingdom Metazoa; phylum Chordata; class Mammalia; order Eulipotyphla; family Soricidae; genus Sorex; species Sorex araneus. The sequence continues at coordinate 183,094,211 of NC_073313.1, forward strand.
GCCAACCTGGGTTCAATCCCCAGCACCCCATATAAGTCCCCTGAACCACCAGGAGCAATTCCTGGGCACAGAGCTGGAAGTCCTGAGCACCACCAGGTGTGGCCTCAAAATGAAACAAAAACAAAGTGTTCTGCTTCCAATGTGACCCCATGTCATTTGATACCAACTACACTTCAAATGGCCATTTGGTGGAAAATGACTCAAGAATATGTGTGGCTGGACTATGGAAGTCTTAGAAGACTCACTCCCCTCCAGGCACAACTATGGCTGCAGAACAGGTGGCAGGAGTCAAAGTGGCATCCAAGTGAAACCAGACTAAGTAAAACTTTTGATTTTAAAATCAACAGGGCAGGCCGGGGATGTAGCACTTTGCTACAAGGCAAAAGCACTGGGCTCTGGGCTTGTTTCCCAGCACTGCAAATTAAAATAAAATCTATAGGGTACTACTTGTGTTTAGAAGAAGCAGCAGCTCAGAGAACATTCAGGGAACTTTCACCACCCAATTTTCCCAAAACAATACAGTTAAGATGTGGGTAAGAACTAGACTCCCTGGTCTCCTGATACCAACTTGTTTTTGGTTTGTGTCTTTTGCCTACAATATCTGACATCTGAGGAGGTCTCCTTAGTTCCCGCACTTCCTGCTGAAATGGCATTACCTTGGAGAGAGGCCCCCGTGGGAACAGTTGGTTGGTGAGGTCAAAGGGCTGGTCCTGCTGCTGGTGTGTCGGGAGGGAGTCCGGCCAATCGTATTGCTTGGAGAACTCTGGGGTGAAGAAAGAATAAGCAGCATTATTCAACAGTTTCATATCAATAGTACTATGATTTTCTTGGTCTTCTAAGTCACATTTAAATCAGACGGCAAAATTTGCATAAGCAAAGTGGTAATGGTCAAGATTTAAGTACATATAGATAAGACATGAAAAACATTCTTAAAGCTCAACAATAAATATTTGATTTACTTCCAAAAGGCTGTACTAGAATAACGGATGCAACTGAGCATTTGCATCTTCATATTGTGGAGAAAACAAACAACCAAAATAGGACTAACTCAACTCCATGACTGAAGGACTAAACAATCCAGAAAATTTTAAACTGATGTTGGGGTTCCTGCTGGCAAAGCTCCAAAACCAACTGGACCGGCTCAACTGCGGAAATGCTCCCAGGACCCAGGTAGGGGGTGACAGTGGAGCTGGCAGGAACTCCCAACACTGGCTGAGCAACATAAAGTAAGAAAAAGGCCACACTGGGGCTGGAGAAATAACACAGCAGGAAGGGTGCTTGTCTTGCATACAGCTAACCTGGGTTTGACCCCTGGAACCACATGTTTCCCCCCACCCCAGGCCCATCAGGAGCGATCCCAGAGTGCAGAGCAGTAAGTCAAGCCTGAGCACTGCTGGGCATGCACCTCCCTCCACTCTCTCCTCCCCAGATCCCCCAAAAGAGGCCGCATCTAAAGGCCAGGTTGACTCATTTATTGGTAACCTGGCAGCATGAGACAACAGCCCCTTCCGGAGATTCACAGACTTTTAAACAATAACACGTGAATGCTGGTTCTTCTACTAGAACAAGTTCTACACGGTCCAGCCTGAGGTAACATCCTCCATCCAAGTACCCATTGCAACCAAAGCACTCACCACACTGGTGTTACTAGAATTCTTGAGGTGGTTATGAAGGAGTTTAGTGGCACCATCCTGGAATGTTTTTGGCAAGGCACCAAGTAACATGGTAAATTCCGGAGTATTCAATTCAAACAGAGAGATCAGCACAATTTGTGCTGCCTAAAAAGAAAAGAGAAGATTAATTTAGATAATGCACAATAGCATGTCTTGGTTCAAAAATGCTTCTTAGGATTGTTGTAAAAGAAAAACTGGGTTTCATGAGTAATGTGAATAAAGAGGACATCTTTGATATTCAGAAGCAAAACCAAAAAGGATCTGGGGAAAATGATGCTGCCAATTACAAAGAGTCAAAAATATCAAACTAGAAAGTAAGTCGTTTTCATTTTCGTGCCCTGGTTTTAGGATTTCCACAGCATGTTAATGAATTCTTATATTTTTTCCTTGGTTGCCTAGGAAGTTGCTAAACATATCAATAAAACAAGAAAAAATATGGGCAGTGCTAAGATTACTGAGTCCATTAAGTCAGCGCTAGATAGGCTCCCATTGTACCCTAGAAAGAACAAGTTTCTAAATGAACTACAGTATCTTTTGTTTTGGAGCCACACCCAGTGGTGCCCAGGGCTTCCTCCTGTCTCTGTGATCAGGGATCACTCGTGACAAGGCTTAGAGGAACATAGGGGAAGGGATGCCAGAGACCGAGTCCAGGTCAGCGGCATGCCAGGCAAGCACCCTACGTGTCGTACTAGTGCTCTAGCCCCTAGAGTATCTTTTTGGCTTTTGCTGTGTTATCTTAAGAAACTAGTCTCTTCTTTCTTTTTTCCTTTTTCTTGCCCCTCCCTCTGGTTTTTGGGCCACACACAGTAGTACAGAGGGCTTACCCCTGCTTAATGCTCAGGGTCACTGCTAGCAGTGTTTGATAACCACACATAATGCCAGGAGTCAAACTGGGACTTGCCATGTGTAAGACAAGTGCCAAAATGTCTGAACTATGTCTCTGGCCCTGAAACCACTCTTTCCACCCTGCTCCCAACTCAGAAATATTAGAATACAGATCTTAAACACATCTGAAAAATGCCCTACTTTAGTAACAGCTAGCTGAGAAGAGATGGCTTTTGGGAAGGCGAGCAGCTAAAAGAGTATACAGCAAAATCACATTTTTCTGCTCTTAAAAATGTTCTGCTCTTCTCCACTACTCAAAACAACACTCAACTGGACTGTGTGCAGTCACAGCTGCAGCGAGGCATGTTAAGCCATTAGCTGAAGCAAGTTGTTATCAGAAGAGAGCCAGGCTTCTCCAGCAAGTGATGTGCTTTCTATGGTACTAAGGGCGTAATGCAAGACTAAACAACAGTGCCTATGGGATGAGTTACAAAGCTTTCGATCTAGAAAAACTACGCCAAAAGAAAATTTTAGTAAATATTCACCAGCATTTCTTAAAAATTTCTAAGAGCCAAATGGAAAGAAAACTCTCTTGAGTATCTTTTGCCTAAAAGCAGACTGATTTTCCCAAAGATTGTATTTTTGCTTGTTTGTCTGTTTTGGAGCCATACCTGGTGATGCCCAGAGGCTATTACTGGCTTTGCACTCAGGAATGATCCTGGCGGTGCTTGGGGTTCCACAGCAGATGCTGGGGATCAAACCTAGGTTGGCCACATGCAAGGCAAGGGCCTTACCTGCTGCACTGTCACCCCAAAGGCTGCATTTTTATGGTGATAGCAATTATCCTAATATTTTCTTTAACATAGAAATTACATAAGAACATGGCTATTGAGAAATTCTTTGAAAAATAAATGCTACAAAACATTTCACTGCATTTATTTGCAACACTAAATGTAAGGCTAAATTAAGATAAAACCTGCTATCTGTTCCAGGAGAAGAAAGAAAAATTCAAATACACAAAAGGATTTAATCAAAAATAAAAATTCATCATGACTTTTAAAAGATCATGAAAAAAAATCTTTACAAAATTAAAAATATTTCAACATGTCTAAATTACGTATTAAGTAAAAATATTTTTATTCATTGTCTCACTTTTCCCCACCTTGACCTTCAAATATAAGTCACCTATAGCCATTTAATCCAAAATAAGTCACAAAAGGGGGTGTTCAGTCTGCTTTTAGGATTTGACACTATCATTACTGTTCTAAAATATACAATCTAGCATTTCATTTTGAAAATAGTCATGATAAATAATTATCAGGAAAGACCACATTTTACCACCAATGTAATTGTCACCATGGTATTATATATTTATGTAAGAGCAAATACCAAAACCATGCAAAGTATTATGTGCATTAAAATAAAAAAAATTAGATGTTAGGAAAAACACATGCAAAAAGAGAAAAAACTGCACTTTACAGAGAAAGAAGCTGTTTTGGATTTTAACAGGTGAAAAAAAAAAAATGTGTATTTTGGAGAAAGAGAGTGGGTTTGGTCCACAAATGCCTTTGCTCGGGGCTTACTCCTGGCTCTGTGCTCAACTCTGTGTATGTATGTATATTTTTGTACTATGTCTCTCTAGTCCTTAGAAGTTTATTTTATTTATTTATTTATTTAGCTTTTTGGGTCACACCTAGCAACTCACAAGGGTTACTACTGGCTCTGCACACAGGAATTACTCCTAGTGGTGCTGGGACGGCCATATGGGATGCCGGGGACCGAACCCGGGTCGGCCGCGTGCAAGGCAAATGCCCTACCCACTGCGCTATCGCTCCAGCCCGGGAAGAAGATAGCACTTTTAAATTATTAAACAACTATAACAACTTCCTTCTTATTGTCATTAAAATTGCTTTACAAAATTACCAAGAAGGTATTTTGAAACTTTCACATAGTTTGTAGTTTGCATCTGTATTATTCCATTGAAACTGGGAAGCAATCTAAGCTCAACATTGGCTGTTTCTTTGGAAATGAAGTTAATCATAAAACACACCAAAACACAAACATTTCAGAGGCACACGCACGCACACGGTATTATTTTTAGAATTCTTCAAAATCTTTCTGGTCTTCATAGGAGTAATAAATATTAATAAAATAAAACACAAACAGTGAAGTGTTTGGGTTTTTTGATTTTTAGAATTAGTAGACGGTTGTAAATCTACCTGTTTACAATTTTCTTCCAAGTTTCCTTCTCCAGGCCCAGAGCAGGTTGAAGTTGACCTAGCGGGGAAATCCTCACCTACTCGACTACGCTGAAGCGGGGACTGACAAACAGGAAAGGGGGCAGTTTAATCAGAGACACAGCAAGTGCTGAAACCATGGTCATCTGTGAGCTGACAAAGTACCTGCCTTCCTTTATGAAATCACGGCTCTCTACGTATATAGACTAATTGGGTATTTGTCATCTATATTTGCCATCTATAAGAATGTTTGTAAAAGGAACTACCAGTTTGAAACCTCAATCATTTCCTTATTAGTTTTTAAGAATTATGACCCTTCCTAAAAATAATCATGTTTTTGCATTTACCTGATGGAACGGATGACAAAGGGATTGACGTGAGACTCCAAAAAGGTGGTCACAGTATGGCTGAAACCTCATTTGGTGCCCAAAGCTTTGGCTTTCAGAATCAGTCTTGCTGCTTTCTAACCAGTAATCTTAACTTTTATTAGAAATTTCAACTCCTGCAGATGACTTACATTCCTGGCTTCCGGCAAGAGCATCTTATGAATCTCTGGTTTTCTTTAATATGCTTTCCTCCTCTCTCACATTTCTCACAACACTTGGGCTAAATCTATTTTTACACCTGACAGAATAGGTGCTAAACATTAGCAAATCACACATGACACGCAAACGTGCAGAGTTCTGCATCTGAAGCTATAAACACACCACTCAAAATTTCAACCACAATCCCTGTGATTGACTGGGTGGCGGGGGGCGAGGAGAAAATCTTCTAAATGCTGAAAATTTTAGTTCTACACACAGCAGCAGTAAAACCAAAACAATCCAATAATAACAGCAGTGATCTTTATTACTTCTCGTTTCCCCAACAGTGGCTAGGTCAATCAAGCACTATTATTCCCATCTTATGGACAATCAAAAAGAATGAGGCTGAATCACTTGTTCACACACTACCAAGTGACAGAGATGGAAGTGCAATCGAGAATGAACTGTAAGATGGAATTCTCACACCTGCAAACGGGGTGGCTGGCTACTGGGAAGGGGCAGAGCAGCTGAAGTGTGGACTGGACAAGGCCCACCCCCCTCGGCCCGCCCACCGCACTAGCGAGCACAGCCCGAGAGCACACAGCGCCGGGGCAGCATGTTCTGGTGAGGGCTGAAAGGAGCACGCCTCCATTTCAAAATATCAAATACCTCAACACCTCTTCTCACGAACCACCCCAAAACCCTGAGATGAGGGGCTGGAGTGATAGCACAGCGGGTAGGGCGTTTGCCTTGCACGTGGCCGACCCGGGTTCAAATCCCAGCATCCCATAGGGTCCCCTGAGCACGGCCAGGGGTAATTCCTGAGTGCAGAGCCAGGAGTAACCCCTGTGCATCGCCAGGTGTGATCCAAAAAGCCAAAAAGCCAAAACAAAAAAACAAAAAAACAAAAAAACCTGAGATGAAAATGGAAACAAAAGGTGAAAAAGCATTCAAGTCCACAAGCGAGAGCTGCATCAGCTGCCAATGTCTTGAAAGTGCCTTCCCAAACAGAATCTCATAAACATGAAGAATGACTGTCCGCAAACTCCCCAGTACCGTCTGCGTCAAATCAATACATTCTCAAGGGAGGAAGGGGTCAATATGAGAAAAACTTGAGACTCAGCGCTTTTCAAATATTTGGTATTAGAATATAGCATTGCCCTGCTATTAAGAAAGTAAGCAGGATACCAACAAGAGAACTTGGCTCCTAGTCACAAAGTATGTTTAAAAATATCAAGAGTTTTCCAGTACTTGATAGAATCTTGTACTAATTCTGCAAATAAAAGACGAGAAGACACACATATATAATTAAAATAGAAAAGGGCATTCAACTATGCAGCTGTTAGAAAAAAGGAGGTCATGAATTTTGCATATAAGTGGATGGGCATGGAAAGTATCATGCTAAGTGAAATGAGTCAGAAAGAGAGAGACAGACATAGAAAGATTGCACTCATATGTGGAATATAGAATAACAGAGTAGGAGACTAACACCCAAGAATAGTAGAAATAAGTACCAGGAGGTTGACTCCATGGCTTGGAAGCTGGCCTCACATTCTGGGAAAAAGGCAGCTCAGATAGAGAAGGGAACACCAAGCAAAATGTGGTTGGAGGCCACGCGGGGGAAGGGTGAAGCATGCTGAATGTAGACTAGAGACTGAACACCTTTATTGCAAACCACAACACCTAATTAGAGAGAGAGAACAAAAGGGAATACCCTGCCACAGTGGCGGAGTGGGGTGGGGGGAGATGGGATTGGGTGGGTGGGAGGGATGCTGGGTTTACTGGTGGTGGAGAATGGGCACTGGTGAAGGGATGGGTTCTCGAACTTTGTATGAGGGAAACATGAGCACGAAAATGTATAAATCTGTAACTGTACCCTCACTGTGACTCACTAATAAATGAAAAAATAAAAAAATAAAAAATAAAAGATGTGCCCTGAAAAAAAAAAAGAAAAAAAAAAGAAAAGGGCATTCAATTATTCAGAGTAAAAGGCCTCTCTGTTTCACATTTTAATAGATTTGAAATACAGGTTTTATTATTTGGCTTTGGGTATTCAGGGACCCTGAGGTACTGGGAATCAATCGAAGGCCTTCCTAATGCAATGTGTGCACTCAGCCCGTTGAACTATCTTCTGGCCTCTAAAGTAACAATTTTATTCTTTTCTAGGTGCCATGGATCAAACCCAGGGAATTTACTGCGTGAAGCATGTACTCTTCCAATGAGCAATGATCCACAGCCCCAAAGGTCAAGTTTAGCTCTTTGAGCACAGTGATCGATGGCATTGTGCAATTTTTAAATATAATTTAGAACTCTCACAATAGAATTAGGTACTACATTCATTTAGACAATCTTTCAAATAAATCTCAAATTCTTGGGTAAGTCAGTTGCCTCAATTATAACAGCATCTGTATTTTTAATACATATTCAGTGGGTACTTACATCTGAATAGAGTATTTAAATAAAAGGTGAACTTGTCTCCAGGTAGGATGAATCTGCAGTGCTTAGTACTGCAGTAGCATCAGGTAGTGGGTAAGCGGTAATAAGGCAAAAGAACACAAACTGTACCTTAACACACACACCTCTTTAAATCAAACAACCTTGCTGTACTAGTCAGTACTGGGTGCATACGGTACTGAAAGTCAAACAACTTAAAGCCACAGATAAAAAAAAAAAAAAATCCAGAGAAACTGAGAATGCAGAAATGCATCAGCTAAGCCGAACCTCATCCTAATGGGCACAGCTAGAGATCAAAAGAAAAAAGAAAGAGCTGGGGGCTGGAGTGATAGCACAGCGGGTAGGGCGTTTGCCTTGCATGCGGCCGACCCGGGTTCGGTACCCCCAGCATCCCATATGGTCCCCTGAGCACCGCCAGGGGTGATTCCTGAGTGCATGAGCCAGGAGTGACCCCTGTGCATCGCCGGGTGTGACCCAAAAAGCAAAAAAAAAAAAAAAAAAAAAAAGATCTATGCTTAAGAGTTAAAAGGAGGAGCGAGAGCAATAGTACAGCAGGTAGGCATTTGTCTTGCACACAGCTGACCCAGGTTCGATCCTTGGTATCCCTGTGGGTCCCCCGAGTACTGCCAGGAGTAATTTTTTAAGCGCAGAGCCAGGAGTAAAGCCCTGAACATCGCTGGGTGTGACCCTCACCACCACCAAAAAAACCCTGTAAAGCCAAAAAAAAAAAAAAAAGACTTAAAAATTAAAATTACCAGGTAATGCTGGAAGATTAGGGGATGGGAATGAAGCATAGGAATCAAACCCAGAGTCTCATATATGCAAGGCAAGTACAGCTGAGAGCTACACCCCTAGCTCCACTATGGAAGGCTTTGGCTAGCCAAAAAGAGACTGGAGGCATTGTAGGCAGAACAGATTTTGACAGAATCCCAAGATTCCTGTGCCCTGGTATGCACATGTGTATAATGCCTTGTTCAAGAGTGAGAAGGATCTGTGAGTGGGAGAGAACAGGTCTCAAATCACATGACACAGTAGACAAGATTCTGGAGGGAGAAAGTGCCTGCCATTGAGACAGGCTGGGGGGGGGGGCGGGAGGGGAACTGGGGTCATTGGTGCTGGGAAATGTACCATGGTGGAGGGATGGGTGTTGGATCGCTGTATGACTGAAACCCAACCATGAACAGCTTTGTAACTGTGTACCACACAGGGTATTCAATAGGTATATATATTTATTGAATAAGTATATATAAGTGTATATATACTTATGAAGTATGCTTTGGCATATGAATACACCATGGGAAGCTTGTGAGGCTCTCCCATGTGGGCAGGAAACTTTCAGTAGCTTGCCAGTTTCTCCCAGAGGGAGAAGTAGGTTATAAAATATCTTTAAGATATATATATAGAATACATATATATACATACACACATATATAAATTAAAAATAAATAAATAAAAGATTATTGAACCTTCAACTAAAAAAATTAAATAAAGTGAAAAATAAAGTCCCTCCCTAATTAAAGAACTTTATTCTACCCGCTGGAGCGATAGCACAGCAGGTAGGGCGTTTGCCTTGCACACAGCTGACCTGGGTTTAATTCCTCCGTCCCTCTCAGAGAGCCCGGTCAGCTACCTCGAGTATCCCACCCGCACAGCAAAGCCTGGCAAGCTACCTGTGGTGTATTCGATATGCCAAAAACAGTAACAAGTCTCACAATGGGGACATTACTGGTGCCCGCTTGGGCAAATCGATGAACAACAAGACAGCAGTGCTACAGTGCTACTCTACACGCTGCCTTCACCCCCTGTTGAAATGACTGAGTGATGACCAGGGGCCACACACACAAGCTTGGTTGTGGTGCTCAATGAGGCCCCACTCCGCTAAGTTAAGGAGCCTGCACGTGTGCTGGGGAAGGACACGCAGCTGGGGGCCTGGGCCCTTGCTGGCTATAGTGCTTGCCGGGCACTGGAGACTGCAATTCAGGGCCACACATCTTCCAGTTGTAGGACTCATGGTGGCTGTACTCTGCCGTTGTGATGCGAGCTGGCTCTGGTGTGGCCAGAACAGCAGAGGGCCGAGCTGCCAGACACCAGCTCAAAGAGCAAAGCCATCTGGACCACGTGCCTGCCCACCTGACCTCCCAAATCAAAGACGGCGTGTTACAGGCCTGGGGTGTGATCACAAGCTTTTTAATTTTTTTGTCCGCTTGTTTTGGGGCCACCTAGCAGTGACTCCTGGCTCTGTGCTCAGGGGTTGCTACCAGCAGTGTTGGGGATAATGCACTGCCAGGGATCAGACCGGAGTCAGCTCCATGTAAAGCAAGCAGGTTAATCCAGGTACTATGTCTCCGGCCAATATATTTTTACCCTTTTCAAATTCAAGAATTCATTATGTCTTAGCAAACATTCAACCCCAGTTTACTATTAAGCACCTTCGGATTAGGTAACCTTGGATATGTGATCACACCTTTGTGTTTCCACCTTAGGGGCAAAGGAATGATTGGTCGGTAAGTCTGGGAACAAGCATGGCACATGCCACAAAGCTGGTCTAAGGAAAACCAACGTCCTCGTGAGAGACAGTAAGCGACTGGTACTCATATTCTAAAACACAACAACATTAATGACTCTGCAGAAAGCCATGACCCTTCACACTAGACTTATATTTCCATTTTTATATTCAAAGATTAATAAGTAGGTGGAACTAGAGAGAGAAGGAGATACTAACAAAGCTTTAGTTTTCACAAGAAAAGCAAAACATGATAAAGGTTTGCATACAGTAGAATACCACTGAGTAATAAAGACAAGGTTTTCTAACAATGGTCTGTACATAATGTAAAGTTTAGTGCCCCTGGACATACCTTTCTCACGTCTGAACTCTTTGGTTCTGTTGTCCAAGTTATAATTCTAGAAACAGCAAGTCTTGTCTCACTGGAGTTCACAAAGTCTGTGGGATCCATCTGCCTAGCAAGAGACTCAATGTACTTCAGGATTGCGACTTTGACCTGAAAGACCCAACAGTTAGAAGCATCAGCACATGGTGTGGCTCTCTGAATAGAATTCTGAGTGAGAGACCAGCAGACATTACTGAGAGGGGCCCTTCTTTTTCCTGGCATTGTGTTCCTACCACAGGGGAAAAGGAATAACTGGTGCTAAGTCTGGCAGCTGAGTCTTCATTCCTAGTCTGCAGAGCTGACCAGGTGTCATCTTCACTCATGCCACAAGCCACTGACAGGGATCCGACTGAGTAGGTTGTGGGATTTCTAACACCTCTGTTACCAGAAAGGCACTCTGCACTCTGAACTTATTTCTGTCACATGTTCAAGAACATGCCTTGCAAGGCAGCATTTTCAGTCATCAAGCAGATACTCTGCCTAACTTCTCTGCTGAGCTCTCAGACCTTTTGACCTCAAAAGAAAGGGGTCACCCCAAATTCCCAAATCAAATTAACAATCAGGGCTGAGCCGGGGGCTCAGTGATAGAGCATGGGCTTCACATGTATCTGGGGGTCTATTGCTGGCACAATTAATAATAATATTCATGTATTAGAATGTGAAATTTTACAAAAATTACAATAAGATATCTACCTCAATAAAGAACACATTTCTAGTTTAAACATTATTTGTAAAAAAAATATATATCCAAATATTGGTGATGTTATGAAACAACCAGAGCTCTTATACTGCTGGTGGAAATATAATAGATGATTATGGTTTATTATTTCCTTTTTATTTTTAAGATAAGGTTAAAAATAAAGAGGAAAATATATAAAATAAAGTCAAATATATACCGACCCAATGAACAAGCAATTTATCTAATAGGTATCATTAGTAGCATTTCCACAGTTATATAAAAATGTTCGCAGCAGATTTATTCATAAGAGCCAAACACAAAGCATATATACAAATATACAAAGTAACACATGTTAAGCAAATGTGACTTGTAGAGGCAGAAGAGTATTAACAGTTACCAACCTTGAGGTTAGGAGTTTGTGTCTGATCCACAATAAATCTCATCAAAATATTAAATTGTTGATCAAATGGAAAGGAATCCCTAATGTTAAAAAAAGAAAGCTTGTTTAGAAAGATTACAAAAATAATGTCAAGCCATTATTACTTATTACTTATTAACAGTAATAAGAAACTTATTACTGTTAGATTACTATATTTCAAAAACAAGCCTGTACACATTTTGAAAGTACTTTTTCTTATGTTTAACTATTGATATACATTATATAAAAAATTTAGATAAATAAAAATTTTGTCCCAGAGTACACAGTACACTTCACAGTGCTATCCTAAGAATCATGGCTAATAAACTAGAGAAAAGATTCGTAACTGAATTCCCATGGATCTGGTCATCACCTCTCTGGCTATCTCTCTGACTATGGTTAACATGAAAACTCTTCCTATTCCAATCTCAACTTCTGTCCCAACTCTGCAGCTTTAGAGCTAGTGCTCGTTAAGTTAATAGCACTGTCCCCTTCCCTTGATCCTGGCTAGGTAAGTGCTCAGGATCTCTAGCCTGTAGCATCAGCACAGGAGAGCACGTAAGGGATACTTAGCAAGAAAAATTCCCCAGCCAGTTACCAAACATACAGAAGCCCGGGGTCTGGGCAGCCCTTCTCTTGCTCCACTGCTTTTCCTTTACTCATCTCATTTCTTGCAGTTAGCACACATCTTTAATCCAATCAAGTGACTGGGAGGGCTCTAGGCCTGTCAGTATTTCCCTCCCTGAAAATGCTGCAATCACTCCAATAGGAGTGATTGAAACTGCATGGAGTCCATGCGGATAATGCAAACGTTAATTTCCATGCTAAGAGGGAAGATAATGCAATGCAAACTCAATTATAATTGAGACTGAGTGATTTTCATTGCTTTCTTTGGCCTCTTGAAGATCTTTCTCAACTTACAGAAGGATTATAAAAAGAATAAATCTAGGGCCAGAACAAGAGTACAGTGGGTAGGACACTTGCTTTGCATGTGGCGGACCTGGGTGTGATCCCCAGCACCCCAGTCTCCCAAAGTCCTGCCAGGAGTGACCCCAGAGCACAGAGCCAGGATTAAGTCCTGAGCAAAGCTGGATGTGGCCCCCATCCCCACCAAAAAGCAAATAAAGAACAGATCTGTAAGATTCGGTATTTGAAAATTAAATTAAACAACGCAGTAAAAACACAATGTGTATGGCACAGAAATCCAGTATTACTATCATTATAATTTTTAATAGTCAAGTTGATCCAATAATCCCTCCTTTTTACCCACATTTATTTGCACACAGAAAGCTTTAAGGACCACTTCAGAAAGCAAAATACACTTCAGTACACATGACTTAAACAAGTCATACTAATTCTATAGTACTGACAGAGCACACATGAAAAGAAATCCCTTTCTTCTGCAGTAAGGAAGCACAAGAAAACACTCAAGGAAGAGTTGACCAGTGATGCCCTGCTATTAGTCACGCGAAGGGAAGGAAGCAGATGTGGAATCAAGTCTATCCTTTGGGCAGTAACTCTCACCCATCACTAGGACCCCCCCCCCCCCCCAACATGGCCACAACTGAGAGCAACTTTAAAGGCCTTCACACCTTTCTAGCTTTCTCTCACCCTTTCTTTCCTAGCCCTTATGACTCCATTCTACATAGTCATGTATGGGAACGCTCCAGAATCCCACTGAACCCCAAATTATGCAACAAAGTCTGGCTGCAAGCATTATACTGAATTCACTGAAAATTAAATGAAAAGTTTATAGGTATAATAAAATTCTATAGTGGTGCATGTGATAGTGTCAGATTTCCTTTTTCACTAAAATTAAAACAAATGGATACTTTGGTAGTGTAAGGGTGTGTATCTCCTGAGATCATTTTCTTTCTGTTTTTACAATGAGAACATATATTTGCACTGGCAAATAGTTAAAAGAATTCCAAATGATGACACACAGAGTTTTGTTTTGTTATGTTTTAACACCTTTTCTGGTAGGAAAACTTTTTTTTCCCTCAGGGTCAGAGAGAAAGTACAGCGGCTAGGCACTGGCTCTGCACATGCTGGTGCTGGTCAGACCCATGGTGTTGCAAACGGTTCCCAAACACTGCCCAGAGTGGCCCCCAAAACAAAACCAAGCAACCAAAACACTATCCTAATTTCTAGCTTGAGAGCTGGTATGGTTAGTAAGGCACTTGCCTTGCACACGGGGTCCCGAGTTTGATCCCTGACATGACATATGGTCCCCTGTTAAATGGCAGGAGTCCCTGAGCACAGAGCCAGGAGTAAGCCTTGATCATAGCCTGGTGTGGCCCGCAAACCCAAACAAAGAAACCTGCCTTTTTTCAAAACTTTTCTCATTTCAAAATATCCAGAAGACAACGGCCATGATCCCAGAGGCACACAAACCAATCTCAGAATGCAGCAGCTGCTGGCAGAAATGCTCCTGGACTGTGAACTAAGCTTTGGCCCCGTGCCGCCCCGGGAAGGGAAGGGTTTTTGTCCCTCGGCCTTTTCCCCTTTGCGGCAGCATGGCGACCGCCACTGGTCAGAGCCAATTGGACAGAGAGGTAGGAGCTTGCAGTGATGGGGTGCTTGGGAAATCTCGCAATGGGTGGGGTAGGGGGCAGTCCTGCTCCCCGCCCAGACAAGATCCCGAGTGACTGTCCACGGCTCCTCCTCTCCTGAACAGCCACGATCCCAGAGGCACACAAACTAGCGGCTGCTGGCAGAAATACCTCTGGACTTAATTACTGAAGTACCAGAATTCCAAAATCGCGATAGCAGCCACGCGACATCATTTGTTCTTCATTATCAGCAATAGAAAACAAATTATCAAATGATGCCTTTTCGGCAGGTCTGATTGTTGAGGAAAATTCCAAATAATAATAGTGGGTTTTCTGTTGAAACACTGAATGTAATCAAAGTAAAGAGAGAGTAAAGTGAAAATCATCTGCCACACAGGCAGGGTGGGGGGTCGGGTGGGGTGGAGGGTATACTTGGGGTTCTTGGTGGTGGAACATGTGCACTGGTGAAGGGATGGGTGTTTGATCATTGTATAACTGAGACTTAAACCTGAAAGCTTTGTAACTGTTCTCACGAAGATTCAATTAAAAAAAAAAAATCCAGAAGAGTTAGTATCCGTCTGTGTTATCAGTCTGCTAGGCAAGGGCGGCTGCTGGATGAACACTAGAGATTATGTGGGCAGAAAAAATTTCTAAAATGACATAAAAAATTAAGGTATTGAAATATTAAATTCTTCCAAATGGTGTCAATATTAGAAAATATTTTCTACTAGACAGAAAAAAAATCCATTTTAAAAACTTCCCATTTGTTTTTGTCTGTCCTAGCCATTCGCAAAAACCGGACCACTCATAGAAGATAATATTTCAGCTCATAGTGGGACATTTCAGAGAACGTGAGGATGGAGTAAGAGTAGATATTGTGTGGGTGACAAAAAAACAGTCATGAGAATCTTTTAACATGAAAATAATCTTTCCCTTCTAAAAAGACATCGTAGCAAAGGTGACGTAAAAGCATATGGAAATGTGCTCAAAGTCACTAATTATAGGGAAAAAGAAATTAAAACCACAATGACAAATTATCTCACACCTATTTGAATTGTCATTACCTGAAAGGTAAAAGATAAGATACAAGGGCTGATGAGAATACTGAGAAATGGGAACTCAAACACTGCTGGTGGAAATACTGCTACAACTATGAACATAGTATAAAAGTTCTTCAGAAAGTTAATACAAGTCTACTATGTGACTGGGGAACAGGATCAGAAGGAAGTAAAATCACTGTCTAATCCAACCACCCCTCCTTATTTTTTTTTTTAGCATTATTTATGACAGCTAAGACTCAAAAGCAATCTACAAGGCCACTGGGGGCTGAATAATAAAGGACATGAGTTACATAAACACAGGGGAATATTACTCAGTTGCTTAAAATGAAGCATTCCTGTCACAACATGGACGGACCACAAAGCGTTCATTTACTAAGCTAAATGAAATGAGTCGAAGAAGATAGATATTATATGATCTTGAGATGGACTCTGCTTTAAAATATATATATATATATCTCAAAGGACCAGGCTTGTGGCTCCAGCGGCAGAATACATGTTTTGCATGTAGGAGGCCATGGGTTCAATCCTTGATATTCATACCCCCCACAACCATCAACTGTTGGGTATATACAACAAAAGTTTAAAAAAAAGACAAAAACAATAAAACCACAACAGGGTTCGGGAGATGATAAAGTTCGAGCACATGCAGAAGCAACAGGTTTGATCCTTAGAACTGCATGGTTCTGAGAGCACTAACTCATAGAAAGAGAGGAGAATGGTGCAGGGTTGTCAAAGGCTAGGAGGTAAGGGAAAGGGGAGATGTACATTAAAATGTACAAAGCTCCAGTTATTACATGAGGAAGTTCTGAGGACGGAATGCATGGCATAGTGATTATAGTTAATAATGTATGCTATATTGGAAAGTTGCTAAGAAAGGGGATCTATGTTACCATAATATCCAAAAAATGGTAATAGGAGACTAAGAAAGTGTAGACTATCCTTATTATAGGTATCATTTATCAATAAATATGGTATATCAAATCATTCTGTTGCACATCCTAAACTTACCCAATGTTATCTCAATAATGTCTCAAGAAACTGAAAAACAATTGATAAACCTGCTAAACATTTACCTTGTGACATCGAGAGCCTTCTGAACTTTTGCTTGTACAGACCCAAGTAAATCTGCTCCCATTTTCTTAAGCAATTGTGTCAGAAGAACAAAAAGCCAGTCTTGCAAGTCATCTTTATGAATTATTATAAAATCCACGAGAGTCTCCAAAAACATACTGAAAACCTGGACACAAATAAAAACCAAATATTTCACATTCATAAATCATGATTTCTTCCAAGTCTATTAAACATTATAAATGTCCCAATTTGCTTTTCCCAGACTTAGAATTAGGTGACACTGTTAACCATTGGTCATGTTACAGAGGCATATGTAGTAAAGTAAATAAAGGAAAAAGGATGGAAACTTACTCTCTGTAGTGAATTCCACCGCAAAGCAGGCCATGCAACAAAACAAATTTCATGTTAGTTCACAGTGAATTAATACCATTTTCATGCAGTTTCTCATAAGATTTGAAAATGGCACAAATTGCTAACACTCTCTTCTTTATTACTAAGACTTTGAAAATCAATACAGAGAAACTAATCTTGCTGAAAAGTATCACTGTAATCCTGGAGGACTTCCTCTTTTTTCCCTTTCCTTCCTTTCACATTTGAATTCTATTCTTTTATTGTTATCTGGCACTGAAGACTATTAAAGAACTGGGGGGGGGGGAGGGCCACTCCTGTTTATTTTGTTTTATTTTCAATCATGTATCTTGATGTGCCAAGATACTATGAGGTAAGAAAGAGTATAGCTCAGAATACTGCTGGTTCATGGAATCCTCAAATTGCTATGTAATTATTACTACTTAAGGTGAGACAAACCACAGCAGAATATCTCTGAACCAGCTTCAGAGACATTAGCAGTGCTGTGCCTCTACTTGGGTCTACCGGGAAAACTCAGTCATCATTAACACCTACTTAATTTTGAAAGCAACTATTAACCACCAGGGGTCTCCCTTGAGACAGCTCAGAAAAAAGTCAGTGAGCCTCAGCTGTGAGATGACTTAACTGGCAAATATTAACTAAACTGAGACCCCCAAACTCACTGTACAAGAGCCTTCTGATGCAAACAAAATTCCTTCTTTAGTCTCATATTCTGGTGCTGAATCAGCAATCTAGAGGTAATGGGTAACAAAAGTTTCATCAATGTCAAAAACGATCTAATAGCCCTTATGCCACGTATGCTTTAAGTTTTACTGCTTCCAACAATAGCTTAGACTTTAAAATCTGATGATTCTATTTTTGGCTATCTGTGTGGCCATTAAATGCAACCTCTCCTGAATTTTATAGTTAACATTAACCTTGCTATGAGAGCACTGAAGACATGCTTCAGGATACTGAGTGAGAACTCTCCCAGCTGCCCCTGCACTCATCCTCTTATGCTCTTATGAACATCTAAGAAACAGAGCTAATAGGTTTCTGCACAAGGTTATCAGTAAGTAAGTGCTCAGTGATTGAAGGGATATTTTAACGTTACAAGGGCAATTCCTAGAAGGAAGATAAGACAGAAAAGAGGAGGGAGATCACAGTAACTGACTTTTTGGACTTTCTGGCTAAGCAAAGGTTTTTTTCCCCTTGTATGACTTTTAAAAGAGACCTAGTTTCACAATGAAAACCATGGCATAAGAGAGCTACATCGCACACATCACACACTTTATATGCTTCTGCTGATTTAAGATTCTATCAATTCATCAATTTCTATTCTGGTTTCTGTTTACCTACATGCTAACTTGCCCTCTATCACTACCTCCCATTTGGGGGTGGAGGGAACCGGGCCATACCCAGTGGTGCTCAGAGATTATTTCTGGCTCTGTGCTCAGCAGTCACTCTTAATGGTGCTCAGAGAATCATATGTGGTGCCAGGAATCGAACAGAGGTCAGCTGCATATAAAATACAGGCTTCCCTAATTTTTTTTTTCTTTTTGGGTCACACCCGGCGATGCACGGGGTTACTTCTGGCTCCCGCACTCAGGAATTACTCCTGGCTGTGCTCGGGGCACCATATGGGATGCTGAGAATCGAACCTTAGTCGGCCGAGTGCAAGGCAAACGCCCTACCCACAAGGCAAACCCACTGTGCTATCGCTGTAGCCCCAAGTCTTCCTTAATTCTGTACTATCGCTCTGTGCTCCCCACTCCAATTTTCTTCCCTAAAAAGCATCTAATAGCTTCCAGAAGCTTCCTTCTAAACAAAGGCATTTAGTACAGATCTAGACCCCAAGTAAACTTTTGCAAAGGCACTGCTTCTAGAAAGGCCTGTTCCCTGCCCCTGAATTCCCCATCAGGAGACATTCCTTTGGTAAAAAGACAGTCCTTAGTCTCAACGCCCTCCTTAGCCACAGGACGTAAGGCCAACCAGCTAAGCAGCCGTGCCCCAGCCAGTTCTTAGGGAAAACAAAATCCCATGGAGAGATATCGAGAACCTTAAAAAAACAAAAACAAAAACAAAACATTACATAAATGCTCCCATTTTTTTTCTATCTTGTCCTAAACACACAAATTTAATATGGGTTCCCAAAAAAATCAACCACTACTATCCTTTTTAAAGTCACTACACTGTTACCCAGCATTGGCCCACATTTTTTTTTTTTTTTGCTTTTTGGGTCACACCCGGCGATGCACAGGGGTTACTCCTGGTTCTACACTCAGGAATTACTCCTGGCAGTGCTCAGGGGACCATATGGGATGCTGGGATTTGAACCCGGGTCGGCCGCGTGCAAGGCAAACGCCCTACCCACTGTGCTATCGCTCCAGCCCCGGCCCACATTTTTTGTCAAACAGAAGGCACACCAAAATATCTGCTGAGTGACAGACTCTCTCTCCAGTGTTACTCTTACTTAAAACACACTTTAACTTGATGTTTTTTAAGTTCAATTGGTTGGGTAATTGGTTGGTTCAATTGGTGGAGTTTTGGTATTTAATTTTGCATGATCTAAACTTCACTATAGGAAACTATTTCTCATTCTTCTTTTACTTTTGGACCACACCTGGTGGTGCTCAGGGCTGACTTCTGGTTCTGTGCTCAGGGATCACTTCTGGCAGGCTTGGGAGAACAAATGGGGCCGGGGAGCAAATCCAGGTTGGGTGTGTTCAAGTAAAGCACCCTGCAGGTGGTACTATCACTCCAGCCTCTATGTCTCATTTTGAAGTAGTGTATTATACGGTTCACACAGACATGCAGATAGGAATGTAAAGCACGACTCTCAGACTTACCTTGCTATGAGGATCAGCAAACATTCGGGTGAAGATTTCACATAATCTTTTCAATTCTACTCGACTAGGGAGAATAATACAGAAAAAATATATTTAAAATGCAGTAAGTTAGCTGAAATTAGTTAAAGATCTGACTTTTTTGAGGGGAGGCATATCTGGCTCTGCACTTGAGGCTTACTCCTGGCGGGGCTCCGGGG
Source organism: Sorex araneus (assembly GCF_027595985.1). Lineage (NCBI taxonomy): Eukaryota > Metazoa > Chordata > Mammalia > Eulipotyphla > Soricidae > Sorex > Sorex araneus. The sequence continues at coordinate 183,113,987 of NC_073313.1, forward strand.
ACCACATGGGGTGCCAGGAACTGATCTCAGGTTAGCTGCGTGCAAGGCAAGCTCCCAACCTGTTGTACTATCACTCAAGTCTCATGTGATTTTATATTTTTTAGTTTTGGGGTCTCACCCAATGATGCTCCGGAGTCACTCCTGGCTCTGCACTCAGGAATTGCTCCTGGGGGTGCTGGGAGGGACGGGCATACAGGATGCCAGGGATCGAACTTGGGTCAGACCAAGGTAAGGTATGGTAAGCAAGGTAAGCGCCTTTCCCACTGGGCTATTGCTCCAGCCCTCCATGTGATTTTTAAAATCCCTTTATTTTAGTCAACTTATATACTTTCTTTTTATGATTTTTTATATACCAATAAGTCTTTTTTTATGAATTCATGATGAAGTTAAACAGGAAGATAAAACCACAGTGGTTTCTACCTTCAAATCCTCTTGTATTATCATTGTGTGATCGTAATCCAAACATCAAAGCTTGTAACTATCTCACAGTGATTCAATAAAATTTAAAAAAAAAAAGGATTAAAAAAAGATAAAGAAAAAAAAAACACAGTGGTTTTGCTCTCATCTTCAGATGAGAACACGGAGTTATTAGAGACTGACTGCCCAAGTTCACAGATGTAAAAAAAGACAAGGTCGTGAATGAAATCCATATCTCTCTCTCTCTCCTGCCACAGGTGAAAGACAATGGACTCAAATGGGAAAAGCATGTGTGTGGGGGTCCGACAGCGTTTAATTTAGTTCTACCACTGACCATGTACTCGGATATTTTTATAGCCAGATCATTTAGCAGGTCCAAAGCTCTCTCATGGCCGCTGAGGACTGAAGGAGAGAGCACATCTTGCCAACAACGTGCTGGAGGCAAAGCCAAAACTCATTTCATCCTAGCAGCTCTCTGCTTTCTCTCATCCTTAACTGTACTACTGAATCATTTGCTCCCCTTCATTGGGGGTGAGGAAAAAGTTTCGGCCACTCCCAGGGGTGATCAAGAGCCTCCTGGTTCAAGGGATCTTGAGCTGCTGGGAACCAAAGCCAGCGCTTTACACACACACGGCAAGTGCTCTACCGCTGAGCCATGTCCCAGGCCGCTGAATCCCACTCACATGTCAAGGCTGGATAGAAGGGTCATCACTTGCTGAAATCATTCCTGAATAACGTCCCCTCATAGAGACGAGACAGCTGGGACCAATGATACTTTGACGATATTAATAACTCAATCCATATTAGATGGGTGCTTACCAAGAGATTTCTAAAGAGAATACTATTACTAATTGATGGCCTCCATTTTAGTCTCTTACTATGCGAGTGTGTATATTTAAACATTGCTTATCAAATTATCCGAAAGTGTAATGAATGATTTCAACCTGCAAAGTTGCTTTATTTTTATTATTTTGGCTTAGGGCCCACATCTGGTGATGTTCAGGGGTTACCCTTGGCTCTGTGCTCAGGAATCACTCCTGGCCATGCTCAGGAGACCACCTGGAATGCTGGGGATCAAGCTTAGGTCAGCTGCGTGTGCAAGCGCCTCCTCTCTCTCTCTCTCTCTCTCTCTCTCTCTCTCTCTCTCTCTCCCTCCCTTCCTCTCCCTCCCCCTCCCCTCTCTCTCTCTCTCTCTCTGTTGGGTTTGAGGTCACACCCAGCCATGCTCAGGGCTGACTCCTAGCTCTGCGCTCAGGGGATCACTTCTGGAAGACTCAGGGGGTCATATGGAAGCTGGGGATTGAACCTGGGTTGACCGTGTGCAAGATAAGTGCCTTATCGGTTGTAATATCACTCCAGCTCTCCATCCCCCCACCCCACAAATACTTTCATGTTTTTGGAAGGCAAAGACCTTAGCCCTTTCAGTGTCTTTTTTTCCCAGCGCCTGAAACTGTATCAGCCCTCCATTAATGACAGAAACGAGTTAAGCCTGAGGAGTGCAAAACAGGACTCAAACTGAACCCACAAATTTGTCCTCTGGTCCTCACCTCAGCGTTCTTTGGCTCTTCAGTAAGTTCTGCAGGCCTAGAAGCCCTTCTTTCCTTTCTGACCAGTTTGAACTAGCACAGTGGTTGAGAACTTCCGCTACATCCTCAGTCTGCCGCAGATAATGGGGAATGCCACCATTCCTGGAGCCATAGGAGCGCTCAGAGCAAACACTCGAGGCATCACTGTTGGCATCGTCATCAGAATACATCCCATATGGCTCATATCTCCTCCTCACAGGCTTCTTCTGCCAGATCCAGTGAGAAATGGGGGTGATTGAGGAAGAAATGGAAAGGCGAAATGACCATGAGTCATACCAAACAAAATCAACAACAAAGAGTTTAAATGAAAAAGAAAAACACACACATACACACACACGCACACACACAAAACAGATAAACAACACACCACATTTTCCCTGTGCTGTTTATAGATTGGGGAAACAAAAACAGAAGAGCAGTCACCTAGAAGGTGTAGTAAAGTGAAAAACAGAGCGGTCCAGAGAAAGGAGCAGGTTCCCAGGAAAAGTGTGTATGGTGCCAGCCAAATGGACCTTGGGTGATGGTCCTGCTGCCATCTGCAGGGACTGTGTTACCCCCAGGAAGCCCGGAGCTCTTGAACTTCAGTCCTTATCTTTAAGATGGGGACAGGGTGACTTTTCACAGGCTTGTTGACAGGGCAAGATGTGTCTATTAACTGATCTGGCTAATCTCCTAATTTATGGCAGGTATATGCACCCGGCAACCTCCTCAGAATTAAGAGCAATGGATCATGAGGGTGATTAGTCTATGGGCAAATGTGCTCTTAATATTCAGGATTTCTTCAAGTATAAAACTGAAGAATCAAAATAAATAAAACTGATTATCAGTGGCAGAGAAACCTACATAAAAGACCCTTAGATCATCATTTTGTAACGTAAGGAGGAGGCTTCCTGTAAACTACAATGATCACTTTATTCATTCCTTTGAAGAGAATATGTTCATTTACTCAGAATTTAAAATCATAAAATACATAATGAATATATCAACAGTTATATAAAACTGATAAAAATTTTAATACAATTTTTTTTTCTTTTTGGGTCACACCTGGCGATGCACAGGGGTTACTCCTGGCTCTGCAGTCAGGAATTACTCCTGGCGGTTCTCGGTGGACCATATGGGATGCTGGGAATCAAACCCGGGTCAGCTGCGTGCAAGGCAAACGCCCTACCCGCTGTGCTATCACTCCAGCCCCCTTAATACAATTTTTGAGAATAAGTTCTTGGCCTAAACTATACAAAAATCATTTTCTAATAATGTGGTTTTTTTATATACTCCAATCAGCTCAGCACAGTTTTGCTTTCTGAGGTCTGCTATGCCATCATAATTATTAACAGCACCTCCTTCCACACTCAAAAGTATCTTTGTTAGAATGATAAATTGGTATTTATACAGAAATTAGGTTCCTAGAATAAGAGAAGAGTTGAATAAATCCATTCATAAAATAATGACATCAGAGTAGACACACACTGAGTTAATAAATAAAATGAAACATTAATTGGAACAGAAGAGCTTGACAATCAAAAGAAACACTAAAACAAATGTGAAAGGTGACTGATTCCATCACTAACAAAAGCTTCACCAGATTCAACAAAATCATAATTCAGACCAGAATTTCTAAACAATATTTTTTGGGGGGGTTGCTCTCACTAGCTCCTAAAATACTTGCAACAGCAAAAAATGAAAGTTGTAAAACAAAAGTTAAAGCACCGGTACCTTGCTCCTGGAGTCTCCTAACAGCTGTAGGCAGGAAAATATTGAAGGGTAGGGAAAAAGCATAGAGAATTATGTCAGAAGCATATGTGGGGATTGTTCTTGCAACAAAAGTGTACAGCAAAACATATCTGAGCAAACAAAAAATACAGGTTAGCAAGCGGTTCATATCAAGCGCATAATAATCAAGGAAGCTTCCACAAATGGCATTTCCTACACTCTCACAGCTCTTACAAGACCTGTGACCACTTAACTCTTTCTTGTAGTAATTAGTTGCTTAAACTGTCCTCCTACCCCTGAGGTGCCACTCTAACGTCACCATTTGTTCCACTGTCTATTCCTAAAATATGTTCTGTCTTCCTGTCCCAGAACTTCTCGTCTGTAAGGCAAAGACTGTGTACCGTTCCTGTGCTCGCTCTACTGAAGCAGCTCGCTTGGAGAGACGGAGAAGTATGGGCAGAACAGTGATGACTGCAATGGGAGTTAGAGCTCAGAAGAAAGTCCAAGTTCAATAACGCCTAAGCTCAAACTCTCACATCCTGTTCTGAATCTTACAGTCCCTTGTAAAGTTCTTTAAAGAACTATGAAACTCTCCTGCATTCACTTGGAAGATCCATTTAACAGGTGTTTCACATGTTCATCATATTCCACTTTGTTGACCTGCATTTCTGAAGGGTTCTGATTAGACAGAAGACTCTAAACCTGCTGCTTGAACTTCAGCAGTGTCACAGAATTGTCCCAGTGCATGAGACTCTGAAGGCAAAGGTCATGGAGAGGGTCATTACCCTGAATCAGGGGTTAAAAATAAAAGTAAAAATAAATAAAACCCTTCATGTATCAGGCTGAGGAATAGAGCTGGCCGGAAGCCTGGATTGCTCACAGATGTTTGTCAAAGAAAATCTGACAGAGCACGAATAAATGAGGAAGAGATGAGAAGGGACAAAAAATGAGAGTCCCTGGTGCTGTAGAGTGTAAAATTTATCGGAGAGAAAATGACTGTATTTAAAATGTTTAGGGTCTGGAAACAGGATATTTCCTAGTATCTTTTTTCCTTAGAACAGAGGAAGTCTTGAACTGCACAAGCAAGACCAAACAGTTCTCAGGAGTTCCCTGTTTTAGATGCCAGGCACATAAACTAATATGCAGAGACTGTCTTACTGCTAACTGGAATGTGTCTTTAAAAAGCCATTTGACTAAAATCTGGTTCTACCAAGGAACCTGTTTGCTAGAAACAGTTTTGCCATCACTGTCACTGTCACTGTCATCCTGTTGCTAATCGATTTGCTCGAGCGGGAACCAGTAACGTCTCCATTGTGAGACTTGTTTGTTACTGTTTTGGGCATGTTGAATATGCCATGGGTAGCTTGCTAGGCTCTGCCATGAGTTTTACCATTAGATACAGAAATAGATACCACTTTTTTTATGTGTTAGTTTATCATGAAGTAAAAATCTATTCTACCACCTCTTCATAGCCTGCAAGAGCTCATCTTAAAATCTGGAAAAGTGGGGCTGGGCTAGTACAACAGGGAGGGCATTTGCCTTGCAGGTGGCTAACCCAGGATCGACCCCCGCCATCCAATATGATCCCTGGAGCACAGTCAGGGCGACTCCTGAGTGCAGAGCCAGCAGTAAGCCCCAAACATAGCTGGGTCTAGCCCCCAAAACAAAACAAAATAGAACAAAAATTTAAGAGAATCCGAGAAAGTGTCTAAATAGTGACTCAAAGACACATTAAAAACCAAAAACTAGAAACATAAAATCATATGGAACAACTGGGAAGAGAATCAATAAAAGATTATGTTCTTTAAGCCTCAAACTCCATTACTTGACTGGTTTAACAATATGTTTAGACATGCCATCAGAGCCTGTAAAGCAACAGAAGCAGTAGAATGGAAATAAGAAATGCTGGGGATGGGGGGAGAGTGGATAAAAGAAAATGAGAAGCCCATGGCATCAGAGAAACCCGATGTCATCTAAACTTCCTTGTTACTTAGGAGCACAGGAGTTACACTGGACGATAATACTTTCTGGTGAGGCCATTTTCTCTTACATGGAGAAGGTAAACATCTATGAAGAAAAGCAATGCCAATTTACCCATACCACAATTTTCAAGACTGTCAAAGATGAGTTAGCACGTTGATTTCGAGGCAATTTCCTGTTAGATGGAGAAAAACATGAGAGGTGGGTAGCTCAGACACTTGATACACGACTCTTACCAATGCATCTGCAACTGCCGCTTCAAGATCTGTACTCGTGCTCAAAACCCGCATGGCGTTCACGGAACCTGGTATCCGGCCTGCCTGGCCAAGTCCAAACCGGTCTATTTAACAGAAAAAAATAAAAAAAACAAAAGATGTGTCACTTCAATTCAAATTTTCTCAGTTCTTCGCAAGGGGCCCTGCCTCTGCCCATCTACTGGATAGAGGCAAAGGAAGGTCTCCGGCCTGACGGGTGGTTTTAGCTACAACTGACTGGTTTATCAGTGGCTGAGGTTAAGTTGTTCGTATTTAAGAATATCATGCCATAAAGCATCCTGACCTTTTAAAGAGGCCTTCAGTGGGATTTTATTTTTGAGAAGTTGAGATACAGATGATGGGTGGGACCTTTTTTTAGAGGAGGGAGCAGGCTTATGAGCAAGTTTTCAAATCTATTTAGAAAGCATCGTGGTTGGACAAAAGTTCTAATGAAATGTGCAGTTTATTATTTTTTTTAAGATAGTATCTGAAACAAATTCAAATAACTGACTTGTGGAAATTATCATTAGTGCCATTACTTTTAGCCTTTATTAAGTGCAACTAATCTTAGGAACCTGTTAATAATGATAGCTGTATCATGAGTATTTATAAATAATTTTGTTAAAGAATTTTAATAATTACTACAAAAAATTAACATCTTCTCTGCAAAACATTAAACATTCAGACAAGACCAATATAATTTTTTCTTGAGTTCTGTATGGGGATTTAAAATGACAGTTTTTATACATGAAAACAAAATTTTAATTTTGTTTAAATTTTATTTAAAACAAGTTTTAGCTGTTCAGACAACTATTTTAAGTTTGCTAATAATGACAGATAAATAAAGATTAACTTGGGGAGGACAGGGACATAGAGGTGCTGGGGTGAAGGGCTTCTACATGTGTATGGTATGAGGCTATGTTCCAATCAAGATCACATCCCTGCCCAAGATGAACTTTTTAGAAGTCCCACTAAGCCTTCCTTAAAAAGTGCTGAGATTCAAACTATAACAGGAGAAACAATATAATTTATTTTTTAAAGTATATCAAGCTATCTGTTCATAATAGCTTATTTAAAATGTTATTTATTATTTTTTTAAAAAAGAACCTTTGGAAGAAAAAGGTTAAGGGGAAAAATATTTTGTCTGTTAACAAAGGAGAAAGTGTTTAGACAAGGAAAAATCTGTTAGCCATGTTCTAGTAAATAAAAGCTAGCTTTTGTTTTTTACAGTGCTTCTAGTAATGAAGCATTAGAATAAAAGCTAGCATTTCTTTCCTATAAAATAATGTATTTAATGTTTTAGCTACAGAGTAAGACATAACCTAAGCAACTGGTTAACTTTAAAAGTGAAATACTACTTTGCTTTTTTAAAATATCAATTTCAAAACATTACACTTTCCACTGCCACAGAAAATAAAAACAATTAAACATTGCTAATCAGAAGTTATATACAATCATGAATTTTATAAACAAAAATTGTATGTATACTATCCCCTTTTTTAATGTACTTACTGATTATAATGTCAGTACACTGAATTGTTTAAAATTAGTTATATTTTAAAATCTATGTGCCCTTAAAGACAAAATAGTGATGTCTACATATCTACAAATATACATAAATTTATCAGTTGAAATGAAATGTGAAAATTTTATGGTTTATAAACAAACTGTGTTTATTTTTCCATTAAAAAAGGGTAGATAGTAAGGGATTTATGAACAAAATGAAAATAATTCAGTTATAAGCCATTTAAAAATTACCCAGCATAAACTTAAATAGAAAGAGTTTAAAAAAAAAAAAGTAGATCTCATGCCAGCAATTCTTGCTCCAGGGATAATACTGATTTTTCAGACAAAATTAAAACTGTAAGAACAATGCAATTATTCTTCCCAGATGCATACTGCTTTGCCATACACAGTGACTGCAAATCATTTGATATCTAACATAGATAATTTGAATTTCAGATTTTAAGGACAAATGATTGTCTGGATCCACACAAAATTATAAGCCTTTGTTTTCACCAGACGTTGGTCTGTTTTGCATTCTCATTACGGTAACTCTGATGAAGCTCCATTTCCCAAAGAATGGATGCTTATGACTGTGCCCTCCCTCTGCAGGGGAATGGAATACACTCGTCAGAGTATATCTGATAAAATGCAAGGCTAGTCTCGGGGGAACACAGGAAACGCCTCACTCAGTGAACTCGCCACAGCTGTTACCATGGATAGTCTGCCTTTGAAAGATATGCCTCACTTAAGTTGCGGGTGACCAGCATATCAAAATGATAACAGCTAAATCTGGCAGACTGTCGTATAATTAATTGTTTGCTTATTGCTTTCTGCCCCAGTAGCTGATCAGTGGGATTCTGGTATTACTGACTGGGGCGGAAATGGAAGATTTTAGGGCCTGCAGGCTGCAAAGGCTACTACCTTTAGCCTGACTTTATTATCATTTAAATGGTGATCTTATTTTCCTGTAAAAGTAGTAGGACAATGAATTTATTTTTATACATATGAAATTCCACATACTATGATTTGGAACAGCTGGTGGCTAAACAGTGCTCCCAAATGATGAGCACCTTGACATTAATAACTTACACTAATAATCACCGCTTTATTGGGAGCAAAGAACTTTGGAGATGAAAGAGCCCATGGGATGATATGCATTCCCGAAGGCCAGAACGACCTTTCAAGATATTTATTTTTGGTTATTCTCCTTGGGGAGGGAGTAAAAAGAGGAAAAGAACGGCTTTCTCATTTTTGTTGTTGTTTTTGTTTTTTAACACAAATATGGACACTGGAGAAATGATATTGTCAAACAGGCTAAAAAGCATCTACAGCCTATTAACAGAACCATAAACATTCAACAACTTAAAAAAAATAAAGCACATCAGGGAAAAAAAACAAACATGAGGTGCATACATGCCAAGTGCTAGCCGACACTGATGAAAACAAATGTTCAATGAGTGTGAAACTAGAACATATGAAGAAGCCGAGTCATGCAGTTAGCACTTGTTCACCTGACTGCCCCACAGAGTCAGCAGTGGAGAGAGCACTAGTGGACCTGGAATGACGTCGAGAGGCTGCAGGTAAAAGGAACGGCAACACCCACAGGATTAACACAGAAGTACCGGAGACAGGAAATGCCACAGTCCAGAGGGGATGCAGGGACTGCTACCAACAAGGCCGTGTTTGCTCATGAAAAGGAATGGTGCTGGGTGTGAATGACGGCAAATGCCAAGTCCCAAACCTCAGGGCCACCTGCTGGCTCTCGCACAGCTATGAAACACACAGGCACAACAAAGGCACTCTGTGACATGTTCCATACTGTATGCATCAACTAACTCAGACTCCGGGTGGAGAGTCACGCCACGAAGCCTCTAGCAGCCATTATGGAAATATGCAACATGAAGAACACCGGGAGTCACAGTGTACCGTCTACACCCCAGAGTGGAACAGGAGGAGGATGGATTATTAACTTGGCTCACGAGATGTCTCATCAGTGTGTGATGCATATGCAACCATGCACCAAAAACAAAAGCATAGAAGTTCATAATGTTATTTGAACAGAAATAGAATGAAATCACAAGGGGGCTAAACAATTGGAATTCTTTTCCCCAATCTAATTTTTTTGTTGTTGTTCTGTTGCATTGAGTATCCTCATTATCAATGCCAATATAATCTGACTGTTGGAAATTTAGTTGTAACTGGCTGAATGACATTCTTGGGAGAGGCACTTGCTGTGTACTTTGGCTGTGAACAACCAGTTCTGAACTACAACTGGAGTCAAAACCTAGGTTTGCGGAAAATCAGCTATAGGACATAGGGCAAAGTACCAGATCTCCCTGTGCCTCAGTTTTCTCATACCCACCTCTTGAGAGTTCAAGGGATTAGATATTTATATACATATATGTATATACATATATATATGCACACACACACACATATATATATCATATAAAATGGTGCCAGAGTAACTGTCATAAAAATAGTAGGGCTGGTGGTGCTGGTGGTGACAGGATTGTATACGAACTCCACTTTACATTGAGACGTTAAACATTATTTTGTTTAGCAAATTTTCACAATAAGCATATCATTCACCATTCCAAGGACGTGCACGCTAACTCCATCACCATGGAGACAGCAACTTCTCAAGATAACCATGAAATATTAGCATTAGTTCAAAACATGATACCATTACTATATGGCTTTTCTTTACCTCAGGAAAAATTTCTTTTAGTAATCTGTAAAAAATATGATAGTACCACAGAAAATTCATAGGTTTAACAGAGTATTACTAAGCATGCAATGTTTCATCCATACAACTATAGTATTTGTATACATGTAAGCATATATTTAGTTATGAAATATGAAAACCTAAAACTCTTCAATAGAATTTAAAGTATTTAACTTCATGCCACTTTATGAAATGCTCATACCTGTGGTATATGTAGTATTAAACAGCAAAGATTACCTGATCAATAAGAGCAATTTTACCAGCATGCAGAAGTTAAAGACAAAATAGAAAAAGAAAATTCCTAATTCCTCATGCTGCACAAAAATAAATGGATAATCTCTAAGGCAGATACTCTACAGCTTTCACAGCACTGTATTCTGATAGTTTAAACAGAATACAGTACTTAAACCAAGATTTGATCTGAAATTTTCTTATAAAAAATTCTTTGTATCAATAGAATATTCCACAGCAAATCAATCATACGATGAGTCTCTGTCACATATGTTCATGAACCCTTAACAAAATTAACTGACTTAGATCTAAGTCTGATTTACAACAGTTCCTAGCCCATAATTTCATTTTCAAGTTTTCAGTGTCGTCATATATATTCGTGCCATTGAAATAACCCCAAATAATCTTGCAGTAAAAGTGTAAACCAGTCAACTATATACTCACTGTAAAACTTTCCCTGTTAATTAAGTGTAGCTGTATGAGTTGAAGGACAATAACACACAATCTCACCAATCTATAAAGGGAATAGGAAAGGTTTGCACCTACTCACACCCCTGAGCCTGGACTTCGAAACTCAAGTAACGGTAATGGTCAAGCTTTGAGGTCAGACCTGTATTCAAACTCCACCTCAACCTCTGAGCTATGTAATCTTTAGACAAAGTGACTTTGTCTGGGGCTGGAGAGAGAGTGGGGCTACCTGGCCTGGGTTAGATTCTGGCACCCCATATGATTTAAAAAATTAATTAATTAATTAAAAAAGCAAGTGACTTAATCCATCTTTGTTTTGTCATCTGTCATAGAGGAACAATATTGTCCTAGAGGGCAGACACAGCACAGGAGATTATGCCTATGAAATACTCAGAATCATACCGGGTGCATGCAAGCACCATTTTTTTTTTTAAATTGGACTACTAAGCTTCAGATTTAACTCACGGGGGGCTAGGGGGAGATAAAGAAAAGCCATGGAATAAAAATTCAGCTCAAACAATGCTAACTCTTGCCCAGACTACAACAAAAGACATGTGCTGATGCTAGCTTTCTGTAGGAAGGGGAGATAGTGGCTAATATTTTCTGACTGTGTATACATTTGTACATGACACATTTCAACATTCTTCAGCAGACATTTAAGCAAATTAATTTTTACCAAAGAAAAAAGTGAAAAACAGACTTAAGAGCACTGAACTACTCAAGCTTCAATCAGGACCTCAAGAATTCAGCACCTCTTGCCTGGTCCACAGACAACATGCGGGACTACAAAAGCTGCTTCCGTGGACTAGAACAGAAGGACAAGGACATGTATGAAATTCAGACGCCGAGCAGCTGCTAAGAGGCGTGAAATAGTCAGGAAAAGACTGGACTATTCACTCATACTAGGTTGCTGGGAAGGTCAGATGCTGAGCAAGGATGCATAGGTTTATAGCCTTTAATTAAAAGGAAAAATCACCAGTTCATTCAGGGAAAAAATAAAAATAAAAAAAGCAATCATCATCGTCCTGATTTGTTGAGAATTCTGACCTAATGCATCAGATTGCTGTGGGATGGCTAGTGTGTCCTGGGGAAGTGTCCTCTCAGAGTCCAAATGCCAGTAAGACAGACCGTCTCCTAAAGGTGCTTCTCTCACAGTCCAGGGAATCAGGGGGCAGGCCTCTGCATGGGCTGACCTACTCTTTCACAGCACTGCCTAAAGGACAATGAGTCATAAAGAAACATGTCAGGGCTTGAATACTGACACTGACTGAGAAAAAGATATTCAGAAGAAGTGTTTGACATTAGAAGAGGACAGAGGCAAATATTAAGACCTTCACTCTTTTGATGATAGTACCCATCTCCTGTACCGACCTTGACACAGTAAGAGACTGGCTATATGATTAGAATTAAAACTGCAGACTGCTCCAGTCCAACAGTTTCAAGTAACTTCAGGCCTAGGGCTAATAGCTATAAAATTATTTCCACCTATTACACTACCCCAAGAAGAAAATAAGGGCTGTAAGTACTTTGCCGAAGAACTAAAACTGCATTGACTGAAGAATACAAAGTATCTTTTTTTGTGAAAGTATGTATTGATAGTTATCTCTGAGGGTTAATAACTTGCACCAGGTGAAAAAGTTAAAATATGTCCATTTTAGAGACAGGGCGAGACTATTAAAACTAAAAAGAAAAGGTAAATGCAATATGTAAAGAATACAAGCTTCTCTTTTTATATGAAATCCTAAAATTTTGAAAATATAAATTCTGGCTATAAGAAAAACTGAGGGGATTAGAAGTGAGACAGCTTCATGGGCATATGGCTAGTTATATGAGATATTGCACTTACAGTACTTCCTGGCGAACCAATATTGATTGGGGTGGAGGGCAGGGCAGGGTGGGTATGGGGATGGCATCAGTCACAGACATTAAATAGCCTATGGATCCCAGGAAGAATAAAATTCTCTTGTGTTAACTGTGAATGTCATACAGTTTTGCATTGTGTTGCACAAACGCAGAAGTTTAAGCAAAATGCCATTTTAGTATGGCATTAAAGAAAGCTTGGACTCAGCAAAAAAACAGGGCTAGTATCGTCTTGCTGCTGTAAGACTAATGCTATCAACTCGTTTCCTAAATATCATTGTGCTTTTCTTTGGTTTCTTATTTGAACTCAATCACATATGGCCTAATTGCCGCTAATTTTTTTAAAAACAGGGCAATTCCAAAGTCAGTAATTACGGCTATGCTCTGGTGCAGCGTTACTTTTAAGCAGAAAATGTTATTACCACAGAGGGGCGTGCCTTGAAGCAAGTGGCCAACTACGATGGCTGTACAAAGTGAAGTGGTGCTTTTTTCCTCTAATAGTATCAAAATCGGAAGCTGCTGAAATTCAAGCATGCAGAGGGGGGGGGGAACAATGAAGGGGAACTAAGGAAGAGGAGAAAAAGAAGAAAAAACCACAAGACAGCAGAGGAGGGAAAGCAGGTCATTCCACCCGGCGGCGTCTCGGACAAGCGTTTGGAGCGGGGGAAGGGGCTCTCTGCTCCGAGAGCCAGCGCCTACGGGTACTCACCAAGCGGAGGGAAGCCCCGAGCAGGGCTCGTATCGCGGCTGCTCTCACGGCTGGTATCGCGGCTGCACCCCTGACTCATGCTGGGTCGAGGGATACGGCTGCTCCGTGCTAGTGTGCAGCATGAGGGGTTTCAGAGAAGTGAACAAGTTTAATGAAGGCAGAGAAACTCACAAAATGTCAAGTCATATTCTGTTCAAGTCATCCCGAGTGGCGACATGGCCAGCGTGAGGAGTTCTGAGCACTGAACACCGAGCCACGCTGGTCTTTCCCTGACTCACTTTGACAATAGGAGCGAATTTTGCAGGATGCTTCTGTTGCGTTCAAAGCCTCCAAAAGCTACACGTTTTAGTAAGGAAGGTGAAATAACACGCAAATGTTAGACATGAAAAGAAAAGCTTCCAAAGAAAAGACGGCTTTCCAAAGAGCAAACTGGCAATGGAAAAAAAAAAAAAAGCAAGATCCAAAAGTCTTTTGGACATGATCAGTTTTCATAGTTTTAGTAAACATCTCAAGAAGAGGATAAAAGACCAAAGCCATTTTCAAATGCACTAAGTTCTTAGATAATTTTAAGTGGATTTTAAAAACAGAAAAATAAGAAAATCTGGTCACTGAAATCCATGAACTTACCTAACTGAAAGGAAGAGTGTTCACTTTTCCCAGCCTAGCCTTCTTTGCAAAGAAGTCTAAGGGATTAGCACAGTTAGACACTGTCCATAGTTCAAACATATTATCTGAACCAGCAGTTAAAGAGACTGGACATTGCTGACCCACTTTCTCCTACTGGTCCCAATAACTTATCCCTGCTTTCCACCTCTGGTACTGTTAAGCGCCTTCACTAACCCAGCCCTACACGTGAGTTTATAGTCAGTGTACTGTTAAGTTCAAAGAGCCATATTAAAAGATCCCTCCACTGATTGAAAATTGCCAATTACTATGATTATTAATGGATGAGTTTACTACTGTCATGTGTAGAAAACTGAGAAGATAGTCACTCAGAGTGTAATGTCTAGTATAATCTGGCTATAATGCACAGAAAAGACCATAGTGCCCTGTTTTCCAACTTAATTGGAAAAAAATATCAAAATGCAATAAGGCAAATATACAGAAACAAATCTGCATAGTGACTATGTGTACTTATTTCAGTAGAGCCATTGCAAATAGTAATTTTTTCCATTTTGAAAGGACAGACTAATTCTGGACTATAAAGAAATACCTTTCAAAGAAATGTTAAAAACCAACTTGATTCACATACATAAACAGCTATTTTTACTATACAATAATAAGCATAGCCTATTATTTCAGAGCAATGGTCAATTTACTGGCCAAATTAAAACTGCAATGAACTGTATAGAAATTAAAAAAAAATTTAAAAAAAAACTGATTTCCTACTGTGTTCTCTGTCGATAGCATGCTAAGAGTTGAATTAAACCCTAAATATTGGTGAATAATGTTCAAGTGTTAGCTTTGGAGAGACAGTCTGGTGCCTTGCACACACCAAAACCAGGTTTGACCTCTGGCAACACACATGGCCCATACCCTGGTCAGGAGTGGTCTCTGAGTGCAGAGCCAGGAGGAAGCCCTGAGCATTGATGGGAAAGGCCCCAACAAACAAACAAACCACCAGGTTTGTCCTGGCAAGCACAGACAGGTCACGCACAGGAATAATACCTGAATCAAAGAAAGGTTTTGCTTGAGACTCTCTGTAAGGCATTCCTAAATCTGCTGCATGTGCCTTAGCAACACAAAATCCCTGAGAATTTAAAGTAGCTATGATGAACTGGTAGTTCTTGAAAACATTCTTCATAACTTTAACATTCTTATGAATATAGCTTTTATGTTAAGGACTAACGCAGCAGGTCCTAAACCAAATCCTTAAAAAACTAGGGACTATCTATTGACCCCACCAATATATAAGAATTTGTCTTGATTAAAATGCAATGCCGCTTAGGTTCAGAGGATTAATACCGGATTTACTTTATAAAATGTCCTTTCCAGTTCCACAGTAATTCACCAGTCCAGTCACTTGGCCTCTCTGGTTCTCAGTCTCCCCTTGAGAGGTTTAGAAAAAGTTCCATCATTCAAATGAGAAATGTATTATGAGGTAATGATCCCTTTAAAAAAAGCATACACGAAAGTCTTGTTCCACTCACTGCAAATAATCAATATGTAACTTTTAAACAATGAGAGTTTTTGGTTTATATACATACTCAATTGTGCATTTTCTTAGAGTTCTTGTCTGATTACTGAATTTTCACTCATCTTCCACTCCCTTATCATTGCTACATCAATGAGAAAATTCTGTTGTCTCCCAGGACTGTGCTGATTTTTTATAAAGATAATAAAAAACATGCAAAGGGAAAAGCAGATAAAATTTGAAAGTAGATCATTTAAATATATATGTGTGTATATGGACTGGAGCGATAGCACAGTGGGTAGGGTGTTTGCCTTGCACTCGGCCGACCCGGGTTTGATTCCTCCATCCCTCTCAGAGAGCCCGACAAGCTACCAAGAGTATCCCGCCCACACAACAGAACCTGGCAAGCTACCCGTGGTGTATTCAATATGCCAAAAACGGTAACAAGTCTCACAATGGAGACATTACTGGTGCCCGCTCGAGCAAATCGATGAACAACGGGACAACAGTGCTATAGTGCTAAGTGTGTATGTATATGTGTGTACATACACATGTGTATATATACATATGCATATACACACATATATTCATATATATGTATATATGCATTCCTTTCAGGGATTAGGGGTGGGCTTGGGGCCACACCTGGTGATGCTCAGGGGTTACTCCTGTCTCTGCACTAAGGCATCACCGGTGGCAGTGCTCGGGGGACCATATGGGACGCCGGGGACTGAACCCAGTTCAGCCTC
The DNA here is from genome assembly GCF_027595985.1 of Sorex araneus. Lineage (NCBI taxonomy): Eukaryota > Metazoa > Chordata > Mammalia > Eulipotyphla > Soricidae > Sorex > Sorex araneus. The sequence continues at coordinate 183,130,319 of NC_073313.1, forward strand.
ATGCAAGACAGGAACCCTATCTGCTTTACTATCTTGCTGGCCCTATATTTGTAACAATGCTTATTTACCCCCTGGCATTCCAGGAAATTCATTCACCAATTCTTTGACAGGTCTAACATAAGGGTATAAGCAGGCATTCAGAAAAAGAAAAACCCTTCACAACCCATAGCTGTTTTAAACTACTAAAGTGGTTTAGTGGTGATGCCAATAGCTCAAATGTTGAATAATGTAACGCTTAAGAAGAAAAACATACACTGAAAACCACTTCCAAAGATCAACCTACAACGATTTTTTTCAAAGTATACATAGATAAATTAGATTACAAAGATTAAGTAACAAGATGATAAAAATTAAAAAGTAATATACCAAATCAATGGCCTCATTAAATGCCAAGACTAAGCACAGGATGTGAGATTATTTTAGGAAGGGAAAGGGCTAACAGGAGGAAAAGACAATAAAAACCAATGAATTTTCTAAAAGCTGTATTCCTCTAGAGCTTCTATGAAAAGCAGTAAAGTCTTTAAAAGATCTTATTTTTTTAAAATTTCTTGAGAGATACTCTAGACCCTAATATTTTAAGGGTAATCTCCTGATTTTGCCACTTAAGAAAGGGTCCTAGTAGAACTCATCAAAAGCAGAAGCATAAAGATGAGGGAGCTTGTTCGAAGGACTGGAGCAAACGCTCTGCTTGCCGGAAAGTCAGTCTAAGGGACCACCCGCAGCAACCCCGACCCCTGCACCAGGAGTGTCCCCAAGCAGTGCTGAGGGTGGCCCAAAAACCAAAAAGAAAAAAGCACAGAAGACTAAGAGCAATAATAAAACTACCCGAAAGTTCAACAAAGGAAATCTCTCTGTAGCACAGATATTTTCATGTTTTGGTCTTGCACAAAGTGATCTCAATTAATAACTGAAATTATTATTTATTTTCAATTATTAAAAAATATTTTCAATCTGTAAGTTTATTTCAGAAAATGTACTCTGTTAAAAGTAAAAAACTTTGGGGACCAAAGCAATGGTACTGTGGGTTTGCCTTGCATGTGGCTGACCTTGGTTAAATCCTCAGCATCCCGTATGGTCCTCTGAGCACTGGCAGGTGTGATCCCTAAGTGCAGAGCCAGGAGTAAGCCCTGAGCACCACTGAGCATGGCCCCAAAACAAATGAACAAAAAATTTTCCTATAGCCTTTTTCAACAGTTGAGTGGAGAAAAAGAAAATGAAAGGCAGACTTTCAAATATTGCTAGATATTAGCTATTCATCCAGATTTTTATTTGTCCAAAGTGGGATTCAAAACAAAGATAAAACAATTTAAATATATATTATTCTAAAATGAATAGTTTATGATAAAATAAAGAGTCATACTGTAGGGCCCCAAGCAGCACTACATCCTCCTATGTGCATTAAACCACTGGCTCATGGGGCTGGAGAGCAGGTAAGGCCACTACATGTGGACCCAAATAGCAATTTTAAAAATCAGGAAGCTCCAGGTGGTACTAAGAAGTGGGAAGAGAGGCTGGAGCGACAGCACAGCGGGTAGGGCATTTGTCTTGCACACGGGTTCAATTCTCAGTATCCCATATGGTCCCCCAAGCACTCCCCCCCAAGCACTGCCAGGTACAATCCAGGAATAATTCCTGAGTGCATGAGCCAGGAGTAACACCTGTGCATCGCTGAGTGTGACCCCAAAAGAGCAAAAAAAAAAAAGGTAGGTATATATAATTTTGTATTGGTGTGGATGTGCGCAGTCTCACAATATACAGAAATTTCTTCTCCAATGAATCTGTCTAAACTTCAAAGCCTTACAGATAACTAATTCTTTTTCAAAAGTATCAAATGTGGCTGATTATGGCTGATTAAATAGCAGTACTCCTACATTAAAAACTAAAAAAAAAAAAAAGTATCAACTAGGTCACGCTACTCAAGCTACTCAAAATAATGTTTCAAGTTAAGAATTATTTGGAAGAGAACAGAATCTATGTACTCCCTATGATAGTTCATAGTACAGCTAACAGGCTTGTTAACTGCAGTCTTTTCAACTCTCCACAACACAAACTTCAAGGTTAAGACCAGGGACCATCGGAGCTCAAGGTTACATTAGATAACTGGGTTCATCAATTTTCCAGTTTCAAAAATGTCAAAATGGCTTGTTTAGTTAAAAAAAAATAAAATCCAAAAAAACAAAAATTAAAAATATGAAATTAATCTGTATGTATTGCCAAGATTTATCTTGATTTATTTTTTTAATCTTTATTTGATATTCTTTATCTTTTATTTATCTTAACAGCTGAAGTCTCATGCGTAGAATTCATGAAGTCAAATGTTTCCCCAATGAAACCAAACCCACACAAATAAGACTACCAGCATCAAATTTGAAATTCAAGATACTCCAGTCAAGAGATCTTCTCTGGATTATCTTCTCTGGGCAACACATGTTACTCACTGTTACTATTTCCAAGTAACTTGTGGTTCATTTATGCTATGAAATACCAACAGAAAACTGGTTACCACACAGATCAACAAAGCCACTGCTCAATATTTCACCTACTATGGAAATGTCAGCCTGTCAACATTTTACTTCCACTTCTTAAGTATCTACCCCATGTTCTCATAGTTTACCCCCAAACCTGGCCCTCTTAAGTGTTATGCTTCTTTCTGGTGTAGGAGGGACACATGTGGCAGTGGTGCTGGAGGAACAGGCAGTGTAGGGGATTACCTGGGCTGGGTTCCTACCTGCAAACCATGCCCTCTCAGCTACCAAGCCATCCCATCAAGATTTGGGTTTTGTTTTGTTTTTTTTTGAGATGGGGGGGTCTTTGGGGGTCACACCCAGCGATGTTCAGGGGTTACTTCCGGCTCTGCACTCAGGAATTATTCCTGGTGATGCCAGGGTTTGAACCCTAGTCAGACGTGTGTAAACCTACTATCTTATCGCTCCAGCCCCCATCCCATCAAGTTTTATCTTGACACTTCACAAAGTACAGAAAGGAAAAATAAAGAAAAAAGAGGAAAGAAAAAGAAGAAAAAAATGTGGGGAGGGTAAGGGAAAGGTTTTGAAAAGCTGGGCTTATTGTTCCACTGTCCTAATCTCCCCCATCCCACTACACAAACCACCTACGCTTAAATAATCACTTGGTTCTGCAGACACATGCTACTCCCTCAGCTGCTAATAACATGCCCTCTTTACCCTAAGAATACCTTCCTAGTCCTGTCTCGCCACCACTGCCCAGTTCCTAATCTCACCTGCACTACATCTAAACAGTCTCATCTGGGAACTCTCACACAGCAGGAAAATCCAGAAGGGTTAGGGAGAAAAGGCTTCACACGAGGTATCCCTTTTTCTATGGTCTCAGAACACCTCTCACGGTATTCTGTCATATTATACCTCTGAGATCACATGCTCTTTGAAGCTAAACTTATCTTCTTTATTTTCTAATCCAAAGGTTAAGTAATGTCTATAGTCAATCACAGTAAATATCTAAGTGGTAACTGCTGAGAGGACAAATTATTAAGAAAAATATGCAAGTCTAAAAAAATATAATTCTCATATAGGCTTTTATCCTCAGGAAGCAGGAAAGGTGAGGGAAGGTACAAGCAGATGTTTTTTCATTAAACCACATACATAACTTCTATTTTTAAAAGGCAGCATAAATAAGAAATGCATGAATCATCAAGTAGTTAATAAAATTTGGTTAATAAACTGGCAAGCAAAAATTAAAAATAAAAAGGGTAACAGACCAATTAGCTTTTGAATATAAAATGTCCTTAAGCTCCTGAGTAATTTGTATTATTTTACACATTTGCAAAGAAATTAAAGACTATAGCACAAAAGTAAATATTATACATTTGGTTTTCATCTATGCTTAGTTTTTATATTTAAACAGTATTATGTACAAATTAAATAGTCTTTTGCCAAATATGCTTTTCACCAATTAAGTGAAGGAAGATTAAAATCAAAACAAACATTGCTCTACGAACTGCTTCTGAAACTTTATACAGGACAATGGTTATTAGGTGGTAATTAGTCAAAGAAAAACACAGCTTCAGAATGGGAGGAAAAGACGCCAGCCTGCTGCCAACTGTAATGCTTTTCCAGCAGAACTACAAAACAAATGCCAAAGCAATGTGATTCTTTTCTATCAACTTGAATAGTGAGCACTGCAAATTGTTTTGCATTAATTAAAACTTGAGTATGCCATAATTTTGTTAAAGGGACACAAATATATTTTAACACTGGCAGAGTGACATCCTTGCTTTGAAAAGACCCCATTTTTCTTCTTAAGACAAAGTAATTAGATTATAGCCAAACCAAAATGCTCATCAGGCAAGACCACTGGGAATCCTTACCTAATCCTATTCGGTTTGGACTTGTCTCTCGGCTGCAACCCTGACTCCGAGGAATCTTGCTTCGTTTTTCGGAAGAGGGTGTCACAGGAGGGCCTCTTGAGGAGCCCCCAGCGAGGCCACCGTAACCACTTCCCAGCAGTTTCCCTGGGGAACTTGATCGGCTGCCAGCTAAAAATGAAACAAAACAAAATGGGAGAAGAAATATAAACCAGAGCTCTGGGAGCCAGTTAATACAGTAGTTTGGATATAATAAAGATAACTATATAAAAATAGCTTTGATTTAAAGTAATGCTAATTTCTAAAATTCAAAAGCATAAAAGAATATAAAGCTACCATGAAAGAGTACTTATACACAGAAAAATTATATGTAGCATTTCCAGAAACGACCTTGAATATTTTAATTCGAAAGAGTAAGCCGAGTACAGAATGCTCCTGTTCCACATCAAATTTTTACAAATAATGGCAAAGGTACTCATTTTTCATTTTCATTTTGGGCTACTGGGGGTGGCAGGCATGCCTTGCAGTGCTCAGAAGTGATCCCTGGTGGTGGTCGAGGAACCACCTGCAGTGACGGGAATCAAACAGGATGGCCACCTACAAGGCAAGCAAACACAGAATCCATCGAGAGATGGAAAGATGGATAAAGGTACTTCTTTAACGCTTTTTTGGTGAGGCTTTTTTTGTTTGTTTGTTTTTCACTTTTGAGGTCACACCCGACAATGCTTAGGGGTTACTCCTGGCTCTGCACTCAGGAATTAGTCCTTTCGGTGCTCAGGGGACCATATGGGATGGCAGGGATCGAACCCAGGTCAGTCATGTGCAAGGCAAATGCCCTACTCACTGTCCTGCTTTGATTTTTGTTCTGCAATAGCTGATACATTAAAAATTTAAATATAATCGACAGAACAGAAAAGCAACCATTTTTAAACATTAATGGAATAAAATGGATCAGTGAAATTACTAACCTAACAAAAGAAAAAAGTATATAGAATGATAAACAAAAATGACAAATTAGATGGCAAAACACGATTAATTATAGCCGTCCATGTTCTGGATTGAAGTCCTGTGTTGAAAGACAGATATTCAACGCCAGAGTGACAGAACCACAGCTGACCCAGCACACATACCCTTGAGCCTAGGGCCAGAAGTAAGACCTGAGCACGGGCAGTGTGGCCCCAAATAATAACAACAGCAGAAAAAGAAAAAATTCAGATGTTTGGGATGGGTTTTTAAAAATAAAATGGGAGCTGGAGAGATAGGCCTGGAGTTAAGGAGCTTGTCTTTCATAAGGCCAATTCTCACTTCATGAATTAACCGCACTGCAGAGGGGCTCCCCAGCACTGCCAAGAGTCACCCCAGCATACAGAGCCAGGAACTGCCCCCAGAGAATGGTGATGTGGCCCAGAAGACCAGAAAAATAAACGAAATGAAATCCGTATCTAAAATAATAAAATAGGGTACACCACTAAAGAGGTGAAGAATATTTCATATTGCTAAGAGCAACTGTCCATAAGTATATAATTATGAATCTTTATGTACCAATTAATACAGCTTTAAAATATAAATGTGTGTATGCTACAAATAATAACAATATTTTCCCCTTTCCATCTATGGGTATCATAAAAAGTAACTGTGTATGAAGCCTCATTGTAAATCTCTAAAATCTACAAAGTATAAATCATATGGAACATATAAATTGTAAGTTACATGATAAAAGTAAAAATTTAAATGATATAATATGGTCAATAAACTTTATCAGTGACTAAGTATAGCTAGATACCTTTATGATCATTTTTATGGACCTAAATTCTTCCTTAGAAAACAGCAAAACATTAAGGACCATACCAAGACACCAAATGGCAGTCATTTACTTAGATCATCTTCTTTAGTAGAGAAGACAATAAAATTCTAAAACATAAAATGTACATAATTATATACCAGAACAGAATGACCTAGAGGTAAAAGACATTTAAACACTTACCTGGAAATGAAACAAACACCCAAACACATGAAAATAAATAAGAGGACTGCCCACAAAAACCAGGACTTTACAGTATTTTAACAACACTCTAAAGTGAAGTTCATTGTGAAAGTCAATAGTACACAGTTCATAAAAAAAAAAAATGTTTCAGGACTTGATAGTTTTTCCCATAAACTATTCAACTGTGTTAAAAGAGGGGAGGGTGGGGGAGGAAATCCACTTCAAATTCTAGAATTTGAACAAAAAATAATGAAAGCTTAATTAATCTCATAATAAAGAGAGCAATCAATATCATGCAAGGAACATAGGAAGGAGGAGAAAGCCAAAAAAAAAAAAAAAAAAAAAACAAGCAAGAGAAATGGCTTACCACCAGCAGGATTAGCAGATCTGGATCCTTGATTAGGAGAGCAGACCAAAGGACAGGCAAAAAGTGGATTAAAAGACAATAACACAATACAGAAGGTCAGCATGCAGCACAACACAAATGTCTTGGTTCACAAACACATTAGCAAAATCGCTATTTTTTTCTAAGTCTTCTGGACTACTTTGGACTTAATGTTTATTTATATTCTGTGTATGGGTTAGTACTGATATCAAGTGTGCTTGTGAAATACTTACAAATGTATTATGCACTAGGCACAGTGCTATCGAACAGAGAAAAGAAGTGCTCCAGTCTGAACAACTGGAGAGAAGTTAATTGTTTCTTAATCATCTGTGTACCACTGTCCCCCAAACACTGTTTACCATATGGGAAGTGCTTAACAAAGTTTAATGACTTGAAACAAACTTCCCTTAACTAGATTCATCTGAATTTCCTATGCTAACTCCTCAAATATTTAAATTTTAATCTGCTAAGGGTCCAAAATGCAGTAATAATAAAACCAACTTTTTATTAAATCAGGACTATGAATGCTATTACACCTGCACAGGTGTAAGTATATAGACGGATATATTTGCAGTTATCTGTTAAATAGATCTTAAAGTATTTCATTTTTGTGCACGGATTTAAGATGCAGGCTTGAGCATTTGCTGGGTTTTTCTCTCTTCTTGGGAGTGTAATGTGTCCAGTAAAGTAAAACCAAGGATGTTGTTGTTTTGTTGGCCAAAACAACCTTAAGGGGCAGAGAAGGAAGGAATATGAGGTGCAGAAGATTAAACTTGGGTCTTCCCAATGCAATGCATGCCCTCCGGCCCTTTGCATTCTCTCTCCAGACCACAGTGAGGAGATTTTAAAGAACCCCAGGACAGAATGGAGGTGTTCGTATGAGGCTGCAGAACTGGATCTCCTACATCACCTTTACCCCTACTACAAAAAGGGCTTCACTCTGAAGCACCTCATAAATTGAGAAAGGCAGCTGGAAGCACGGAGCCCTTGGAGGCTAATGCCAACCAACAATAAACAAAGGGATGTAAAATACTGTCTAACACTCCTGCTTCAAGAAAGGCAATGCAGGGTGCCGGAGCTACAGGGCTATACGTTTAGTATTCACTTTCAACAAACTGACCTATATTCTGAGGTTCCAATATCTTTTGATACAGAACATGTGGTGCTCAGGACCCCAGAGTGCCCTGAGGGGGTCACACAATGTAGGGATGGATCTCAGGCCCTCTCATATACACGAGTCAAAATCCCCAGGCCCTGGATATTAAGCAGGTTTTCCCCCAAAATTTTCTTTGCCATAAGTTCTGAGCCATAAGCATGAGGTCATCAGCAGAGTCTCATATCTACTATCAATGACTCCAGGAATCAACAGAATAATCACAACCAAGATGCTGTTCTCAAGGTAGAAGCTTCTAGATTACATTTTCAGAATCTGTAGTGTCTTTGTGTTGTGCAGTAAAGTGAATGATAAACGTCTGTGAGGCAAACCTGAATCACCAGACGCATTAGTAGGCTTGATCTTGTGTTTTCCTTCCAGACAGGATCTAAGTTCTTATACTTGAGGACTGGATTTATCAAAGGGACATGGAAAAGTAAACTAGGAAAGAGCTAATCGAGCCATTCTCAGTACTGAAAGAGAACCCAAGGTCTCTTTGAAGCGCTCTCTAGGCGAGCCAGGCGGCTCCTCGGGCTAGAAAGCAGCAGACACACGTCAGCACAAGAGTGCTCTGCTGGGGGAATCACACGCTGCTCCTGGCAAAGGGAGACTCTCACCCAGCCTCTCGCTCACCTTGCCCGGGAGAGCTCCGGCAGGCAGGTTTCTGCTACATGCACAGAGAGGGCTGGGGACTCCAGGAAGCTGGGATGTGGGATGCCAGTGTTGTATCCTGAGTGATCAGAATACACTTTCTCCAGCTATTCATTCTTTTGGAAAGCAGTGAGTGGCCACACCCAGCAATGCTTGGGGGTTACTCCTGACTCTGCACTCAGGAATCACGCCTGGAGATACTCAGAGGACCATATGAGATGCCGGGGATAGAACGTGGGTCAGCCAGGTGCAGGGAAAGCTCCTTACTGCTGTACTGTCACTGTAGCCCTCTCCAGCTACTCATTCTACTTTCAAGGTTAAAGGTACTAAACTAACTGACTGACATATACAAGAAGCAGTAATGGAAGCAAAAGCAGCTGAGCAAAGCGAGAGTCCACACTAGCAAGAGAAGAACAGGCTGCAACTATGAGAAGAGGGTTAGAGGGGAGTGACTCATCACCATTGGGAGGAGAACCTGGAATTCAGAGAAATCTCCCCAGGTACAGCCACTCAATGACATCAGAAGGATTCCTTATCGAAAGAAAAATGGGTTGTGCTTCAGATATGCTCCAACTGTAGAGTCTTGAAGGAGGGAGTAAAGCTCTATTTTACCAGTCATTTCTAAGCTATATGAAATTTTTAATCACCTGGAAAGGAGATTACGGTAAGGTTTCCCAACCAATGAAAGACAATGCACAATCTCATAGTCGAGGAAGTGTGAACTGTCCCACCCCCCTGCCTCCCTTAGGTCAAAGTAAATATGTTCAGCTGGAGAAAGGGCTGAGGGAGTGAACCATACAGTAACTGAGAGCATAAAATATACTTCTTACGCTGGGACTGTGAAACCACTTTCGCTCGGCTGCGGCCACGATTATCGGGCGTGGAGGCAACGTTGGTGGCACTCCCGGAGCTCTGCCGTCTCGTGCGGATCCGACCTGGAGAACAGAGCGAGACAAGGTTTCTACACTGTATCCAGTAAGTTCGAGCAACTCAGGAAAACACGGCTCACATCAGGAGCAAGGGGCACTGACGGGCCATCTGCAGGGGCAGCTGAGTGCCTCACACATCTCCCTGTGCACACAGGAGACTCACTCACACAATATGCACACACTGAGGAGGGGTCAGGCCCCCAGAGTGAGTCAGGAATCTACCAGGTCCCCATGACTCTTGCATATTCTGGCTGCAGAAAAGGAGAGGATATCTATTTGATAGTTCATATTTCCTTATTTGTCTATAAATCCATCCACTTTCCAGAAACAAAAATGTTAGTGGTCATCTTGAGGGGGAAAAATACAGAAAAAAAAATAAACGCAAACAAACAAGCAAACAAAAAAAACTCCACAGTAACTCAACTTCTATCTTAAAGTAGGCTTGCCAACAAATCTAAGCTGCAGAAGATGAAGAAGAAAATGAAAGAACTTCCTGTTAAAGAGTACTCAGGAAAGTAATTACCTAAAAAGAATTCGATGTTATGGAGATTTAATGAAGAGAATATTTTGACAGTGCGATGACACTTACTCACAATGAAGACGTTACTGGTGACCGATTGAGCAAATCAATGAACAATGGGATGACAGTGCTACAGTGCTACAGTGATGGCATTTGCTAAAGTAAGTAAAGCATCTACTAATGTCAATGGAATCAAAACTATAAAATCTTCGTTGGTTTTTGTTGTTACTGTTGTTGTATGGGGGCTACACCAGGCAATGCTCAGAGATTCCTTCTGACTGTGCTCAGGAATCACTACTGATGGTACTCAGGAAACCATAAGTGGTGGCAGAAATTGAACCTGGGTTGGCCACAGGCAAGTGATATTAGTATCTCTGCAGCCCTCGTATCTTTGATTAATTTTTGTCTACCTTAATTCTCCTAGTAAATGTTTAGTTCATAGGTTATAAATTTCCCCACCTTTCCCTTTCATCTGTTGTCGTCAAAGTTCCTACATCTTTATGATTCAGAATGATAGTACAGTGGGTAGGTGTTTGCCTTGCATGAGGCTGATCTAGGTTGATCCCTGGCACCTGGTATGGTCTCCACAATCTATCAGGAGTGATCCCCGAGTACTCCGCCAGGACCAAGCCCTGAGTACTGCCAGGTGTGGTCCAAAAAAACAAAACAAATAACAAGTTGATACACTTTCCCACTACTTTATTATACTGCTATAAAAATGCATGTTTCTAATTTCTTTGGAACATTTCGTTTCTTTATAGTATATAAAATATCTGAAATTTTAAAGGATTGTTTTTTCAATCTAAAGAATTAAAAAAAATCCTCGTAATCACCCCTTTTTTACTCAGGGATGAAATTCTGAACCACAAGCTCGTCATTTAACATATTTATATCTGTGGGAATCCTGAGGGACTGGATTCGAGAGTGGCTTTGGTATAAACACAGTGGTTTTTCCTGTCAGCCACCCTGTGGGTTGACCGTGCAGATCACTTTAATGTGCTCATCAGTCTGACAATACAACACTGTCAAATAATCAAAATTAACCACACTCAATAGAGGAGTGCTCTGCCACAGGTCAAGTAATACTGGCATTTCCCCTCTGCCCAAATAGATTTCATGTGAATTTGGAGGTAAATAAAACAAACTCTCAGCCAAGTGTGCACAAAGCTCATTTCCTGTCTTCCCTAGTGAGTCACTCGGCTCAGTAACTAGGCCCTGGGGAGCCCTTAAAGTCCATTTGGGCCGTTTGGGCCGGGTGGGGGTTAAGGGCCTCAGCTCTTTGGGTTCAGATGGATACATATTTTTGAATAGAAATAGGTTTCCTGTTTTTTGTTTCATCCCCATTACTGTTCTAATATTACTCAAAGTGTCTTTTCATGTTATTTTAAAGAGATGATACTGGAGTGATAGCACAGCAGGTAGGGTGTTTGCCTTGCACGTGGCTGACCTGGGTTCGATTCCTCCGTCCCTCTTAGAGAGCTTGGCAAGCTACTGAGAGTATCTGGCCCACATGGCAGAGCCTGGCAAGCTACCTGTGGCGTATTCAATATGCCAAAACCAATAACAACAAGTCTCACAATGGAGACGTTACTGGTGCCCGCTCAAGCAAATAATGAACAACGGGAGGACAGTGCTATAGTGCTACAGATATAAACTACTGTGGTCACTGGGAAAAACTGTCTACTAAGAAAATGTAACAAACCATCAAAATATACTTTGGTTCTTTATTTTGATTTATTAATGGAACATTCATATTTATTCAGTGTTTTCACGGAGAGAATGATAAATAGAAAGAAGACTGAGTAAGAAACACAGAAATGAGATAGTAGAGAGCTGTACCAAAAGAAAAAAAAAGAGAGAGAGAGAAATAGGGGAGGGAGAAGAGCTACAGCAACAAACCATCCTAGGCAGAGAACACCAAGAAATGGAAGCGGAGAGTCCGCCTACAGGCCTCCATAAACAAAGAAAATCCTGGTCTCATTGCAGCAAAATGAAGAACATTTTCCAATCCACTGTCATTCTTCCAGAAAAGTCCTCAAACAGGAAACTGAATCTATGTACCCGGGTTTCACTTAGAAGCATAATTTCCATATGTTCTGTTTAGCCAAAGGTAATCACTTCGATAATCTCTGATCACTGGTGTGGTCTCTCAAGGTTCAAAATTTCAACCAAAACTCAAGTTAAAGGTAATAAAAATCAAAACGTCCTCAAGAGAAATCTCAGTTATCATCATATGGGGATATTGTGTCTTCCCTCTTTTATAACTCACTGGGGGCATAATTAAATCAACTTTAATTATGTGGCATTTTGGATAAAATCAAAGCTGAGTAAAAATTGATCACTTGTGAGTCTTGCTGCCTATGAACAGTTACCATTCAAAGAACAACTTTCCTCAGCTTTTAAAAATACTTAAGGTAGAGAAATTTAGCACTGCTTTTGCTTCTTTATAAGCACATATGCTTTGTCCCTACACATAAGGGCCAATTGCTTAAAATTCAAAGATTTGGGATAGTCATTCCCAAGTTTTTTCCCCCAATAAAACTTTGCTAAAATATGGTCTAAAGGGCAGACAAGTTTAAAGAGTTTTTATTGTGTTAATCTTAATTCAAATTTTTAATAGTTAAGCAGGGCCTCTGACCACAATACTTATTAATATACCTATTTTCTGAAACTATCAATAAAAATATTTGTACCCACAAGTCCTCCAGGCCTTTATTATAATCCTTCATGGAAAAGTATTCAGTTTGGTGAAAACTATGAATGTGTTTCCTAAACACAGTAGATTAACAGTATTAGATGTAAATGCATTCCTTATATAATTTCAACATCTTTCTCATGAATAATGTAACAGATGATATATATTATTCAGCTCCCAAGACTCATAAATTAATGAGCAAAATAACAGCTTCTCAAAATAATGACAAGATAACCTAGAAATAAGTAAAATCTTTGGTTACTTATAAAAATTATTTTTTGAGTAGTACTCATAAATACCAGAAGGTAAGCCCCAAAGGATATAGATTTTTCTTGGGGCTGGAGAGATAGCACAGCGGGTAGGCCATTTGCCTTGCACGCGGCTGACCCGGGTTCGATTCCCAGCATCTTATATGGTCCCCTGAGCACCACCAGGAGTAATTCCTGAGTGCAGAGCCAGGAATAACCTCTGTGCATTGCCGGGTGTGACCCAAAAAGAAAACAAACAAACAAAAACAACACAAAGGATATAGATTTTTCTCAAAGTGAGAAATACTGAGATGCCTGAATTCAAGCACTCTTGTCAACATTTTGATTATTATTATTGGAGGTCTGTGTGTGTGTATGTGTGTGTTTTGGGGTCATACCTGGCTGGTACTCGGGCCAGTGCTCAGGGATCACTCCTGACAGGGCTCAGGGCCGGGAATTAAACTTGGGTCAGCTCTACCTACTGCTCTGTCGCTCCAGCCCCAACATTTTAAATGTAGAGCAACCGACTACTGATTTAAAAATCATCTTTGCCTACTAGTGATACAAGTAGCTACCCATCCTCTTGTCTCAGGAACCTGTAGCACCGTCATCCTGTTGCTCATCGATTTGCTCAAGCGGGCACCAGTAACATCTCCATTGTGAGACTTGTTACTGTTTTTGGCATATTGAATACACCATGGGTAGCTTGCCAGGCTCTGCTGTGCGGACGGGATACTCTCGGTAGCTTGCCAGGCTCTCCGAGAGGGGCGGAGGAATCGAACCCGGGCCAGCTACATGCAAGGCAAATGCCCTATGGGAGGTGCTATCGCTTCAGTAATCTCAGGAACCTAATGGATTAACAAACTTGGAAAAAAAGAATCCTATTGATTCCAAAAACTGTTAGAAAACAAGGTAAGTTGTGATTTATCCCACAGTCTTTATGTTTAATAACCACTGTCTTTTCTAAGCACCACCTCTCTTAGTCTCACTGCTGGAAGAGAGAACAGCTGATCCATGCCAGAGTTTACAGGTGCCCGTGGCCATATCTCTTTCCTTCTCAGCACTAAGTGAGGGGCAGACCAGCCCACACAGCCCTGGGAAGCCCAGAGATCCAGGTTCACAGGGCAAACAAGTTACTCTGAAGACTGGTGGGTCTCAGGAGATGACATTTTTCTCAATCTCAATAATTCTGAAGCACTGTTGTATACTGCATCCAAAGGCTTTCAGAATAACCTAAACTTCTCTAGCATGAGTTAGTCTAAGACCTGCACAGTTTAGAATACCATCTAAAATCCAAAAGACAATGCAAAATTCAGGGGAGTTTAAGGATCGCATTAAAAAAAAATAAAATAAAATTTGACTTGTGAATTTCTGTCACCATTGTATATCCCTGTGTATAGCATAGAGCATGAAACACAGAAGGCACTTAACCTACAGGTGATGAGTACATGAGCGAGTATATATGCAGGGGGTATGTGTAAAGGATGCAGCATCTTTGGGGAAAAGAAAGGCATTATTATTATTATTGTTATTATTATTATTATTTTAATTATCTGATAGAAAACCTTAACTGTCTTGGACTTGCATAACTGACACCCGTTGAACTTTTCTTTTGAGAACAAGAAAGGCAAATTTGGAGAGGCCCACAAAAGCATGAAAGGAAAAAGAAAACCAAAGGAAACCAGAGCGAGGGTGAAGCTTCTGTGCAGCCCAAGGGTTGAGGCCTATCCATGAGGAGGACAGCACACACCATGACATGGACGCTCTTCCCCAGGTGGGCCATCAACACCAACACAGCACACGTCAGAACCCAAAGAAACAGAACTTCGACGACGGGCGAAGGAGGAGTGAGCTGAGGTGGGGGTACGATCGGAAGTCAGCGGGGACAGAGTGAAGAAGAGTGAAGGGGAGACAGCGTGCAACGTGCCATGCAGGGGCCCGGGGCAGACAGTGGACACACCACACAACACTTGGGGTAACAGGACCGGTGGGAGGCAGACACACCTCATTCACAAAAACAAACCGCTTACCCTCTGCTTTAGTGGCAGTACCATCTTTAAGCAAATTAAAAACAAGGGAAGGGATAACAAGGGAAGAGTTAGTCACACTAAGAAACTAAAAAGCAGAATGTTATTAGCTACGCAAAATGCCAAAGTCCCATTGGAAATCAAATTCAAAGGGAAACACGTTCAACAGCGAAGCGGTGTCTGAGGCAGGTCAACCTACTGGTCTGGCCGAATTGGTCAGATCAGGAGGTTGTGCTCGGGCTCAGAGGACCCGAACCCAACAGGGCACCGGCGAGTGGATGGCGTGACTGCTGTTCCAGCTTAGCCAACGGTTTCCTCTTAGGCGTTCGTTTTCCTCAGGACAAAGTACGAGCAGATTTAGGGGTGAGGTGGACACGACTAAAGAGCTAAAATACTAGAGTCACCCAAGGGCAGAGGCAAGAAAAAAAGCTCAGAGAAGCTGATTCTAGCAAGGCCTATTCCCACTACATCTCGAGCAGCAGAAAGCTGGCCAGCATGGTACCTGAGTCAAGGCCTATGGACTCCGTATCTTCCCTCATGTGTCTGGACTCTAGAAGTTTGGAAAAGGATCATCAGCTTTAATACTACTACCCTCCTGCATGGAAGTCATATGTCAGCCTAAGCAGGAATTCTAAGAACAGCACAGAACTATTACATTATAGTTCACGTTTTTGTTTGGGGGGCCTAAAGAAGGTAGAGACAGTTCTCAGGAAATGGTCAAGTGTCTATTAAATATTAGCATGGGATCTCATTAATACTCTGGCCCTGTGAGCTGGGAGATCATGGTGGGATAAAAATTCAGCTTCAGCTGCTTCAAAAAGGTCAACTGGGTATCATCAAACCCAAGGACCTTAGCGCTAGTGTTGGCTATAATGACGAGGAGTCAATGTGATCCATACTAAAAAATTTCAAATAGGCACTGAAAATCAAAGTGTACTGAATACCCCGCAAGCTGCTCCTTATTCATGTTTTCAATTAAAAGACATACCTAAAATATAAATTAAGGTGTACTGAAACACAAGTATATACTTAAAAGTTGGACTAAAATTAATAGGATCTTTTCACCATAGGAGAAGTCTAACTTCTCCCAAACTCATTAATCTTAAGCGTCATAAACATACCTACCAACTGCTGGATAGTTAAACTGTAGAACAGCACCTAGATTCCTAGACTGGGTCATGACCCCATGTGGGTGTGTTCCTGAAGGTGGGGGTGATGAAAAATGTGTTTTAAAAATAAATCTCTGATTTATTAATAGTGATTATTTGATATTGTGTGTCCATTTTATATGTTGGGGTCTCATAAAAATTTCTCAGGTAGAAAGGGGTCTCACTTAAGAAGCCCTGGATTAGAAGAGTTCTTACTAAATTTCTTCCCAATTGAAATGTATGGATGTCTGAGTATTTCTATAAAGAAAATGAGATTGACATAACAAATCTTCGAAGAACATATACCTCTCAAATGAACAATGTTCCTACCGTATCCAGTTCCCTTCATCTTAGCATGATAATATTCCAAATGACTTTCACATAATTTGTGTATCCCTACTAGATATCTAAGTTACAACTCAGAAAATTATGACAGTTTATGGGTACAGAAAACAGGCTCCAAGATTCCATGACCTGATCATGGTTTACCAAGCAAATAAATAGCAGGCCTGATAACCACTTGAATTTCTCTTAAATGCTCAAAACATTTTAAGAATATTCATTTGTAAACTGTTTGAAATTAAGTCTGTAAGCAGCATGAGTAGTTCCATCTCAATATTTCATGACATTTAACTAATACTCATTACTTTAAAATTCAAGATAAAGATCGTCTAGCTAAGTCCTCATATGTTGGCTTTGAACAACTTTGCTCTTACAAAATGCAGTAAGCTATAAGCCCTGTAAGTACACACATACAGCCTGTAAACTTGTATGTTTATAGTCAGTGTTGAGTGTTGAAAAACTAATAAACTAACCTTTAAGTTTGTCACATAGTAATTCTTTAAAAAAATGTTTAGAAAAAAAACCAAATTTTGTACTATCATTAGAATAAGTGCACATGGAAGGACGACACTTCCTTGGGCAGGTAAGGTCATGGTGATAAGACCACCACAATCCCCTAAAGATCCCCCTTATTTTTGTCCCCAAATCCTACCCCAATCCCCCAACCTCTACCACTCCAACTACACTTTCACAGTGAAAACTAACTACAACTGCCTCTGGCAAATCCTTCACTAACATTGTCTGGCTCTGCTCCCACGAGCTTTGTGGGCAGGAAGATGGCCTGGGCGCTGGCTGGCCTGCGGTGCAGGGGAAGCCAGGTGGAGAGAAAGGTGGACGGTTCCATGTCTCCGTTGCCTGTCCCGCCAAGGGAACAGTGTACTCACTCATCACCACCAAGGACGAGGCTCCAGGGAAAGAAAATACCCAACAAGCAGGGCTGGGAACCAGCAGGAGGTGGACAAAGTCAATGACAGCCTTGCAACCTCGAGAATTTCAATTATGTGTTTTCCCCCCTAATCTGCTCATTAAATTGGAGCAGAGAGTAAATGTCACCAGATCGAGAAAAACCAGGAGCCGAGGCATCGGGGTGTGATTACCTAAGGACGCATAGGAGCCGGGAGGCAAGGCTGCTGCGGAGCTGAAAGGTGTCGAGCCAGAAGCCGAAGAGACCTTGGATTTGGCACTGGCTGCCGCGTTCACATCGATGTCACTTCTAGACCGCTGGAGGGACCCGGTCGTTGCCACCGATTTGGTACTAACTGTGGAACCTTCCATGGGGCAGGAGGAAACATCAGTAAGGACCACATTAAGATTTGACCTGTACTTTCTGCGGCTCTGCGGAGATCCCGGCCAGCCGAGGACGTTGGCTTCCGAACCTACCCACAAGACACCCTCCTCCACACTCTCCTGGTGAATAAAATGCTTTGATCCCCCCTTCCAAAAAAGATAAGATTTGACATGCATTGTTCGAAATTATTTTGAATTTCTTGAAAACAAGTAGCAAGCATTTTTTTTTTTAAATAAAAACTCCTGACTACTGACGACAGACTGCAGGTAATGCTGAAGGATATTAAAAGTGAACATGGCTATACCCACACACACTGCCATCTGTTCCCCCGTAATCAGAGACTAGAGGCCCCACAGAAAAGGGCCATATGACTGGCTCAAGCAGCACAGGCCGAATGCAAACTGCTTCTATCTAGCCAGGTTTTAATTTGCTTGGTTTAGTTAGGTCTGGCTTGGTTCTTGAGTCACACCCAGGAGTCCTCAGGAGTTATTCCTGGCTCTGTACTCAAGAATTACTCCTGGTAGTACTCAGGGATGCTGGAGACTGAGCCTGGTTCCAGCGCATCATGTGCAAAGCAAATACTCTACCCACTGTACTATCACTCTGGCCCCACATCTAGCCAGTTCTTCCGTTTTCTCTTAATGTGGCAAAAATTACCCAGAACCCCTCCCCACTGCTACCCTAAGCAGGTTCTCCTCACTTTCGTATCAGAGCAAAGGAGGGGAGAGAGATGGTCACACGGCTGTTTCTCTCGTGGAGGCCCTATGCCATGGTGCCAGGGAGTCCACAGAGTGCTAATCCAGGGTCGAGCACATGCAAGGCTTGTGCTCTGCCACGTAAGCATCTTCCTGGCCCCTCAGAGCTCAACTCCTTTCTGCCTAAGTCACCCTGGAAATGTCTCTGCCTTGCACAGAGTGACCCTGAGAAAAGTGGAGCTCGGACGAGGACGGTGAGAGCACAGAGCAGGGCGTCACCCCAGCACCTCTCAACAGGAGCAGAGAGGAGGCCATTCATGGGCCACTGGCAGCACAGCAGCCTCTGGACTTTTGGTGGTTAAGCCTACCACATTCTCCCCGAGAGACACCCCTGGTTTCTGTCCCCTCATCCCATTCCACCAATTCCCAACCTCTACCACTCCAGTTACACTTTCACACAGAAACTAGCCACAACTACCACCTTTGGCAAATCCTTCACCAGGGGCAGAGAAACAAGCCCGGCCCATGGACTGCTAATTCATGTCTGCAAGTCCTACCTCGTGAGGTGGTGCTTCCAGTGGGACTTCTTTTGGCAGAGAGTGGTCGGCTGAAAATAAAGAGACTTCTGTTTACTCTCAAGTGCACACTTCATCTGCATTTACACAGGTTAGACTGTACCTATGGAAGTGTACCACAGGAATATACCATAGGAGACTGTGATACTGAGTGATTATCTCAAGTTATTTCGGACTCAACCTTTCAACTCCTAATTTCAACAGTTTTAAAACTTAACTTTCTAAGCCTGAAAGACTTGCACCTAGAGATAAACTATAAATAAAGAGGGAAGATGATAAATGCTGCTCCTTTCCAAATTTGTCTGATTCAAGTTGAGTTCTCTTAAAAAAAAAAAAACCTTAAATAATTCATTTATACTACTCCAAAACTGTATCCTAGGATAGTGATATAAATTTTCCTAAAAACTAATATGGCAGGAAGATATTAGTTTTTTAACTGGATGTTTAACTGGATCAAGAAGTTATAATAGGGGCTCAGAGTGATAGTACAGAAGGGAGTGTGTTTGCCCTGCACACAGCCAACCCAGATTCGACCTTCAGCATCCCATATGGTCCCCCAAACATCGCCAGGAGTAATTCCTGAGTGCAGAATGCGGAATAATCCCCCTGAGCATCACTGGGTATGGCCCAAAGAAAGCATTAAAAAAAAAAAAAGAAGAAGTTGTGGTATACACACAGCGGAATATAATGAAACTGGAAGGACAAAAATCATGCAATTCCCTGTGACATGAATGCAATTACAGAATATTATACTGAATGCAGTCAGTCGGAAGGAAAGAAGTTGGAGTGACAGTATAGCAGGTAGAGTGCTTGCACTTAGCTGACCCAGGTTCTATCCCCGGCATCCTATATGGTCCCTCAAGCCCACCAGGAGTGATCCCTGAGTGCAGAGTCAGGAGTATGACCTGAACACTGCTGGGTTTGGCCACCTGCCCACCCCATCAAATAAAGGGTGGGAGGAGGGGGAGCGGGAAGGGAATAGGAAGAGGGGGAGGAAAAGAAGGAGGGGGAGGAGGAGAGGGAAGGGGGAAGAAGGGGAAGGGGTGATGGAGGGGAAAGGGGAGGAGGAGATAGACACAGAATGATCTTTCACATCTATGGGACCTAAAACAAAAAATAGCAATAAAGCAACAAATGGCCAAAAGCCCCAGAACCAGAGCTGTTTCACAGTTATCTTATAGGGGTGAGGAGCAGAGGTGGTGGGAGGAATAGAAGAGGCATTTGGGAACTTGGTGGATGGCATTCGGGTGGATATAGTGCTGAAATGACGTCTGCATGAAACTACCACTAACAGTATTGTAAATCACAGTGCCTCGATACAGATTTAACAACAAAGAAAACCCTCCTAGAGTAGAGACCAAGGCCAGTTATTTCCTAACCTAACCCACGGTATCATCCAGCCTGTCACATCTAAAGTTGGAGGGTGGGGGTGGCTTACAACAGAAACAGAACAAAATACCCAGCCAGGATTTGTGCAATTCTCACTACACAAAAAGCATACCTGCGACTGGGTCTGGTAGCTGGGCATGCCGCCCCAGAGGACACGCACCCCCCCACCCCCCACTTTGTGCCTGTGGAGGAGGGGCCACTTCGGTGTCTGTACAGGGCTGGCCAGGGTAAACGGGTTAGGAGGACTGGTCAGTGGTTGGAACTAACCACAAGTGTGGGACTGAGGGTAGGTAAGACAGAGAAGAGACGAGTGTGACAATAATACAGTAACAGCTGGGAATGATCATGCTGGACAAGGGAGAAAAGTAGGTAGGGGATATTCTTGATAACCTTTCAGTATCAATATTGCAAACCACAATGCCCAAAAGGGGGGAGAGAGAGAGAGAGAAGGAGAAGTCAGGGAGAAAGAGGGGTGGGGGTGGGGGGAGAGAGAGAGAGAGAGAGAGGGAGAGGGAGAGAGGGACACTGGTGGTGGGAAATGTACACTGTTGGAGGGATGGGTGTTGGAATACTGTATGACTGAAATTAATCATGAATGGCTTTGTAATGCTCTTTAAAAAATAATAATACTTTTTTTTAAAAAAGAAGCACAACTGGATTCCTTACTTCAGACTCTCTTGGGAGCTAGAAGAGGAACGATCGGACTGCGGCAGGGACACGATGCTATCCGAGTTCTTCAAGTGGGACTGCAAGGCTTTCTGGTAGGAGGATTCCAAGGTGTGGTATAAGTGCTCCGCTTCTCTGCTGAAGTGACTGTGGAAACCCCAGTAACACCTACGGAAAACAGACAACTTCCTGTCAGCTCCTGGTCGTCACAAGTGAGCGCCACAGAATGCCACTGAACACTGTTCAGGACCCTCAGAGGTGACCTGCAGCATGGAGTAAGGTGCAGAGCATGAACAAAGAAAGCCCTGAATTCACGGCGTGCTGGTTTTTGAACACTGGCAAGTTACTTAACTTCTCTGAATTCGAGACAAGTTTATAAGTGGAAAATTAAAGGACCATGGGTGCTGGAACATTGTAGGACTAAAACCCAATCATGAACAGCTTTGTAAAAAAAAATAATAATGATTAAAAAATATATAAACTAAAAAAAGAAAGAAAGAAAGAAAGAAAGAAAGAAAGAAAGAAAGAAAGAAAGAAAGAAAGAAAGAAAGAAAGAAAGAAAGAAAGAAAATCAAAGGATCTAACTTGAGAAACTTCTTAGGAAGATGGAGTCAGAACATTTCGTGTAGAACATGCTTCTCAAGCCCCAGGGGTTGGGGGGGGGGGGCAGAGCGTGGGCAGAGTGGTGATGGCCTCTGTGCAGTGCGGGGTGCTTTCCAGGGGTGCTTAGTAACTGTTTCAGGAAAGGGGACAGTGGGCCAAACAGTTTGGGAACCTCTGATGTGGAGCTGAGCAATCTGATATTCACTTTTTTTTAAAGTACTTGTCTCTACAAACAAAAATGGAAAGATGGTCAGAGCTTGAAATCTCTTTTACAACTAAAGAACTAGAAGAAATTGGGGGTGGGGGGAAGGAGGTGTGGAGAGAATAAAATACTAAAATAAAAGCAGCACAAGCAGATTATTTGAAGCTCCATTCTTACTAGTTCTTAACAACTGCTGAGTATACCAGCTACTGTGTAAGAACTCCCGAGACGAAGCTGTGGGGAGCACTCTGATGCTAAAGTGAGGATCTCAAGGGCCCTTGGCACCCAGGGAAAGGTAAGTCGACTAGGAGAGCAAAGAGCAGCAAGTACTTGGGTAAAAAAATGTATTTTAGCAAACAGTATTCACACGTAAAACAATAATGTTCTAAAGGTGCTAAGGGTAAACTTTAACCTATGTCAATTAAAAGAGCTTCTCAATTAAGGAGTCAACAATAGGCACAAAATTAGCAATACTGGGGCTAGAGAGTTCAGGGGTTAAGGCTCTGGCCTTGCACATGGCTGGCCCTGGTCTGATACCCGGCACTGCAAAAGGTCACCCACGCACCTCCAGAAATGATCCGTGAGCACAGAGTCAAGAACAAGACTTGAGCACTGTTGTCTCCTCACCTCTAGTCCCCACAGCCCTACCCCAGCCCCCGCCACTGCCTGAGAGAATCTAAGTCATAGCAGGATTTACAGTCTTGATGCCAAGATCATTCCCAGGGAGACAGTGAACAGCAGGGACACAGCCACATGACTGCAGCAACATCTGTCCCATCAGCAAAACAACTGCACTGGCAAGTGCAAGTCAATTGTGATGACGCCCAAGCATCATGGAGATCTGTTCCCCAAACCAGGAGTCACTAGTCACCACAACTCCTGGAAAGACATGAGATGTGATCACAGGGAAAGAATCTCATATCCTGATCAAATAAATCAAAGGTAGTACGATACATCCAACAGGCAATCCAGACCCTGGTTTCGTTAACTGCGAATCTCAACCCCTACGAGTCACAAATTTTTAAAAATTTGTTTTACAATATGGGGCCCCAGAGATAGTACAGTGGGTAAGGCCTTGCATACAGCAGACCAGGATTCAATCCCTGGCACTCTAGATGAATCTCCAAACCTAGCCAGGAGTGTTTCCTGAGTGCAGAACCAGGAGTTAGCACTGAGCACTGCTGAATGTGGCCCCAAAATAAAATAGACAAACAGCACCACTACTCCTTGACCCCTGAGCACGAGCATGCACACGTGCACGCACGCTCGCGCGCGCGCGCGCGCGCGCATACACACACACACATACTTCAAACTTGTTTTACAATAAGCATCTTGGGCCGTGGAGAGAGCTCTAAGGTCGGGAATTCATGCCAAGCATGCAGAGGCCCTCCGTTTAATCCCGGGTCCTACACTGTTCCCTGAGCATCTCTCAGGAGAAGCCCCCAAGCACCACCATGTGTAGCCCCAAATCTCCAACAGACAAATAAAGAAGCACTTACTTTCTGGCTTCTATCCTGGCTTCAGAATCAGCGTCATGTATTCCCTTCTTGATTGTTTCGGCTAATACTGATATATGTCTAGATATTTGGAAAAGGAAGTGGGAATAATCAATATACGGTTACATACAAATGATCAGAATTGTGCAAAAGAACTTGCCAACAGAGTCCTTATTGACCAGCATAGCAGCTTAAAAAAAAAATCAGAACTCTCTTTGTGGGTCTTTTAACTTTATCTTGTGTGCCACTAAGCTCCACTACCTGTCCTAAGTTCCTTGGTAACCCCACTCTCACAATTGAAGGCTTTAAATAACTGACACATTTTCCAGTTTGATCATTTCTGAACCTAAATCACAAAACCCTATTTTTCTATGGTTAGAAACTAGTTTCTATGGAAATTCAGAGAAAGATAATTTTAATACTAAAGAGATCATCAACGACACATATATTTGATGCTTTTTTCACTGCTATTTAACATAAACAATGCCATAAATTATGCAACCATTTTAGAAATAGTCTCTTGAGTTATGCTCTACCGTAGCTGAGAAGAAATCACAAATTGTCTCTTTGAATAATTAGCAGTTCTAAGAAATGGGGAATGAATGTAATGAAGAATTTCACTGAACAAAAGCTATTTAACCAAACTTACCAGATGATTTACTCTCATTTCATCAACCCTTTCAATAAGTGTTTATTGAGCATCTGCTAAGTGGCAGACGGAGATATATGGGACTCTTAACACTTTCCTGTGCTATCCACCTATGCACACATTAGTTCCCCTGTCCTCATTCCACTTCCAACCTCTAGATTCTAAAACTACAACTAAGAGGATATGATACTTGGGACTAAAATACAAGAAAAGTGCTGGGAAAAAAAAAAGTGACAAGCACTCTAGATTCAAAGGAAATTTTCTTTTTCTGGAGGAATTCTCTTACAGGTTTGCCTCTGTTTTATTTCTAACTCTAACTGTCTGGAATAGAACTCCCAAGAATATTCATTTGGGGAGGCTGGAGTGACAGCACAGCGGGTAGGGCGTTTGCCTTGCACTCGGCCGACCTAGGTTCGATTCCCAGCATCCCATATGGTCCCCTGAGCACCGCCAGGAGTAATTCCTGAGTGCATGAGCCAGGAGTAACCCCTGTGCATTGCTGGGTGTGACCCAAAAAGAAAAAAAATTCATTTTGTTCAGATCATTACGATGACTTGAAAAGACAGCTCAACTGGCTGAACAGATGTTTTGCAAGCATAAGTCCGGGTGTTCAATCCCCAATCACATGGACCTCTGAGCACCACTAGGAGCAACCTGGAGCAGAGAACTGGGAGCAACCCCTCAGCAGAGCCAAAAAAATCAAACAAATCCCAAATCCAACTACTACTAAAACGGTTTTTAATATGCCATAAAGGTCTTCAACAATACACTCTTAAAATGGATGGCACCGAATCACCAGTTGTTTCCAAATTTAACACAGAAAAAATGAAATGGCAAGGAATGAACCTCAGAAGAGAAACATGCCTCTTCAAGAATTCTGCCATATTAGGGCTGGAGTGATAGCACAGCGGGTAGGGCGTTTGCCTTTCATGCGGCCAACCAGGGTTCAATTCCCAGCATCCCATATGGTCCCCTGAGCACCGCCAGGGGTAATTCCTGAGTGCAGAGCCAGGAATGACCCTTGTGCATTGCTGGATGTGACCCAAAAAGCAAAAAAAAAAAAAAAAAGAATTCTGCCATAATGAGATTACCAAGCAGTGCAAGGAGGGAATAAGGGGAGAAGAGGAGGGCTAGGGAAACATAAAGATGACAATGGTGAGTCTTGGGAACTTTGCTACTGGTGGAGGTGTAGCAACTTTATAGATCAAAACCATGTAAGTCAATGCTATTGAAAGTATGCTACCAATATTGCAATTTTTGTGGGTTTTGTTTCTGTTTTGGGGTCACACCCGGCAATGCTCAGGAGTTACTCCTGACTCTGCACTCAAGAGTCTCTCCTGGTGGTGCTCCAGGGATCACATGTGATGCTGGGCATCTAATCTCCGCCAGCCCCACTCAAGGCAAGCACATTTCCTGCTATGCTATCTCTCTGGCCCCAACAATTTTATTTCGTTTTTACTTTTATTTAAGGTTAGAATGATAGCACAGTGGGTAGGGCATCTGCCTTGCATGCGGCCGACCCGGGTTCAATTCCTCTGTCCCTCTCGGAGAGCCCGGCAAGATACCAAGAGTATCTCGCCTGCACGGCAGAGCCTGGCAAGCTACCCGTGGCGTATTCAATATGCCAAAAACAGTAACAATAGTTCTCACAATGGAGACGTTACTGGTGCCCACTCGAGCAAATCGATGAGCAACGGGATGACAGTGATACAGTGAATATTAAAAAAAAAAGCCGTAACTGTTGATACAATTCTAGAATTAACATTGATTAGATAACAAAGTGAATATTAAATAGATATAGAAAATCCATTTATGTGAACATTGCTATTATCTGATTCACAGGGTTGTTACATCCTTGTCTAAAGATTTACTAAGCTGCTTGTTGCTTTAGGAGGTGTTGTGCAGTCCAGAGACCACTGTTGTGGCTATGGAGGTGGGATGGCTACTGGGGCTTCCGGAATATGGGGAGTTGTGGGGAGGCTACCCACCCCGACTCTGAAAAAAAAAAACAAAAAACAGAGTTCTCAGAGCCTGGGAACAAGGCCCTAAGATTTATTCGCCCCAACATTTTTTATTTTAATTAAAAGAATTCTGCCAAAATTCTACTTTGTATCATGATGGCGAGTCGCTGTATACTAACTTGAACAAAAATAAAACTGCCGACTTTCTTTCTCACACCCAAAGGGATCCAAAAGAGCTCTCACAAATGAAGAAAATCTCTGTAAGGACCTAAGAGATGCATCTTGCTACAAAGAGCAATTCTCAGCATTCTTCTCACTGGAACAGACAGGAATGATGGGCAGCAAGAGTTGATCCAGAGCCAGAGTTAATCCAGGCTTTGTCACTGTCCTCATCTCTAGGCACACAAATATCTCACTCAATGGAATTCACTAAAAGCTTCTATCAATACTATGTGTCTAACAAAAACTAACCGAAGTGGCAATGCAAAATCTCATGCACAATGTGGGTTAGACTGCTCACTGAGGTATTAAATCTCGAGATTCAATTCAGAAGGAAAACCATCAGCAAATGAGGTACTCACCTTTCCAGCGAATGTGTCTGCCATTCTTGTAAAAGTAAATCTAAAAATTCAAAACAGCGCCTAAAAATTATAAAAGAGATGACTTAGTAATGTCTGTGTTCATAAAAATAAAAGCTTTTTCCTCTTTCAAAGACCAACAGTACTCTTTACTGCTGGAAATGGTAACAATGCCAGTGCAAAACACTTTATTTTTTTAAATTGAATCCCAGTGAGCTACATAGCTACAGAGTTGCTCCTGGGCGGGTTCAGTAATGTAATGTTCAACACCAGTCCCCACACCAGTGCTCATTTCCCACCACCAATGTCTCTCTCTTCCCTTTGGGCATTATGGTTGTGCTAAGCACTTTACTAAGGCAGTTCCAGAGAACAAAATTCTAGTGATTAACACTAAAATCTACACTAAAATCCAGCAGTGGGTCATAACAAAGATCTGCACACTTCATAGGAACTATGCCTTCCAAGATAGAAAAGATTTCTGAATTTCTCCTGGAAAACCTAAAACAATAGTGAAAACAACAATAATAGCAAACTCTAACAATATCTACTCTTTATGAGACTTCTACCAAGTTTCAATCCCCTTCCTTAAATGACAGCAAAGTCACAGAGGAGACTGCACAAAGGTTCTCTGCAAACAAGACAAATAACAAAGCAGCAACAGAAGGGGTAAAACTTCAACAAAAGTCAGCCAGGTACTAAAGTTTATTTTTATCCTTCTACTCTGCACTCTGCTAACTGTATACTTTCATTTTGTGAGAGAGAGAGAGAAGGGGGGAGAGGGAGAGGGAAGAGAGAAAGGGAAAGAAAGGAGGGAGAGGGAAAGGGAAGAGAGGAAGGGAAAGTAGGGAGGGAAAGGGAGAGGGAGATAGACAGGGAGAGGGAAGGAGAGAGGGAGAGAGGGAGAGGGAAGGAGGAAGGGAGGGAGAGAGGGACAGGAACAGGGAAAGAGAGGGAAAGGGAGAGGGAGGAGAGAGGGGAGGGAGGGACAGGGACAGGGAGGGAGAGGGAGAGGGAGGGAGAGAGAAAGAAAGAGAGAGAGACGGAGACAGAGAGAGAGAGAGAGAGAGAGAGAGAGAGAGAGAGAGAGAGAGAGAGAGAGAGCAGAGAGTATTCTGCTCCACTCACTATAATCCCAAGGTCAGGAGCAATCCTCAGAGAGCGCTCTATTGGATTATTAATTTAGAAATTAAGGTGTTCAGCGGGAGCAGCCAATTTCTCTCTTCCTGGTGCAACAGAGTTGGATGCACCACGTTCCCCACTCCTGACTTTAACTTCCATGTATGTTCAAAAGACACATAAGGAGCCAATGATGCTTAAGGTGACATCCTGCCTGGACAAACCTGGCAGAACCAATGTGACAGGCCAGGGAAGGAGGAAGCAGACAGCTTGGCAAAGGTGCACTGCATCTTAAAGAGCATTTTTACCAGGCAGAATCTGGACTGAATTATGGGAAGGGGTTGGAGGAGCAGCAGCCTAGTCCTGCCATTTACTTCTCCTGCCTCCATCAGTACTGAGTAAACCACTAGTCAATTTTAAAGTGCTTTTCCCCTCCTGTTGCATGGAGTTACTGCCCTCACTCAGACCAACAACAGAGTAGACAATGTCAGGGGGAAATGTGCAGGGACAGGGGCTCCTTTCTTCTTCTCCCTCCACCCATTCAACTACTCACCCCTTCCAACACACAAATGTAAAAGCAACACAACACTGTACAAATTTACTTCCCAGACGAAGAATGTAGATCATGACCCTTCAATGCTTTTACTACAGCTCTCTTATCTAAGATTAAACTTCCCAAACATGAGCTTTCTTTTCTGAAGTCAATTTAATATGATCTTTGGATTTAAAAAAAAAATAATGAGGGAACTGTTTAAACATTTACCTTCTAACTGCAACAGACTTGGAGGTACAGTTGCTTGTTATGACAGGTATTAGCCTAGGGATGTGTGTATGCTGTGGAGAAAAACGAAAGAGAGGAGAACAGTTGAAAAGACCAAACCAAGACAATACTAATACAAGAGAGAGAACAGTGGGGAAGGTGCTTGATCCACAGCATCTCCTATGACACTCCAAGGAACACTACGAGGAGTAATCCTGGAACATCACTAAGTATGGCCCCCTAACGAAACAAAGACAAGGACTTTATTGCTAACCTACTGGAATTGCATATGCAGGTCTAAGAGTTTCATTGATTTGTTTGTTTTGGGGCCACAATATGCACTCAGGAATTACACTTGGCAGTGCTCTTAGAACCATGTGGGATGCTGGGGATTGAACCTGGGTCTGCTGCATGCTAGGCAAACATCCTGCCTGCACATCTCTCCAGCCTCACAATAATTAAAAAAAAAAACACAACAATTTATTGAACATTGCCAAAAATTATGATAAAGACTACAGATGCCATTATATGTCTATGAAGTAAGTGTAAAGTCAAAATATATTGTTTAGTAGCACTGTAGCACTGTCTGCAGCATTGTCTTCCTGTTGCACTGTCTTCCTGTTGTTCATCGATTTGCTTAAGTGGGCACCAATAATGTCTCCATTGTGAGACTTGTTGTTACTGTTTTTTGGCATGTCAAATATGCCAGAGGTAGCCTGCCAGGCTCTGCCAAGCAGGAGGGATACTCTCAGTAGTTTGCCAGGCTCCCGAGAGGGACGGAGGAATTGAACCCAGGTCGGTCATGTGCAAGGCAAACACCCTACCCGCTGTGCTATCGCTCCAGTCTAAATGATCTGAGCAGTAGACATCAGACTGAGTCAAAAGTGGTGAGCAGACCAATATACCTCAACATGTTTCAATGAAAATGTCCAATATTGTCCAGAATTTGATTTCACATTTTAAATTAGGCTGTTCAAAGCATCTACAAATAAAAAGAATACTAATCAACCTACAATGATGGTATATTTTAGCTGACATCAACAAAGCCTAGTTTCAAGGGTTGCTTCTGTAATAAAGGGACTTGAAAAGATGAGAAGGTGATGTGAAGAACATTTCATTCTAAGTCTTTCTAAACTAAAACCTGCACATAAATTACTTAGAGAATTGTTGAAATGTAAATAAGTGTTTAGAGAAGTTAAACAGCATTTTTGTTCTGTGTTTATACGCAGTGATATCTGGACACAAAAAATATATATTCATTCAGAAGTAGATACAGATGGCCACTTTTATTTTTTTCCGGTTTTTGGGCCATACCCAGTGATGCTCAAGGAATTACTCCTGACTCTACACTCAAAAATAACCCCTACAATGCTGGAAAAACACCGGAGATGCTGAGGTTGAAGCCGGGTTGGCCATATGCAAGGCACATAAGTGCCCAACCCACTGTACCATTGTTCCCCAAAATGGCCTCCTATTTAAAACCAATGGTGAGGCTGAGAAAATTACGCAAAGGGTGAGCACACACTGGCCCCCAGCACCATGGGCCTGAGCAGAATCCTACGTCCCAGCCAAGCAGTGAAAGTCAGGCTGGAGACCTGGGCTGGGCAAGCCTGAAATAGTCCCAATGCCCCTGAGCAATACTTGGGAGGCTGTAAATAAATAAATAAATAAAACCAACAGAGTCAATTATCAACACCTCACTCATGACACAGTATATCCTTAATTTATATTATAGAATGTATGTGTAAAAGTCTATGTTGTTATTAAAGGGGGGCATATTGGTATGCATATCATGATTTTTATTATATAAAGTCACTCTTGTGCTGGAGCAACAGCACAGCTGGTAGCGCATTTGCTTTGCATGAGTCTGACCCAGGTTCGATCCCCAGCATCCCATATGGTTCCCCCAGCACTGCCAGGAGTAATTCCTGAGTGCAGAGCCATGAGTAACCCCTGAGCATTGCTGGGTGTGATTCAAAAAGAAAAAAAAATATATATATATATATATATAAATAATAAAGTTACTCTCATGAAAATGCCTCCCATATTGATCAATCACTAATTAATATATCACATGCTTAGTCTATGTATAATTTCAAAATATGCTTACCCGAATGATTAACCTAACAGCTACAACACCAGATGTGGCCATGATTTTGGCACTGTTTGGAATTAAATTAAAGATAGTTGGCATAATGGCTTCAGCTCCATGGTCAAACTTATTCCCCAGGACAGATGATAGATGCCTAAAATAAAAAATAACCACTGTAATTTTACTTCTTACAAACAGTAAAATATACAAACCACCATATTTTAGAGATTTTATTTTTAAGTTACCTGGGGAAAAGGATAGTGGAATACAGAAGATACTTTTAAAATGCTTCTAATTACATGTGGAAGACTTGATATGGAGCCATTAGCTTAAGAGTTTGCTTCTTTTTTAAAAAATAAACCATTTCAAAAGTCTTAAAAAAGGAAGAAACAAATCCATCATATACCAACAAAATAGTAACATGAAGAATGATCCTTGCCTTTTTTTGCTTTTGCCACTTAGTTTATTTCTCTGGTTTGGGGGCCATGCCGGTGGTGCTCAGAGCTTGCTCCCGGCTCTGCACTCAGAGACTGTTCCTGGTGAGGTTCGGTGGACCATATGCAGTACCAGGGATCAAACTCAGATCAGTCGCATGCAAGGTAAGCACCCTGACCCCTGTACTATCTCTCTAGCTGCTCTTTTACTTTTAACAGTGTCCAAGTTTCTGTATCTGGCGCTAGACGAAACTGCAAACCAGATGCAATGCCTCCTTACTTAGGCTGCCTCTCTGAAATACGGACATACTTTCTACCACCGAGGCTCTAATTTCAAATATTGATTCAGGTAAGACTTTATTGCAGTACATGCCTCCTATCATTTTAACTTTATAGCTACAATCTTCTCCTAAGCCACAAACAGAATTTTGATAATCATGCCATATTCTTCTAGCTAAATCAATGAAAAAACAGGTTTATAAAATCACACTTTGATGTATCATGGCATCAAGCTTACAATAAAGGCTTCAGAGCTAAGTCACCGAATACAAGTGAAAATCTGTTGTGTATCTGCCACAACTGGCTAGGTACTATTGTGATCCCACTGGCAGAGAGTAACTGGAATGGGTCTCAGTGACTAGTCAGAAGTGAGTTCCAGAGACCTGGCAAGCACATTCAACGAGCCATCTCTGAAGCACGCTTGTGCCTTTCGAGAAATGAAGCATCAACAAGGGGTTTTATCATGAGAGAAATGAAACGAGAAATCCTTACCCCAAGGTGATACAAGCCTCCCGCACGACCTGAGAGCGCAGGTCCTTAGCAGAGAGTTTAAAGGCTCCATCCAGAAGACGCAAATGTTGAAAGAAGTTATCATACTCAGCAGCACCAGCCAAAAGTAAAGATCTGATCTTCTTCAGCTGGCGGGTAAGAGGACACTGAGTGTTAAACAAACCTCTTAAAACAGAAAATATGAGACAGCATATGTCATCAAATATGAGGTCAACATCAAGGTTAAATGACCAAGAAACACTTTCCAAAAAGATTCGGTCAGGTAAACATTAGCTACTTACTAAACAAATCTACATAGAACATTAAGAACCAACTATTCTGATAATGTAGTATTTGGTGATCACTCCTAAGTCATTTAAGCACTATAAAAATATTTTTAAACTAGGAAACAGGTTCTGATAATAATGATGAAGTAATCAAAACCTTTATCTCAGCTTGAGACAGCTCTCCCTTAAAGTAACCTTCCCCTACCCACTTCTAATCATAGAAGCAAACCAATCCTACAGTATTTTATATCACTATTAAAAGGTTAGTCTGAAATTGAAACAGACTATAACAGGTACTTTGTTACCTCTCTCCTTACTAGCCAATCAGTATCTAGTACCTTTCTTTTTCACAGATAAGCTAAAAACATCCTCACCTAAGTGCTCACCAGTGCATTTATTTTCATTAATCTACTCTTAAAAATAAAGAGGAAAGTGATGGAGTAGGGAAGAACTGGGGATACTGGTGCCGGGTAATGGACACTGGGAGAGGGATGGGTGTTGGAACACTGTATGACTGAGACCTAATCATGAACAGTATTGTAAGGGACTATCTCACAACGGTTTAATAATTTTTAAAAAGTAAAAAAGGGGAGAAAATTCTAAGAAGTAACATGAAGGAAGCAATCGAGGGACTTATACTAAAACTTCCGACAAGCCCCTTTTCCTGGCAGGCTCCCATAGAATTCAACCCATGCTAAGGTTAGAGTGCAAAGAGGAGAAAACCCACACTTAGGGATTTATTAACATAAAGTAAAAGCTATACAAAAAGCTGTAACTCAGCACATTTTCACAATAGAGTAGTGAGGTACTCCACCAAAATAGTAAAGTACAAGTGAACAATTATATTTTAAATATTTATGATTTAATCCACTAGACATTTGTAAGTTGTATATAACTTCATAAAGCATTTGGAAAATTCAGGTATATCAATGAAACTACAACTGCATGAGTCAAAGGCTTACAGCATTTACTCTTTGTTCCCAATCATGCTTGTCATCAGATAGTATTTCCCTGATCTTGTTTATGGATTCCTCAAGGTCTCGGCTGGAATAAATCTGCAAGCAACGTTAAATTTATAATCAACATTTTAAAACTTATAGAACAAACAATGGTTATTTCTTAACTACATAAAGTCAACAGTATAACAAATAGCAAATGAAATAATTTCTCCCATCTCATGAATATACATGCATGATTTTGACGTTTATGCATTTGGAAGACCTCAAATGCAAACTTTAAAATTAACTGGTGATTTTATGTACAAAAGAGAAAAAAGCCTACATAGGAATTATCACTGACATATAAGCCATTTACTACTCAGTATTATTTATAGAAACACATTCTAGCTATAACTATAAATACTTTCAAATCTACTTTCTCATTTATCCTCAGATCTTAGCTACCTAGGGAAATAATTGCCCAAGAAAGAGACATTCTTCAAGGTCTTAAACTTAAGAAGCCTGAACCTACAGTGCTTGAAGGAGGTACTGAGCCATTCAGACAAATACTGAAATCCTTCAATTTTACAAAAATAAGGCTTCTTTGTTCTTCTCACCAAATCTTACCAATCTGTTATTTTCCTGTCTTTTATTTGTCCTGACCTGAAATATGTATCACTAAAGCAAGTTACTTCTCTCCAATTCTTATTGATGAGTCATCTTGATTTTTGTGCTCTTGGCTTTAGCTGCTAAGGGCTCCAGCATTTCCTAACTTGCAAGCTCAGTTCTCCTCTCACCTTGAAAGTTCAAAATACCTTACATTTCAAAAAACCACACATACACACACTGCAAAGTAAAGTTTAGCCAGAGTAAACCTTACTTTGAATCAAACTCAGGTAGCCTCCACTCACCTGCACCACAGGTACATCATCAAACGCTTTGATAAAGTCCTCCTCGTCCACAGCACCAGCGCCTTCTTTTGCAGCTGTAAGAGATTAATTTTCAAGATGTAAATAATATGCACTAGAGTCTGAACAGACGGAACTAAAATTTCATTTTGGAGGACTTATAACTTTAAAAAAATATTTAAGTGGGGCAGAATTAACAAACTACTAATTCCTGATGTCAGGATGAAGTATCACTGTCACTGTCATCCCACTGCTCAT
The DNA here is from genome assembly GCF_027595985.1 of Sorex araneus. NCBI lineage: Eukaryota > Metazoa > Chordata > Mammalia > Eulipotyphla > Soricidae > Sorex > Sorex araneus. The sequence goes on from NC_073313.1 coordinate 183,164,403, forward strand.
CAATCTTCTCGAGCGGGCACCAGCAATGTCTCCATTGTGAGACTTGTTGTTACTGTTTTTGGCAAATCGAATACACCACAGGTACCTTGCCAGGCTCTGCCATCCAGGCAGGATACTCTCGGTAGCTTGCCAGGCTTTCCGAGAGGGACGGAGGAATCAAACCCAGGTTGCCCACATACAAGGCAAATGCCCTACCCACAGTACTATCAATCCAGCCCAAGATGAAGTAGTATAATTCTATAATATTACATACATTAACTTAAATTGAAAGACTATTTTTTCTCAGGAGGTGCAGCTTGGTTTTTAACTGCTTTAGATAATTTATTAAGATTCAAAACAAACAGGCATAAGGGAAAATTTAATTAAACTAAACTAGGTCAGTTGTGGAACCAAATGGCATGAATTTGTGAAATACTAACTTCTGAGCAATTTAACAATTTCACTTCACTTCATCTTCCCATTAGTCTCAAAACAATTGCATTTCCCCGAACTTATAACAGTGTCAATTTTTCATCCGTGCACTATTTAGAAGTGATGCTGCTGGGTCAGGGATGTGTCAGCGGTAGAGCATGCATCTAATATGTGTAAAGTCCTGGGTTCAAACTCAGCCACTGCATGTACACACATGCACGCACACACATGCATGGACACACACACACACATAACTGCTATCATTTGAAAGAAATTTTTCCATTTGTTCATGTAAACTCTACAAATAAAAACAATGTGGCAGTTATCAGATTTATTTTCCATAATAAAGGCTTGAATACTGACTTCTGAATTTGTACTCTCAAAACTATTTCACACTGATAGTTCTGAGAGTTTTGCTAGTTTTTCACAAGACAGGCTCTCAGAGTTTAAGTCAACATGACAACCAGACAGAAAAGGGCCTTCAAGACAATCCTTACTCTGACTACTCATACTACTATTGCCTGTTTTTCCTCATTTGAGAACATAGTATGAGTAGTCACAAGAAAAAGAAGTGTTCTAAGTCCTAAGTTTTATTCAAGGAACTTGATGTCACCAAGAGGAGAAAGAAGACAAGAAAGAATAAGTACTGATACATGCTACATGCTACAACATAGATGAATCTCAAACACATTACACAAAATGAAACACAGATCACTAAAGTCCATACACTGTATAATTCCTTCTCTAAAAATTATCCAGAAGAGGGACCAATACTACAGTACGGTGGATAGGATAGAGTGCTTGTCTTGCATGTGACTGGCCCAGGTTCGAATCCTGGCACCTCATATGTCCTCTGAGCTCACCAGAGGTGATCCCTGACTGCAAAGTCATGAGTCTGCCCTGAGCACAACCAGGTGTGGGCCCCCCACCCCCCAAAAAAAACAAATGAAAATTATCTAGAAGAAATAAATACATACTACAAAATACAGACTGTAAATGGGAGATTTTGTGAAAGTAGGAGGAAGAAACGGGGAAGCAGCTGTGAGGGGTACGGGGTTTCCTTTGGAAGCGACAGTTATTCTGAAACTAGAGGTTGGAGGTGCACGACCCTGCAAACAGACTAGAAGTCACTAAACTGTTCACATTTTTTTTTTTTTTTTTTGCTTTTTGGGTCACACCCAGCGATGCACAGGGATCACTCCTGGCTCTGCACTCAGGAATTAACCCTGGTGGTGCTCAGGGGACCATATGGGATGCTGGGAATCGAACCCGGATCGGCCGCGTGCAATGTAAACGCCCTACCCGCTGTGCTATCACTCCAGCCCCAACTGTTCACATTTTTTAAAGCTTTAGTTATTAATTTTTTTTATTGAATTAAGATGGTTAGACAGTTAAAAAGTTGTTCATGATTGGGTTTCAGTCATATAATGTTGTAACACCTTTCCCTTCACCAATGTACTTTTCCCACCACCAATGGGTTCCCGTTTCCCTCCCTAACCTGTTCACTTTAGTTATGTATTTATTTATTTATTTTGATTTTTGGGTCACACCCGGCAGTGCACAGGGGTTACTCCTGGCTCTGCCCTCAGGAATTACCCCTGGCGGTGCTTGGGGACCATATGGGATGCTGGGAATCAAACCTGGGTTGGCTGCGTGCAAGGCAAACCCCAACCCACTGTGTTATTGCTCCAGCCCCTAAACTGTTGACTTTAAATTGGCTAATCCTATGTAATGTGAACTTAAGTTCGAAATTAAACAAATGATAATTTTATATGATTAGAAAGAATTACATTAGATTAGAAAGAACTAAGAATAACAACAACAAATGCAAAAAAGAAAAGAGCAGCTTTTCCTGATGTGAACTCAGTCTGTCGGGGTAGGAGTCCTTTAACAGGTAGGATGCAAGTGATCTGGCAATAGCACCAACTGCAACTAGAATTCTAAAGCCAGTCAAGAAGCAAGACCAGCGTTCCGACAGGAATTTTCTCCTCCGCTTTCACCTTAGCTCACTCAGTCAAGCTCAAAAGTCCAGAGCTGAGCCTGAGTTTAAAAGCATGGCCAAGGGGCTGGAGTGATAGCACAGTGGGTAGGGAGTTTGCCTTGCACGTGGTTGACCCTGGTTTGATTCCCAGCATCCCATATGGTCCCCTGAGCACTGCCAGGGGTAATTCCTGAGCGCAGAGCCAGGAGTAACCCCTGTGCATCACCAGGTGGGACCCAAAAATAAAAAAAAATAAAATAAAATAAAAAATAAATTAAATAAAAGCATGGCCAAACATTCTTTTCAAACCCAGGTTAAAAAGGAGGAAGTCATATTTACATGCATCACTGTCACTGTCACTATCATCCCGTTGCTCATCGATTTGCTCGAGCGGGCACCACTGTGAGTAACATCTCCATTGTGAGATTTGTTACTGTTTTTGGCATATCGAATACGCCACGGGTAGCTTGACAGGCTCTGCCATGCGGGTGAGATACTCTTGATAGCTTGCTGGGCTCTCCAAGAGGGGCGGAGGAATCGAACCTGCGTCGGCTGCCTACAAGGTGAACACCCTACTGCTGTGCTACCACTCCAGCCCCATTAACAAGCATAAATTTAGTAAAATAAAAGAGTACAATGAAATAAGAGTTATCTGAAAGCCAGCACCACAGAATCAAGACAGATTAGGAGGAGGATTAAGGAAGAAATCTTTGTAAGTCAATTTTTAAAACCTCAAGGAGTTAACCCCTACTAAATCTGACTTCTGAGTTCTGGATGGTCTCAGTCTTGATAAACAGAAAATTGGTTTTTTGGTTTGGTGTTCCCCCTCCCCTTTAAACACTGTGGTTTACAAAGTTATTCACAATGATATGTTACAAGCATTCAATATTCCAACACCAATTTCACCACTACTGTGATCTTCCCTCTACCACTGTCCTCATTTTCCCTAACCACCCCTCACTCAAACTTACTTTACTTCTATTAACTGTTAGCAATACATGGCTAATGGAATGATCAAATAGCTCTGTAGAAGAAAATTTGTGAAAATTGGTTGTTATCTCACCATGGGGACATTAAGGCCTTGTCTGAGGGCTGACATGTGTTTTTATCTTTTCTTCTTCTGTGTTAATGTTTATGTTAATTGAGTTTAGCTGGTTTCTACATTATATTCCCATCCAATCTCGCATGTTCCTCCTACCAGGATGTTAGTCCTGTGGAGTTTGAAGATGTCGCTCCAGAAACTCCAGAATATTTACCTGGGCAGTGAACTTACATGGCAGTCATGATGGCATGTGGGTGTGGCAGCTGGGGCTTCAGGAAGTATAGGGGAGACTTATAGACTCCCCTATACTTAAGACTCCTCACTTAAGACTCCCAGAAGGCCCAGAATTTAACAGAAAATTGGTTTGAAAGGTCCTGTGGCAATTTCAAGCATTGCTGGATCCTAAATGATCAATGCCATCAAGACACACTCTTGGGCCTTTCTCTAGCTTGTTTTTACTCAATATTCTCCTTCAGGCTCTTGTCTTATCACACACAGGACAGCAACTCGCCACTTCCATCCTGCCAGCCTATACTCGTGGCCCAGTGCTCATTTAAAGAGCAACAGCAGAAATATACTATAAAGTTATTATTTCCTTTCTAAAGGGCAGGAGGGCAGGGGCCATGCATGGCTAGTTTTGAAAGCTTTCAGAGCTGGTCCCACACTACCTATCACACAAGGTCAGCCTTACCGGAAGACTTGGAGCCAAGAGTGGAAGATCCAAGCCGGCGGGTAGTCCCCATTCCAACGTTTCTCCGAGAGCTCGGCGGAGCTTTGGATGATGTAGAACTGGCAGAGGATGGTCTGTTACCATCCACAGAATCTTCATCATCAAAATTTTTATCTGAAGAGTAAGCACAAAAATTAATGGTGTTTTTAAGGTACTTTTGCATGTGCATTTACAACAGTGACTAGCCTTAGAGATGAGAGGCTTGACTATGCTTCTGGGAGCTGAAGTCCTAGGGATCTGGGACTCCAGGGTTCGGAAAGGCCTTTTAAGTCCAGAATGCAGCTACAAACATCATAGATGCTTCCACATAGCTAGAATGTTCTTCCACCCCAATACTGGAAAATAGACAAAAGACAGAAAACAAGCTCATAATGCTACCACCTAGAAAGTCAATTTCACTTGTTACTGACCAATATTCTTTCATGCACTTTTTAAAAATCAGCTGACATAAGCCTCTATATCTTTCTGAAATATTTAGAATTCCAGATGGTGAACTTCACTGGCACCATTTCTCTGTAGCAGGAAATTCTCTCACCTCTTCCCTGGTTCTGAAGAATAAACCCAGGGTCTCACACATGCAAGGCAAGTGCTCTACTATTAGGTGATGCCTCCAGTTTCACATATTCTTAAAGCGCAGGGCACATTCAAGGCCCTTCCCAAGAGTAAAATTTAGCTCAATGTTATAAACAAGAAGCCAAATGAGTCCCCCACTGAACACTGCCGCAGGAACAGAGGCAGGCGCTGATCTAGGCAGTCCTCAGAGGATCATCTAAATACGTCATTATCTGAAAATGATGGATAACAATTGTTACTAAAGTGTCCCAAACACTAACAGTTCCAATCTGTGGGAAAGGTAAAGAATGAGAAAATGAAGGCACTAGCATACTTCACTAAAAAATCGTGTCTGTTTTATTAAGTTTAGTTTTTCCAACAATGGCAGTGTTGCCATTTTAGAATTACATTCAGTTAGCAAAAATTATTTTTAGTGAACAAGTTTCTTTGGAATTCCAGGGATTTCTCCTTACAGCAAAGGTACACTAGCAATGACCAGCCCTAATCAGGTGTAGTAAGCAGCGTCCGAGAGACCACACAGAACGTGTGCCAACACAACAGGCAGTGCAGAATGGTGATCCCAAGAGAAGGCAAGATGATGGAGGCAGCACAGACAGTCACCTATGCTTGCAAACAATTCCTGGGCCCTAAGAACAGGGGACGGAACCGAAGTGAGCCTGATTACCAAATGAAGAGGAGAAAAAGACTTAGGGAGAAAAAGACTTAGGGAGGATGAAGTGGAAGTTTCAGGACAGTGTGCTACAAAGAAAAAGAGCTCTACTGTAGACTATCAGTCGAACACAATGGCCACTCAATGCCTCTATTGCAAACTACAACACCCAAAAGGAAAGAGAGAACAAAAGGGAATGCCCTGCCACAGAGGCGGGGTGGGGTGAGGGGGAGAGGGGTGGGAGAGATACTGGGATCTTTGGTGGTGGAGAATGGGCACTGGTAGAAGGATGGGTACTCCATCACTGTATGACTGAAACACAAGCACTAAAGTTTGTAAATCTGCAACCGTACCTCACAGTGATTCACTAATAAAAAAAAGAAAAAGTTCTACAAAGGAAGTGCTTCTAGGCAATGAATGCATGCAAATTCCTCATAAATTGAGGGGCTTGTGGGGAACTGACCCTACACGGAACAATTCCCAAAGGTCACGAAAAGGAGGAAGATGTTCACAGAGCACAGTTAAGTATTTTCCCAAGGGAAGCGCAGAGCAGGGAGACATCAGCAGTGCTGAAGAGCTCTTTCTAAAGCCAAGGCTGCGTCACATGGGGTTTGGGAAAATAAAAACAAAAACCCAAAGCATTCTTTTTCTTTAAATGTTTTATTTAATAATTTATTTCTTTTTGGGTCACACCTGGCGATACACAGGGGTCACTTCTGGCTCTGCACTCAGGAATTACCCCTGGTGGTGCTCAGAGGACCATATGGGATGCTGGGAATCGAACCCAGGTCGGCCGCGTGCAAGGCAAATGCTCTATCCGCTGGCTATCGCTCCAGCTCCAATAATATTATTTAAAAAAAAAAAAAACCTGTGATTTACAAAGTTTTTTGATAGTTGAGCTTTAGGCACATAATATTTCAATATCAATCCCACTGTCACTGTCACTGTTATCCCGTTGCTCATTGATTTGCTCGAGCGGGCACCAGTAACATCTGCATTGTGAAACTTGTTGTTACTGTCTTTGGTATATCGAATATGCCATGGGCAGCTTGCCAGGCTCTGCCGTGCTCTCCAAGAGGGACAGAGGAATAGAACCCGGGTCAGCGGCATGCAAGGTGAATGCCCTACCCATTGTGTTATCACTCCAGCCCACCAATCCCACTACCAGTATCAACTTCCCTCCATCAGTGTTCCCAGATTCCAGCCCCAGCCCCAGCCCCTGCCCGTCAACCTCACAGGCACATTACAGAGTACCAGTGGCTGCAGCTTAGAGATCATTTTTTCAGTTTTACTGAGTCTGTTTTGAATATATGGCTATGCCATTCACCCCTGTCACCAATATAACTAAAGCCCTGACACCTGTTCACCCATTACATCCCCCCCTCCTTCTTCCATCCCCCCTGACTTTTTCCCTTCTCTTTCTCCTCTCTGAACACCCAGGTCAAGGGAGATCTAGACATTCCCCGTTCACTACTCTACATTTCCTCATCCAGTACTCTATAGTCCACAGATAAGTGAGAACATCCTGTAAAACAGCAGTCTTTAAAGAAACAACAAAACTATGATATTCAACATGGTAACACTTAGAAAATACAATACCAATTCCAAATTTCCAAAACATATCAAGAAAGGGTTGGAGAGACAGAATATTGTTTAGGGCATTTGCCTTGCAGACGGCAACGTGGGTTCAATCCTCAGCATCCCATATGGTCCCCTGAGTACTGCCAGGAGTAATTTCTGAGTGCAGACCCAGGAGTAAGCCTTTATAATCGCTTGGTGTGACCCCCAGAACAACAACAAAAAAAGGAAAATGCAATAGTAACCAACTAAGAAATATTGGAGAGTGGAACAGATAAGAACATTAATACTGCCTTTTTAACTTTTTCTGAGGACCGACTGGATGTCAAGAAATTAAAGAAATATAGCACCAAGGCTGGGGGAGAATATGTGGGCACATTCACTGCATGTCAGAGCCCTGGGTTTGATTACAGGCACAGTATGGTACCCCAGAACAACTCTGGGAGCGAACCCCAAACACTACCCCAAAACAAACCCAAAAAACGGACAAAAAGCAGCACTGAAGAGAACATTCTGCTGCAGAATTAACAGAGTATAGAGTGCAGAAGGGAAAAAAAACTCAGCTGCTATAAGCATATAGCAACAAAATTTACCCCAAATTAAGCACAGAGATAAAATAGGCTGAAAAAATTATGAGGAAGAATCTCAAAGACCAGTGGGCCAGTATCCAGCAGTCTAACACACAAGGAACTGGACTTCCTTACAGCAGGAAAGGGGAAAAACGCATAGCATAGGAAAAAGGGATAAAATGACAGTGAGTGTCACCAGCGAGGACGTCAACCAGAAGACAACGGAGTAACACCTTGGGAACAGTGAAAAGGCAGCCTGAGAGATGGTGGGAAGGGCTGGAGCACCTGCTCTGACTGCTGGCACTGCAGTCTCCCAAGTACCACCAAGAGTCCCCCCCCCACGCCAAAAATAAAACAAGGGGGGAGGGGTGGTAAAAGGAATACTACATTGTATAGAAACATCTTTTAAGAATAAAGGCTAAGTCCCAGCACCCCATAGGGTCCCCGAGCCCCAGCAGGAGTGATGCCTGGGCACAGAGCCAGGAGTAAGCTCTGAGCACCACTGGTGTGGCCCAAACCTCCAAGAACCAATAATTTTTAAAATTATTCAGGCAAAGGCAAACTGAAAAAAAAAAAAAAAGAATTCATCACCAGCAACCCCACATTGAACCCCACAAGAAATGTTAAAATCAGATGGCCAGGCCAAAGGATGATGCCAAATGGAACTTCGGATTTACAGGAAGAAATAAGGAGCACTGAGGATAGTTGATAAATACGACTTCCTCCTCGTTCTGTGATTTCTGTACAAGATAACTGACTGAAGTGAAAAACATAGAGCATTCAGCATTTAGACTCCATTCTTTTTAAAACTCATGCTATGGGCAAATAGCCGGGTCAGGGACAACAGTACAGATGCGGGTGGCCGGGCTAGATGCCAAAAGGTGTGGGAAAGCAGAAAGAAGTTTGGATCCTGTGTACAGGGCCACAGAGACAGGATTCACCAGGCTGTGTAGATGCACTGCATGCAGCCAGAGGCACCTCAACACCGTGGGAGTGGTGCAGATACAAACAACCGAACAAAAACCAGATTTTGTGTAAAAAAGCTTTAAAAAAAAATCTGTCCAAATTTACTGACAGTTTTACACAATCTCATGTTTTCTCACTGATTTCTACACAGAAAGGCCTCACAGGGAAGGGGAAGCAAAGACAGAAAGGGCAGTCACTCTAGCAGTCAGTTTCAGAACTCAGCTGTCCAGAGTCCCACTTGGTTTCTTTTATTGGCCAAATTTCTAACCTATGAGAAACAACTAAGTATAGGAACAGTGAGGAGGGCGCCCTAGTTCGGCAGCAGGAACAGGAGTAAGCATAGTGATGGTAATAAAAAGTGAGCGTGAAACACCTTTGAGTTAATAAACTCAAACACACAAATGCACACACACAGAAATCCCCTAGGCCCCGGCCGCCTCGAGTGTCAGTGTCAGGACTGAGCTTAAGTCACACTTCTCTCAGTTAACAGGGCACAGAATTTGAAGCCACAGCCCTGTACCACGAGCTTATTCTAATATGATTTGCATTTTTAGGAAGCAGCAATTTCTACTTGAATTGGAAATCCATGGACCAGGGAAAAGGACATACTGTTTACTTTCGGACCAGTGAAACTTAGAGACCTCCAGTTGAAATCAGGTGGGTGAAGGATAAAAGTGGAAAGCTACTGGAGGAATGAATGCACCATTTCTCAACTATTTACCCTGTTTCCAAGTTTCAAGACATCCAGAAATTTTAAAAATGGTTGGGACCTGCGAGTCCCCATTTTCAGTTACCTGAGAAGCTCTTACACAGGAATATGTTGCTCCGTCAGCAGACAGACAGGCTGCCACTGAGAAGGGGGGTGGTGCAGAGCAGATGCCTGGCCTTACCTCACATATCAGAACAGTTCTCAACTGAATCAATCCATACCAAGCTCCACCAGTCATTTAAATCCCCAATTTTCTTTAGGCGTTCAGTTAAACAGCCATCTGTTAGCATGCAATTTCTTTCTCAAGAGCTTTAGCTGGAGCAAGAATGTGTGGGAAGTGAGTAATTTTAGCTATATGAGCTTGCAGTATTAGATTAATGTAAAATTTCCACATAATATAGCATATGTTACACGGAAAATGATCGGCAGAAGGGTAAATTCTCCCTGAGCCCAAAGAAATAATTATCTCCAGACATCTCTGCAAATACGGTCATCTAAAGGTCACTTCTCTCATTTCACAGTCTGAGGGGAAAATCTGGAATAAGCACATTGAAACCTACATTCTCTGCTGCTGTGACTTCACCTAAGTATCAATTCTTCTTTCATGGAACTAGGTAAGACAGTTAAAAATTGACTCCTGCAGAGGCTGGAGCAGTAGCCCAGTGGGGAGAGCATTTGTCTTGCATGCAACTAACCCAGGTACGATCCCCAGCATCCTATATGGTCCCCCAAGCACCACCAGGAGTAATTCTTGAGTGCAGAGCCAGCAGTAGCCCCTGACCATTGCTGGGTGTGACCCAAAAAACAAAACAAAACAAAATAAAATCAGAAGGTTTTTTTTTAAAAAAAGAAAGTCTCCTGTAGTTCCTATGGAGTGTCCTATAATAATTTCCATCCGAATTTCAATACCCAGTCCTTTGAAAACCAGTTAGTAGGCACAGTAGAGAAAAACAGCTACAAATGGGAAGAGGAAATAGGCTACTCATGTAAAAGAAAGTTTACAACACAGATGAGACGGAATCCTTTTAAAAGCAAAAATAGGTCAGAGTACAAACACAGTCAATCTGTCAGCTCAAAAAGCCAACAGGCAGAATTTTAAACTGGCTAAGTCTGTGAACTGGCCCCACTAACCATGACCAGCAGTTAAAATGCTCATGGAGGCTGGCCTAGGAGACACCGGGAAAGCAAAGCCTTTGATCGAGTCTCAGCTGACTGGGTTCTGGAACATTTGGGAGCACTAGCAGAAACCCAACTGTTCAGAAATAAACTTTTATTTATTTTAATCCCCAGAGAGATTGTCTAGGGGAGAAGAGAATTGCCTTGCATGTAGCTGACACTACAATACGGTCCCCTGAGCACTGCTGGGTATGGACCACCTCACCCCACCCCTGCCCCCCAAAAAACAAACAAAACAGAAATGAACTTTATTCAGGTACAAAGAGGGCAAAATAAAGCAGCAAGTCACAGACTCAGAGATGATTCTGCCTACATCTTTATCACTCTGCCTCTAGCTGTGGGTACAGAAGAGGCAGAGAAACCTACCACTCCCCAACAGACTGCAAGACAGATTCCAAATCTGCTGTTTGGGACCGAGAATTACGAGCTCCAGATATTATTCAATGGAAGACTACTCATCTCGTTTCAATTCTCATCTATTGTTCAGTGAGAAAATACACACACATCTCTGAGGACACAACGGCAAAGGAAATAAGAAATGTCTACACCATTGTCCATGGGCCCAGAAGACCAGGACCTAGAGGACAATGGTTTCCCTGCCTGTCTTCCCCTCAAGCAGGCTTGGACTGGACCGACATGGGAGGAAATTCATCATTTTTTAAAAATTTTATTTTATTGAATCACCGTGAGACAGTTACAAGCTTTCATGTTTGGGTTACAATCTCACAATGATCAAACACCCATCCCTCCACTAGTGCACATTCCCTACCACCAATATCCCCAGTATACACCCCCCTTCCCAACCTCCCCCTGCCTCCATGGCAGACAATATTCCCCATACTCTCTCTCTGTTTGGGGGCATTATGGTTTGTAATACAGATACTGATAGTTTATCATGTTTAGTCCATTATCTACTTTCAGCACACATCTCCCATCCCAACCAATTCCTCCAGCCATCATTTTCTTAGTGATCCCTTCTCTATTCTAGCTGCCTTCTCCCCTCCGCTCATGAGCAGGTTTCCAGCTATGAAGCAGTCTTTCTGGCCCTTGTACCTACTGTCCTTGGGTGTCAGTCTCATGTGATGTTATTTTATACTCCACAAATGAGTGCAGTCCTTCTATGTCTGTCCCTCTCTTTCTGACTCATTTCATTTAGCATGATACTCTTCATGACTGCCCATTTATAAGCAAATTTCATGACTTCATCTCTTCTAACAGCTGTATAGTATTCCATTGTGTAGATGTACCAAAATTTCTTTAAACAGTCATCTGTTCTCGGGCACTTAGGTTGTTTCCAGATTTTGGCTATTGTGAACAGTGCTGCAATGAACATATAGGTACAGATGTCATTTCTACTGTGTTTTTTTGCATCCTCGGGATATATTCCCAGAAGTGGTATTGCGGGGTCATATGAAAGAAGCTTCTGCACTTCAAAAGAAACAGTGACCAAAATACAGAGAGAGCCCACAGAATGGGAAGGAATATTTACCCAATACCCATCTGATAAGGGATTAATATTCAGGATATACAAGACACTAATAGAATTGTACAAGAAAAAAACCTCCAACCCCATCAAAAAATGGCTAGTAGAAATGAACAGAAGTTTCCTCAAAACAAATACAAATGGCCAAAGGCACATGAAAAAATGCTCCACATCACTAGCCATCAGGGAGATGCAAATCAAAACAACAATGAGATATCATCTCACACCACAGAGACTGGCACACATTCAAAAGAACAAAAGCAACCAGTGCTGGCATGGATGTGGGAAAAAAGCGACGCTCTTTCACTGCAGGTGGGAATGCTGACTGGTCCAGCCTTTCTGGAAAACAATATGGACAGTCCTTCAAAAACTAGAAATGCATCATTTTCTAAGGAAGAGAACATGGTCTCACTGTTTTGCTGCATTAGGGTCATTTTGTGGCTCCTGCGTCTGCTGGCAGGCTCGCACAGATTCACCCACTCCACAGAGATTCACCCACTCCGTTACTGAAATTCTCCCAGGAGTGAGAAGCTGAGTAACTAGAATCTAATCAGCATTCCCAAGAGAAGGCTGCACAGAGACATGATAATAAGCGCAAAGGCTGGCTGCTTTTCTGAGTATCGCCAGACATCTTCTTTTGTCCTTTTTTCTCTCATCTACCTTTCTGTTTTTACACTATTTTTAAAAACTACATGGCTTCTTTCTTCAGCCACTTTCATAGCTCCAAGTTATTGGTTATTGGTTACCGGTCTCTGCAAGCCTTCAATAGCCCAACACACTCATATGCACCCTTGAGAACACTGACCCTGCCCTGCTGAGATCTTGCCTAGCTCAGTCCAGAGAGCTGGCCCTAGCCTTCTCTGTGTCACATGGCCATGCATTTGTCCTAGAGTCCCTCTTTTTCTGCAGTGAGCTGTTTGTTCTCATCTGTTTCTTCTTCTGAACATCTAGAACGTAGTCTAGGTCATGCAAAATTCTGACAGTCCATTTGATGAAAGGGAAAGTATGTGTATGGAGGCAAGCCACTGATTATCATGTCTTTTAATAAAAAAGCTTTATTAAATTTTGTAAGGCCTCACTAGATCCTCAAGCAAGTCTATATAAAAAAAAAGAAGACAAATCCAAGAAAATAACTTTATTCCACCTATAAGTAATTTTAACCTTACTAGTCTCTCTGATAGAAATATTTGTATTCTCTTTTGATAAAAACACATGCCTATGCTTACTTTATTGGGGGGGGGAGAGAACCTGCTGACCCCTGGAAATCTCAGGGTTTACCCTCAGCTGCAGCTCGGGGGTCACTCTTAGTGGTGGTAAGGCTTAAGGGGGGCCATACGCAGTGCCAGGGGTCAAAGCAGGGTTGGCCACATGCAAGGCAAGCACCTTAATCTCTGTACTAGCTCCCAGTTCAAACATAAGCCTAAAAGCCAAAGTTCTCTAAGTTTCCTACTTAATGTTTCCAAGAAAAATTTCAGGTAGCAGTGACTGAGGGGGACAATGTGGAAGAAATTATCATTTAGAACCCATTTCTTCTCTTCTCCCCTCCTCCTCCCCCTTGCCTCTCCTCGTTCCTCCTCTCCCCCTTGCTCCTGCCTCTCATCACCTCCTTCTCCCCACCTCTCTCCCTTTCTCCCTCTCCCACCCTGCGACTGTCCCCTCTTCCCTCTTCCTCTCTGGCTACTCCCAGTAGAACAGAAGGACCTGTAGGGTGCAAGAGGTACCTAGGATTGAACTCAGGGCCTTGCTCCACTTAGTCTGTGCTCCTTCACTAACAATATCTCCAGCCCCAAACAGTCTTATTTAAACTCAGATCCACCAGGCTTTCTCCATGGCCTTTAATATGAAACAGCCAATGCTATTTTGTCATACCAGTAATTATTTTGCCATACTGCTTTAACAACAACAAAAAGACAAAACATGAAAGTTTAAGACAAATGATACTCCTGAGGGACACACCTACCAATCCTCTGATGAAGGAGGCCTCTAAAGAGGCCACATCAGAACGTGAATTATTTAACTGTGCTGCCAGGTATTGATTTTCTCCAGCAGCTTAACCTGAACCAAGAATACTGTGTGGAGGGAATGAAGTGAAAGGGGAAACCGTCACCGTGGGCTTTCAGTTCTCAGGTTCAAACCAGAGCATGCAGAAACGTGGCGTCTGAACACAGCCCTTTTCCACAAACTTAACCAAACTGAGTGCAAGAAGACAGATGTGCGCCTCTTACAGATCGGCCACAGAGCAAGGACCTGGCAGTACACCAAGGTCCCGCCGAGGGAGCACTTGTTATTGTGCGCAATTCTGCAGGTTTCAAAGGAAGGCTTTGGAAAGGCTCCTGAGGAAACACATTTAAGGCCTGTCGGGAAAGCCATCCCGCTGCCAAATGAGGCGGTGGTCCTGGCTGTTCCCAGGACGCCAGCTGCACTCTCCCTGCAAACAGCCAGGCAGCGCTTCCAAAGCCATGCCGGCGCCCTCCAGCCCGTGTAAACCGCCAGGGGAGAAGGAGGGGACTTATCAATAAGACCAACTGTAGACAATACTGCCTTTGGGGTTTCGGTTCTATTTTTTACCTTCAACACAGGCAGATCTTTAAAAGGGGAGGAAACACTTTAAACAAGACACTGGTAGCATCCCTGCACTACTATAATTTCTCTGCGTCTTGTCTGTCTACGGTGGGGAGCCCTGAGAAACTTTTAGGAAGTAGGTTCCTTTCGAGAAGGCTTATACTTTTTAATAGCTAATCCATGCACTCTGCATATGAACAGGAAAAATTTTACAAGCACAAGGCACAAATAGTAGCTGATGAAAACACACAACCATCCCCCAGAGCAAACAGCACCTACTCCTCTCCCCAAACCCCCTCAGTCCTCAAAGGTCAACATCTATTAACACTGTCCGTTTCATTGTACCTTGCCTAATTGCAAATATTAAGTCACAAAAAGTTATTGCTCTAAGCAGCAGAAGGGGTTTTCAGATCCCAAAGGTAGTACAAAATTTCTTAAAACATCATTTTTCCGGGCTCGCTGAGCAGCAGTAATTAGAAATGCTTTTCTGAATCGATCGAGGACCCTACCTTTCCCGGTCGTCATGACTGTCCGTGATCTTGACACAAACCAACACGACTCGGAAAGCTGCACCTACTGGCAGCGACTTAAGCTCCAGCACTCCCCACCCACAAGGCTTCTTGGTGCGATCCAGCACCAATGACAACAGCCACCCTCTTCCAAAATAAAAGCCTAAGATATGCAGCACAACAGGGCCGCTTCTTACAGGGGGTGTGGGGAGGTAGGCGGGAGTGGGCTGAGGGAGGAAAGTCACTTCATCTGGCTTTACTTATAGAAGAGCCTTCTTCTAGTGTTAAAAATATTTTATAGGCAATTATCTGATTTTTGCAACTAAAAAGCAATAATAATAATTTTTAAAAAAAACAACCTCCAATCTTCCGGATCTTAAATAAGAAGGCTGTTGAAGAGCAGGAAGCTATTAAATGATTGCAGCTTAAGCTACTCTGAGCAACAGTCTCTTATGGATTGTCATTTTAGCCCAGCCCACTTGCTTTGAAACATATTATTCTGAGCTTGTGACCATGGAAACACTTTCCTAAGATACTGAACCAGTAAGTATCCCACAGCATGCAGAGTCTAATAAGTAAGTGGGGGGTTCATTACCAGTATCTGTACAGTTATTATTGTTTTAAAGGACTAATCAAGATAATAGTGACCTAGCTACTTAATAAAGACAACAGATTCATCTACAAATTAATGCTCTGACCTAGCTCCACTGGGTGACATTGGGATCTTATCTCGTAACTTACCACAGGCCTATTGTCTTCAGACAGGCACAGGTCATTTCTCATCTCCTACCTAAAAAGGGAATCTTCTGCATCTCAAATTACTAAAAAATTTTAGTGAAAGTAGTCAGGCAGAGCAAAGTGTCTGGCAGCCAAGATAAAACCCTTGGTACATACATTCACATATAAGGACCAATTATTTATGCCTATCAGTTCAATAGTTTGTAGCTCTTTTGGCTAATACTGAGTATTTTTCTTGAGCTACAGATTAGGGTTTTTTTAAATTTTTTAATTTGTATTAATTTTTTTAATGAATCACTGTGAGGCAGATTACAGAGTTTTCATGAACGTATTAAGCAGCATACTTCTACTCTTTCCGCATAACCAGGTGAGGTTTGCTTAAGCTCAAAAGCATGCATATTTTTAACCAAATTAACATCCATGGCCTTGACTCAGTCAAATCCAATTAAAGATCATTAACTGTCTATGGACAAAGGACACTGACTAGTCTGTAATTACTGACTCTTTCATGTTGAAAAAATCCAATTCTTCTATGAGCATAAGCACATCTGCATGGTTAGAAAAACTTACATAGAAAATAATTTGCTTTTTGAAACCCATGGAAAGAAAAACTGTAATTTTTGCTTCAAGGCTCCTGCTAATTATATGGAAGTAGAAAAAAAAAGGGAAAAGAAACATTTATAAAACAATATATTTTTAACTGCAGATTCTTGCCATCCAATGCTAAAAGGCCTTCAAGTAACCTAGCAACAACAAAAAAATCATACAAAGATGAAGACAAGATGCTCATTTCAATTGCTACCCAGCTGCTTTCTCATTCCTGCTTTAGTCACAATTTTACACTTAAAAAAAAAAAAATTCAAGTTTAAGGATTTTTACATGATTGTTATGCAACCCAGAACAACATTTTAAACATGGTAAGAAATAAAGCTCTGGATAGACTCCATTTCTTCTCTAGGAAGTTCTGTGGTTATTTATAGTGACAGTTTCTGCCATGGGTCAGAGAGAGCGCACAGAGGTCAGTTAAGGCACTTCCCTTACAGGAGGATGACCCCACCGAATATAGGTCAAAAACAAAAAAACAAAAAGTTTCTCCCACCTTAGTTCAAATTATCTGTCCTACTCAAACAAGCACTGTGTTTACAACTACCAAAGGCTAAAGTGATTGACTTATTTCATCAATATGTAAAACTTTCAAATATCAAGTGAGTCAAAGATAACATGCAAAGTGAGGGGGGAAAAACTCACAAAGCTTACACTGAGACTCATATCTAAAACTCTGAGAAATCAATGACAACAAAGACAACTCAATTTAAAAACGGCCAAAAAGTCTGAGTTTTCCAAAAATCATCTGAAAATACAACAAGGGGCCAAACAGGCAACAGGACTGAGGCTCGGGCGCAGGTTCCATATGCGCAAGGCACTGGACTGAGCCCCTGAGCACCACACAAGAGGGCATCAGTTTCTATGCATGATTCCCCCCGTGTCTTAGCCCCCAAAACCAAAGGGGGACAGAGAGGGGCACTAAAGTGCATGCTTTAATGGCTTTTCCTACTTCTGACGTAGCCTGCAATGCAGGTGATAGCGTGCTTTATTGTGTGGTTGCTCTTCAACAGTCCTCTTATTTAAGATTAGGAAGACTGGGTGTTTGTATTTTGTTTTAGGTGAAAAAATCAGGTGATAGTTTATGAATTTTTTAAAACTTTTTTATTGAATCACTGTGAGACAGACCCTTACAAAGCTGTTCATGAGTAGATTTCAGTCATACAGTGTTCCAACACCCACCCTCCACCAGTGCACATTTCCCAGCACCAGTGTCCCCAGGTTCCCCCCATCACCCCACACCCACCTCTATGGCAGCTAGCTCGCTCGCTCACTCTCTCTCCCTCCCCCCTCCCCTTTTGGGTATTGTGGTCTGCAATACTGATACTGAAAGGTTATCAAGAATGTTCTTTAGCTACTTTTAACCCACAGATCTTGTCCAGCGTGATCATTCCCAGCTATTATTGCCACACTGGTCTCTTCTCTACCTTCTCTACCCTCAACCCCACACACACTTGTGGTTAGTTCCAACCACTGACCAGTCCCACTAGCCCCTGTTTTCCCTGGCCATGGAAAAGATATCTACTATAATAATTAGTATTATTATATAATTATATTATATTATAATATAATTAGTATTATTATATAATTATATTATATTATATTATATTATAATATAATATAATTATATAAGAATTATATACTACAATAATATATCTACTATATATTATTTTTATATACAACAAATGTATGCAGTAATTCTATATCTGTCCCTCTATTTTTTGACTCATTTCACTCAGCATATTCTCCATGTCTACCCAAGCTTATGAAATATTTTTTAACGCTAGTTTTGAAAAGGGCTTATCTGTAATTAAAGCCAGATGAAGTGACTTTTCTCCCCTCAGCACACTTCTATCTCCCCCTTTAAGAAGCGTCCCTTAGGGGACGGGCTGGTTCTTCTAATCCCTGACCCTCCATCCCCATGGGACCCTGGAGGTCATGCCCACAAACTGCCTCTGGCTGCTACTTAAGCTCCTTAAGGGCCATGATCCAGAGACTGTCACTGTCACTGTCATCCTGTTGTTTATCGATTTGCTTGAGCGGGCACCAGTAACGTCTCCATTGTGAGACTTGTTGTTATCGCCATGGGTAGCTTGCCAAGCTCTGCCATGTGGGTGAGATACTCTCGGTAGCTTGCTGGACTCTCCAGCAAGAGGAATTGAAGCCAGGTTGGCTGCATGCAAGGCAAAAGCCCTACCCGCTGTGCTATCGCTCCAGTCCTAGAGACACACATAAGAACCTTCAAACAGAGCAGCTCGCTGCCTAGACTTCTCCAGATCTTAATTATCTAAAATTTTAGAATTCCAGGAGCACGCAGCTGCTCTTGCACATGATATCTTATGCTATTCATAAAAAAGCAGTACAAAAAAGAGTATGGGGGAGATTGTCTGCCATAGAGGCAGGGGGAGGGGTGGGATGGGGGCCTTGGTGGTGGAAGATATGCACTGGTGGAGGGTTGAGTGATCGATCATTGTGTGACTGCAACTCAAGCAGGAAAGCTTTGTTTAACTCTATCTCGAAGTGATTAAAATAATAATATAATAAAAAGCATCCCTGTTGTGCACATGTAGTCCCTGGGTCCCTACAGGATTCCCCTCAAGCACCCTGGGGAGTGGCCCCTGACCAGTGTCAGATATGCCTCTACCTCCCCACCCCAATGGCCAGTAAACACATTAAAAATATGTCTGACATCATCTGTCATTAAGAAAAGGCAAATCAAAGCCCAATCACATGCCACTGCATATCCTCTAGGGTGGATACAATACTTAAACTTCCTTTTGTTTGCACACGCCTAACCCCAGTCTGATCACTGACGCTATGTGCCTGTCTCCCCTCCCTCTCAGCTCTCCCCTAAGTTATGTCCTTTGCCCAAAGCCTCCAAGCTAGACACCTTTCCTGAGGAGAAAAGATGGCCAAACTTATTTCGGATTCTCTTGGACACTGACCATGCTTCCCTGTGGGAAACTGTGGGCACACACACTTCAAACTGAACAGTGAAGCCCACGGCCACCGGCTATCACTCAGGGTATGTCAGGGACAGCTGCAGGCTGTTCCCCAGGACAGAGACTGAGTCACTGCCGGGAACCTTCTCCTCAGTTCTAGAAAATCCTAGAATTTTTCAGCCTAGAAAATCCCATCTGAGAGCACAGTGTTAGTCACATGAGACCGCCTTTAGCTGATTCAAACGTCTATAACCTGGACATGAGCCCCATCACGCCCATCCCTATTTCACTTCACTCTGCCTCTGTTCTAACTTTCACACTCAATGCTCCCGAATCTGGCTGGGACGGAAGAACCCATAGGAACAAGGAAAGGAACACAAGGACTTTATAGGCACAACATTCATATCTTATTCTCGAGCAAGATGGCACCAAGAGTCACGAATAAACCCTGAGCACTTTTGAGTGTGGCTCCCCCCAAAAATAATAATGAAAGAGGGGCCGGAGCGATAGCACAGCGGGTAGGGCGTCTGCCTTGCACGCGGCCGACTCAGGTTCAATCCCCGGCATCCCATATGGTCCCCCAAGCACCACCAGGAGTAATTCCTGAGTGCAAAGCCAGGAGTAACCCCTGAGCATCGCTGGGTGTGATCCAAAAAGAAAAAAAAAAAAATGAAAGAAAGAAAATTTTATATATATAAGTAGCTGAATTAAATTAAATTTTAAGGAAAATATTTACTGTTTCTTTTAATACTGTATTTTTATAAATAAAAAATAGAGCTTATAAAATCATTTTGGGAACATCATTTTATTTTTTAATGAAATCTAAAGCCAAATTCCTTACTGATAATCGTAGCAAAAATCTGAATTCTGTCCCTGCTTTGTACTTATGTATTAAACTGCCTTAGGTGATATTACTCAGTTTTTCACATATTGAGATACTCATTTTGAAATGTGACCTAAGCTCCCTAATAATCCTAAAACAGCTGTAATAAAATGACGCATCCAGAAAAAGAAACAATTTTGATGGCATCTGACTCTTTGGCAATTCATGTTCATTTTACCTCTCCCCTTCTAGAATTTTCCATTTATCTTCCAATAGCATTACCCAACATAATGAAAGGAACAAAGACACTGCAGATCATCGGTCACAATTTAAGTCTGTATTTCACTTATTTAACAATTGTTAAATCCCTCCCCTGGAGAGGTTTGTGTTCTCTCCTGAATACCCCTCTCTCTCTTTCCCCTTTGTCAAAGCAAACTTCTTTCAATAAAAATATTTTTGCTTCACTTTATTTAACTTATTTATTTTTGCTGCATTTCTACCACATTCCAGGATCTTTTGTTTGTTTGGGGGCCACACCCGGTGGTGCTAAGGGCTTACTCCTGGCTTTCTGTTCAGGGAGCATTCTTGGCAGGGTTCAGGGTACCATATGTGGTGCCGGGGATCAAACTTGGATTGGCTGCATGCAAAGCAAGCAGCCTTCTCACTGTACTATCACTTGGCCCCACCAGGAACTTTTTAAAGCACTCAAAAAAAGAGAGTAAAACAAAGCTCTTATCATTATGAACAAACAAACAAAAATGTTTGCAGTGATGTTGGCTGAGAAGGAAAATCAAATAAGGTACAGAAGGCCCTTGGAACATAGAACTGGTATTCTGGACAATCTTATAATCAGGTAATACTGCTACCAAGTCCTAAATGGATAAGGAAAAGAGCCATAGTGACACTTGGGGACAAATGTTTCAAGTAGAAGAAATCATAAGCACAAGGGTTGTTGTAGTAGGAAAAGCTTAGAATGTTAAAACTTAGTGAGGGGACCAAATGGGAGTCAAGCCATGAGAACATCTCAAAAGAACCAACCATCTACGGTGACATCAGAATGGTGCTTGACATCAAATCATGCCTGGCCCAGTGGATTACTGAGCTGGACTTCCTACCTACACGGAAACCTTTGCAGGATTTTAAACAAGGGTTAACGTCATTTCGTTACACTCTAAGAGAATTACTCTGGTTGTGTGGAAAAAACTGACACTCACGATATCCGAGAGAGTAAGAGCAAAGATACTGGTTTGGAGGTTACTACAGAACACCAGTAAGACACAACAGCTTATGTAGGAAGAGAGTGACAGTGACGATAACTGTCACCAGGATTCTAGATACCATTTTCGAAAGTCAAGTCGACAAGATTCAATATAGATTTAAAAAATGACTCAATAGTTTGGGGTTGGCGAAGATTGTTAAATGGAGATATCTCTGAATACACAGAGGCTCTTATCAAGAAACCAAGCCCACCTCTTCAGAAATAGCACAACATTCCTGGCATAAAACTGAAGGGCAAAAATAGAGTGAGAGCTTATTCTACTCACCATTTGCAGATTGTATCATATTGCCGGATTTTTGGACTTCATCAAATTTTGTAAAAATTACATTCAACCTGTGTGGAAAATACATACATTTATATGTCTATATGCTATCAATCATCATTATTTATAGAGAACTGTATTAAAACACTAACATGAACCTGAATCTTATAACCCGAAAATCTCATCCCCACCCTAATAACTAAAAGTAACCACAGTAGTATTAAACAACAGTCAACAATAACAGAGCTCTTAGGATCATCGAAATACTGGCAAAGAGCTACTCACAAAGATCTCAATCCTCTAAACAACTTTATAGAAGGTGATTATCTTCATGAATTAATAAAGGACCTCTACAATTAAGATGACTAAGAATGGGTGAAATCGCCAGTCAGAAGTATAAATAAATATACTGTGTGCTTTCAAACACTGTATTAAACTGAGTGCAAAATGCATATCTTAAGAAAGTATATTTTTCCCAATTTCTAAACACAGATTGTCAATTACTTAAATCAGGAGTTTTAAAATGCACTGTATTACAACACAAAGGCTTTTCGGTGACTTATGCTGAATTCCAAAGAGCTATAAATAATTTCTCTAGAAACAAATATTGTGACTGAATGATCTTCAGCTTCATATTCTCTATTAATGGATCATTTTCACTTTTGACTTTACAACTCAAGTAAAAGGTCTTGAGCTGGTTAATATATTCCATGCTAGTGAACCAAAGGTGAGAGGAAAATTGAGGGTGGGACTAACAGGAAAAAAAAGATGTTCCTAGGAAAGATTCGTTGGACTATGTGTACTATATGTGTACTATATGTGGAATAAGCATAACAGTTGAGGTGTCAACAAAATCTTGCAATTTAACGTATTTCAGAGACACAACAAATTTCAGAGGCCAGACAAATAAATGGTGTGCACTTTCTTACAGGTCATCCGTCATGCAAGTTCTAGTCATTTCAAATACAGTTGCCTTTTTTCACAACCAGGATGGAAGATCCCTGGGTAGGGTGATAACTGTTCTGATATTCAGTACACACCTACAGTACATCATGTAGGGACAGTTATATCACAGCACGAGAAAGCCAACACTTCAGCCAACACTTGTCCCTACACTCTCCATAGGAAACTGCAGTTATTCACATTCTGGTCTTAATGGACTGCCCCAAATTGCTTGATGCTAAATGTGTGGAGCACCCCCAGAACTTGTACTTCTTTACAGCCCATCTTTTGAAACCTAGAAGAGTCCTCAAAAACTATCTCAAAACTATTCCATGTACCCCCATCAATTAATCCAAGTTGACATCAGCTGCAAGTCAGTCTGTCTTGTTGGGGTCAGTGAAATATTGCTCACTTGTAAACCCAGGGGTGACTCAAGATCTGTAAAGATGCTTAGAAGCAGTTTCTGATGATGGTTCCGTTATCTTCCTTTTTACCAAAAAAAAAAAAACAACAAAAAAAAAAAACCTAGAATGTTGTGACAAGCCCCTAAGTAATTTCACTACTCAGGTTGCTAGGACATGTCCGGTCCGAGTCACCATTTTATTGAATCATAACCAAACCCACTGAGGTGAACATACTTGCATATGTGCAAATTAGTGCCTGGGAAATCTCTAGTCTGGCTATTTTTGAAATTACTGGGAGGAGGTATTTATTCTGTTCGTGGAACAACAGAGAAAAGGTCTGTAGAGTATATAAGACAATGTCTATTTACAGTACCTGCAACTGGCAAGTATGAGAACAGTAAAAAGTTTGGAGACACATACATGTGAATTCAGAATCCCCTCAGTAGACAGTCCTTTCCCTCAACTCTCACACTCCTGTATTGTTCCAAGTCAACACCACCTATCAAACGGAGCCTTGTAACAGGAACCAGATGCAGCCCTGTTTGATTCCCAACACCATATGGTCTCCTGAGCATCGATGGAAATGACCCAAAACAACACGTATGTGTGCGCACGCATGCATGCTCGCGCACACGCGCACACACACACAGACACACACACACTGGAAAGTCTGCAAGTTGACTTTGTGACAATTTTACACCAACAAAACATTCATTATAAATAATTTTTACCTGCTAGCTCTAATAACCATAGAAAATGCCTGTCTTGAGAACAGAATTTGCCTAAACCTAACCCAAATGAGCTTTAAACAAATTCAAAAGAACAGGTAACTAATCATTACCATCCAATCACCTTTTCCTCAGATGAACAAAAACTAACAGGGGTCTTTGGACCAGAGATACTGCTGGGAATAGACAAATGAATCCAATTATTTTCTGGAACACACAATTCCACGGACCACTTGGAGTCACATAGTGCAAGACCCAGCATTTCCCTAACAATGTCATCATTCTTTCAAAATACCATTGTTTGGATGTGTTCTGGACAAAATAAAGGTATTAGCCAGTCTCTCATCCTTACACTACTGGATCTTGGCTAAATGTCATGCAATGAATAGAAAGAAATATGAGGTTCCCACACCTTTTATCAGAATAAAGAACCTAGAACTAAGTTCGCCAAGCAGTGTTTGTCAGAGCTTTATAATAATGGTGGCAAACTACGCAGTTCCATTGCCTTAGATGGATAATGCTCCATTTGAGCCTGAATTTTTAGGAAGGATTTAAGTATCAGGATATCGCATAAATCTTCATTCCAACTGACAGAGGCCCAAATGTTTGTGTAATTTCTTTTAAAATAAGTTGTCTGTTGGCTTTTTAAAAAAGGAGAATAGTCTTGGAAAGAAGAGGAGTCTGGGCAAGAGTGATGTACAGTGGACAGGGTGCTTGCCGTGCACATGGCTGGCTCAGGTCCCATCCCCAGCACCTATGTGATCCTTAAGCACTGCCGGGAGTGATCACCTAGACCTCTGCATGTGGCCCAACCCTCCCACCCCACAAAAAAAAAAAAAAAAAAAAAAGAACAACAACAACAAGAGTCTAACCCCAGCTCTAGTTTGTTTTTATTTTTGTTTTGTGTGTTTTTTTGCTTTTTGGATCACAACCAGCGATGCACAGGGGTTACTCCTGACTCTGCACTCAGGAATTACTCCTGGCGGTGCTCGAGGGACCATACAGGATGCTGGAAATCGAACCCAGGTCAGCCGCATACAAGGCAAAGACCCTACCTGCTGTGCTATTGCTCCAGCCCCATCCAGCTCTAGTTTTAACTGTCTATGGGATCTTAAACTGATTCTCTGTGTTGCTGGAATGGAGGTGGGCATGGGATATATCCCTCACAGGCACTGGGTCCACCTCTAGGGTTTAAAACTTCACTATGTGGGGCCAGAGCCTTAGTACAGGGGGGAGGGCGTTTGCCTTCCTTGCACCTGGCCCACCCAGATTCGATCTCCGCATACCCTGAGCACCACCTGGAGTAATTCCTGAGTGCAGAGCCAGGAGTAGCCCCTGAGCATTGCCAGATGTGACCCCAAAAGTGAAAATAAGTAAGTAAATAATAAAAAATAAATAAAAATTAGGCAGTCTTGAAATTTTCAAAGTATAGTCACAATCCAATTATGATTAGTATAGCGAAAGGACCAAAAAATTAGCAGTAATAGGACAAAAACAAAAGTAGCAAAGGGAAAGGTGCTGGGGTGAAGTCCAGAGGAAACCAGGCACCAGCTTTCTAAACCCTCCCTGGGTGAGTCACACAGGTGTGCTTACGTCTCCCAGCAATTCTTGCAGCATATGGGCCCTGGTTCCATCCCTAGTAGCATCTGGTCCCCCAGCAGTGCTGGGAGTGACCCCACCCACCGTGCTAGAAGTAGTCCCTGAACACTGCCAGGTGTGGCTCAACAACTCCCCCTGCTCTTTCTGTTGAATAATAATAATAATAATAATAATAATAAAAGAATCTCCAGGGACAGGGCTTGCACTGGGACATTCGCCCTCTGGGGGCACTTGGGCTCAGCGCAGAGCCAGTGCGGGCCAGTGAGCTGCTGGGACCCGCTCGGAGAAAACTCCTCAGTCACAGCCACGAGGCAGGCCAAACTTGTGGGCCCGGAGCTGTTCTCTACTCACGTCTCTAATTTCAGCTTCACCATGTCATTTCCCTGGGCCGATTTGCTTGCTTGTAGGAACCTTCAAACTTCACAAAGGAACTCCCTGGTGTCAGGTGGCCCTTCATGGCCTGGGGCCACCAGGAGCTCTGAGCATAATGGAGGCCATCCGGAGCTACAGAGTGTCACACCTGCCCAACACCTGTGTTCTAACAATGCCACTGATGTCACAACTGGACAGCCTCTGCCACCCCTCCCCCTCAGCTGTGCCCCCCAAACCCCTAGAACTGTGGCCGTTAAATACGCAATTCTCCTTGGAGTTTTCTCACCAAGTATTCAAAGACCAAAAGGCTGAGAGACAAAGACAGAATTTAAAAAAAAAAAAGAAAGACATCTAGTTCAGGTTTCCCAGATTCCTTCTTTCAGCCTAAATTTAAAAATAAAAGCAGTTTTATGCCGAAGTTTCTTGCCATGAGTCAATAAGACAAAATCTAACTCCTTTCCTTGCCATGAGTCAATAAGACAAAATCTAACTCCTGGAAGAGTTGGACGTGACTACAGAATAGCAGCCTATTTGCATACTCAATGGAACCCTGACTTGAAGGCAAGGGATCCATCTCTTCCTAGCTGTGAAAGGACCGTCTGTCAAAACAGGAGTCCTATATATTTCCTATTCTAGCACATATCTAGATACTCACTACTCCAAAAACTGTATCATGAAGTAGAGACATTAAAAGGAGAATTTGAACAAAAGGGTTCCAATCTTTGTTATGACTCTTACTAAGTGCATAATGCTACTTAAGTCAGTTTAAGTCTCTGGGCTGGGCTGTTACCACAGACACCAAGACGGGCTTTCAGGAGCTGCTGTGAGTCTAGTCCAAGTCTAACTTTCCATAACTCGCCAGGATTTTCATAGCCCGGTGTCTCTTAAAGGATGGGGTGGGACACACTTGATTTTACACTAAGGTGTTCCTTTCATGGTTAAAGTGATAAGCATCTAATTGTTCTTTGTTTTCGTAGAAACTCTGGCAACAGAGACATCTGTGGACTCCCACTGCCTTGAATTTATGAAGAGGCGCTAGTTTCTCAATATTGAGACTGGCATCCAGGAACAGAAAATGAAAACATCTCTCATTTTAAAGAGGTCTTTCAGAATTATTCTATTTCTCAACACAGACTCATTCTGGGAGGATTTCATTCATTCAAACAAAATCTATTTATTTACTTATTTTGCTTTGGGGATCATATTCAGCATGCTTAGAACTTACTTCGGGCTCTGCACTCAGAGACAGATAACCCCTACCGAGACTGAAGGACTATATGGGGATTGAATCCAGGTTGGCCACATGCAAGGCAAGTACCCTACCCGCTAAATTATCTCTCCAGTCCCCAAACAAAATATTCTAAGCAACTATTCTATACAAGCCATAGACCCTTATGAATCAAAAGAATGCCAAATATTTCTACATTGCTTGCATGAAATACACTTCTGGCATCTTTAAAATACAGCACGGGACCTGGCTGGAGGTGTAACTGAGGTGGGACTCGAACAGAAATAGGATGGGGGACCTGGACAAGAACTCCAACCATCCATCCTTTAACCAAATACACTATTTGAGTAAAATTACAACAAATTAGTTGTGCAATTCAAGATATTGAATGAAAAGGAGCAGGGGAAGAGCAGAAGGAAGGAAAAGCAGCTGCACTCACCGAGACTGTGGCAATCCTTTCTTACTGAGATCTGCCCTCACACGTTCCCCTACGTGTCTGTAAATTTCCACTAAGCTGTTTATTGCTGCATCCCGAACCTAGATGGAAAAGAAGAAAACTTAGTGCTGCTCAGTGTCATTCCATAGCACTTCCTGCTGGGACCCAAAGGCTACACACATCCCAACCTTGTCACCCATTTACCAGTGTGGCTGTGAATAGCATCCCTTATTTGCACTGGGTTAAATAAAGCCATGTTGAACTTTTCACTCCATGGGTACAATTCCCAAGAAGAGAAAACTTTGAACCCAACCCTGTGTCCATGTTAAAGTAGACATCCCTTGGTTCTTTGTATTCTTCAAAGAGATGTCAGAAAGCTCAGGTTTTCAGAACATCTTGCCCAAGTGGGAAACACTACAATGATTGTACTACAAACAAAACATCATTAACGCATTAAATACTTAAAGAAACAAAAATAAAATGGGCTGTGTGGATTATAAAGAGCTCTATATTCAAGATGCTCAGAGTTCAAAAAAGGAAAAAGTAAGAAAACTCCATGAGGCCTATTTATAAACATACATAAATACAGGGCAGACTGTAGCAGGTGTCACCTACATCAGAATACAAAGACTGGGCCAAGGAGATAGTCTAGGGGTAAGGCGCTCGCCTTGCATGCTGCCAAGCCCAGTCTGAGCCCTGGTACCGCATGGGCCTCTGAGCACCACTGGGTGTGGCCCAAAATTTTGAAAATTTAAAAAAAAAAAGAACAAAAATTTAATACCATTAAGGGAGGGCAATAAAAACATGAGCGAATACCAAGAAACATTTAATGGAAGAGGAAGGAATGTTCTTAGACCAGCACTGTACCAGACAGGTTCCAGACAAGGCACATGGGATGAAGGCAAAGCTGCACAAGAACAAGCACCTGACCGGACACAAAACCAAACCAAAAAGCAAAATAAACAAGGCCCAAATGAGAGAAAAAACAAAAATAGCATGGGGAAATCTAAGTATAAACTCTACATATCCAATGTTATCATTGTACTAATCATGAATTTCTTGGACGTAAAAATGACATGTGGTTACATCAAAATATGTGTGTGATTAGGGGCCACACATCAAAACATCTAGGGATTAAAATACCATGGCTGTAAGGTAATTTTGTACAGCTTCAGGAAAAACACATTATTTCTCCATGGACG
Organism: Sorex araneus; assembly: GCF_027595985.1. Lineage (NCBI taxonomy): Eukaryota > Metazoa > Chordata > Mammalia > Eulipotyphla > Soricidae > Sorex > Sorex araneus. Next base: position 183,192,899 of record NC_073313.1, read on the forward strand.
TGCACACGCACAGATTACAGAAAGCTAGAAAACAATGACAAGATGTAAACTAGTGACTATGGGAATCTGCTCTATTATTCCTCACTTCCTCTTCTAAATTAAAAACTTTCCAAGTGAAAGACAGGAAGAAAATAAACACTACCGAGGCCAGCCGAGGAGGTAGGGGTACAGTGAAGGAGCGAGATCTAGGGATGGGGAAAGAGGTAAAAGTAATTCAAGGGAGTTACATGATTTTAGATTTGTTCTCAAGCAATCAAAAACGCCCTACCCGCTGTACTGTAGCTACAGCCCCAAAAGCTTACACTATGGGTAACTGCATCCACCAAATTTATGTTGACCCCCTCAGCCTCAATGTGACTAAATTTAGAGACCAGACCTGTAAGATAAAGGCAATTAAAATTGGATGAGACCATAATAGTGAGGGTCTGTCAGGAAAAAGATTCTATTTTTGTTTGCTTTGTTTGGGGGCCACACCCAGTGATGCTCTGGGGTAATTACTTCTGGCTCTGTGCTCCGAAATCACTTCTGGCAGGGATCCGGAGATCCCTACAGAACTCAGGAAATCAAACCTAGGTCAGCTGAGTGCAAGGCAAAAGTCCTACCAGCTATACTGTCGCTCCAGCCCCTTTTTTCCTTTTTATAGGGTTACAACCTGCAGTGCCCAGGCCATAGTAGGGAGCAGCATGTGGTGGCGGACATGCACTGCGGGGACTCAAACTCAGAGCAAGGCATGTGCTCTACCGAGTCATCACCAGCTTCCAAACGATTATTTCTTTAAATAATAAAGGGCACCAAAGGGCGCGCACCATTCTCCTCACATACTCGAGTGTTGGGGGAAGCGCTCAGTGAGGTGTTTTTCTGTAGGCTGGGAAAGAAGCTGTCCCCCAACCCATCCACGTAAGGTCTGTGAGCCCAACCTTACAGACCCCGAATGGAAAAGAAAATATTGCCGTCTTTTAAGCCACCCAACCTATCAATCATCTATGACATCATTTTACGGCAACTAAGCTCATTCATCCAGATGTTGCTTATTTTGGAAGAGAATTTCTCATAGCAGGGAACAATTCTGTGCCAGAATGTACTTGTGTTACAAAGGCAGACAATCCCCTAGCATCCTGAGTGTCAGTCCTAAGAGTGGCACCTGTTTGCCTCCCAATGGTGGATTTGCTCCAAACCATCATACATCTGCTTCCTGGGGGAGGTGAGGGCAGGGGTGGGGGGGTTTGAGGATCAAACCTACGGGATGTACAACTGAGCTCCATTTCCTGCCTGAACCAGTCCCATCGATAAAGAGTAACTAGTCCTCCCTGTTGCTACTCAGAAAACTTAGGGCCATAGGGTATAGGTGAGTGAGAGGAGCAACTGCTGGCTTTGGAATCAAAAAAGTAAATTCGGGCATTGACTTGGCCACAGCAGCAATGTAACCTTGCACAAGAATCTTTAAACTCCAACTCATAATTTGCTCCTGTTCCCTAGGCTGAATGTTCGAGACCAGAAGACATGAGCAGGGGACTGGTCCAAAAGCATGGGCATGGGCCCCGGGCAGACGGAACAGTCTCCACCTCGGAGCCACCAGGGATGTGACACATCTAGTCTCTCAAGTCACGTGGACTACAAAGGTGAAATGAAAACACCTACATCGCATGGGTCCATCCACACGGTCCCCACGACAGCTGGAGGCACACACAGGTTGTATGCAAATCCCTCCTGCCCTTTGGGCGACAGCCGGTGGGGCTCCCCACACCAGAGGTGGGGACCTTTGGACACCGGCCCCAGTCTCTGGACTAGCAGCTGAGAACAACCATTGACCTGCTTCACGTTTGGACTAACATCCTTTGCCTTGAAGGTAACTTATCCTACAGGCTGTGAAAGTGCGAGGGGCAAAGGCCAGTTGAGGGGATGAGCGGCCCCTGACCCCGGACACTCAGGAGACCAGATTCTCCCCAGCACTACTCTGCTCTATGCTCGAGTCAGAAGGGAAGACCCAGCAGAACAGCTCAGCCCAGACTGCAGGGACAATGTCAAACTCACGGGGACACACCACCCAGTGGCTCCCAAACTGCCTGTGCCCACCCCACGGAGAGCCCAACATTTCAGGCCACCAAGACTGGGAAAGAGAAGTGCCGCCCACCCCCCCCCCACCAAACCCCCCGCCAGGCCTGAGCTGGACGCTGCTCTCTGGCATCCCCACAGAGCCACTGCCGGCTGGCGCAGAGTGGGATGCGGGCACTGGGAGGCCGGCCACGTCCCGGGGCCCACAGCAGGTGAGCGCAAGGTTGGGTACTGACCATCTATCTCTCAGAATGGGGCCCCACCACCCTTCTTCACTGCAGTACAATGCAGCTGTGAGGGGGATCAAAAGAAAGAGCTCCCTCAGAGCCCGAACATCAAGGGAGAACTTCCCTTCCAAGGGGTGGGTGTGTGGACAGGGGCACTGTAAGTCAGCTGCACAGCCCTGTGGGACACCAGCACGGTCCCCAGTCAGCTCTGCACAAAGAAGAGAGCCACACGGCCCAGTGCGGCTGCCTCCTCGCAGCCCACCATCCCCGCCTGAGTTTTCAGGAGGAACCTCCTCCACCCGTGAGCCCGGGCGCACAGCACAGCCTGGGGCCAGCCGCAGGGAGCAATGAGATCAAGGGCGACCTCAGACTTTTGAAAACATGCTTTTAGGTTTCGAAGATGCGTATAAGACTCCAGAACAAGATATACTGGCAGTGGGGCCCAGGAGAGGCAACCGTCACGGGCAGCCCCAGGCTAGCTGAGGAGACACAGAGATGGAATTTGGGGCTCTGGAAGACCAGGCACTTCCCGTGGTATCTGATGTTTCAGGCTGCCTGAAGACACAGCCTCGTCCACCATGTCAGCAAACACAGTCCTGCCCTAAACCCATCTGAGGCAAATCTCAGAGACGGCCATCCCTTGGGGCTGGAGAGAAAGGTCGCTGCATGTGGCAAATCCAGATTCAATCCCCAGCATCGCATCTAGTCCCCCAAGCAGCGTCAGGAATAACTGTTGAGTGCAGAGCCAGGAGCAAGCCTTGAGCAGTACCGAACAGGGGAGGGAGAAAGGGAGGGAGGGAGGGAAGGTGGGAGGGAGGGAGGGGAAGGAAGGAAGGAAGAAAGAAAAGGAAGGAAGGAAGGAAGGAAGGAAGGAAGGAAGGAAGGAAGGAAGGAAGGAAGGAAGGAAGGAAGGAAGGAAGGAAGGAAGGAAGGAAGGAAGGAAGACCTTCCTTTAATCTAAGTTCCTTCCTAGCAATGAACATATCAGGGAGGGGAGTAGGGTCTAATTTCCCTCAGTGAAGCGCAAGGCAGAACCATGGGAAAGCCAATGGAACACATTTTCCCACTGTTCGGAAGAGAAACACCAGAATCTCTAAAGATCATGAGACAAAGGGAAAAGGGAGACGATGAGCTGATATTTGACGATGTGAGAGAATCCTGACCTCTCAGGGAAAAGAGGCAATCAGATACCATACAGTATGTTTCTGAGAGAAAAGGAGTACTTATCTTTAAGGATATTTAAGAATTAAGTGAGGATGTTCCCAGAGCGATAGTACAGTAGGTAAGGTGCTTGCCTTGCATGCGGCAGACCCAGGTTCAATCCCTGGCATCCCATGTGGTTCTCTGAGCACTGCCACGAGTGATTCCTGGTTGCAGAGCCAGGAGTAACCCCTGAGCATCATCAGGTGTGGCCCAAAGACAAAACAAAACAAAAGAATAAACAGAGGACACTGATAAAGGGAAGGTCACTCTGGTGGTGGGACAGGTGTCGGGAACTCAATGCCTGAAGCGACTGTATTATGAATAACTTCACATTATGAATAACTTCATAAACCGCAGTGTAAAGAAGAACATGCAAAATTAAATGAAATGATGCCTAACAATTGTTTGCAAAAAATCTAAATCTTGCTTCAAAGTAATGGGGTGGAGAGGAAAAATAAATGAATGGAAAACTGGCTTTGTCACCGTTTCTGAGCTGGGCCGGGTGGCAGACACCTGGGGCTGCATTCTGACATTTTGAGACCAGAAGTTCATGCTGCTGTAGGAGCTGCAGCCTTCCAAGAAGCCAAAGGTGCCCAGAGAGGAGGAAGGCAGAGGGCGCCAGGCCTGCCTCGCACCAGGGGCCCAGTTATGCTCCCCATGCCAGGCTCGCAAGGGAGCAATACAGGCCAGGCTTCTTCCCACGCCTAGACAGATGGACTCGAGGTCTCTGGGACCAACTGAGCCCCTCACGAGTCTGATGTCCCCCTGGTGCTCCTCATTCAGAGTTGGGTTTTCCATTGGCTTAGAGCCGCAAGTCCTCGGCCCCTCACCCGTGCGCCAGTCCGAGCAGTCTTCCCGTGCTCTACGCCAGCCCGACCAATACTGAGACGATTCTGATCTCCTCTGCGGGGGAGTGCAAGTCACACTGAGTGCAAGTCCCCTCCGTGTCAGGGGCGGCCAGGAGGGCTGGGGAAGGACCCTCAGCCCCCAGGGTGTGGAGGAGGAGAGCTAGGGCTGACCACAGCATGGGACCAAGTGCACTACAGCACTGTCCAGTCCAGCTTCCCCGTTGCCGGTATGAGCCCTAGCCGCCTACAGGAAGCCACCCCAACGAGGATGCAATGCCCACTTCACCCCAGGCAGTCCTGGGACGACAAAGAGCAGCGTGTCCGACTCCTGACCTTCGAGGTTAAAAGACCAGTGTTCAAGACTGATGAGAAAATCCAAAGGAAGGAAAGCATGACAGCAGAGGCCCCGGGAGGGCGAGTCACCACCAAGTACCAGCAAGCGGGGTGGCGGCTTCCTGACAGGTGGGGTTCCGGGAGCTGTGGGCTGGATGCGCACGCGGCATTCCTAAGGCAGTTGTGAGTACACAGTCCTCACTGTGGAATCTTTGAGCTATAAATAAACCCTGTTAGGGTCTGTGGAAGGCAGCCCACAGAGCGCCAGACTCCTCATGGGCCCAGCAAGTCTATTCACCTCACCTGCCTGGCCCTGAGCCTGGGAACTAGGAATAAATCACCTCGGTGAGCCGCACCCACTCTCCTGCTCGACAGATGGGCACCAGCAACAGCAGCTCGGACTTGTGACAGCGAGAAAGGATTTCTCTCTCACACAGAAAACCAAACTGGAGACGATATCCAAAGCACAGGGTGGGCAGTCAAAAACCATCCATTCAGTAACAAAGCATTCTTTTTTTTAGATTTTATTTGGTTGGATGGGGCAAAGGGTGTGGGTTGGACTCCACCCAGAAGTGCTCAGGGCTTATTCCTGGCTCTGTGCTCAGGGTTCACTCCTGATGGGGCTTGCTCAGAATCCCTATGTGGTGCCAAGGATTAAAATGGGGTCAGCCACACCAGACAAGCACCTTGCCCTCTGTACTACCTCTCCAGCGCAAAGAAAGCTGAAGCTAGTGTGGACCATAAAAACATGACTTGGTAATAATAATAATAATAATAATAATAATAATAATAATAATAATTATAATAATAATAATAATAAACGTGTGTGTCTTTTATCTGCCATGTTAAACGTTTTCCATGAAGGCTGGATAAGGAGTAGATGAAGGGAAGTAGGAACGTGCCAGGGAGACCCAGAAGAACAGCAGTGAGCCAGCACTAGGAGATGGGAGAGAAAAGGGAAGGGAGGCAGGAGCCCAGCACCAGACAGAAGGGGAGAAAATGTGGCTGGAACTAGGGGCAAAGCTATGGACGAGCAGAGGGCTCGGACCACAGCCTCAGAAGTAGACGCAGGGCAAGATCTACTCACACATCCCCATAAACCAAGACTTGCAATGAGATGCCTGTTTACCACTTTTGTAAGTCTGTTCCCATTTTGGCGCCTTGACAGAGGGCCGTTTCCCCAGTGTGTGTGAGCTAACAAGATAAAAACAGTCGGTAAGAGTCGGAACAAGATGAAGCAAGAGGAGAGGCTCAGGAGCTGCCTGAAAAAGCTCCCAGAACTGGGAGCTTCTCCCAGAAGGCCAACTGCACCCCCCTTCCACTGAGGGACTGGGGCATTTGGGGCAGGGGGATGGGGGGGTTGCTTATCAAGTAAAATGCACACAGACTGGCACACCCAGTTCTAAAGGGGGAGTTCAAGGAGTTTCCGGTGCGAGATACCAGTGGGGCCACCAAAGAGTGAACAGGAACATTGCAGTTGCCTGAGAAGAGTGCTCAGGCCCTTTCCTGTCCATGCCACCCCCACAGTGGGCAACCTGTGGCGTGCTCCCGCTCCGGGCCAGGGGAGAGGGGCCCCGCAGGGACGCTGTCTAGGAGCGGCCTGGGCGACATCCCTTTCCAGGCTAGTGATGCCTCGTCCTTTCCAGGGCCCAGACGGGCCGGCACACTTACCAGGGCATCTTAGACATGCTCGTGGGCAGTATCTTATGGCAAACACACACTGGAAGTTCCCCTCCTCTCCCCCCCATCCCCCACATCAGGCACCCCCAGAATCCCCAAAGGCATCGTCATTGTCTGTAGCCATTTGGTTTCTCCCACCTCAAAATGCACTCACCTGGCTATTGGGATCTCCAAGTAAGTTACATATATGTGGCACTATCTTGTTTAGTGTTAAAGTATGTGCTCCGGAGCTGGGGAGGGGAAAAAAGAAAAGGATTGTTTTATTATTGGTAAGAAAGAAAGACACTTCCCTGCAGGGGAACAAGACAACCTTCCCCTTCCTCTTTACCTCAGGGTCCCACGGCCACCTCCCACCAAGGCTCTCTCCTTCCCATATGATTCCCAAACACAGACACAGACACACAAACACACACACACACACACACACGACAATCTCTTTATAGAGTTCAAACCCTTGAGGGCCTCTCACTGCCAGGTCTTCCCGCCGTCCCCTCCTCCCCCAGGCACTTGAGGGTCTCTCCAGTCTGGTCCCACCCTCTGATGCCAAGCCAAAGCCTAGACGTGCCCACAGTCCCGCAGGCCTCACTTACAGTGGTCTCAGAAACGACCACCCTAGCCCTGTCCTGTCCCCAGCTCTGCCCAACTCATCACAGCCAACCCAACAAGCCCCTGGCGGATTTGTGCCGCATTCTCCACCCACATGTCTCTCAGCTGCAGGGAGGCTGGTGAGGAGATGCTGAATGGGGACAGCTGAAACAGTCCCGCAGGACTCCGACTCGCCACCGCCCTACTCACTCCTCTCAGCTCCTCACCATCGAAGCTGCTAGTGTCGGCAGCCAGAGTCTTGGTGCACCAACTCTCACTGATAATCTGATTATTCCCTCAGGATAAACTTTCAGGAGTGGAAACTGCTGTGATTCAAGGCTAGAAACAGTTCTAAAATGGGACCAAGTCAATGGCATGGAAATGGCTAACATACTAAGAGGGAAAAGTTTCAAAGTAATAGAAGCAATCAAACACCAATTTCGGTTTTAAAAAAATAAAACTAGAGGCCAGAGCAAGAGCACAGCAGGCAGGCCACCTGCCTTGCACATATCGTCCCCTGAACCTCCCCAGGAGTGATTCCTGGGTGCAGAGCAACGAGGAACCCCTGAGCATCGCCAGGTGTGGCCCCCCAAAGAAACCAAAAATCAAATAAAAACTTATAGACTAGAAAAAAATACAATCCATGTTAAGAGTGACTGTGGGGATGAACCAAGAGCCGCGGCACGAGAAGCAGAGCCTCTGCGCCTACTGACTGTGATCCTGAGGTCTCCTAACCCATTTTGGCACCAGAGCAGATTCTTGCAGCCATGCATTTTGACTGTGAACTGAACTACAACCTCGTGCAGCCCGGGGAGGGATTTTTTTCCCTCTCCACCCCATTTTTCTGAGCGAAAATGGCGGCAGCGGCAGCAGCCACGCGGTGAGAGCCACCCTCTAAGACCCCTCCACCAGGAGGTAGGACTCTCTTTAGTGACGTAGCCTGTAGGTGATCCTGGGAGGGGAGGTGTTCCCGGCGCGCCTTCCGCCCAGAGATGAACCAAGAGCCGCGGCACGAGAAGCAGAGCCTCCCGCCTACTGACTGTGATCCTGAAGTCTCCTAACCCATTTTGGCACCAGAGCAGATTCTTGCAGCCATCCATTTTGACTGTGAACTGAGCTAAAATATTAGAAACCCAAAACCGCGCGGCCGCGGACTCAAAGTCTTCACTTTTACCAAGGAAGAGAAATTATTAGATGATGCTTATTCAGCAGGCCTGATTGTTGGGGAAAATTTCCAATCAACAATAGTGAGTTCTGTATGGAAATATGAAATGTACTCAATATATAGAGAGAATAATGGGAATATCATTAGCTACTTAGATGGGGGGTGGGGTGGGAGGGGGGTGTATTGGGGTTCTTGGTGGTGGAACGGGTGCACTGGTGAAGGGATGGTGGTTTAATCAGTATTTGACTGTGACTTAAACCTGAAAGCTTTGTATTTTTTTTCTTGTTTTCACGGTGGTTCAATAAAATATTTCAAAAAAAAAAAAAAAGAGTGACTGTGGATGACATGTATAAATATTACTAGTTCATAATCATTAAAAGTAACCTGTAATTTGTTTGATTTTGTTTTGGGGCAACATCTGACAGTGCTCAAGGGTCAATCCCAGTGGTGCTCAGGGGACCACGTGGTCTAAAGATCAAATCAAGGCCTTCCACTTGTAGAGCAGGTACTCAGTCCAGTGAGCTATCTCTCTAACCCTATCTAACATACATATGTATATACATATATATATATATTTTTTTTTTAGGAGATGTCATACTCAAAGGTGCTTAGGGTTTACTCCTGGCTCTGTCTGTGCTCAGGGATCACTCCTGACAAGGCTCAGGGGAACATATATTGTGCTGGGGATCAAATCTGGGTCAGTCGCATGCAAGGGTAAGCGCCTGACCCAATGTACTAACTCTCCAGATCCTACTATCTAATTTTTTTTTTTTTTTGCTTTTTGGGTCACACCCAGCGATGCTCAGGGGTCATTCCTGGCTTTGCACTCAGGAATTGCTCTTGGCAGTGCTTGGGGGACCATATGGGATGCCGGGGATCGAACCCGGGTCGGCCGCGTGCAAGGCAAACGCCCTACCCGCTGTGCTATCGCTCCGGCCCCTCTAATTTTTTAATACCTCTCCCATAAGCATATGGAAAAGGTTCAACATCAACACCCATAAGACAAATACAAACTAAAACTCAAAGAGTTATCACTATAAAGATACCGAAATGGCTAGGATGAAAAACAGTGGTAAGTCAACACTAGCCAAAATGTAAAGAAACTAAATGATACTTACATTGATGGTGCGACTATAAAATGCTAAAGCAAAACAAAACCCTGGAAAACAGCCTTCAGTCGTTTAAAAATTAAAATGGAGATCTGGAGAAACACTACAGGAAAAAAAGTCCTAGCATCACACGTGGCCGACCCTGGTTTGGTCCCCGGCACCACAGCACACCAAGGAGTTACTCCTGAGCACAAAGCCAGGAATAGCCCCTGAGCATTGTAGGCATGGCCCAAAAAAACAAATAAAATTACGTAAATAAAACAAAAACAGGGGCCAGAGAGGCTGCTCAGCTCTCTGAGTTCTGCCTGCTCTGCATGCAGGTAGGCCAGGTTTGAGTCCCGACAACACCTGGTCCCTGAGCTGCTCCGAGAAGGAACCCCAAGAACTGAGCCAAGAATAGCTTCTGAGCAGTGCCAGGCACGACCAAAACAACAACAAACCAAATGAGGGCCAGAAAGATGGCTCAACAGGAGTGACTGCAGATGTGCGTACTGGAGACATGAGTTTGATCCCTGGTACTGAGGAAATCATACTGAATAAAGAAAGCCAACCTCAGAGGCTTGCATCCTCTGTGATTCCATTTATATAACATTCTTGTTTCTTAATTTTGTTTTGGGGCCACACCTGGCAGTGCTCAGGGACCAGTCCTGGTGGGGCCTGGGGGGACCATATGGGGTGCTGGGGATCGAACCACCTGGATCAGAGGTGTGCAAGGCATGTGTCCTGCCCACTGAACTATCTCTCGAATCAAGATGTGGAGATGGTGACTAGGGGCTGCCTGGCGTTATGCCCAGGCTCTCTGGGGGATCATGATGATGCCGAGCCATGCAGATGATGATCACAGTTCCAGCACCCGCTGCACACGACTGCACAGAACTACTCCAGGCATGACCATATCTGAACACACATGCACACATATGGGAGAATAACTGCTGCACTTTGACGGAGCTCTAGGGAGGCGTATCAACTTGGATCTCCTGGTATTGAGAATGAACCACAAACAGACCGGAGGCTAACTCGGGGGAGGGGGGTGGGGGTACAATGCACCGCCCAGGACACGTCTCCTGCAACTTCCAAGAACTCTATTAGTAACTCAAACTAAGAATTGAAAATTAAAAAGCTCCCAGATGGAAACCCCCAGGCCCCGCCCCCCAGACTTACGCATTGAGTGTGGCGACAAGACAGAGACACGTGCCTTCCCGAGTCCGGAAATTCTTGTGTTTAAAGCCTCCGAGCATTCGATCCCACACGTACTGTGGATGGCAAAGGATGAGTGAAAAGGGGGACAGCGGGGCCTCCGTCACCTCCCAGCTCCCAGTGGTCAACAGGAGGGGGACCCTGCAACAGGCTAGCCCAGCCCCTCCAGATAACCCACTCAGTTCTGGCAAGAGCACCCAAAAAATGCTCTGCTCTGCTGCATGCAGATCCTTCCAAGTTGCATTTCACTCTCCCAAGAACCTCCCTGGGAGGGAAAGGATGGTGAAAGGAGGGAAGCCACTTTCCAGATCAAGTCCTCAAACGGTCCTCACAGCTGTTGCCACCTCCCGTTGGTCAAACAGCTGCTCATCTTTAAGGCCCGTCTGGGGGTTTCTAACGACATCCCGGACGCACCCGTCCAGGAGAACAGACAGCTGAGCCCCGGGAGGCAGCGCGGGGCTCCCCGTCCATCCCACCCCAGCTCACTCGCCGGCCGGGACAGGGCCTGCAGCCAGGCCTCCCGACTGTGCAGCCAGCACAGCTGCCTCTTGGCGGAGAACAGAGGGGGGTCAACTGTGTAAGTGAGCCCAGGAGTCTGGCGGAGGAAAGCAGGCACTCATCACCTAGGTCCAGCCCGCAGTGTTAGCAGAGCATATCCTCTGCTGCTGACATCATGCACTTAAATACCCTGTATGGGGGTACGATAAGCTTTTTCCCCCTCTGGACTCGCACACGGATGTCATGTAGACACAGAAACACCAGCGAGGCACTTTACTGGTCCTACCTGGGGATTAGCAGCTTGATCCATGATCTTCAGCAGCAGAGTTTGGTCTTGCTCCCTCACGGAGTCTTTAGCATCTCCCAGTCGGTCTATTAAACTTGGCAGCACTAGAAAGCAAAACGCACATTGATCCAGTGAAAACCTCCAGTGGGAGAGGGGGGTCTGTATCACCCACTCCTCATACTTCAGCCGCGGGAAAGACAGAACCCCGCCTGAATGCTGGTCTCAATTCTGAGTCCACTGGTCATCAGAGCTCTGCTCTCTGTGCTGCAATGCGAGGATGTTGCTCTAAGAATCTGCAGAATCCTTTGCAACGAGCAGACACAGCAGGTGTCTTACCCCACCTTCCTCCACCCTAACATACTTTAAGCCGTGAAATATCACTAAAAATAAATGCCAATGAATGACCTCAAAAGGAAATGCAGGTCAGAGAGCGGCGTTCTGGTCTCTCTGCTAGGGCCGGGCAGTTATGCAGCAATCTCTCAGCTGCGCTGTGTTCTCAAACTTATGTAACACACAAGCACTTCAGAAGGGGGACCAGAGCGCCATCCCTCTGCCACACTTGGGTGCTGCCAGCAGCAACTGCTTCAAGGGCATCTGCGTATACCTGGGGTCAGCTACTCTGCATCTCAAAGAGCCTATAAAAACATCCTTTTACAAGAGATACTACTGAACAATTTGACTAATGGAGGAGAAAAATGGAATGCCATAAATATACTAATTTTCTAAAGGTGAAGGAAATTTTTATTCATTTGATGAGTGGAGTACCAGAATGGAAAGAGTTTATGACCTTATGTAAAGCAGCATTCTGGTCAGATAGTTAAAGGAAAGAACACACGTGTGCTGACTTAAAAGGAGAAATTATAAGGAAACGCACAGCCACTTAGTGCTAATAGTGCCCTTATGAAATGTCATCATGCCAGAGCTGCCAGTTTAGAGGCACTTAACTCACCTCTAAATGTACTAGATCTGTGGCTGTTTTTATTTCATTTTGCTGACATGGTTTTCAAGTCAGGAGGGAACACTCACTTTACATGTGTAATGACATTTATAATCAAAGTGCACAATGTCAACAATAATCATCGAGGGGATATATGGGAGCATCAGATTTGCAGGAATTCTCGGGAAAAAAAATGTCTCTCAAACGGGAGGAAGTTGGGAATAAATGTGACTCTAGCTGAGCCATGTGAGTGTGGTGGTTAATCTGTGTAAGAGAAAGGATCCGGTGGCCGTTGAGATAACACCAGGATTGAGGCACCGGTCTTCCCGGCAGCAGGGACCCCGGGACCCCTGCTTGGCAGGGCCCAAGCAGCGCCCCATCCACCGAACCACAAGAAGTCCCCGGGCCTCCAGAGAATCTTCAGCAGGAGAGGAGAAGAAAGAGGGAGCGAAAGGAGGGATTAGAAGTAATGGTGCAGGACGATCAGTAACATCCCTTATTGGAACACGGAGTTGGGGAGAAGGGGTGGAGGGACAGGTGAAATTGGAAGCAGCTTGCAGAAGGGGTCCAAGGACCAGCAACCACCCTCCAGAAGAGAGTCAGGGATGCAGATGCAGCAGGGGAGACTGACTGAGTAGGGGGATGGCGCGGGGGCTGACAAGCTAAAGGGGAACTCAGGGGAGCTGGCGGAAGGAAGAAGGCTAGGGGACACTGGGAAAAATGTGGGGTCAGAGGGGTGGAGACCTTGGGAGCACCCCTTTCTTGCCCCGCCCCCCCCACCTGTCCACAGCTCACCTGTGCCAATCTGCGCCTTGAACCGATCCTGCAACCGGGTGACCAGTGCCGACAGTATGTCCATGCCCAGAAGAACCACCTGCAACCAGAAACACCAGGAACCCGTTAGCCTTGGTCCCTGGGGCTCAGCGCTCTCGCGCACCCGCTCCCGGGACCCCCCCGCATTTCTGGCTCCGAGGCTGTCTGGAGCCCAGCGGGATCGTGCCAGCTAGGAGGATAAGCGCGCTGATGCATAAGGCGGCTGTTCTTGTTTTGAAAAATCGCTGTTTGCGATTTTATGGTTTTAGCCGTATTAAAAAAAAAAAAATCTGCCAAGACCGCGCCGCCCCGAGAGCCAAACCACGCCCCGCGCCGCCCCCTACTGGCCCCAACCTCAGAGCCGTATGCAAATGAGACGTGGCGGACGCTTGGCCTTCTGGGTAAAATCGTGCGGTCTCTCTGCCACCTTCAAAGGCCTCGGAAAACACGGAGTTGACGGTAGGTTTCCGGAATGGTGGTCCGAGCCCATACAAAAACTGGCTCTGGGCGGCTGGAACCGGACTGACAAATTAGTCGCCGCAACCCAACCTGGTATTGGCCCTTCCCGCATGCAGAGCAAGCCCAGCCTCAACCAACCATCCTTTTCTTGGGGTTGCGCTACTGTCCAATGAACGTCTAGTGAGGACAGTACTGCTAACACCTAAACAACACGCTCGCATCAGTTAGAGCTCTGCTTTATCTTGGTGCAATTTTTGGAAAAAAGAAAAATCTCTTTTTCCACGACATGTAAGTTAAAAGTAGCTTGCAAATTACATGAGCTTGGTTAAACAAACTCAGCCACTAGAGGGTGTGTTGGGCATAACAAGTAAGTAAATTCGTCGCTCTCTATGCAGTGGATTTTAGGCGTCTAGAATAACAGTAGCGCCTTGGAGTACTATTAAGTTAACAGGGCAAATGAGTGAACTGTATTCTAGACAACTAAGTATTTCTTGCTATATACTGTCAACACCACCTGTGGTTTTTCAGCTACAAGGCAGCGAACAACTGCAGTCCTTTTACTGAATGAAGCTCATAAATTGCAGTGGATTGACTTCATTAAGATACTAATGTAATTTTTGAAGTCCTATTAAGTATTCATATGAGTTAATACGAACACTGAGTCGTCTTGTTGGTATGATGCACTGCACATCCACCTGTAATCATTCTCAAAATCTCTGCTAAATTCCATCCAGTAAAATAAAGAGAGGCAAAGAAAGCGTCAGCAGGAAGGTGAATGCCATTTCAGGCACCTTCACAGCAGAAAAAACAAATGCACTCTGGATCTACTGGAGGGATTCATACATATTGTCTATATTTACCCTTAGTCACAGCACTAGAGTTTAAACATAAATGTTTATGTTTAAACGTTGAATCAGGATCGTTTACACAACAAGCAAATCCAGTAGCGGAAGGGGCTAATTATCACTACCATATAGGTGGCGTGCTTGGCTACGCTTTGTCCAGTGCTTTGAATCCGCCTTGGTGTATATAAGGAGTGACTGCACACATCTGACTTACCACCAGATCGGCTGTGTCATAGGCATGGGTTCTAGATCGATCCTGACCAGCTGCCCAATGGAGGTCAGTTCCTCAGGACAAGGACTGGGCTAGCAGAGAGCTTCCCTAGGAAGGATTACACTGTGTGCACGAAGCTAATATTTTAAAATCTAGCCCCATGCCAAAGAGAGTCCTTTTGGCAAAAGGAAGAGCACATGCCAAGAGGTGAAGGTCAAACAGAAGATGCACAAGGGAGGCCCCTTCCCCTGCCTAGGATAAGGTCAGATCTTAAAACTGGTGGTGGATTGTGACAGTTGTAGGATAGATGTTCTTTACTGTCAGTAGTTTCCCCAAGTGCAGGCTGACTCCGGTTTCGGGTTTCTTCTCTCTCTCTTTTTTGTTTTTGACCACACCCAGCAGTCCCCAGGGCTTACACCTGGCTCTGTGCTCAGGGATCACTCCTGTCAGTTTTGGGGGGCTATATGAGGATAGAAGAGGCCTGGTCAACCATGTGCAGGCAAGTACCTTACCTCGGTACTATCTCTCTAGCTCCTACACTCTTTCTAGTGGTGTATCTGAGTTTCTACTAATGCATAATGACAAAATAATAACTTATTATAAGAAAACCTAGAAAAAAGTGTACTATAAAAATTCATAAATGAGTTTATCAAGACATGATGCAAAACCAATAAACAGAAAAATACGTTTTTATATAAACAAGCAAGAGTAATATTTTAGAGTTTCATTTTTAATTACATGACTATAAACACCTAGGAATAAATCTAGCCACAAGAAATCAGTAGTACCCCCAGAAGAGTGGAATGATTATTCTTAAAGACCCAAATAAATAAAAAGAGATATTACATATTAGAATTCCCAATGTTGCAAATTTTTAACTTCTCCCAAGCTGATCGACACATTCAATAAAATTCCACTGAAAATCCCAACTGTATTTTAGGAACTTCACAAGTTGATGTAGAAATGCAAATAGCAAGAAACATTTGGTAAAACAAGGTGATGAAACTTGCTCTCACTGAATTTCAAGGTTTATTTTAAAACAGCAGGAATTAAGGCAATGTGGTATTAATCAATCCAAGGAAAAGACAACTACATCAACAGAAAAGAAGAAACCCACATGTATACTGGGGTTCTCTAGGACAAAGTAAGTACTACAAAGTAGTGAGAGTAAAAAAGGTTTTTTGGAAGAAGATCTTTATAAAGACCCTTTATTCAAGACCTTCTATGCACAGTGTACAAGTCAAGTAATGGGCAAAGCAATACACACTTCACAGAAGCTAATAATAGCTGCTCAAGAGAGTTATTCACCTTCCATTTTTCAGAAGCAGAAATTACAAAACATGGTATTACTATAAACCCAACAAAATGTTAAAATTAAAACAGCTGACAAAACCCAGGTTTGATAAAAACTTTCACATGGTGCTAAGAACGGAAACTAGCACAAACAACACTTTTTAAAAAACACCTTAGGGGGCTGGAACAACAGCACAGTGGGTAGGGTGTTTGCCCTGCACAAGGCCCACCTGGGTTCGATTCCCAACATCCCATTTGGTCCCCCAGCACTGCTAGGAATAATTCCTGAGTACAGAGCCAGGAATAACCCCTGTGCATCGCTGGGTGGGACCAAAAAAAGCCAAAAAAAAAAACCACATTTACATCATTTGCCAAATTGGAAGCCACTCATTAGTAGGATTACACCCAACCAAAATACATGCACCTGTGCAACAGGTAAAATACACACAAATGCTCAGAGCAGAGCTATTCATAATAATCCCAAATTAGGATCCATATGCCACCCAATGCAGAGTATGGAAGTTCTGGTTTCCACACCAAGAAATACAATAAACACTGAAAGCAAGGGAATCAGTACTGTGAAATCTTGTAATAATAAGGAGCAAGACAGAGCAAATACATCTTTGAGGTTGAAAAACAAGCAAACATATAAACTAAAAATTTAAGATGCATACTCAGATATTCAAATGTAAAAGAAAACAAAGTGGTTGCCATAAAAGTCAGGAGAGTTTTTTATAACTTTTGATTGTTTGGGGGCCACACCTGGTGGTGCTCAGGGGACCATATGGGATGACGGATGGTGGGTTACACACATGCAAGGCAAATGCCCTACCAGCTATACCATCACTCCAGCCCCGAAAACATTTTTAAAACACTGTAAACACAATACCTTAATTAGAACGATTTTTTTTAAGTTAAGTCAGGAGAGAGATTATTTTGGGAAAGGCTGACAGTGTTCTATTTCTTGTCCTGAATTAACAAACCACTGTTCACTTTTTAAAAGCTCATTGAGCCAGGTCTATGTGTTTCTATTTAAAGAAGAAGAAAAAAAAGATTCAGAAACCAGAACGGTAGGAATGACCCAGGATCACTCCGCTGCAAGTCTAGGACTTGCAAGTCGATTCCTTGCTCTCGAAAATATCCAAATGGCACCACCTCAGTCCTTTTTCAGCCGTGCCTGCTCTCATCAAAGGAAGAACTTCAAAATCCTTCTCCCGGAGGCAAGAAGTCAAGTAAGAATAGGCTATTCCTGAAACTTTGAAGACCGGATTGGCTCGATTAAAAACAGTATCTTACTTTCATATTGTACTTCATTGTTTTTAAGGAACTTTTGAGAGAAATCTGTTTAATCTATTCTCACAGTACTGATGTTCTATATATTATCTTTGTTTTGCAAATGAAGAAAACAAAGATAAAGAGGCTAACCTATGAGCCAAATAGTTTAGTTACCATGTTGAATGCAAACCCCAAACCTCCTGGCCAGGCCCTTTTTCAGTCTCACAAAAGTACATCACACACACACACACACACACACACACAAAATCCAGGTTTATAGTGGTTCTCAGCTTGCAAGGTAATTTAAGATGTTGTGCAAATTACCACTGCGAGGCCAGAATCAGCAAACAAGACAGGTGGACTCAGCTCTAAACCCCATTATTTTGATAATGGCTGGGACAGAAAACAGACAGGGACTGGCACATACAGAGCTGGGTCTGAATGTCACCTCAACCACCCCAATAGAAACAACTTAGCTGCCTATCCCTCACCATGCACAACTTTCATCAGGAAATCCAAACTTAGAATCCATTTGCCTTAGAGGCTAGGAGGGAAGGTTAAAAGTTTTTACAAGGTGCCTAGGCACTTAAGGCCTGGGTGCTAGTACAGCAGGTATGTCCTGCATACATACTGGATATATATATAGCTGGATACCCCCCCCGCCCCAGCCATGCCAGGAGTGACCCCTGAGCACAGAGCCAGGAGTACACTCTGAGCACTGCCAAATGGGAGCCACAAAAAAAAACCATAACAAAACCAAAGTGTGTAGGCTCTTCCTAGTGCCTGGTGCTTGTTTTAGGAGAAGTACTTTACAAATTAAAAAAGTGTGGAGCCCTGGCTTACTAGGGAACGTAGGCAAAAATCCAAGGGAAGTAAGGGTACTGAAGATCTCAGCACCCAAAGATAATGCCGTGGAGGGAGAGTGAGTATCCCTCACAGACAACTTGGCACACAGACACACACACCCATGTATGCGTGCATGCATGTGTGTGCATACAAGGAATTTTGTTCTATGAATAGGCTCGGACCGGAGGGGTAGTGCAAGATTTCCAGGCACTGTCTTCCCGGCATCAACCCGGGTTGGAATCCCTGGCACCTCACACGGTCCCCTCAGCACTGCCAAGGGTCACCCCTCAGCAAGAGCCAGGAATAGCCTCTGAGCAACAATACACGTGGCTCGAAAACCCACCCTC
Organism: Sorex araneus; assembly: GCF_027595985.1. Taxonomy (NCBI): domain Eukaryota; kingdom Metazoa; phylum Chordata; class Mammalia; order Eulipotyphla; family Soricidae; genus Sorex; species Sorex araneus. The sequence continues at coordinate 183,211,108 of NC_073313.1, forward strand.
CCCCAAAAAAGGCCTTCATAAATAGGCTCTTTATAATGTGTATGTTCTAGGCAATACTCCATCTCATATATATATACACACACAGTTATATATATATGCATACACATATTTATGTATCTGTTTCACTCAATATGTTCTAGAAATCTTCCCAAATCATAACTAAAGATGTATTTCTCTTTATTCAGTACTGTGTGATACAGTTGTATCTAAGTATTGTTGAGCCAATCTTCCACATCCCTACTACCATTCAGGTTCAGTTAGAATTTTTCACTATTTCCAACAATACGGTGGTAGGAATCTATGCCTACACATGCGCTGCTATTCCCTTAGTACAAACTGTGGGGAAGCCAGGAATCTGCTGGGCTTGTCACTTGGGTGCTGCTTCTCGAACCAGGCACCAGCTCTGTGCCCCCACCCCACTGCATGCTGCTGACTGCTATAGACACTAGTTGGCGTCTTAAAAAAAAAAAAACCTTAAACTGCAACCTTACTCGATAAGGCAGCAATTAACACTTCACAATGCACTCACTACTTTCAATTTCAAGAATAAGAATGCAACACAAAGACCAAAAAAACATTTGTGAAAGAGGGCAGGAAGAATTGCTCCTCCACATCAGCTGTCCTTCAGAGCTCCTTCCACACTCCACCCAACACTAGCGGTACGAGTCTGTCTAAACCCTTCTTCGGAGACGGTTCATAAGCCACAAAAGTTGTAGCTCCTAGTCTACTGGGGACTGGTGCAATACCAGAGTTTGTCTAAATATAAAGCTTTTCCCACTAAGAGGTCTTAGGCACGCTGAACCAACTATCTTGCTTGACAGAAGACCAGCAGTCCCGGAGCAAGGTTAGGAGGTGAGGTCTAAATGGCTGGGGAGACAGTCATAGTGCTGGCACGTGGGCATGCTTCAAGCCCTGGCACTGCACGGGTGGCTGGCATACGCATCCACGCCCTGGAAGACCAAGTCTGTAGCCTTTGTGTAAAGCTCTAGATGGGTCCAATACAACGTTCAGTAACCACCGAAATGTTCTGTGCTGTTGCCACAAGCCACACACACCTGCCAAGCAAGTAGCATGTGCCTGAATGGAAGGGGACAGGAACTTTTGACTTGGTTACTTCGGGACATAAGGCAGCTGGATGGCACCCCGAGGGAAAGCAGGACTCCAGGCCAATAGCTACACACTGCAGCAGACAGAAATGAGGCGGCAGTGGTCCCTGAGGGGGGACAGGGGACCCACAGAAACCTGCGTACCTTGCAAAGTTCTAATCACAGAACACCACGTCTGCTGAATCCCTGGACTCTCAACCCTGGCCACTCAGGGAACGATTTCCTAGCACTAAGGAGCCCGAATCAAATACAACTGGAGTCGAACTCACCCTGCGACTTCTAGCGTGCAGGGAGCCGACAGGCCTGGGGAGATGGCTCGATAGTGGAACACACACCGTGGCCTGGCTGAGGTCCGAGGAGTTGGATCCGAGGTGCCACATGCCCCCTTCCCCCAGTGCCTCAAGGCCCCAGCACACCCGCACCGGGTCCACATCACATGGAGTGGCCCTGTCGCTGTGCGGATTAAGCAGAGATCAAAGTCGGTCATGTTCACTTCCAAATTTCTCCATGGTACGTTCCACAGCTGAGTGATCTGACCTCCCCCAGACACTAACGGCCAGTTTAGCGGGGACCCCCTGCGCCAGGCTCTCTGCAAGAATCTCCCTACACTCACCTCCCTCCAGACCCTGGTCTAACCCCTCTAAGGTACCTTTCCAGAGAGGCTAGTGGCAGGGGGGTCCTGAGGATCTAGCTACCCCCCCCTTACACCCCCACCCAGGCCACTGCTTGCAAGAGCTTCACCCTAGCTCCTGTGCATGTCAAAACAAGCTGCAACCGACTGTAAGCACTCAAAGCAGGATTTGAATGAGGTCCCCTCATTCCTGCCCCTGTGCCAGAGACTGACAGGATAAGCAGGAGGGGAAGGCAAGGAGCAGCGGACACTTGCAAGCATCTCTTCCAGTTAATACTCTAAGACATAGAGTATTAACTATGAACCCGACCCAGGTTCAATCCCCAGCATCCCATAAGGTCCCCTGAGCACTGCAGAAGTAATTCCTGAGTGCAGACCCAGGAGTAGCCCCTGAGCATTGCCAGAAAGGAAAAAAAAAAAAGATATATATGATATCTTTTAAAGATAATATGGATTGGTTCTGGAGTTATAGCACAGAGGGTAGGGCGTTAGCCTTGCACGTGGCTAACCCAGGTTCGATTCCCAGCATCCCATATGGTCCCCTGAGCACCACCAGGAGTAATTCCTGAGTGCAATTCATGAGCCAGAAGTAATCCCTGTGCATTGCTGGGTATGACCCAAAAAGCAAAGATAAATAAATAAAGATAATATGGATCATCTTGTTTTTTTGGGGGGAGAGGGGGTGACAGGGATGGAACCCAGGGCCTCACACACATAAAGCATGTTCTCTAGCACTGAGCTACAGCTGAGGTCGTGATCCTCACCATGACACCTAGAGCCACATACCAAAGCCATAAATAGTCCTACATTACAGATAAGCAAACTAGGCCTGGTCATTCAGTGATTAGCTGGAGCAATCGCCTTACCACTGGGCACCGGGCTTACAAGTGGACCACGAGCCCGTGTCCAGAAGGGCAGCAGACACTCTAGACACTCGGGGGCGGGTGCGTAACCAGAGCCAGCCATGCAACCAGGGCTCACTGTGTTGCCCACTGTTTCTTTTTTTATTTTAATTTTTTTAATTGAATCACTGTCAGATACACAAAGTTGTTCATGACTAGGTTTCAGCCAATGTTTCAACACCCGTCCCTTTACCAATATATGTTTCCCACCACCAATGTCCCCAGTTTCCCTCCACACATCTCTCTCTTCCTCTCCCTTTTCTCCCCCTCCCTCTCTCTTCCTCCCTTCTCCCTCTCTTTCTCTCTCTCCATCTCTCTCGTCCTCACCCTCTATCCCTCTCCCTCTCCCTCTCCCCCTCTCTCCCCCACTCTCTCTTTCCCCACACCCCCCTGCCCCACTCTCTCCCTCTCCCTCTCTCTCTTCCACCCCCACCCCCACCTTTTGGGCATTATGGTTTGCAAAGATACTGGAAGGTTATCATGTAGATCTCTTTACCTGCTTTAAGCGCTCAGCTCTTGTCCAGAGTGACACTTTTCTACCCAAAAATGTGGTGCTCTAACAGTCAGAGACTGGAAGTGGTCCAAATAGCCATCAACTCAATGGCGGAGAGAAGGTGATAGTGGTGGTGGCACTGGTGCTGGAATACTAAATGCCTGCAACAAGTCATCACGAACACCTCTGTCAACCAAGGCGCTTAAATAAAGTGTGTGTGGGGGGGAGGGGGGTGGAGAGTCATCAACTCAAATGTAAGGGCACAAAACGGACAGAGCCATAGAATGAAGCACCATGAATAAAGAACTACAGCGACATGCTGCAGCCCAGAGGAGCCTCAACACATGGGGCTCAGGGAGAACAGCAGGGCCTAGAGACTACACACTTGGGTGTTCTTTTCTCCCTCTTGTGTGCTGGGGCCACACGGGCTGGTGCTCAGAGAGTGCAGGGACCTGGCAGTGCTCGGGATCCTGTGGTGCTGGGAACTGAACCTAGGATGCCAGAATTGGGTTGGCTACCTCTCTACCCGTTTGCTCCTGTTTGCATGAAACGTCAAGAAACGCTACAGGCAGCAAAAAACAGACTCCTGGTTTTATGCAGCAAGGAGAGGAACTGAGGACTGATTAGAAGTGGGTCCGAGGTATCCTTTGAGAGGGACGGAGAAGCGTTCTCAAATGGCACAGTGGGGGGTGGTTACACAGCTCAGCAAACCTGAACCCACGGGTCAGAGAATGAGCTCAATGACTGCAAAAGACCCGGGTTCCGTCTCTGATGCGGCGTGGTTCCCCTGAGTCCCCTCCAGGACTGCCCCCGAGCGCAACACCACTGCTTAGGGCACAAACACTGAATATAAAATAATAAAAAATTGAATCGCCGGGCTGGGGAGCTGGGGCTCTGTAGGAGAGCACATGCCTGGCCCCGCATCAATCTCTGTCACCAGCGAAAGAGAGAAAATAATGGGCTTGTACGCTTACATGTCATGGTACAAAACTTACTCTTCAATACAGCCCCGAGAAGCCTCAGCTTGCAGGTCACCAAGCGCTCATCCATGGTGACCGGGTGTCGAGAGAATCCAGCACCCCCGCCCAGCAGGGCTGTGTGGGTCCATGCAGAAATACTGCCTGTCAGACAAGGGCCCCGGGGCAGCTGTGAACCAGGAGGATGCACAGTCCCAATGGGGCTCACGAGTGCTGAGGCACACACAGACCGCAACCGTCTCAGGTCCCTTCCTCCCCGCAGTTCTCCTGAATGTGCCCTGTTCCTGCAGCGAGGCTCCCCGCCTGCCCCCTTCTGCTTCCCTCTTCCATCTGCTCCTCTGAGCATCAGCTCCGGTGTCCGCCACCACGTGGCAGAGAGTCCGTTAAGTCCAGCACACCCCCACTGTCCACTGCCCCCGAGAGGTCACTCCAGCACGATGACAGCGTTTTGTTCCGATTTGGAGGTCACCTGACTACAACACTATGTGTTTGGGTGGTTCCATTTCACACCACAACCAAAGTGTCTCTCCACCACGGTCCCCTCGGCTCCCGTCCAGCTCCCCTCCCAGCTCCAGCAGCCACCTCTGCCTCCTGAGAGCCTCCATCTAGATGCTCAGCTTCCTCGGGGCAGATTCCAAACCCCCTTGTTCTCTCTGTCGCCAGCATCGGCCAGAAAGCTGGCAATCTGCGGAAAGAGGAGGCGGCTGGCTGAGTGAGACAGATGATAAAGTGAAAATAACAGACGCAGCATGTTAATAACAGTCCCAGACAGCACAACTGCCCTCAAGCCATTGACAATTGATCCTGTTTGTATTCGTGGTTCCACTCTGGCTCGCCTCTCCCGTCTGTTCTCTACCTGCAGACTGTCCCTTTAAGAAGGAGATGGGGGCCGGAGAGCTAGGACGGGGGCAAAGCAGTTACCTGGTACACAGCCAACGCACGTTCAGCCCAATACCACGATGGGCCTCCCAAGCCTCTCCAGGAATGACCCCTGGGTGCAGAGCCAGGAATAAGCCCTGAGCACTGCCAGGGAAGGCCCCCAAACAAATCAAAAGGTGGTACCATTCCCAGGGGTGTTTTCTGCACCTGATGCCCTCAGTGTCTGGAATACATTTCAAGACATGCACCCAAGGGGCCCCTAGATCTTCTGCTTAAATGTCACCTCAGCTGGGCCCACTGCCCCACTGCTGAATATTACAGGCATGTACAAACAGATTCCCTATGCTCACTCCGCCTAATTTCTCTCTTAACGCACTTATCACTTTCCATTATTCTATAAAATTACTTCACTCCATGTACCAGCTTATGGCTTCTTTCCCAGAGTGGAATGTAAATTGTACGAAGCTGAGACTTTTTACTTGATAATCCACTTTATTTTGGCCCATCTTTTGTCCAGACCCTCATCTGTTTAATAAATGGATAAATTCCACTGATAGGTTTTATTGCTCTCTGAATTCAAAATTCCCCTGAATTCAAAATTAAGTTGAAAATGAATGAATAATTTGCAATGTAACTGGCTTCTTCCATAAAATTCCTTTAGATGGAGAAGAGAGAATTCAGCAGAAACCAATAGAAGGAAAGGCCTTGAGAGCTGTAGCACTGTCGTCCTGTTGTCATCGACTTTGCTCGAGCGGGCACCAGTAACGTCTCCAACGTGAGACTTGTGGTTACTGTTTTTGGCATATCGAATATGCCATGGGTAGCTTGCCAGGTTTTGCTGTGTAGGATACTCTCGGTAGCTTGCCGGGCTCTCCAAGAGGGATGGAGGGATCGAACCCAGGTCGGTCAAGTGCAAGACAAACGCCCTACCCGCTGTGCTATGGCTCCAGTCCTTGAGAGCTTGAGAGCTGTATGTCTACAAAAGGCACCATGCAAAGGCCCGAAGCCCGGGTACTGGTTCTGCCGCCAATAACTGCATGGCCACTTGTACTCTTGGGGGCTGATTTACCAAACTAATGCTAGTGCTGTCCAAAGTTGGGGGAGGAGGTTCAGATTCTGTTCTTCCTTCATCCTGCCACGGGGGTGCGGGCAGAGAGTACTGCCAGTCTGGGGCTGGCCGCTGCACGCAGGGACCTCCACCAGACACTGCCATCAGATTACTTTGTGTGCATATCGACTAATCATCTTGCACTATAAAACACACACAAAGCAGAACCTTGGTGAAGAGGAAGACTGCGAATCAATATCAACAGCAGCTCCATGTTCCCCCTGCAGCCCTGCCCCCACCATGAGTTCCAGTCTCCTGAAAGCAAGAGCAACGGGAGAGCAGAGCGCTGCGCCTGGCCCCAGCTGGAACCATAAAGGAACGACAGGACAGAAAGCAGCGCTCTCGCCTCCCAGGACGCCTCCCTCCGCCCACTGGGGCTGGAGTGACAATGAAAACAATATTACTCCTCAGTCATCGCAAATTGACTTTTATCGACGTACTGGCTGATAATTCCACTTGCTACCCCTTAAAGTTTCACTGGAGCAAACAATAAAAAGTAAATTTGTCATGTGCCTGCTAAGGGGACAGGCTGGAATGGGGGGCCACTGGGGGTTCTGGAGGAAGGAAGATCACACTGCTTGTGGGATTGGTGTTGGAACACTGTATGCCTGAAATTACTGTATCATGGACAAATTTGTAAATCATAGTGTCGTAATAAAGATTAAGTCCTTTTAGAAAATAGCATTATTGGCTGTGTGACACCTCCAAATGTCACAGTACTGACAGCCCAGAAGGAGCGAGCAAATCTGATGTGGAAGCCCACCAGGCTCATGCACAATGTTTATTGTTATTACACAGAAACTCAAAGAGTACCAACCAGATCAGAAAATTCCCAGACAATGACCTCAGTAACACCATGGTGAGATATAAGAATTATCACAAATTTACTTGTACTGATCTATTTTCTTATAATTCTGTTTGCCAATTTTTTGCAACAAGCAATAAGAAGTAAATATGCTTGTTCCTGGGAAGTGGGTGGGAAACGGGGGAACTGGTGGAAGGAAGGTCACGATGGTGGTGAGACTGATGCTGGAACGCTGAATGCCTGAAACAACGATATCATCAACAACTTTGTAAATCACGGTGCTTAAATAAATGAGTCAATAAATGAACAAAAAAGTATTTAAAAAAATAACATTATTTTCCAGTCCCTCAGACTACCAAGGACAAATGACTTCAGAGCAAGGCAGATTTTTGCCCAGTCTGTTCAGAATATCTAAGAATCACCTTAAGAACCAATGCTCATGAAGTCCTCCCGAAGTTGACCTAAAGGTTCAGGTCATTTTCTAACAATGACCGCTGTCTTGCCAAGGTACCCAATCTCGAAATTCATCAAAATTCATACAGAAATGCGATGAGCCATAGTAGACGATCTTGAAGACAAAAAACAAAGATGGGGGGACTTCCGCTGCTCTATTTTGAAATGTACTACTTGCCTGGAGGAAAAGCAGGAGGCTTAGAGCACCCACCTGCCCTGCAAACAGGGAGTCAGGTTTAGATTCCCTCTCCCCATGCCCCACGTACTCCAAACACAATCTAGGCAATTCCGCTAGTGGAGCCTTGTAACTGTGCGGTCTGTGATCACCGGTGCCACAGGCAACTACCAGCCACACCGTACGTAGCCAGGTGTGTGTCAGCACCACCGAAAAGAAGGGTACAACCTCCAGTGAGCACCTCAACAGGAAAAAAAAAAACGTGTACCCTGGTCAGGAAATGCATCAGTCACCCGAGCACCACAAGGAAATTGCAGGGCCAGGAGTAACCTCAGAGCCTCCTCAGGTGTGACCCAAAAAGCCAAAAAAAAAAAAAGAGAATGCAGAATCTAAGTAACTCAATGCAGTAACAAAAAGACTACCCAATTATAAAAGGGGTGGGGGGTGGAGGGCCCTGCAAGGGATAACCTCAGGCTAAACACCTGCCCTGCAGACAGAAGGCTGCAAGTTCGATCCCTGGGACCAATCTACATGCTGGTGTGATCTATTTGGGTTCCTTGGCATGACAATGGAAGTGTAGTGTCCGGCACACCCCTATACAACCCCTCATAAGCACGACTAAGGTGTGAGCACTGCAACCAAATAGGCAATCCAGCCGGCAAGCAGCTCAACCAAAAAGCATGCACCATACCCTAGGACACCCTCCCTGGCAAATACCACAGTTAAACGGCTCAAGCCCCCACAGAGCACCAGCAAGTGAGTGTGTGAGCACTACAAGCAAAGGTGCAAGCCCTGGTCATCACAACAACACTAGAAGTGAAAGGAAAGGGAAACTTTTTTTCAATTTTTTTTTTAGGACCTGGAAAGATGCACAGCCTGTTGGATTATATGAATTCAACAGAATTAAACTGAGGGTCTAACATCCCACATGGCCCCCTCAGCACCACCAGGCGTGATCCCTGAGAGCAGGGCCAGGAGAAACCTCTGAGTATCACCAGATGTGGCAAGGGGGGTGGGGAGAACTAATTTTTTACTGGGCAAAAAACTTGAATAAGATATACCTGCAAAGATACACCATTTACCAATTTTAGCACACAAAAAGAGGCTCAATGTCATTAGTCATGAGGAAAATGCAAATCTAAACCACAATAACTCTTCCCACTCCTGAAGAGAGCTAAAATTAAAACACAATGACAACTTTTGTAAGAATTCAGAGCCGGTGCAGCCCTGAGACTATAGGGAGGGCTGTGAAACAATACAGTTACTCTGGAAAACAACTTGGCAGCTCTTCTAAGCACTCAACACTCCACTTCCGGGGAAGGGAAATGAAAACCTCTGTCCACACGGGACCCCAATGTTTACTGTAGCATTATCCACATGGAGCGGAATGACCTGAAATTCATATAATTGAAATATTATTTGGCTGAAGTGCTGATTCATGCTAACTAGATAAATCTTGAAAACGTCACATTATGTAAAGAGGCCAGATATAAAATGCCAGATATTAAATGCCAGATATTATGTGATTCTACTTTATACAATGTCTAGAGACAGGGAATCTGATAGACTGATAGCAACAGAGAGCTGACTGCGGGCTAAGGGGATTAAGGCAGGGACACTGGCAAGTAGCTACTTATGAATGTGGAATTCCTTCTTGAGATGGTAGCCACTCCCGAATTAGTATGACTCTGAATATAAAAAAGAGCAAAATGAAACACTGAATTGTATACTATACAAGTGAATTTTATAACACGTGAATTACAGTTTGATGTAACAGTTAATTACCCTCCTCCTCATCATCATTTTTCTGGCTAAATGAAATAGGAGTATGGGGAGGGCAAGAAATACAGTTTTGTCAAGTTCCTTGTATTGCTACAATCTTACATTTTGATAAAGATAACATGGAACATAAGAGCCTAGTTCAGGGTATGTGGAAGCTAAGTGCAAGGTGTATAGGAACTCTTCCTATTATCTATTCCGAAGTATTAAAATATATATTGAAACAGCAACTGTGAAGATAATTACAGAACTCAATACTACAAAATATAATGCAGCCACTAAAACATCTTTGCTCAGCCTCTGTTCCACACGCAGGAAGTCCAGGCTGCCCAAACAGAGGTCCATGGTATGTGCAGGACACTTGGCAGCAGCAACAATTTTTAAACCCTGTCCTGCGCTGCATACATCACTATTTTATAACACTTTCACAAGCAGCACACATTAATCTATAGCTGATGAAAATCACAACCAACATCTCTTCTATTTTAAACACTGATTTGGTTAGGGGCTACATCCAGCAGTGCTCAGGGCTTACTCCTGGCTCTGCACTCCTGGCAGGATCAGGGTGACTACATGGGATGCCAGGGATCAAACCTGGGTCGACAGTATGCAAGGCCAGTGCCTTATTGCTGAACTATCGCTCCAGCCCTTACTATCTTACATTAGTTAACAAATAAACCTAAATCCCCAGACAGGCGGCTTTTCTGTCTTCTACCTGGCTTTCCTCTGCAAAGTGGAAGAGTCACAGCCCAAGAACATGCACCCGCTCCAGGGCTGCAGGAGTCTTCAGAACCAGGTTGTCCTAACAAGGCAGTACTGACAAGTACTGACACCAGGGGGTAGATTCATCACAACTGTCGGCCCATTGCTCATCGATTTCCTTGAGCAGGCACAAGTAATGTCTCTATTGTGAGACTTGTTGTTACTGTTTTTGGCATATTGAATACCCCATGGGTAGCTTGCCAGGTTCTGCCATGCGGGCGAGATACTCTCGGTAGCTTGCCGGGCTCTCCGAAAGGGACGGAGGAATCAAACCCAGGTAGGCCGCATGCAAGGCAAACGCCCTACCCGCTGTGCTATCGCTCCACTCCTTCATCACAACATCCTCCCTATTATGAACAACATCAAGTTTACACAAAAATAGAAAAACAATCTGGAACCTATAGCTTTGATCTTCAGGATCCATCTTCAACTGCCTAGAAACCGGGATTAAGATGGAGTAGGATTCTCTTGCCTTCCCCTCCATCCTGCAGGGACTATAAAGAGTTCCTTGGGATGCACTGACCACACCAGCAACTGTCACAGGGAAACTCAGACACTATGCACCACGGGAAGACATGGGTTTGGAGTCGAGAGGAGGCCTGGGGAGTCAGCTGCCTGAAACACTGGGCCTCTTGAATAATGAATGGATAGATAATGCGAGTATTTAAAGAGCTGTTCACAGGTGACTGGTTGAAGAAACTTTGGTACATCTATACAATGGAATACTATGCAGCTGTTAGAAAAAAGGAGGTCATGAATTTTGCATATAAGTGGATCGGCATGGAAAGTATGCTAAGTTAAATGAGTCAGAAAGAGAGAGGCAGACATAAAAAGATTGCACTCATCTGTGGAATATAGAATAACAGAGTAGGAGACTAACACCCAAGAATAGTAGAAATAAATACCAGGAGGCTGACGCCATGGCTTGGAGGCTGGCCTCACATTCTGGGGAGAGGGCAACTCAGAGAAGGGATCACCAAGTATTATGGGGTCGGAGGCCATGTGAGGGAAGGATGATGCGGGCTGAATGTAGACTAGAGACTGAACACAGTGGCTACTCAACACCTTTATTGCAAACTATAACACCTAACTAGAGAGAGAGAACAAAAGGGAATACCCTGCCACAGTGGTGGGGTGGGGTGGGGTGGGGGGAGATGGGATTGGGGAGGGTAGGAGGGATGCTGGATTTACTGGTGGTGGAGAATGGGCACTGGTGAAGGGATGGGTTCTCAAACTTTGTATGAGGGAAACATGAGCACAAAAATGAGTAAATCTGTAACTGTACCCTCATGGTGATTCACTAATTAAAAATAAATAAAGAATAAAGAACAAAAAAGAGCTGTTCACTCACCTATGAGTGAATCTATTCCTGGACCACGTGGCTACATTTGCAGCCATGTGACATCTCATACTTTACACTATTGATATACCAAGAGTAGCATACCACATTTGATGGAGTTTAAAGTAGAAGGCACCAATCTTAGGGGAAAATATATATACATATATATACATACACACACACAAACACACACACACACACACACACATATATATCTGTCACTGTCACTGTCATCCTGTTGCTCATCGATTTGCTCAAGTGGGAACCAGTAATGTCTCCATTGTGAGACCTGTTGTTACTGTTTTTGGCATACCGAATATGCCACGAGTAGCTTGCCAGGCTCTGCTGTGCAGGTGAGATACTCTCAGTAGCTTGCCGGGCTCTCCAAGAGGGGATATATATATTTATGTATATATATGCACACAAGGCTCAACCTATAAGAGATGTTACTAATCTCTTATAGAAGGGCTTAATGGCTCCTGAGTGAAAGACAACAATCTTCACACACTTTCCTCTAAAAAACCTTTTTTAGATCATTTTTAGTAGATCATTCATAACAAGCAATACAAAATAAATTATTTCTGCTTTGGGGACAGGGTTTGGGGTTCAGGATGGAAAAATCAAAATATGGCAGTGGGAAGGTGTAATGGTAGTGGGATTGGTGTTTGAATATTAAATGTAATCAAATATTGTGAACAACTTCATAAAAATAAATAAAATTAAAAAGGTAAAATAAAGAGCTGTTCACTGCCACCAAGGCTGGTCAGCGCTGTGCATGGCTCCATGAGTGTCACTAGGCGTGACTCGCAGTGACACCGTGAGCTGTGGCTCCCAAACTGAGTCATGGTGATGGTGATGGCGAGGATGTGAATAAAGAGTTGCTGCTCTGCTCTGTTTCTTAGGGCCGCAGAACTGCCGCACTCCCTCTGCCATCGTGGGGGAACCCTCAGCTCCTCCCCTCTGGGCTGTCTCCAGGGTCAGCCCTGGTCTGCAGGCAGCTCGCTCCAATCAGAGGGAAGGTGACCTTGGGAGGAGACCAGGAGCTCCCAGGAGAGGGTCCCACAGCGGCACTTATGTCAGTGCTTGGGGTCAGACAAGGCGATCTCGGTCTCCTGGGGAGGGTCTCAGGAGGAGCGCCCACTCTCCAATGGTGGCACCAACATCTCCCTGTGGTCGCCACACGGAGTGGATTCCTTACCTGGGCTGGGAGGGGGCCTGCTCAGCACCCTGACTTCTCAGTCTCCCTGGAGCAACGCCCGCCCTGGAAAACAGCACAGGAGAGGCGGCAGCGATCCCCAGCCCTGGGTGGAATAAACACCTGCCCAAGGTGCGCAGAGCTCGTGGCCACGTGCTGCCTTGTAAGTGCAAGGCCCTGGCTTTGATTCCCACAGCCCGTAACAACAAACCAATAAGCACTCGTTGGAGGAGCCCCCCCAGACTGGGGCCAACGCCAGGGCAAGTGCTTAGCACGTGGCAGCAAGCACCGCTCAACCCCACCACCTCTCCCCCTTTACCCGGGTTCCCCCTTTCACTGACTTACCTAGTCAAGCACCGGGAACAAATACCTCTAAAGCTCTCTGGGTGATAGAAAGTGAGAGAGAGAAGAGAGGTGCCTGCCATAGAGGCAGGCTGGGATGGGAGGTGGTCTGGGGGTTTGGGAGGTAGGAAACTGGGGGCAACGATGCTGGGAAACTACACTGGTGGAGGGCTGTATGTTGGAACACTGTATGACTGAGAGGCAACCATGAACACCTATGGAGTGCTCTATCTCACGGTGATTCAATAGAATAAAAAAATATTAAAAATATAAAGCTTTCGGGGCTAGAGCAAGAGCACAGCAGGAAGGGTGTCTGCCTTGCATGCGGCTGACCCAGGTTCGATTCCCAGCATCCCATATGGTTCCTCCCGCCCCCAGCACTGCCAGGAGTAATTCCTGAGTGCATAAGCCAGGAATAATCCCTTTGCATCGCGGGTGTGACCCAAAAATAAATAAATAAATAAATAAACAAAGAGCTTTCTGGGCTGGGGGCGTGGGGAGGTGACCCTGGGGCATGAGTGGGCAGTCTTGGGCAACAGACTGGATGGTGGTGAGGTGAGGTCACCGTGTACATCAAGACCATGAATGTCAATGACACTGCCAACACATTGCCTTAACTCTCAAGAAATTTAAAAATAAGCCAACAAATCATTTTTTGGAAGCCTCCATTGCCAGGTCCAGCTAAAGTAGCTCAGCACAGCTCCGCCTGGGAAAAGGCCCTTGACTTGCCTTCACAAAGCATCGATTGTGCAGAATATTGAACAGCTCTTCCAAATGTGCTCAGATAAATATCACTAAGAAAGTTTTCAGCTTTGGAGCTCTCCCAAACCCTTTAATTATTTATTAGAGGCTCAAACACAGCCCAAAAATATAGCAGGCTTGTTTTACTGAAACTGGGCTTCTGGCCTCCGAGGGCTTAGATTTGGAGGCTGTTCACATTTGAGGGCTGGTTTTTTTTATTTTTGTATATAGTTTTATTTTTGAATCTGTTGATTTTATTGAGTGAAACATGACTGAATCATTTTAAGGAAGGTTATAAAGCTATTTATATTTTAGCAAAATTACAGGTTCCTCTGTACCAATAAAGGTAATGGAATACCAGAGATGATAGCACAGCGGGTAGGGCGTTTCCCTTACAAGTGGCCAACATGGGTTCGATTCCTCCATTCCTCTCAGAGAGCCCGGAAAGCTACCAAGAGTATTGCGCCCGCACAGCAGAGTCTGGCAAGCTACCCGTGGCATATTTGATATGCCAAAAACAGTAACAAGTCTCACAATAGAGACGTTACTAGTGGCCGCTCGAGCAAATCGATGAACAACGGAACGACAATGCTATGACAGACAGACAGTGCAGTTTCATTTGGGGGCCACACCCAGCAGTGAGCAAAGCTTACTCTAGGCTCTGTGCTCAGTGATCACTCCAGGCAGGCTTGGGGGATGGTGGGGATTGAACCCAGGTGGGCCATGTGCAAGGTAAAGGTAACTGCCCTATCTTCCCCACCTCTCATTGGGATCTAGAGAGTCATCAGTCCCATCTAAAACTACCTTCTTTGTGGCAAAACTGCTGATGATTTGTGCCTACATCACCCCGGAAGAAGAGGCAGGAAGATAACAGGCTTTCATCAAGCAGAGGGAATCAGGAGCAGCTTCCCTGTGGGCTGGGCGACTCCGCCTCCATTCCCCAAGTTCATTCATGCTTTCAGACAAAGGGTACAGTAGACTCGCCAACAAATAAAAAAAATCACACATGCCTACACACTTGATGAATTCACTTAAGAAAATATGCCAACTTGTTCAAGCACAGAAGAAAGCTACAGGGCAGGCTGCAGAAACCCAAATAAATATGCTGCTCTCATTTCTTCTAACTGGGGGTAACTCCTCGCTCCACACAGGAGGGTCTGGTTTCTCCTGCACGGCTCCTACTCAGAACTAATCCTGAGTTCAACTTTCCAGAGTCGGCACTGCCACGCTGGGGGAAATGAGCAAACCAGAAGAGGCAAGAGTTGAAACGGGCAGCTCGGGATGGAATGTTCAGAAAAGAATTCACTACTCAGTCAAAAGTGAGAATGAAATGAAAAGAAAGGGGCAACTGAACAGGCAGTCACTCTCCGAAGGGCTCCACCAGAATCCACCTTCTATTTTGAGTCTCTGGCTCCCAATCTCTCTAGCAGGACACAGGTGAGCTCAGAGTGTGACCCGAAAGTGGTCTGATTTCTATAATTAGGGCTCCTCCTGAGCGCAAAACCACTGAACAGGAGTTATCAAAGGTTTGGAGTACGAAGGGCTTTGGACCTAATCCCGGGCCAGATTTCCCCTATCTCGCCAAACATGCTGAACATCTGAACTAAGGGAGTCTACCTTAGCCCCCCTTTCTCTATGGCATTCTTTCCTTCCCGTGGTGGAGAGAAGTAGAAATCAGAGTCCAGAGGCATGCCAGTAGGCAAAAAATAAACACCAAGCAAACATTTTGGGGCAACATTTACTTCTAATGACCCATCAAAAAAATATATAGAAATATAAAAGATTAAGGGCCAGAGAGGTAGTACAGTGGGTAGGGTACTTGCCTTGCATGCAGCCAACCCGGGTTTGATCCCCAGCATCCCATGTGGTCCCCTGAAGCCCCACCAGGAGTGATCCCTGAGCATCACTGAGTGTGGCCAAAAGCAATATACACCCCTCCCCCTCCAAAAAAAAGAACAGAAAGTGGGAGGGTGCTTCTTTTAATTTACTAATGGGAGGCCATTAGTAAATGAAAAAGAAGGAAGGGAGGGAGAGAGGGAGGGAGGGAGGGAGGGGAGGCCACAACACAGAAATGGCATCCAGAGACCTGCAGCACAGGTGCTCATCCACCCAGACCCTCGGGAAGCCCTGGTGGGTAGGCAGCCATGAGGCATGCAGGGCTTTGGGACAGTGCGGGTGCAGAGGGCTGGGGACTGCCCCAAGAGGAGGGGAGAGAGGCAGAGTGAACAGGTGGGGCCTGCAGAGAGAAGCAGCTGCGAGCAGACGGAACAGGATCCCCTTTGCACGACAGGCTTAGTTCTGCGACGAGTGTCTGAGTCAACAATCTATTACCTGCTCTGGGGGCCTTCCGCACTCAGAGGCAGCAGCAGTAATTACACTAGGTCAGCAGGCACGGGCAGGGCGGGTCCTGGGCAGGAGGGCCATCTGCTCTCCCGTCTCACGCACGCCCGCCGGGCAGGAACCATGCCTCGCTCTGCTCCGCAGTGCCAAGTGCAAGCAGGTTCTGCATCCGTGCTGGCCGAGCAACCACGGTTATTATCTTCACTCCTTCCGAGTCCCCCCCAGGGCCACCTCTGGGTTACTCCCACGGGGCTGCAGAGCCAGGAGATGCTCCCGAAGCCACTGCAACAAGTGCAGGCATAAAGCCACGGTGTTTAATTCTGTTTAATTCTGTTGGAAACACACCTGCCCGCAGCTCCAGCCAGTGAACTGTCCGAGGCTCCCCACTGAAGACATGGGGACCTGCGATGAACCCCCCCCCCCCCACATACACACACACACTCAGAACCCCACACCCGGCATGGCAGAACTGTGGGGAGGGCCGCGGATCTGCTGATGGCCCCAACCCGGCCACTCCTGGGCATTCTTTGGCTTAGGAGCACCAAAGATTGCCGGTCAGATCCACACACTCCGGGTATTTAAGCACACAGTCATGCGAGCCGGAACAAGGAGAAAGACTCTGGAACCTGTTTCTGGGTGTGTCCGTGTCAGGTGGGTCTGTGCTAAGTCGCCTGCAGGGAGGGCGTGAACATGAGTCCAGGGTTGTTCCAGCAAGCACCAAGGGCACAGGAGACAGGGGCTCCTGCGGGACCCAGCCCTGGGCACCTGGCCCTGGCCTCAGCTGGGAGTCCTAAGAAAGGGTCTCTAAGCGCCCTTCTTAGATTTCACCCGCTTACTCCAAACTGCCAAAGAATTCTGATGAGACGGGTTCATAAACTACCCAGCTGCCCCTGGAGCTTCAAGTGCTCCCATAAAGACGGGGATGGGGCGGCGTGAAAGAAGAGAAAGGGAAGGCAAGCAGCGTGACCTCTGTCCAGCCCTCAAGGAGCTTGGGATGCTAATATCAGATCACAGGTCTGACACACACTCTCATTTTTAAAATAACTGTTGGAAATATCAAAGAGTTATAAAAACTGGAACAACAAAATGATAGTACGTTTGGCATATGGTCTGTGCTGTGTTCTCCTTTGTGTTAAAAGTACCACTTTATTCCATTTAAACAGTTACTGGAAATAACCTAGGCCCCTCTTTTTCGGAAAGACATGATTGCCTTTTTCGGAGCTAGGGCGGGGGTCCATACCAGGTAGTGTTGAGTGGTCACTCCTGGTGGGGCTCAGGAGACCGTATATGCTGCTGGGGTTCAAGTTGGCTACATGCAAGGCAAGCACCTTACCTACTGGACTATCTCTCTGACCCCTGAAAGCTATTATTATCAAGTGCAACTGTGATGGAGAATGAAAGAACCTTAATTTTCTAAGCAAAATTCCTCAGATATGTGCAGACAAAAATATCTAAATTCCAAAGTAAAAAGCATTATAGAGAAAATTCACCAATATATATGCTATTGAAAATTTATGGTCTATGAGGGCTGGAATGATAGTACAACAGCTAGGTCATTCGCCTTACACGCAACTGACCCAAGTTCGATCCCTGACATTCCATGTGGTCCCCTGAACCCACCAGGAGTGATCCCTGAGCATAGAGCTAGAAGTAAACTCTGAGCATCACAAGGTGTGCCCCCTCCCCCCTACCCCCCAAAAAAAAGAGAAGGAGGAAGGAGGAAAGAAGAAAAAAGAAAGAAGAAGAGGAGGAGGAAGAGGAGGAGGAGAAGGAGGAAGAGGAGGAGGAGGGGGATCACAAGTAGATGTCTTGAATTACTCTCTGATGCCACTAATTCTGGTAAAAATATAAACATTCCAAAGCCAATGCTCAAATTATGACCCAACTTCCCCCAACATTCCAGTAATCAACTCTCAACTTCATTACCTCTCGTCCCACTCAACTCTGCTCTGGTCAAGCTCCCAGTGGTCCCCAGCTCAGCACAAGCATACTTTTCCTAACTTTGCAAAGTACCGCTCGGAATGCCTTAGAGACCTGGCCCCCAAATCTTTTCAGGACTCCCTCACTGTCTGTTTTTAGAAGCAGTTTAACTGCCTGTGGATGGCGTTCAAGTCTTCCAGTGCGGCTTTCTAGGAAGCAGGGCTCAGGTGAAGGATTCTGACGGCTGACAGCCCAGCCTCAGAGGCCAGTTCTACCACACCTCTTCTAGTAAAAGAGAAACTATAACAGTGACTAATGAGACAGTGGTGAGGGCTAAGTGAAATATTGTGCATACGAGAGCTCGGCACAAGCCTACAGGTAAAACGCATCAATAAACATCTCTCATCTCCTGCAGCTTCCTTCATCCAGACAACAAAGACGCGAATTACCCCAGGGAGCCGGGGACTGTTGTCCACATACCAGGCAGGGCGAGAATCCAAGTCCAGCTCTTCTGGGGCTTCTGCACAAATAATGGAGGGCAGATCCCACACACACCCGACCCAGAGCAGAATCCTCTCACCCTTTGACACACACCCACATGAAATAGCACCAAAAGTCCAAATGACAAAAGCAAGAAATAGATTATTTGGTCTACATATGGGTTTGGTTTTTTGGTTTGTTTTTTTTTTGTTGTTGTTGTTTGGTCTTTTTGGGTCACACCCGGTGTGTGGCTCCTGGGCTGGAGTGATAGCACAGTGGGTAGGGTGTTTGTCTTGCACGCGGCCGGCCAGGGTCCGATTCCTCCGCCCCTCTCGGAGAGCCCGGCAAGCTACCGAGAGTATCTGACCCGCAAGGCAAGCTACTCGTTGCATATCTGATATGCCAAAAAGAGTAACAATAAGCCTCACGATGCAGACGTTATTGGTGCCCGCTCGAGCAAACTGATGAGCAACGGGATGACAGTGACAGTTGTTTTTTGGTCTTTTTGGGTCACACCGGGTGATGCTTAGGGGTTACTCCTGGTTCTGCATTCAGGAATTACTCCTAGTGGTGCTTGGGGAACAACAGAGAATGCCAGGGATTGAACCTGGGTCAGCCGTGAGCAAGGCAAACGTCCTACTCACTTAAGTATCTCACTCTAGCCCCTATTTGGTCTACATATGAATAGAAAACTTTTATGCTGAAGTCATGCCAACAAGAAAATGAAAAGACAATTCACAAGACGATGAAAGGTTTCCAAATACAGTGAGGGATTTGCAGCCAGAATATATTGAGAACTTCTATAAAAATACTAAAAAGAAATAATGCAGTTCCAAAAAATGGTAAATGGTCCTGGCTCAGGCATAGTCTGCACCGTCAATGCTTACTTCCACTTGTGGAATGTGTAGCATTGCGGTGGGGCTTCCTGCCGGGAGGTCTGGCTGGGGCGTAAGCTCCCACCGAAGGGAAGCCTTCAGGCACATCTGCAACTCCTTCGTCTAGACAGCAGGAGTCCAGAACACGGTGCCGAGCAAACCACGACAGCTCTGCTGCTTTGCTGTCATCATGTACAAGACCATCGCAAGAGTAATCCTTTCGTCCAACTCTTGAGCCAAAGAACTCAAAGAAATATCTGGACTATAAAAAGTCATCAGGCTGGAAAAATAGGACTGAGGTGAAGGCACTGGTCTTGCATGCAGCTGACCCTGGTGTAACTCATGGCAGCACGTATGATCTCCCAAGCATTGTCGGGAGTAATCCCTGAGCGCAGAGTTAGAAGTAAACCCTCACCATGGCAATGGCCCAAAATTTTTAAATTAAAAAGAAGAAAAGTATCAGCAAAGAAAAGAACTACCATACTATCAGAACTCCACATATTAAGAATTCAGCGTTTCATCTCTGCAACTTCACAGAACGTCTCTTCTGTCATGTAATACCTTTCATCTTCTTAGACGAGATCGGCGCTTTGGCACGCTGGCAAACTTCTAAGTCCTCCAGCTTTCACGCCAATGAAATGAAACAGATTATTTAGGCCTTCCTTTTCTCATGATTAAATTTTCGCTGAATGCCAAGAGGGGAAAAGGTTCATGTAGAACAGAAGGATTTACACAATTGTCCAGAGGCCTTTTGATTAGTGTGGAACATTCCCTCAGGGTCACAGCGGGGACAGAGGACAGGCTGTCCATGAGGGCCAGTGTTCAAGAATTCTCTCAGGATCAGGAAATCCTCACTCCCTCCCTCAGGGAAGATTAGGGATGATCATGAACACAGCCGAGTGGCTTTCGGAGCCTCTGCCCTCATGGTCAGTGCCATCAGATAACAAACGCCCCTTGGAAAGCTCAAAAGGTCCTTGGTTTCAGATAAAGAGCATGCTGCATTCCAGACAAGCTCAGGAGCAAAGGAAAGAAACACAAATACATCTGTAAGAAGCTCAAATACAACTGTATCAACAATTCCCCAGCCGTGACGGCCCACCACGGGACGGCAGGACAAGTCTACCTGGACAGAGAATTTTTTTTCCAGAAAGTGGATGACCAACTCCAAATGTCTAAAATGTCTATCTGGTTTGTGGAAAGCTCTTAAAATGTACCATATAAAGTTACTGCAGAGAATACTCTAGAATTTAGACTTTCCTGATGATGTCAGGGTCACCAAGCTAAAGTTCAGGATTTCCTTTCCTGGATCATGGCCTAACCATAGAGCAGAGGAACCCTTCTGTAATTTTCAGGCACTGGGTAATCTTCTCCTAACTGCACTTGCTGCTGAAACATACTGGGGGGCTCTCTCCCCAAGTTTTAGTTTGGGAAGGGGATAAGTTTGGGGGAGTCGAGCTGACATGGTAGCTTCTAGCGGCCCTGAGCTGGTGGCATAGAATCTCAAAGCCACTGGGCTCTTAATGGCTGGTGTTAGAACAACCAGGGGCACTTAGAGACATGACTCTGTGATCACCCATTATGTTCATTTACTCCATTAATATTTACTGAGCTGGGGCTGGAGCGACGGTAGTACAGGCAAGGCGCTTGCCCTGAGAGTAGCTGATGCAAGCTCCATTCCCGGAACCCCACAGGATCCCCCAATCCTCCCAGGAGTGACCACCGAGCACAGAGCCAGGAGAAAGCCCTGAGCACCAATCTGACCGCCGCCCTCCCCCCCCCAAAAATAATACTATTTACCGAGCAGGCCCCTGGTATTGTTGCAGGCTACGGAGAAAGTAGTTAAACAGGACAAGGGCTCTTGCTAGTCTGGAAACACGCACCCAAGTAGGGCAAAGTTTAGACAGGGAAAAGTAACTAGCTAAGGGTCCAGACAACTTGTTACCCAGCCCAAGTTGGGGCATCCCTGCCCAAAAGTCAGTCACTTGAGACAAACGGGGGTGGAGGGGGAGATTGTACTTTTATTTAGGTGCCAAGAACCCGAGAAGATGATGGACTTACTCTTATTCCAAAGTTGGGGTGAGGAGTTAGGATAGGGCTGGCTGGAAAAGTAAGTTAGGATAAAAATGGGGTGTTGGGTCAGCAGGTAAAAGGGGCCTGGCCCAGCTGGTATCAGCCGGTCAATGAATCCAGGACCATGAGGAAGACAATGCACTCCTTATAAAAGCTTGACATAATATCTAATAATAACAATGAACATATATGACAGCCTCTGGGAATGTCTCTGGAGGCGCTGGTGTTTGCTCTTTTGCTTGGACCTTAAAAATGACGTTATTAAAATACACAGGTCCTGAGAGAGAGCGGGTCTGAGAATACTGTATGCAGGAAGCCTGGGCTCAGTTTTCCCAAAATCACACTGACCCTCGAGCACAGAGCCAGGAGCAGTCTCTGAGCACCACGCAGTATGGTTGAGGGTGTGAGCATGATTTGAAAACAAAAATCAAACCCCAGAAACCGGTTAAAACATAGAATGCTTTAGGAATAGGATTGGAGAGAGGGCAAAGGCCAACAAGGAGTGAAAGACTCTAGAAGGACAATATGTGGAGGTCCTGTTCACATACACACTGGGGGGAGGAAGTCCTCAGTGGGGAGGGATGGGTCTGGAACCCAAGGCTTCAGGAAGAAGGGATCTTCTAAAGCACTTTCTAGAGGCAGGAAAACCAGGGTAAAGCTGTGAAAGGTATCTGGAGTAGGAAGAAGAGCAAGAGAAGGACGAATTCCAGTTCTCAGCAGACGGTCATTTACACTATCATTTACACGTATGCTAAGTGTGACAGTAAAGTAGTAGCGAAGAAGTGAGAACTGACAGACTACACGCTGTCATTCAGGAGACTCTTGGGCCTGCCGTACCGGAGCCTCAGCTGGCCAATCCGTGCAGACGACTCTGGGCGGAGACTGTCTGCTTGTGGCCTGCGCAGTCAGGGACAGAATACTACCTCTACTGCCTCAGTTTCTTGATTTGTGTTGTGTAGTTGTTTGAGTTTCAGTTTTAAGGGCAAAAGCAAAAAAGAAATATAAGTATCTAAAATGGCAAAAGAAACATGGTGCTTATTTCAGAAAAGCTTCTAGCATACTAAGTCTCCTTAATTTCCTTCACTCTCTCTATCCCCCTCCCTCTCTCTATATACACACAAATATGGATATATGCATAGCTGATATATGCATATATAGTATATATACATATGTATCAGTACATGTATACATATATGTATAGTATCTGTATAGAAAGATACATGTATGTGTGTATATATATGCATATATATGTATACATATATATATATCCAGGGGAAATGAACCATTGGTTTGGTCTTACTAACAAAGTAGAAAAAGTCCCTCCTTTTTATTGTTGGCAGTTACTACAATACAAAGGAATACAAAGGAAACAGCATGCCCAAATTGTGAAGTAGAATTTAGCCCATCAGCCGGGGGGGGGGGGGGGGGGGGGGGACGACACATCATTGTTTCTGAAGTGAAGGCAATCTCCTGCCCAGGAAAGCATTTCCTCCTCTCAGTGAAGACCAGCTGGGGGTTACAGTTTTTCATGCTGGGCTTCTGAACGACATGCTCTTGTCCCACATGCCTAATTGTTCATTTCTAACAGCTACAGACAAAATCTAATGAACCTTTAATGATCCACAGGGCGGCCAGTCTGCCAGGCATCCTGTGTCACAGAACATACAGAATCCCAAGAACAATCAGGAAAGTCCAGCTTCCCCCTCCAAGAAGGGGCAGGGTTCGACTATGCCTCTTGAATAATGTTTCTTGAACAATGTCAAAACTACACTTTAAGTATCTAAATGCCCTTCCCTGGGACTTTCTTTAACACTTGTAGTTCTTCTAGTTAGAGTTTGGGGAGTACAAATCAAGGCCAAATCAAGTGCTAAAATTACTAACAAAGGTTAGGATGGATGCCAAGGCGTTCACCCAACCAAAACTCATTTTCCGGGTTTACTTGGATAGGAAGGAAACAAGGAATATTCCTGGCTGAATCTCAGGGGCCCCCTCCCACTGCCTACACCCCTCCTCTCTTTATCCTCATGAAAGATAAGTCACTTCTGGCAGTGGGAGGTCCATCAGAATCCTTGTGCCTGACAGGCACCATTTCTTCATCTCATCCTCTCTGGCTAATCCCTCTTATAAAGCTACACTAACCTAGGATATCACCATAAGGAAGGAAATTTGTCAGTGATTCTTTTTTAATGACACAACAGGTGAAACAAAACACAATTTTTTTTCAAAAAACTATTATCTCAAATGCATACAAACAGAAGATACTTATCAGACCACTGACTGTAATTAAATTTAATCATCAGTTACTCCATGGTGTTACTGTGCAAGCAAGGGTTTCAGGGACACAAAGAGAAATAAAGATACTGAAAGTGTAGCTAAGCGCACAAATGACTTCAATATAAAAAGCATGCTCTCCAGTCCTTTCAGCTCTCTGCCCAAAGCATTTTTTTAAAAAAGAAAAATGCTGGAGCGATAGTGCAGTGGGCAGGGCATTCACCTTGCACGCGGCTGACCCAGGTTCAGATTCCTCTGCCCCTTTCAGAGAGCCTGGCAAGCTACCGAGAATATCTTGCCCACACGGCAGAGCCTGGCAAGCTACCCTTGGCGTATCCGATATGCCAGAAACAGTAACAACAAGTCTCACAATGGAGATGTTACTGGTGCCCACTCGAGCAAATCGATGAGCAATGGGATGACAGTGATACAGTGATCCCTGCCAGGCTGGGATCAGTGGTGCTCAAAGGACCACTGGGCCAGAAAACATGGAATTCTAAGCACAGGACTGAGGCTGACAAAAGCTGACAAAAGCATACAAAGGCAAGTGTCACTGAGGTAACTGGATACCACTAGCTTTAAGCATACTCCTTTAGTTAGCAGTTTTAGAGTTCACTGAATGTCTTTCTTAAAGTGCCCTGGCATGCCAAGAATGCACATGCTAAAATCTTCATAAAACACCTGCTACATAATGACACTGCACTATTCAACCCTAGATATCAGTGTGTATTGATACATTCACAGGAAGTAAAAGGATGCTGCATTTCTCCTGAATCTATCAATTAGTTCTCTGATATCAAGTGTGCTATTATCCCATTTATTCTATTACTGAAAGACTGAGATGCTAGGTGAGGAAAGTTTTCAGTTCAAAAAGCAATTCGCAAATAGAAAATGGGCATAAATGAGGGACTAGGAAGTTACCCCAATGGGCCGGAGTGCATGCATGCCTGGCCCCAGCCCCAGTCCTCAGAACTGCCTGGCCTTTGACCAGGAGTGACCCTAATGGCCCCTGGCACGGCAAGAGATGCAGCCCCCAAATAATGAGTGTAAATAAGACTGAATAAATCTGATTATTGTTGAATTATATCAATCTCTGTATCCTGGTTATAAACCACCGTTTAGAAAAATATAAACATTTTTAGAAAAGTAGGCATTTGTATAAGGATCTCATTTCTTAAATATCAAACTATAATTATGCAATCATCTCAGTTTTTTTAAAGACTTCTTAAAAAATACAAAGTCTTAAAATAATAATAATAATAGTCCTGCAAAATCCTACTGTATCCATGAGCATCACTGGCACTGTGTCCACTGGACAGAAGTAGCCAACTCTGGGGCCAGGTCCAGTTCTGAGCACAACACGACACACTGCACTTCAACTACATTTCTCATCTATTCATGTGTAGGCTGGAGGAGGGAGGGCAGAGAGATACTGAGGTTTTGGTTTGTTTCTAGTTAGAAACTACTGTTTTGTTCTCAGTTTCATTTCATTTGTGCTAGGGAGTAATTTGATGACTTTTCATCTCTTCTCCTTACTCCTAGAGCACACACACACACAAACACACACACACACACACACACACACACACACACACACATATATATCTCTTTTCAGGCATCAGTAAGTAACATTAGGAGAGAGAAATTGCTCCTAACTTCAAAACAGATCTGTGCTTCCAGAGGAGACCAGTGACACAGCAGGAGGCAGGCAAGGCCCATCTGGTTGGCTTTCTGAAGATACCAGCCTGCGCATCCACGCTAAGCCTGTAACTGGAGCCAGCATTCTGCATTCCTGGAAAACATGCTTAAGAATCCACTATGGAGTCCAAGGAGATAGCTCAAAGGGATACTGAGCATGCCAGTGACTTCAGGTTTGCTCCCCAGGACCGCCCCCCCACCGTGACCCCCTGATCGCCCCCGGGGAGTAATCTCCGAGCATTACACAGAAAATAGCCCTTGAGCACTGACAGGTGATGTCCCCAAAAATAAAGGGAAAAGAACATTTAAAAATCCATTATGATGAGAAATATTTTATTCTCAAAATATGTATTTTTTTCTATTACCTGATAATTATCTAGATGGTAGGTATTTCCCCCTATGGGATTGTAGGTAATTCAGTATATGATTTCAAGTGAAAAATTTGAGAACAGATATCAGGTATTGGCAGCTTTGCAGGTTCACGTATGTTGATGTTTTTTAAATAAATGCAAGGATATAAGGCATTACTGCAAACCAAAATGTTTCAGTGAACAAGTTTTAGTTACAACAATTATAAGTGCTATATTTTTTCTATACATTGCCAAAATTTGGATTGTTTCAGAACAAATTCCGTAGAGGTGGCCAAATCAAATCAAATCAAAACAATCTAAGGGCTGGGAGACAGATCAAAGGGTTACTGTGCATATTGTGTGTGCAAGAGGCCCCAATTCAATCCCAAGCACCACATGGTACCCCAAGCAATGAGCAGGACTTGCCTGAGCATCACCAGATATAACCAAAAAGAATAATAAAATAATACAACCTAAGATGGGCAATCAGTTAAACCCAGCATAAAATCCTACAAGAAAAGTCACAGAACTTATACCCCCCTCCCAAAGAAAAATGTGGGCTGGGAAGAACCTATAACCAATCTAAAAAATAACACAATGTGTGACAGTATTTAGATATGGATTCTAACAAATAAAATGCAAAAGTATTTTGGAAACAAGAGAATAATTTAACAGATGGTGCTAAAGAATTTTTGGAAATTTTTTAGAGTGAGATTACGGGTAACAAATTTAGTCTTTATGTGGTTGAGATACATAATAAATTAGTTACCAGTGAAACGATATGTGTAGAATGTACATTAGACTACTCTAGGAGGAGTCTGGGGAGATGGCTCAAGGACTGGAGCACATGCTTTGCATGCAGGAGGTTCACAGAGGGGTCCACGGAGGGTCCCAAGCTCCTCCCTCAAAGCACTGTAAGTAATAATGCCCCCAGCACTGAAGGGTGAGACCCCAAAACAGAATGAGTAAGTAAATCAAACAATCAGGGGAAGGAGGACAAACAGAGGAAAGTGTGAGAATGCAAACAGGTTTTCAGCCAGCTGACGGGAACTTGGAGGTTCGATGCTTAGGTCTCTTTGTGCTTATGTATATTTGAAATCAATCCATGATCGAAAGCCGGGGTCAAAGATAAACACTTATGCTCAGAAAACGCCTCATAGTGCTGTTTCCATGGCAAAAATACACCTGTAACCTAAATTTCTAGGGGAGACAAAGTAGGTCAATCATAACATAAAGAAGGCTGTCGTGTGTAGGACAAGCATACAACCCCCCTACGGGGTCCAAGGAGACAGCTCAAAGGGCTACTGAACAACCGGGCAACTTCAGACTTTGAAGTTCCAGCCTCATGTGATCCCCTGACTTAGGAACTAAGTAACTAAGTTATTTAGAGATGCTTACTATCACTCTGGCCTCACAGTTATCACATGAAAGGGAGTAAGAAATGGGGGCTGGAGCCATAGCACAGGGGCAGGGTGTTTGCCTTGCACGTGGCTGACCCGGGTTCGATTCCCAGCATCCCATATGGTCCCTCGAACACCGCCAAGAGTAACCCCTATGCATTGCTGGGTCTGACCCAAAAAGCAAATAAAAAAAAAAGAGTAGTAAATGTTTTCCGTTTCTCAAGCTTAAACTGGAAATGAATGTATGGTTTGGGAGGCTGGAGATATGACAGCAGGCAGGGTGCTTGCCTTGTAGGTGGTCAACTGGGGTTCAATCCCCAGCCCCACCTAGGGTCCCCAAAGTCCAACCAGGAGTGATCCCTCAGCACCACTGGTATGGCCCCCCAAAATTTATATTTTGCAACTCACCCAAAATATATATTTAATTTTAGTGAGAAAAAGAAATTACACCTTTTATGGTGTTAAATGACAAAGTACTAAAAGTAACTGTCACAAGATCTGATATATAAGTAGACATATGTTAAAGTGGACACATGTTCAAAACATGTTAAAGGTCTTTTTTTAATTTGAAAACCATAAGGCCATTGTTTCCTTAAAAAGAAAAAAAAACACAGTACTTCCCTTCTCTCTTACTTTGTAACATAATATATATTTGTTTCATTTTAAAACTTAAAACAGGATTCATTCTTCATTAATCCATCCCCACGATGTTTCTTTTGGGAACCAATCACTGTAAATACTGCACTGTTAAAGGCCTTGGATTGTCTTCCCATAACAACATTTCAGATGTGACCAATCACTGGACCACATGGAATTTTTCACTCTCGTCAACTGTCTCTGGACTGATAATGAGATGTCAAACGATATTCTCTCACCACCATGTAATTTAGTATTCGGAGCACTAGAGGAACTGGTGCAGCATGTATGGACTACAGATTACTTCCTACATAGAATCCCCTCCCTTTCTTGCCTTGTTATTAAAAATCAAGATATCTACATAGCATAAAACCAAATTCATTCTTTTGAAAGTATAAAATTTAGCACCTTTCAACATATCTATTTAAGAATCACCACATCTAGTTTCAGAGCCTCTTTATGAACCCCCCAAAACTCGTACCCATTAGCAGCAGCTTCTCTCTACCGCCAGCTCCCCTTCCCTCCTCCTGAGTCCACCGCATCCATCCCCGAGGACTGCTAACCCAATTTTAATTTGGGAGAGTTAGATGGTAGAGGGGGTTGGGCCATACCCAGGAGTTCTTGGGGGCCCAGTTCTGTGCTCAGGACTGCTACCAACATGAGGGCCCCAGGAGCCTGGCTTCCAAAATACAAAGCATGCAATCCAGCCCTCAATTTTGATCTTTACTAGAGGCTAATGTGGAGGTGAAAGGGACAGGAAGACAAACATATTCCTTCACAGAAGATCTCCACTCTGTGAGGTTCGAAATATTCAAAGCACATGCTTCATCTACACATGAGTAGCTATGTATTAGTAAGGATAGTACATTTTCCCTCTTGAATTAATCCTCATTCTACTATAAAGTAGAAATCAAATCAAAAAGAAAGATTTGGCATACTCTGCATTGCTAATCAACTCTGAACAGTTGGCTACAGCATATTTCAAAATTCTAATCTCAAAATTCTGAGGCAAAAACAAAACATTTAAAATCTAGCAATTACCACAAAGAGAAAAACTAAATGCAAAAAAAAAAAGTAGCAAATTAAGTCATTAAGATACACTAATTCATACCAATGTTTGTTCATTTCACTGGCAAAACTTATCAAAACAGTTTATGCATTTACTTTCTACAGATTTTTTTTTCATCTTTGTAGAACAACTAGACAAAATCATTAAGAAAAGGTAGGGCTGAAGCAGTTGAACATGTTTAATGCCTTCTTGATTCTAATTGCAATACTGCTTGGGTACACCCACCTTAAAAATAATTTTTTTGGGGGGTCACACCTGGAGATGCCCAGGGGTTACTCCTGATTCTGCACTCAGGAATTACTCTTGGTGGTGCTCAGGGGACTGTATGGGATGCTGGGATTCGAACCCGGATTGGCCGCGTGCAAGGCAAAAATGCCCTATCTGCTGTTCTATCGCTCCAGCCCCCAAAATTTTATAAGTTATTTTACTATTAAGTCAAATCTAAGAGAAAGAAATAACCATAAATTGTGCAACCTTTACAATTGTGCAACTATCAAACACATTGCTTTTAGCAAAAAAAAAAACCTTGTTTATCTTTCATGTAGCAGATAATATAAATTATATATATATAAAATCTTTATCATAACCAATCTTCTCAATACGAGTTATAAAACAAAATTTTTAACTTTTATTTTTAAAGCAACCATGCCCATTATGGAAAACAAAAAAATAAGAAACATAAAAAGAAAAATTACAATTTCATCAGCTAGATTAACATCATTAATAGATTCACACCTCTTCCCAGAGCTTTCCCTACACATTTGCACATAGTTCAGATCTTTCTGTGTAGAAATTTTTATACCTGCATTTTTCACATTTCACGTTCCCTTAACATTTGCCCAAGTCACTGAAAACTTCTTAAAAATGACACTTGCGGGGCCGGAGCGATAGCACAGTGGGTAAGGCGTTTGCCTTGCACTCGGCCGACCCGGGTTCGATCCCCGGCATCCCATATGGTCCCCAAGCACCGCCAGGAGTAATTCCTGAGTGCAAAGTCAGGAGTAACGCCTGAGCATCGCTGGGTGTGACCCAAAAAGCAAAAAAAAAAAAAAAAAAAAAAAAAAGACACTTGCTATAAGAGCATACCAACTTCTACAAAGAAGATGAAAATAATTACACACATGCACCTTACATTCTCCTCATACTAACCTAGGAGGCTCGTTTCAGGCCTGAGAGACAGCACAGTGGATGAGGAGGCACACAGCTGACTCTGGTTTGACTCTGGCATCACACATGGTCCTTTAAGCACTGCCAGAAGTACACTTTTAAGCATCTCTGGTGTGACTCCAAAATCAGAAGTAAATAAATAAATAAAAGCCTCCCCTTTTTTGTTTCAAGCAAATTTTAAAACTGCTTTTTAAATGCACTCATTTATTTCATGGACACACACCCCATGCCCAGAAGCAACACACTTTGGCTCCCAAAAATATGGTGATTTTCAAGCATCTGTGATACAGGGCCAGTGCCAAAAGCCACACTCCTGTCTGTTGAGAAGTTGAGAAGCATCTGTATCGTTGACTTTGGAATGAACACACAACAGACCACAAATTCTTTACACCACTTAGAAATGAAAGGCCACACCCTTAATCAGTCAAAAAGCCTTCTCTCCTACCCTCAGCTCTGCAATCAGACACCCCAGCCCCCCATTACGAAGATGAATGATTCATTTGGTTTGCCCGAATGTCACTTTGGCAGTGGCTCTCTTACAGGGATGACCTTGAATTTCTACTTTAGAATCTCCTCTTAAGCAGACCAGCACTTCCAAAAGGTGACTGCACTGCCAAGAATCCACCCGAGAAGGCTGCACAGGCTCTAAGCCACCAGGCCTCGAGCACAAGAGGCCTCCAAAGCAAACACTTCAGGCCCTTTTCAATGATTTTGCCCAGACAAATAAAGACAGCAGCAATTCCCAATTACACGTTGTGTTCCCTCTATCTGCAGCTCTCCTATATGGAGCTACTCCTTCTATGAAGCTATCTCAGGTACTATTAAGTAGTACGAGCATCATTTCTCTCCCACCCAAATGGCCCTCTAGTTCTTCACGAGAAACAAATGGATCTTTTCTTCCTAAACTTGGTTTTAAAGTAACCAATGCACTTCTAGCCACCAGCATAAGGATGTTAGTCCACCTCAAATCCTTGTTTTTCCTTACTCAACTATGGATAGAATCAACTCCGGTGAATCTACTCCAATTTCCAGTCACTACGAAGAGATAGCTGTTCTTCCAGAGCTCTGCTGTTCTTCCAAGCATCATTTCACTTCCACTAAAAATTTATGCTCACTACCCACCTCCATTGGC
Organism: Sorex araneus; assembly: GCF_027595985.1. NCBI lineage: Eukaryota > Metazoa > Chordata > Mammalia > Eulipotyphla > Soricidae > Sorex > Sorex araneus. The sequence continues at coordinate 183,242,203 of NC_073313.1, forward strand.
TCAGTAGGAAATCCAAGTCTTTTTTTATTTTTCTTACCATAATCTTTCAGCAAGGTAGATTTATTACAGAGCAGTGACATCTGGCAGCCAGAAGCTAAATAAGAGTCCAATAGGCCTTCAACTGCTAGATTTCCATTCAAATTCCAGCCCAGGAGACAAAGAGATGATACAGTGGACAGGGCCCTTGCCTTGCATGCAGCTGACCTGGGTTCTATCCTCAGTACCCCCATATGGTCCCCAAGCATGCCAGGAGTGATTCCTGAGCAGGGAGCCAGGAGTTAGTCTTAAGCACTCCTGGGTGAGACCCAAAAAGTCAAAAACAAACCAAAAAAATCTAATTCCCGCCCAATGCTGACTCTTTGCATAAGATGAGTATATTTCAACTGAGGCCCAGGATATATATATTCCACGGGGTCTACAGGTACAAAAAATGAACAAATAAATATACGATGCCAAGGCAAAAGACAGTGAGAACCACTGCTCTAGGGAATAACCTTCCTCCTTTTCTCACCAGCACCCCAGCAGCCCGCCTGGCAGTTCTGACTGAGATGGCAGACCTGTGGCATCTCTGCATTCCCCTCAAGGAGTCTCAGAACTAACTAACCTCTGAGATGTATGGTAATATTGAAGAACAATGCATTTTCAAACCTACCATTTTTGACATGTGCCAGAAGATCAAATATCTACTGACTGTCTTTGGCTTCACTCAAACAAAATCATCTTCTTCCCACCACAATGCTCACCCAGTGCCCACACAGTACCCATGAGGCTAGCATCACTCCTTTCAAGTCCTTTTCTATTCTTGCTCATAGGTGTTCTCTTCCGTTCTTCACTATGGTCAGCCTATTGCTCACACAAGTGAGTGCGATTTCTCACAACACTTCAAGGCCCTGTGATGTGTGGTTTGTATCACAGCGCGGTTAAATCCTCCCAAGTGACTCTGACAGGACTCAAATAGGACTGCCGTTTTGTTTCCCAAAAGGGAAGGAGAAAGGAAGCAAGGAAAGGTTAGAAGGCAAGAAAACGGCACTATACCTCACAGTTCATTTTAAGAGTCATTTCAGCACATCGAGATCTCAATCAGTAAAAATGCAGTCACTACCTCACAAAGTCACGCAGCCAATGCTCCCTCCACTCCAGCTCCTGCACAGAGACCATTTCTGAACAACCAGACTGTTTATTCCTCTGTGGCCACTCTTTCAGCTGCTGCTGGTGGTCCTGGTGCCATTTTAATCCAATAAGATACCCAGAGCAAGCAGTGACTGTGAGGCACCAGTCACAAGACAACATGCCTGCTCTGTGCGTCAGGCTCCGCCTGTGCGTGGATGCACAGCCAGCAACTCATACCCTCAGAGCGACACTCACCCTATTGACAGATGAAGAACTGAGGCTGAGGATTAAGGAATTTATCCAGCATCCAGACATAGAATGAGGAGATGAGCATGGGAGATGGAAGAGTGGAAGGGGCATGGAATCTAACCCCAGAAGTCTGGTCCCAAGCTCTGAACTTTTCCATCAGAAATGGTCAATTCAGGGGGCTGGGAGCAGTACTACAGAGGGTAACGCATGTGCCTGGCACATGGCCGACCTGGGTTTGACCCCGACACTCCAGACAATTCGCCTAGCCCCACCAGGAGTGATCCCAGAGCAATGCTAGTGTGCCCCTAACCCCACCAACGAAGAAGGAAGGAAGGAAGGGAGGGAGAGAGGGAGGGACAGAGGGAGGGAGCAAGATGAGGGTCAACTATGACATGCTGAAATCCAAAATTACAAAGGGCTTCTTCCTAAAAGTCTCTACAGTGTGGGAGCAATTGAGGGGAAAATAAAAACAGCTGCAATATATAGGGGGAGGCCACAGTTTGGGAAAATATGAAAGCACCCCCAAAGTACGATTCTAGAACTCTTTTCCACAGAAACCAGGCACAGTAGCTCCCTGTTGTCAGTGTTCCCATTTCCAAATGTGCCCCCCTGTCCTAAGCAGTTGTCATCTCTAGTTTTAGAGATGACAAAAGGAGACAGATCCACTTCCCCAAAATAAAAAGAATAAAGAACTTCATCGGTAAAAAAACATTCTTTTTCCAAGGAACTCAAGATTTCTCTGCAAAATGCAGAAATGATGGTGAGTTCTAGTTGCCTTCTTGTTCTGCCACATTTGGCCTGTTCCTTTGTCAAGGGTAAGTCCTGGGCAGGAAGCAAACAAACATATAACCAATAGGAATAAAGCTGGCTTGTACAGAAATCTAACATTTTTAGGGTCCCGTAATCTTTAAAATAATTATTTATTTCTAAGGTCTTTTATCTGTCTTCTTATTGTTGTCTCCATCTTTCTTTCCTTTTCCTTTCCCTTCCCTCTGTTACGGTGGTAGGGTCACAGCGCTGAGGATCACTGCACCTCACACAGGCAAGGCAGGTCCCCCTCGACCAAAGAACCACACGCCCAGGCCCTAGAAAGACTTTTAACAAATGCCACTGTGTTGTTTTAAATGTTCACCGCGAATATTGGAAATAACGGTGGTGAGAAGGTGCAATGGTGATGGGATTACTGTTGGAATACTGAATGTCTGTGACAAATGATCATGAACAACTTTGTTGAGAAAATAAAGGACCAAAAAAATAAAAGAAAAGAAACAAATAAATAAATGCCCATCACGGGACCCTAGCAGGTAGGGCACTTACTTGATACCTGGCACCTCACATGGTCCCCTGAGCCATCTGAGGAGAGACCCCAGAGCAGAGCCAGGAGTAAGCCCTGAGCACTGCCAGATATGACCAAAACAACAGCAACAGAAAGCCTAAAAATGCCCAACACAATTATACAAAAAACTGAATATAAAACTCAAACATACCCCTGTTCTTTGGAAACTGTCTTTTACTTTGGCAGATATTTTACTTGGAAGTCTAGTATTGAAATGCTTAATTGCATTAAGAAAAAAGTCAGCCCCCCCTTCTGAGCACTCACAGTCCAGTGAGTCTGAGACTCCTCTTCTCAGGACATAAGGAATAACAAGGCCCAAAACAGATGGCCATGGGGTAGCGAAGGGACACGGCCAGAGAGTTAGCCCTTAGGCTATGCTTAGGGTAAACTCGGCACAGGTTCATCTGGTCAGACAGCTTTTTTCCCCTCGTAGAACAAGAAGGCTGGTTTGACTAATGTAAGTTGGTCAAGATCTATCCCAGAGAAGAATAGATCTGGCCCTATGAGAAGAGATCTGAAAAGGGGGTTAGGGGAGAGGGGCAAAGAGAGAACGACTCGTGTCTGAGAACGGGGACCTGGCCCTCACCCAAGAGAGATCTGAAAAACTACTTTCCTTTTTCCAGACACCCCCATCCCCATGGAACCTCCTGCTAATTCCCTTGATATCTACTTCCCCTTCCTTTCTTCCTCCATTTGGAGGAAGAGAAGGAGAGGGTCCCAAACTGGCTTTCATAAAAGTCGCAGTGACGAATAAACATGAAAGGATCAACAACACTAGTTCAAATCCCCGTCATTACTCCAACAGGATACGTAGGATGGGCCTTCCACGGGGCAGGCATGCAGTATGGACACTGAATCAAATCTAGGTCTGTCACGTGCAAGGCAAATGCCCTACCTGCTATACGATCTCTCTGGCCCCACATCCAACTTTGGTCAAGGTGACACAAGAACCTAAAGAGAAGACTGTGCATACAAGAACAAAATGTGTGGGGTCAGGAACACAGCTCAGGAGCAGAACACTTGCCTTTCATGTGTGAGGTCCTGAGTTTGATCCCTCCAAGAAGGGAGAGGAAAAGCGGGGAGAGAGGGAAGAGAGGTAGAGGGGAGAGATTCCACAACCATAGGTAGCAAATCAACCCTGGGCGCTGTTACTTTATGTCTGTAATACTGAGATTACTGCAGTGAATATTCTCCATTGGTGGGAAATTACGCACAGTATTTAGATGCAATGGAGTAACATGTCTACAACTTTATCCTCAATGCACTAACCATAGCAATATGCTTAGAGAGAGAATAGTAACGCATGTGTAAAGTGTTACAATGTGATCTAGATATATAAAAGTTCTTTACATTTAAAAAAAAATCCTGGGCTGGAGAGATAGCACAGCGGGTAGGGCGTTTGCCTTGCACGCAGCCGACCTGGGTTCAGATCCCAGCGTCCCATATGGTCCCCTGAGCACGGCCAGGGGTGGTTCCTGAGTGCAGAGCCAGGAGTAACCCCTGTGCATCGCCAGGTGTGACACAAAAAAGCAAAAAAAAAAAAAAAAAGCTAAAAAAAAATCCTGTAGGTTTGAATTTTATTTTATTTTATTTTATTTTTGCTTTTTGGGTCACACCCAGCGATGCTCAGGGGTTACTCCTGGCTTTGCACTCAGGAATTGCTCCTGGCAGTGCTTGGGGGTCCATATGGGATGCCGGGGATCGAACCCGGGTCGGCCGCGTGCAAGGCAAATGCACTACCTGCTGTGCTATCGCTCCGGCCCCCAGGTTTGAATACTTTCCAAAATAAGAAGCTAGAAAGTATGTAAGATGGGAACTCTACCGAGACCAATCAAATAACTATCTCAATAGAGAGACTTAGGAATCAGAGAGATAATACAGCAGGCAGGGCACTTGCCTTGCACAACCCCCGACCTGGGTTTGATCCCTGGCACCCCATATGGTCTTAAAATCCATGGCTTACTCCTTACTCAGAACCCTGTCTCCTACAGTAAGCATTGATTGTGAAGTACACCCTCCCGCTCTTTCCATCATGCTATGAGAAGCAAACAATAATACGGTTGCAACATTAGGAGACTAGCATTGCTCTGGATTGGAGTTCGCTCTGAAGTTAAGACTATCCAGATTAACATCCTGCCTCTCATACTTTCTATATATGTGACCCTGGGCAAGTTTCTTTATTTCTCTGAGGCAGTTTTACCAGTTGTAAAACGGGAATAATCACAGGGCTTATCATAGAGCACCTACCTAACGATTAAATGAAGCAACAATGTGAAACACTTAGCGGTCTCTGGTAACTGCTTAGTAAACGTAGCTGTTGGTAAATATTAGCTGTCAGGTACTCGTCAACCTCTTTGACTAAATCTCACACGAGCTGTTCTTCTTTCTTACTTTGATATCCAATGTAGTGATTCTTCAAGTACATGTATCCTGTTTAAATGTTTGCTTCCTAAAACAAAGTGAAGTGAGTTTTAAAAGAACAACTGAACCCATCCTAAAACAGGGTCCGTTGTCGCTGGGTTGGCTTTGACTGGTAAGTTGCTTCCCTTGTCTGGGATGAGGCTGAGGTTGTTTGTTTGTTTGTTTGTTCACTGAGGGAGGTAGCGGAGAGGGGAACACCTGGCCATACTCAGGGAAACACATGTGGTGTCAGGATTCAAACCATGGTGTCAGCCACAGCTGCACGAGGCAAGCACCTTAACCTTGATACTCCCTCTAGCCCCTTGACTGTGAGTTTTAAACACACACGGAATCCCTGGCCAGCTACTGCCTTGCTCAGAAATTTTAATAGCTACACAGCTCCAGTATTAGGGATCCGGGCTTAGGAATCCAGTCTGGAGCAATAGCACAGCGGGTGGGGATTTGGCCTTGCACGCAGCTGACCCAAGTTCGATTCCTCCGCCCCTCTTGGAGAGCCCAGCAAGCTACCAAGAGTATTTCGCTGTATAATCAGACCTCATCAGAGATGAGATAAGTCACCAGCTCAAAGGTCTAAGTCGGTGATCTCCAAACACCGGTCTCTGCTCATTGCAACTTTTCTACTTATGACAGAGCAGACTACTATTTTTTGTTGGTTTTTTTCTTTGTTTTATTTTTCCATTTGTTTGGGGACAACACACAGGGCTTGGTGGCCAGAGAGATAGTATAGTGGGAAAGGCGCACAGCTGACTGAAGTTCAATCCCTGTCACCCCATACAGTCCCCCAAACCCTACTAGGAGTGATCCCTGAGCAGCATCGGGTGTCCCCCACCTCACCCAGAGGAAAAAAAAAAAGCAGGGCTTGGGGAGGACCCCTCCTTCAGTGCTCCGAGGAACCATGGGATGCCAGGGCTCAAACCAGGGCTCTGGCACAAACAAAGCCTAAGCTCTGGTCCTCTGAGCCCTCCCCCCAGGCCCAATACCTGTCACTTTCAGTTAAACCCAGGGAAGTTCTGCAGCCAACAGGCACCCCTGCGGGGGAACATGGGGAAAGGTACTGCTCCAGGAAGGACTCGGCGCTTGATGGCAGCATGGAGCGGAGAGCCAGAAAAAGAAACAGAAGTCACTTCATCTGAATCCAATAATCTTTTCTGGCTCTCCTCTCAAGGACACGGGTGGGCGGGGGTGCGAGAGGGAGAACAAGGACAGTGAGAGCCAAGAATAGGGAGATGGGCCGGGAAGGGAGAAGACCTCCCTTCTCTGTCAACACCTTCCCCTGGCGCCCTTCAAGTGCACTTGATCTAGGGCAGGGGCTACCCCGTGCTCTGGACGGGCACATACGGTCCACTGACGGCACCACGCAGGCGGGGAGGAAAAGGAAAGGAAGAAGGGCTGGAGCCTCTGAAACCCATTCCCTTTGGGTCTACCCTCTACTCTGCCCCTCAGCCAAGGCCTCTCCAGCTAAGCAAAGCCTCTAGCGGAAGCTTCCTTCTCTACACCCCAGCACTGGTAAGAGGCTTTGGGGGTAGGATGTTCACCTTGCACGCGGCCGACCCGGGTTCAATTCCTCCATCCCTCTGGGAGAGCCCGGCAAGCTACCAAGAGTATCACACCCACACAGCAGAGCCTGGCAAGCTCCCTGTGGCGTATTTGACATGCCAAAAACAGTAACAAGTCTCACAGTGGAGACGTTACTGGTGCCCACTCGAGCAAAGGACAACGGGATGACAATGACAGTGACAATGACAGCCTTCACTGAGCACTTCCCTACATCACTTCCTTACATCACTGAGCACTTCTCCTACATCAAGGCCCTGCTACCCCCAGTTAGACCTTCAAGACCATTAGGGCAGTGGCAAAGTAAACATTCAAAGTTCAAACCGAGGCATGCACCTTGAAGAGATACATGCTTGGGAAGGAAGTCCTGGGCTTTGGACTTCGACAGCATGAGTCTGCTCATGCCATATCTGGTTACAGCAGGAACCACGCCTGCCTTGCCCTTTACTACAGCGGGTGCAGGACACCTGAGGTCAAGTCCCGTCATCTTTCGTGACTGGCCCCATCACCCACAAGGAGTGGTTTGGTTATTCTGAGCATCAGCATCCTCGGCACCAAGGCAAGTGCGCCGTGGGAAACATCAGGTTTCCAGAGCTTGCTGGGTTGTGGAAGAGTGCCAAGAGGTCTTTGGGGTCACGGCACCTGCTCCCCAGCGGGAAGCTTCGTGCCCACGGAGCACGAGGCCAGGCTGGTGGGAGCTGTGCCGTCTAGCAGAACTCCCCAGAGCCACTGGACAAGCCACACAGGGTGAGTCTCTCTCGGCTCCCTTGGCAGCCCCAAGTACAGTGGCCTCCCAAAGTCAGATCACTCTTGGGGCTGGCGTGATAGCACAGCGAGCAGGGCGTTTGCCTTGCACCGGGTTCGATTCCCAGCATCCCAGATGGCCCCCTGAGCACCGCCAGGAGTAATTCCTGTGTGCAGAGCTAGGAGTAACCCCTGTGCACCACCAGGTGTGACCAAAAAAGCACACACACACACACACAAAAAAAAAACCACCAAAGTCAGATCACTCTCTTCTGTGTCAGGGCCTCACCTGGCAGTGCTCGGGACTTAGTCCTGGCTCTGTGCTCAGAGGTCACTCCTGGTGGTGCTACAGGAGACATAGGGCGTGCAGCGAATCAAACTGGGGTCAGGCATGTGCAAAACAAGTGCCTTAACCCCTGTATGGTCTCTCTAGTACAAAATTTTTAACCCTTGTTTCCTTCCAAACGAGTCACAAATGGGTCCTCTCACTGAGAAAACGTGTTTACACAGAGTAAGTGCTCAAAATTTTAGTGCAGAGGTTAGCAAACCATTGTCCAGGGTCCAACAGGGGCTCTCCACCCACTTCTATAAAAGCTCTGGTGACTCCCTCTTATGAAACAAAAACACTAGCTAGAAACTCAAGAGAAACCTATACTTATAGGCCAGTTTCAAAAGCATTAGTAGAAATTACCTCAGGATGCTGGGTAATCTCAGTGACATATACATAACTCTGGGCTCCCAACAGCCACCTCTCAGGTGGTAAGAAGATTAAATGAGATAAGACCGATTAAATCCCTACCACGGGGCAAGCAGTAAGTGGTAGCTATTAAATTGCAATTAATACCAATACAAATTTGTCTACCACACTGAGAAAGATGCAAGGGTAAAGTAACTCAATCTCCAGACAAATATACTTATTTTGTTTGTTGAGCCACACTCAGGGAGGAGCTTTTCCCAGCTGGGTGTAAAGGGTTGCTTCTGGTAGTGCTCTTAAGAGGGACCACACGGTGTCTGGAATCATATCCAGGGCTCTGGCATCCAAAGCATGTGCTACAGCCCTTTGAACCTACGCCCCACAAACATACTTATAAATAAGACAATGTATTTACTGGGTAAAAGCTGATGCCTCACCCAATGACTGGCATTCATCTATATTCTCTGTTCAGAAAAGGAATATATGCTGGAAAGAGCACAGGGGGTTAAGGAATATACTTGCAGCTGATCCCAGTTTTACTAATCCCTGGCACCACATGGTCCCACAAGCATCACTAAGAACAGAGCCTGGAGCACAAAGCCAGGAGTAGCACAGAGCTACAGAGCATAACCACCCCTCAAAAATAAGAAAAGAAGTAGAAGAGGTTAGGGAGGTAGCGAAATGTGATGGAGTACATGCTTGGCATGCAGAAGGCTCTAAGTGCGATCCCTACACTGCACAACACCCCAAGTACCACCAAGCATGACCCCAGAGCACTGTGCCAGAAGCATCCCCTCCATCAGTATAATGGTGACTCCCCCACCCACCCAAATCCGGAAGAACAGTACCTACACACTATTGCTCAGGGAAACCAAATTATTTCACTTTTTCTCTTCTTTGCTTCTAGATCTTAATTTTAGAAAAGTATTTTGTTTTGTTTGATTGCTTAGTTTGCTGGCTTTAGTTTTGGGGTCACATGCAACAGTGTGCAGGGACTATTTCAAGGCTTGGTGCTCAGGGGGTCTTGGGGCACCTAAGATGGAGCACAGGCCTGCTGCATGCAAAGCATGTGCTATAGCCCACTGGGCTTCTCTCCCGCCCACCAAAGAAATGTGTTTTGTTGTTATTGTTGCTTTGGTTTGGGGCCATGTCCAGTGGTGCTCAGGGCTTATTCCTGGTCCCGGGCTTAGGGATCACTCATGGTGGGGCTCAGGAAACCACATGGAGTGCCGGGGATTGAACCCACGTGCAAGACAAGAGCCCTACCGGCTGCACTATCAGAAAGGTGTCTTTCTAAAAAGTCAAACTTCAAACAAAGCTTGGTTTAATGTAAAATGAATCCTTTGAATACATAATATATAAACATGTCAGATAAAAATCTAAAATTTACCTCAGCCTCAGGCTCTGAATGAGAAATTGTGATCTATGATGGGGGGAGGGGAGGGAGCAGGGGGAGGGAGGTTGGGGAACTCAAAAAAGTTGTTTCCAGATTTCATCATGCTGCCAGAAACACTTGCTGAGCTTAAGTCCAGACATCACATAACCAGAATTTGCTGAGAACCTACTATGTTCCAGCTCAGACAAGAAGGAAGCACTTTGTCACCTGCTTAGCTTATGAACAAGGGGTGGGAGGTGCTCAGCACTGTGTAAGAGGAGGAAGAAGCACCAAACAGGACTATAAGGCAAACATCTGCACTCCAGATGGGCAGAGAGATAAAGTTCAAGGTCAGAGGAAGTCAGGCAAACTGCCTTCTTGTCTTTCCATCACACCAAGAACTGTCTGGGGAATAACTCCACAAAGGGTCATATCTTCAACTTGTTTTTCTCTGTGCCAGAGAAACAAACGCCAGTGAAGAGAAAATGTTCCAATCAGCAAATCAGGATTCCTCTGCACATTGTCACTACTTTCCTATTTTTTTTTTCCTCCTCCCCACCAAATTCTGTGTATCTTATCACTGCACTCTCTAGACTGGACTATCACTATCTCTATTTATTTATTTTTAGTTACTTTGGGAAACATACCCAGCAATGCTCAGGGGTTACTCCTGCCTCTGCACTCAGGAATCACCCCTGGTGGTGTTTGGGAGACCATCTGGGATGCTCGTGTCCGGGGCCTCAGCTGAGCTGGATGGGATACACATTCTCTTACTGAGAGCTGACCATCTCCATGGCCAACAGCATCAGCAGAAGAGCTGATGCTGGGGAGAGGGTAGGAAAACTCATTCTGACCCTAAGCGACTCATTCACCATCCATGTCATCCCTCTGTCTCACAGGAGTCTGCACCTGCTCAAGTAACCTCCTCCTTCACAGGGCCAAAGACTATCCAGGGAGGCCTGACTCATCAGACCAGGAAGTTAGGGAGCTGTAGGGAAAGCACAGCAGGGAGGGTGCTTGCTTGGCACGTGACGGGCCCCGCTTTGATCCCTGGCACCCTGTATGGTCTCCCGAGCCTCACCAGGAGTGATCCCTGAGCACTTCTGGGTGTGCCCCAGAAAACAAAAAATAAAAGTAAGTTAAAAAATCAATGGGGCTGGAGCCATAGCACAGCTGGTTGGGCGTTTGCCTTGCATGCGGCCGACCCAGGTTCGATTCTCAGCATCCCATAGGGTCCCCTGAGCACCGCCAGGAATAATTTCTGCATGCAGGGCCAGGAGTAACCCCTGAGCATTGCCAGGTGTGACTCAAAAGGAAAAAAACAATTAAAAAGACCAAGATGTTAGCATGATTGTGTGATGGAACTCGACTGTCCAATGGGCAAGCAGAGTCCTTCTAGCCACACACAACATGTGCGTCTGCTGAGGAGCCTCTGAGAGAAGTTTCCTTCCCAGTCAATGACACAAGCAGACCCCCTCCTTCCTTGGACGCTGCCTTTACTATTTGGGCCTTATTAGATACGAAGGCAATTGCAGGAAATGGCGAGAGAAGGCAGCAGCAAAGATGCCCGTCGTGCATGCAGTCGATGCAGTGTTCAGTCCACCACACCACACATGATCCCCCAAGCATACCCAGGAGAGAGCCCTGAGGTCTGCCAGGTGTGGCCCAAAACCCATAAATAAATAATTGCAATTTCAGTTATTGGTTACTCTCAGTCATCAGTACCCTAACATGCACACAGAGGCTGATGGCACCATGATATCAACACAGACAAGGTAGCTTTAAAGACCTCAAAAGTGTGGCGCTTTCCTTTCTCCAGCCCCCTTCTTCCCCACCCCCCTCCATCACCTATGCCACACACAAACAGGCAGGTTAACTTCGGATGAATGAATAGAATTAAAGTACAGTTTCACAGATAGGAAGGTTATGTCTTGTTTCCAGTTACAAATGATGTATCAGGACACTAGGCAGCATCCTAAACAAGTATAAAGCTTGCTGATGCTCAGGAGAAACCAAAGTTTCATGTATTTGGAAAACAGTCTATTACATCAAACAAAGAAATCCTTTAAGAGCCAGCTTACAAGTGCAAATCAATCTCAGAATACCGGATCAATGAGGAGCAACACAAAAAAATTGTGTCTCTGTAAGTGCCTCTCACAATGTGTCCAGTCTCCATCAGCTGTCATACAAATGTCCCACTCTGCCTTCCAGCTCAACTTTGCTCCCCACGGGCCCCTCTTGGCATATATAAACTAAGGGGAAGGAGGGGGAGGAGAGAAAAGACACACTTCAGCATTTCAAGTTAAGTACAGCTTTTATTCATGAAATTTTTATTCATGAAACTTAATCCATCTTCACAACTCATTTGGGTCAAAAGGGCTCCCCCTGGTCCCTCCCAATCTCCCAAGCTTTATGACCAGGTTTGAGCTTTAAAACCCAAAGGATGTCCTCTAGTCCAGACCTTACATGCTGGTCACAAGAGCCCTGAACAACCCGTGTTTTTCTGGCCAGACACCTGGGCACTCCAAAGAACAGTGATCTGAAGGTAAAAGACCACACCTTTCATTGCCAGTTCATCCCCGAGAGCAAAAATCAGTGAAGACACTTGCTATTCTTCAAGGGTCACCACCAAGGTCTTATGGCCCCTTTGCTTCAAGACACAATCATTTACTTTAAAACCTCAAGGAGGGATGCTTGTAAACTTTCCAACACAAAAGCCTCTCTTTATTTGTTCACTTGTCCTTCTCTTGGGATTTTGTTCATCTCCAAGAAAAATCAAAGAAACCTCAACTTGCCCTAGAATGGAAAAGTCCTAATGCCACAGTCTGAGTGTCTCACTGGAAGCCAAGGCATGATGCTGACTGCTCACAAAGCATCTTTTCCCCCTAAGGACCAACTGTGATCCCAGGCGGCCCAGTCACTGCTAAGAGCGCCTTCCAAAGCACAGCTTACCTTGTAATTGCTAGAGTTCACCCAAGAGGTAGCAAGTCCATCCACAAGCTTATCTAACATGGTCTGGTCATGCTCAAGGTCAGCGGACTTCTGTTTGTCTGAGAAATAGTCTATAAGTTCCTGGCCGACCTGCAGCCGCTTCCCCACATCCTTCTGCAACACCTGTGCCAGGCAGGACTCCATGCGAGGTTCCATGGTGAAATTCAAATCCAGAGCCAGCGAGAGCTAGAGGGCAGTCAGGGTGACACCCTCCCAGCACACCCGGGAGGTTGCCTCTTTGTTTGCTGAAGGTTACTAGGAGTCTGTGTTTCAAAGATGCAATCCGGGGAATGGCAACAATGCACCATGTGTGTCTGAGGAGCAGCTGGTAGGATATTAAAAGTCCAATTTAAATAACTAGTAGGAGATAAAGGAGCGCGTGGCAGAGCGATGTTCTACTAGTGGCTCTGAAATACTTCATAATTCAGCAGTCCATTCTGAAAAAGAGAGAGAGAGAGTGAGAGAAGTGGACGACAAATCAGGACAGAAAACAGAATATTCAAATGTTATAAAACACCAAATCAGTGACAGAGTGGCACACATTGCAGCATCATTTACAATCACACGCAGAGGGAGAAGCATGAATACTTGGCAACCATACCAGAATAACATAATTATTATTTTTATCAGGAAGAACATCAGAGCCCAAAGTAAAGAGTCAATGAGCTACACAGTTGGTGGGTTGATGTTTTTCACAATTTTCCAGCTTGTAAATGTACCAGTCAGAAAAGCCATCTTCTGCTTTAGTTTGCATATTTATTTGTAGCTTACATTTTGCTTCCCACCGAAACCCAGACACCCCTCTGAATCACTGTAGGCACTGTAGCTTATGCGTTCTCAGATTTCTAAAAAGAAAAAATAACACACACACACACACACACACACACACACACACACACACACACACCACTATTGACTCAAGTGGCTTGGCTGGTTATACTAACTAGAGTCAAAGGCATCGCCCACATTAGATTTTTTGTTCAGCAGATGAGCAATTGAGTGAGCTGGAGCCCCGTCTCCCCACTCCCTCAACAAAGAGTTGGAAAGAGAAAAGCAGACGGGTTCCCATTCTGATCTGTCACTGACACAGTATTCTCGACTGACATCACACCATTTGGGCTTCCGAAAATAAAGAGATCTCAAAACCACACTGGGGGAAATTATTCTCATCAAACAAACTGAACATGCTGACCCAGCTAACCTTTAACTTGCCAAAGCAATTTGCACACATTTCTTTCTTTCTTCAATTTCTTTTACTGGATTAAATGGAAATAGTCATCTCTGCAACAATAAACCACAACTCTCAAGGGATCCAGCAGGTAACTCTGCATTTATAAACTAAGAAAATGTCAGTTATTTTGAAGGGAATCGTATTTAGTCTAGGCAGAGCAATTCTTTCCTTTTTTTTTTTTAACATGATCCCACCCTTATTTTCAGCATAAAAAGAAGCATGCTCTATCAAGCTCTAGAATCTGAGATGTTGCGTACCAACAGGAACCATGTAATGACGAAACACTCCTTCAAAGCCCTTTTATCTTCTTTAACAAGGCAGGAACTGGGCAGTCTTCAGAAAGACTAAGATGGGAATGAAGGGTGGCACCAGCTATTCGCCCTTCATTCCCATTGTCAGTCCAAGCATATGGATCTCCAGGGAGATTGCTCAATGGGCTGAGCACATGCAAAGCATTCGGGAGGCCCAGATCCAGTCCCCAGCACCGCAGAGTTCCCTGAGCACTGCCAAGAGCAACATTGAGCACAGAGACTGGAGTAGTCCCGCGCACCTCCAAGGATAGCCTTCACGCAAAATAAAACTGGAGAGAATAAATATGATTATCTCCAGCTCCTGAGCAGGATCACATGTTAGATTAAATAACATACCAATGATACAGTGGGGGGGGGGGAGAGAATCATTCTTTCTGGGCCAATATTAGTGCAAGAGGCAGAGACCAAACAAGCTATGTTAAAAAATGGTGATCAATTCTTCATGGCTCCTCTCCACCACGGCAGTGGCCCCAGTCTGATCCCAGGGGACCCTCTAACTTGCTCTGAGCAGTGGGGAACAAGCAACTGCAAAGCAGAGACCTGAGAGCCAGCAATGGTGCTCACCCTCCGAGAACAGTGCTTAGGAACTGCCTTGCTGTAAGTCTGGTCCCCAGAGGTAGGGAGGGGAAAGAAGCCAAGTGAGGGAGAAGTAGCACGTTCCTACCGACAACAGCAGCTACAAGACCTGGGAGTGATGCCACAGGAGACCACCCACCCTGACAACAGTGACACGACCAAGCCTAAAGAGACCATGAGAAGCCCAGTCAAAAAAACTGGGTTCTGAGAACAGCTTTCATTGTTGTCTCAAAGTCCTCAGATGTATGGTACTTTGTTGTACATCAAACAGACACACTCCTTCCCCTAAACCGCTCTCATTCCCAATGAAAAGAACCTCCCCTATCAGTAATGTCAATAATGATGACACTGCCACTTTAAATACCTATATGAGGGGCTGGAGTGATAGCACAGTGGGTAGGGAGTTTGCCTTGCAGGCAGCGGACCCGGGTTCAATTCCCAGCATCCCATATGGTACCTTCAAGCACCGTCAGGAGTAATTCCTGAATGCAGAACCAGGAGTAACCCCTATGCATCACTGGGTGTCACCCAAAAAGCAAATAAATAAATAAATAAATAAATACCTACATGTGGTAGCTAGTTCTATACAAGAAAATTTATAGACAAGAACTCTCCAACCAGCTCTCTTAAATTGGCACTAGCCCCCCTCTTTCACAAAGGAAATGTAAAGTAGTAAAATGAAAATGTGAAATAAGTTATTTACAATTCAATTTTACAATTGAAAAAGTAAAGGAAGGGTAAATAATTTCCCAAGTTTGCAGAACCAATAAACTTTCTTTTCCCACAGCTGAGACAGAGAAGGGAACACCAGGTAAAGGATATTGGGAGGACCCATTCAGGTGGAAAGATGAGTGCTGAAAGTAGACTGTAGACCGAACACCATGGCCACTCAATACCTCTACTGCAAACCACAATGCCCAAAAGGAGAGAGAATAAAAGGGAATGCCCTGCTGCTCAGGCATGGTGGGGTGGTGGGGGTTGGGGTGGGGGTGGTGGGAGGGATACTGGGAACATTGGTGGAGGAGAATGGGCACTGGTGGAAGGATGGGTAAACAATCACTGTATGACTGAAATGCAAACATGAAAGTTCATAAGTTTGTAACTGTACCTCCCTAATAATAAAAAGAATTTTAAAATAAATAAATAAATGCAATGTTACTGTGAAAACAAACAAACAAACAAATAAATAAACTTTCTTTTCTCACCTTCCAGTCCTTGGTATATAACCCTGGCCCAGTTCTGTTCTTGGGGAAAGAAGGTCAGTGCTCATGCTTGGCTCAGGAGCAACAGGGCAAAGAGCAAAGTGGCCACTCCTTATGGGAACACTGGGAATGAATGACCTCACTCAAGTCAGCTCTGATAGGGTTTTTAAAAGAGCAACTGAAACTGTCAGATTTCTAACAAATAAGCATGTTCTTGTTGAAAGCAATTATGCATACAGGTTTATTAACCTCAAACCAGGTCACAAAATCCACAGGAAAAAAAAGACACTGGAAGTCCCTAGGCATTAAGCAGACCAGGTCTTTTTATATTCTTAATTAAAAAAAAGAAAAGTTACTGGAAATTTTGACCATTTCCCACCTCTACTATCATAGGTGTTCAAGGACTATCAATTCCGAAGTTCAAATCCACAAAGCACAGAAGTGTAGCAGCCACCCCATTTCCTGACCTAACAGCAAATACTGTCACTAGCTTCCTGTATATTCTTTGGAGCTATTTTTGACTCCCCAGGCCAAAAAAAAAAAAAAGATATACAGTCCTCTCCATTTGTCCCCATGAAGATTTTTTAGCAATTACAATTCAATCATAAAATGATAAAAGCCAATCATAAAATGATAGAGAGGTAGGACAGTGGGTAGGGTACTTGCCTCGCATGTGGCTGACTGGGGTTTGACCCCCAACACCCTACATATAATGGTCCCTAGAGCCTGTCAGGAGTGATCCTTAAGTGAGAGCTAGGAGTAAGCCTTGAGCACTGCTAGGCAGGTGTAGTCAAAAAACTTTTTAAAATAAAATTGCTATTAACAAATAAAAGCAGGGCTGGGCTGGAGCAATAGCACAGCAGGTAGGGCTTTTGCCTTGCATGCGGCCAACCCGGGTTTGATTCCTCCATCCCTCTCAGAGAGCCCAGCAAGCTACTGAGAATATCCCGCCTGCACGGCAGAGCCTGGCAAGCTACCTGTAGCATATTCAATATGCCAAAAACAGTAACAACAAGTCTCATAATGGAGACATTACTTGTGCCTGCTCGAGCAAATCGATGAACAACGGGACAACAGTGCTAAAAACAGGGACTAAGAGATAGTGTAGGAGTTAAGTGCTTGCACTGCATGCGGCTGATCCTGATTTGATCACCAGCACTGCATAAACACTGCCCAGAGTAACGCCTGGGCCCAGATCGACACTTCAGCCAAGAGCGAGAACAAGCCCCTAGCACCACTGGGTGTGGCCAAAGCAGAAAAAGATAAAAACAAATTTTAAAATATAGGCAAAAACATCATAAAGCATTAAATTATATGAAAATGTTAGGGACAGGAAACTCACTCAACAGTAAGAGGACAAACTTTGTATGCTGGAGCTCTGAGTATGACCCCCAGCACCATACAATCTTCCAAGCCATCGCCAAGAGCATCACCAAGTACTGAACTGGGAGTAGCCCCCGAGCACCTCCAGGTGTGGCCCAAAACACCTGACCCAAAGTAAAAACGAAAGATACATTAGAAGCCAGAGAAATAGCTCTGATGAGAGAAAAGATGCTCATCATCATTAGTTGGTAAGCGAAATGCAAATCAAAACCAAAATGAGATTATCGCCTCTAACTTGTTAGAATGGCAGTTACTACCAAGATAAGGGTGCTGGAGAGACAGTACGGCTGGAAGGGTGCTTGCGTTGCCTGTGGCTGAGCTGGGTTAGACTTCTGGCATTCTGTATGGTCTCCTAGCCCCCCAGAGAAGGCTGTAGGAGATGCATCCAACAGCGAAAACAGAGTTTGATCTCTGGCCCCACATGGTCGCCCGAGCAGCAAACTTTAAAAATCAACAAGATGTAACACTTGGAAGAGGAGGGAGACCCTCTCTATCCACCCACATCCTGCCCAGGCTCTCTACCAAGGAAGACTACACAAAGAAAACTGCAGTCGGAAGTTAATCTGGAGTCTGCTTGGAAATCATAAATGATGCCGCAATGAACACAGAGCTGCACATAACCTCAGTGTTTTCATCTCCTTTGGATAAATACACAGCAGTGGAGTTGCTAGGCCATCCTACTCTGTTTTTAAGTCTGCGTGAGCACCGTGCTGTTTTCCCTGGTGGCTGTATCAGTGTACATGCCCAACAGTACTCAAGGGTTCCCTCTTCCACCTCTTTGCCATCATTTGTTGGTGGAGGTGGTAACAGTTGTTTGGGGTTTTTTAAATATTTTTTAATTGAATCACCATGAGATACAGTTACAAAGCTTTAATGATCGGGTTTCAGTCATACAATGATTGAACACCCATCCACAGCTGCATATTTCCCACCACCAATATCCCCAGTATCACCTCACCCTTCCCCTACCAGGGAAGACAATTTCCTTCTTTCTCTCCACTTTTGGGCATTATGGTTTGCAATACAGACACTGAGAGGCCATCATGTTTGATCCTTTACCTACTTTCAGCGGTGGTGGCAGTTTGAGGGCCAGACCAGCAATGTTTGGGGGCTACTCAAAGCTCAGTAAGTGGTGGTGAGCCCCAGCAGTACTCAGGGACCATATATATGATGTCAGGGATCCTAGGTCTGTTTTTTCTTCAATTGAATCACTGTGAGCTACAATTACAAAGCTTTCATGATTGAGTCTCAGTCATACAACGATCAAACACCCATCCCTCCACCAGTGTACATTTTCCACCACCAATGTCCCCAGGATCCTAGGTCTTGTATGTAAAGCATGTGCTCCAGTTCTCTAAACCATCTCCTCAGCCCCATCACTTTTTTGTTTGTAATTCTTTTGGGGCCATGCTGGGTAGTGCTAAGGAATAACTCCTGTTGGGGCTAGGGAGACCCTACAGAATGCCAAGGATCTAACCCAGGTCAGCCACATGCAAAGCAACCAGCACTCAGCCCTTCCATTCTCCAACACCAACATTCTCTATCCCAGCTATAAAGATTAGGCCCCACCTACATTTCTTCATCATCTTGATGGTTAGGGGCAAAACAATAAAAGTGTGAGACAATGATCCTAGTCATTCTCCTTTATAGCATCCTAGAAAGTAGAAATTATCAGAGCAAACTTTACATGAACAATAGACTAACTGCTGCAGGGCAACAGGAAGAGATTTAAAAGTAACAGCTTTCATAAGAATGAAAAATAAAGAGTAAGAGAGCCTGATATAATGATGAGTTGAGAATGCTGCCTCTAGTACTGACTTGCGGCTTCCTGAGTGACACTGAGGAGAATACTGACACATTAATTAAAATTAAGGCGAGAAAAGGGCCTGCACGGGACTTTTTTCTTTTTTTTTTTACTTTTGCTTTTTGGATCACACCCGGCGGTGCACAGGTGTTACTCCTGGTTCATGCACTCAGGAATTACTCCTGGTGGTGGCTCAGGGGACCATATGGGATACTAGGAATTGAACCTGGGTTGGCCGCGTGCAAGGCAAATGCCCTACCCACTCTGCTATCGCTCCAGCCTGCACGGGACATTTTTAATAACAGCTCCTATCTCTGTATTCCTTCACTTGTCATAATTCTATAACACATACAAAACTACAGCGGTACATTAACAACTGAGGACAGGTGGACGGGGTTGGAGAGAGAACCACAAACTCGGTAACCTCTTAATCTGCTGTACACTTCTCCAAAGAGAAACTAAATATAGAGTCATTTTTCCTTCGTGGCTTAGAGCAACAGGAGTTTCTATTTCTCGGCAGGCTGGGGGTTGGCTGCGCTGAGGGTGGGCGCTCTGCTAACCTCACCAGCCACTGCCCACACAGCTGAGAGCTGGAGCATCTGCCATGGCATCACTCACATGTCTGAGGTTGGTGGCTGGCTGCACCTTTGTCACATGTGATCTCTAACCACTGGGTGTGCAAGTCAGCGGTTCCTTATCTCATTGACATTGCCTTTGCTCTTTCTTGATCCAAGCCCAAGTTCTCACCTCCCTCATTGGCTTATGCATTTATGCTATTTTTCCCCTTTCAGTCCGATTAAGACAGAGTTCAGGCTTATTTATGCAGTTTTGATTTTGCTACTCCAGGCTCCTTTGATCCATCCCCTCTTTCAATTATTAGTGCCACTGCCTGCAGCGATGGGGGTAAAGCTGTTAGACTGCTCTGAGTCCGGGGGCCCGAACATTCAAGTCGGTTCTGCAATTTCTGGCATTTCTTCCGGTCAAAGCAAGTCAGCTCGGGGCTGGAGCAATAGCACAGTGGGTAGGGCATTTGCCTTGCACTCGGCCAACCCGGGTTCAATTCCAGCATCCCACATTGTCCCCCGAGCACTGCCAGGAGTTATTCCTGAGTGTAGAGCCAGGAGTTAACCCCTGTGCATCGCCAGGTGTTACCCAAAAAGGAAACAAAAAAGCAAGTCAGCTCCTATTAAAAGTATGATGAGGAGACTGGAGATAAGACTCAGGTGGTAAAGTGCATGCCTACTAGGCACAAGGCCCTGAGCTGAAACTGGGCACCATTGGCCCAACTCTCACACCACCAGGAGTGACCTAGTGGCCCATAAGCATGCACTGATATGGGCGCAGGCCCTAAGCAGCCCTGGTGTGGCTCCAATTATAAAGACAAGTATGAGGAGATGGATACTGCCAATAAGAGAGGAAACAACATTGTGACTGTGGTTTTAAATCTAACACACATTTCCAACAGATACTTGCAGAATTAAGAAAACTGTCAATGTAAGAATCCAACAAACATAGGACGCATAATAAACAAATTTCCCAAGTAGAGAGGTGTACCTTACAAATAAGGAATATGCTAACAGAGAAGGGATTGGTCAGGTCAGCCAGAAGCTGTATAACAGATTCAGCTTGAGCCTTGTCTTCAAATGTAGATGGGGTGTGCTTATTAGGGCTTACTAGTAGATGGGGAAGCTATAAGCAAATGAGAGAAACTGGAACTTACGCGTGGTCATAGGTAAAACTTGAGGCAGTGACAATGAGATACCTGTAAATTAGGCATTATCACTCCCGTTTTGAATAAAACACAATGAAGTTACAAATAACCTTTTTGAAAAAAGAATTTTGACAGGGTTTTAAAGAGAATCACTATTAGATCATAATTCAAAATTAGATCTTTCTAGGCACCCAAGTCTACTCAACTCAGCCATGAAAGAGATGAAATCTTGCATTTCGCTTTAATTTGAATGGAATTGGAGGGTCACGCTAAGAGAAACACCTCAGAAAGATAAAGACAAATACTAAATGATCTCATAGTTGGGGTACAAAGAAACAAAGCAAGGGATTAGACATCAGGCAATGAAAACTGAGATACTGTTAAGTGCACTGAGAAATGAGACTGCCAAAGTGAGGTGGGGGAAAGAATGGACTTAGGGACAATAGTGTAGGGACACAGGTACTCCTGGTAGTGGGTATGGCACAGCGCGCATATCTTAAGGTAAAGACACACAGGCACGCATGTGCAAGCGTGCCCCCAACACACGCACTTGCACGCACTGTCTTTTAAAATGATCATCTCAAACTTCAAAAAGCCCCTAAACAATCACACAAGGCAGGTGATTTACTTAAAGTCTTCATTTAAACCCCAGGTGCTTTATTATTATTAAACAGTAATACTACCATCATGACACCTTGATTTTTTTTTTTTTAATTGCAGGGCTAGAAATGCACAGAGCTGCAAGAGTATGCAGAGAAGTCGGAAAGCAGAGGCTTGGGGAGGTTCTGTAGGTGGCAAAGAAAGGGATGTAAAATGGTGCCAGAGGGCGTCCAGCAGTGATTCACCGAGAGCTGCAAGGAGGAGGTACGAGGTGAATGCGAGGCGGTATCCACTCCTCGGCCTGCAAATTGAGACTCTGGCCTCCCTCTCTCCTTCTGATAGCCAAGTTTCTTAGTGGCTTCAACGTCCACAGGGCTGACACCATCCTCTCCTGTCCCCCTCCTCAGATCTCTAGCCCACAGCAGCCAGTTGCCAGGCCTGATCTCTCCCGCCCGGCTCTCTCCACTCCTCAGTGTACTCTGCAGTCTACTTTCCTGCCACACGGCCCATCCTCCCTGCTCTGTGTTCAAGCACCTTCCTGAGTCTCCTACTCCTTCCTTATTTCACTTTCCTTTCAGTCCGGGTTGGAGTCTCCAGGACTATGAGCCAGCTCAAGTGACTTGGGCGAAGGCAGCTGATAGGGTGTGTCTTCACCAGAGGTTTAGAACACTGTCTACAGACTTGATCTTATTACTTAAAATGTTTTTTGGCCATGTCTGCTTGTGCTCAGAGCTATGTTCTAATATGGCTCTTGATGGGGGAAGAGGGGTAAGGCCGGAGCTGAGGCTGGTAGAAGAATCATTTCATGGGGACCCCATGTTTAGCCAAAGATAAAACCCAGGATTCCCACATGCAGATGAAGACACACCTGCCTAATCAGCTGCCTTCACCATGCCTGTGCAAAGTCATCACGGTAGAGAAGACACATGTGCATGCATTCACATGTGTGCCCCCCAACTCACGCCTTTGTGTGTGCTGCCTTTTAAACTGATCTCCTCAAACTTTAAAAAGACCTTGAACACAGGCGTGCAAGGCAGGTGCTTCACTGCTGAGTCACATCCTCATCCTCCCCAAAACATCCAGGACAATTTCTAACTTATTCAAAATTAGAATAAGTTTAAGTCTATATTTTTGGGGGGAGAGGGGTGAGAAACATTTGTAGTAAAATAATTAAACAAATTTGATATGGAGTTATATTAAATTATAAATGTACATAATTTATATGCTATTAACGTTTGAATAGTAACTTTTTTTTATTTTTTTGGCTTTTCTTTGGGTCACACCCGATGATGCACAGGGGTCACTCCTTGCTTTGCACTCAGGAATTACTCCTGGTGGTGCACAGGGGACCATATGAGATTCTGGGAATCAAACCTGGGTTGGCCGCATGCAAGGCAAACGCCCTACCTGATATGCTATCACTCGCAGGTAAGGTGTGCCTTGCACACAGCCAACCCGGGTTCAATTCCTCCGTCCCTCTCGGAGAGTCCGGCAAACTACCAAGAGTATTCTGCCCGCACAGCAGAGCCTGGTAAACTATCTGTGGCGTATCCAAAATGCCAAACCAGTACCAAGTCTCACAATGAAGACGTTACTGGTGCCCGCTCGAGCAAATCAATGAACAACAGGACGGCAATGCTACAGTGCTACATGCTGTTAACATGTGGGGGGAATGATAGAAATGTCTGGGGCCAGGGCTCTTCCCAAGCAGCAGAGCACTTGCCTTGCCGGTGTGAAACTGTGGATTCAAATCCCAGCACTGCCCAAAAAAAAGTAAAAAGAAGAAGACAGTGACAACAATGAAGTCCATAAAGCATTAAAATGCAATCTCTGAGTATAAAATCTCTCCTCTTAATTTCTTCTACCTTCCAAATTTTCCAAAAAGAGAAGATAAAGACGCTTTAACTCTCAAGATAGAAAAGCAACTATTTAATACCAATTTTTATTTATTTTAGAAATATTAAACCAAAGCTGAACACAATGACCTCTCACTGTATTCAGCGTTGACTTATCACCTCCCACTGCAAAATATCTAGCACACAGACAAGACTCAGGTCAAAGTCAGCACACCCAACTGTTACACTGCAGGACCCCAATTAGGAGAGAACAGCAACTTCTTAGATTACAGCTATCTAGGATGGTTCTTGGTGGAGACAAGAGGCCTCAGCAGATGGGGCTAGAGTGATAGTATAGCAGGTAGGCCCCCGTCCCTCCCCACTAAAATAATTTTTTCTAAGAGACCTCAGCAAAGATTTAAAAAAAAAAACCTAAGTAGGTTCAAGAGAACCTCATTACAGACAAGGTGTGATCAACATGCTGGCTCAAATAGAATGAGGCCGTTACACTCTTAGTCACTCTGTATTTTTTAAAGTATCATTTATAGTTTCACGGCGCTGCTCCCCCACGTATTCTGGGTGTTGGGGGGGGAGCATACTCGGCTGTGCTTAGGGCTTACTCCTGGCAGGGCTCGAGAGGGAACACATGTGGTGCCAGGGATCAAGCGTGCAAGGCAAATGCCCTATACACTAGTATTTCACTCCTACCCTCGCACCCCTTTTTTTTATTTCCCACTCACATACCCTAAATAATTCTTTTTTTTTTTTTACAGTCCACTAACTTTATTTTTTTTTAAATGTTAGCATATTTTTTTATTAGTTTATTTTTAATTAGAGAGTCATCGTGAGGGTACAGTTACAGAACCATACATCTTTGTGCTCATGCTTCCCCCATACAAAGTTCAATAACCCATCCCTTCACCAGTGCCCATTCTCCACCACCCGTAAACCCAACATCCCTCCCCCCCTCCCCAGACCCGTCTCCCCCCACCCCACCCTGCCACTGTGGCAGGGAATTCCCTTTTGTTCTCTCTCTCGGATTAGGTGTTGTGGTTTGCAATAGAGGTGTTGAGTGGCCATTGTGTTCAGTCTCTAGTCTGTATTCCACCCGCCTCACCCTTCCCCCACATGTCCTCCAACCACATTTTACTTGGTGGTCCCTTCCCTGAGTTACCCAGAATGAGAGACCAGCCTCCAAGCCATGGAAATATTCTCCTGGTACTTATTTCTACTATTCTTGGGCGTTAGTCTTATAGTCTATTATTCTATATTCCACAGATGAGTGCAATCTTTCTATGTCTGTCTCTCTCTTTCTGACTCATTTCACTTAGCATGATACTTTCCATGTTGATCCACTTATATGCAAACGTCATGACCTCATTTTTTCTAACAGCTGCATAGTATTCCATTGTATAGATGTACCAGAGTTTCTTCAACCAGTCATCTGTTCTAGGGCACTCGGGTTTTTTCCAGATTCTGGCTATTGTAAACAGTGCTGCGGTGAACATATAAGTGCATATGTCACTCCGACTATACTTTTTGGCTTTTCTGGGATATATTCCCAGCAGTGGTATTGCTGGGTCAAATGGGAGCTCAACCTCTAGTTTTTTGAGAATCGTCCATACTGTTTTCCAAAAGGGCTGAACTAGCCGGCATTCCCACCAGCAGTGTAGAAGGGTCCCTTTCTCCCCACATCCTCTCCAACAGCGGTTGCTTTTGTTCTTTCGGATGTGTGCTAGTCTCTGTGGTGTGAGGTGGTATCTCATGGTTGTTTTGATCTGCATCTCTCTGACGACTAGTGATGTAGAGCACTTTTTCATGTTCCTTTTGGCCATTCGTATCTCTTCCTTGGTAAAGTTTCTGTTCATTTCTTCGCCCCATTTTTTGATGGGGTTGGATGTTTTCTTCTTGTAGAGTTCAACCAGTGCTTTATATACCCTTGATATCAACCCCTTATCTGATGGGTATTGTGTAAATATCCTTTCCCATTCTGTAGATAGTCTTTGTATTCTGGTCACTGTATCTTTTGCGGTGCAGAAGCTTTACCCTAAATAATTCTTTACAATTAATATTTATCAACAGCTTTATTGAGATATAATTCACATAGCACCCTTTTAAAATATACATAGTTCTGAAGCCAGGGAATATGCCAGTGAGTAAATTACTTGCCTTGCATTCACCCAAAGTGGGTTCATTCACAGGCACCCTGTGATCCCCCGAACCCAACCAGGAGTGACGCCTGAGCACAGAGCTAGGAGTGCGCACTGAACAGAGGAGTGGCTGGCCCCCAAACAAACAAACAAAAGTATATATAACTTTAAGTTGACAGGGAATGGCTGAGTGGCACAGAACACCTGCTCTGCAAGCGTAAGCCTCTGAGTTAAATCTGGGTGCCACTACATGTGCCAAGCATGATCCTGGCAGCTTTGTTATCTGTGATCCATGGCACACAAATAATTTCCAGCTGCCCTGCAGCCAAGGCCTATAAGCGCCACAAGCAAAAGCATGCAAGCCTTGGAGAGCACCACAAAAAGATGCGCCAAAACCATGGCCAAGAGGCACAGTCCTTGGCAAGTAACAAGCCCAAGGATGCAAGCCTCCCCAAGCATTGTGGCCAAGTGTGCAAACACCAAGACCTCATGTGCAAACCCCAGTGATCAGCATACTCACCTATCTGTGCAATGGGGAGGGGGCGGGGGTGTCTCAGCCCACACCCTACAGTGCTCAAGTGCTCAAGTACTCCTGGCTCTGTGCTCAAGGATCACTCCTGTTGGGGCTCGGGGGACTATATGGGGTGCCAGGGATCAAACCTGGGTCAGCTGCATGCAAGGCAAACACCCTTCATGCTGTACTATATCACTCTAGCGCTACTTTCATTTTCTTGATGGTATCATTTAAAACACAAAGTTCTAAACTTTTGATGAAGCCAAATTTATCTATTTTCTGTTATATACTCTATTACCTATTTACCGGTTAAAGTGAAGAAACTGTTAACTGCACCACAAACGAAAAAATAAAATCATGGAGTAATCCAAGGTCACAAAGCTTTACAACGATGTTTTTTTCTGAGTTTTAAAGTTCCATATCTAACTTAGATGTGCATGATTAATAATGAGTCAACTTGTATATGAAAGTGAGAAATAATCTTATATTTAGGTCTATGACTAATTATGAGTCACTTTGTATAAGAGTGAGGTCAAGCTCAAAGTCCATTCTTTTGAATACCCACCAACCCAAGCACCACTTGTTGAAAATACTATTCTCCCCCCATGAAGCTGTCTTCATACTCTTGAAGAAATTCCAGTGATAATAGGCTTCCTCTTCAAGGCCCTGTTCTCCCATGAACAGGTATTCTGCATGCTTCTGTTTCTTTACCAATTTGGAGAAGGCTATGTTCTTTCCCCTCAAATGTACTTCTCCCTTTCTCTCCCCTCACAGCTTTCTAAGTTTCAATAAAAAGTTTCTGCTTTAAAAAAAAAATCAGGGGCTAGAAGAATGATAGCACAGCAGAAAGGGCATTTGTCTTGCACACAGCTAACCTGGGTTTGATCCCTGGCATCCCACATGTTCCTCCTGAGCCCCTAAAGAGTAATTCCTGAGTGCAGAGCCAGGAGTAACCCCTGAGCATCATCAGATATGGCACAAAGCAAACAATAAAAAGTGAGTTGTTGTTCTGAAATTGCATTCCATTCCTCCGATCTGTAGAGTTCTACTCACACCAACCTATCTGGATTACTGTTGTTTTATAGTTTAAATTACATAACTTATCCTCCAACTCTTTCCTTTTTTCACAAGACTGGTTATTCTGAG
This sequence comes from Sorex araneus, assembly GCF_027595985.1. NCBI lineage: Eukaryota > Metazoa > Chordata > Mammalia > Eulipotyphla > Soricidae > Sorex > Sorex araneus. The sequence continues at coordinate 183,269,140 of NC_073313.1, forward strand.
TCAAAATTGTGAAATTTTGCAAAAATGGCACTGACAGTTTTCGCGGGGAGTATGCTGAGTCTGTGGATCAATTGGGGAGTAGTGCTGGCTAACAATGTTCAGTTAATCAGGCAGAGAACGTTTTTCATTGATCTAGATCTTTAATTTTGCAAGATAATATTTTTACAGTTTGCATAATTTACAGTTTTTTTACAGTTTTTTACAGTTTACAGTTTACTCTTTGTTAAATATTTTTTGGGGGGAGTGCTTTTGGGGCCAACATCCACCAGTGCTGGGGGGGGCAATACAATACCAGGGACAGACTCTGGGTGGGCTGCAAGCAAAGCACATCAGTCCTTTGAGCTCCCTCTCCAGCTATCTTCTTTGTTAAGTTTTTAATTCCTTGTGTTGCTACTGTGAATGAAGCTGTTTCCCTAATTTCATGTTTGGATTACTCATCGCAAGTTTACAGGAAAAGTACTGCAATCTTACTGAAACTGTTTATTAGTTCTAATAGATTTTTTGTTGCTTTTTTAGAATTATGATTTTCTAAATATAAGGTCATGTCATCTACAAATAAACTGTTTTACTTCTTTTCCAATTGTTTCCAACAGTTTACTTCTTTGCCTTTTCTTTTTCTTGCCCAGTTGCATTGCAAAGAATGTCTATCCAGCAAATGTGTTCAATAAACATTTATTGTTGAAGACTAAGGGAGTGCCAGGGTTTTATCGAACTGAAATTAAAACACACACAGGATTTGCCATCTGGACTAGAAATACAGCTCAGTGGGAGAGCAAATGCCTTGAATGTATGGGGCCCTAGGATAGACCTTGGAGTCTAAAAGAAAAACTAAAGTTACTAAGTCCTGTTTTATGCAATAACATGTATTCTACCCTACCCTAAATGTAGGCTAGAGAGAGAACACAGGAGCTAAGGGCCTTCCTGCAGGAATATTCTTGCACAAGTGAGGAATAGTTCCACACCCATCAGGGAATGTTTCACACGCACTTGGTAATAATGGGCATTCTGCTGCTATGTGTGGTGTGACACGGAGGCCTGTCCCTTAATGATTTTAAAGTGTCTATATCAGACCACATTTACTTTCTTCTTGGGTGGGGGATCCATACCTCGTGGTGCTCAGGGTTTAATCTTGGCTCTGTGCTCAAGTCCCTCCTAGAGGATGCTAGGGCTTGAACTAGGACTGGTCTCATGTAAGGTAAGCATCTGAACCCTTGTACTCTGTCTCTGGCACCTCCAGACCACACTTAAGGGGAAAAGACGAACTATAATTTTAAATTTTTCCTGCTATCCCCATATTTTATTACTGACTACATATGCCATACATATCTAAAATTAAAATCAGGTTTTTGCTTTAAAAATATATATCTATTTCAAGCATCATATTAGTAGCTGGTTTCTAAAAGTGAAAACTGCTAAAGAGGTAAGCAGAATAGATATATGCTAGCAAGAGAGATTTTCTAAGAGGTTTCTGAAACATGAAAATCTCCAAACGTGGGTAAGAAGGGAGAACATCTGATATGTTATTTGAGAGCATGGCAGCTGACATGGCCATCCCAAATTTCCCATGGGAGCTGGGTCACCGCCAGAATGGAAAAAAAGAAAACCCTATTAAGTACTGGTAACGTAATTCGGAGACAGAAGGTGTAAGAAAGCTTGGGATAGATAATAGGGGAAACTGTTCTCGGTAACTAAAGAAATCAAACTATTAAGAAGTAATGTCCACAGTAGTTTTTAAAAACTGACTTGCAGGACTTGAGAGATAGCAAAGGAATAAGGCACTTAGCCTGCATGAGGCCGGCCAGGTTTGAACTCCAGCGCCACGTATGATCCCCAGGACACTTCCAAGAGTGACTCCTGAGCAGAGCCAAAAATGACCCCTGATTACCACCCACGGTGGCCCAATAAATAACTGAATATAGACTTTCATGTCAGTAGTTTAAAATAAGTCCGGAGGCAGAGGAAAGACATAACCCAACGGGCCGGGCACAGGTTCAAGTTCCAACACTGCATGGTTGCCCTGGGCATGAACAGGAAAGACCCCCCATCAGAGACAGCAGCCCCTGAACACAATCAGTGTGTGGCCCCCAAAAAACTAGAAGGGAAGAAGAGAAAAGAAAAAGAAAGGAAAAGAAAAGAAAAGAAAAGAAAAGAAAAGAAAAGAAAAGAAAAGAAAAGAAAAGAAAAGAAAAGAAAAGAAAAGAAAAGAAAAGAGGAAAGAAAGCAAGACAGAAAAAAAGAAAGAAAGAGGGCAAGCAAGCAGGCAAGACTGGAGCAGGGAGATGGTTCCAAGAGTTGGAGAATGTGCTTAGCACGTGGGCGCCTTAGATTCAACCCCGAGCACCACAGGCAGGCCCCCAAAATAAACTTAACATAGTATGAGTAGTTCACATTTGAAACATCCTTTATAACTCTCCCAATGATTACGGACATGCCACGTCTTGGGCCAGGGAGCTAATATGCCAAGTAAGGAGCTTGACTTGCACACAGCTGACCCCAGTTTGATCCCTGGCACCACATATGGTCCCCCAAGCACAGCCAGGAGTGATCCCGAAGCACCGTCAGGGTGGCATAAAACCCTCCTCAAAAAAAAAAAAAAGTCCCTTTCTTAATGCTCCCATAAATCTCTACAAGACTGTTAAGCCTATTTTGCAAAAGAGGAAGCAGACTCAGAAGTACCTTTACGTCCACAACTGCACAGCAACTACGAAGCAGAATTAAGACTGAACCTGGGCTTTGAGCTTTAAGGACTATTTCCCCCAAATCACAGCTGCCTCTTCTCACAACACATTTCTCACAACACCACACCACGTCTGCGTGCTTCATATGCGGCTATATAACTAAGGAGAAAAAAATCTATAGAAGGAAGGCTATATTCACCATACTTCACACTCCCAAAATAAGAGCAAAGAGCCTAGACAGAGAAGTAACCAGTACCCGGCACAGCACACTCGACTTACTAAGCAAGTGCTAGAACAAAGAGGGAGAAAGAGAGGTACATCTCCCCATCGGTGTGTGCAGGAGAGCAATCAGAAATCTTTAGTTCTTGCAATCAGCTTAATCAATGGCTGAATAAATAGCAGTGCTCCTACATTAAAAGAAAAAAAGAAATCTTTAGTTCAGGGGTTTAGTCGTTCCCCAGATACCTATAGCAAGCTAAAGAATGATCAAAAGTAAGAAAAACTGAGAGGAAAAAGTGGTGAAGGGTAACGTAGAGGGAAAGAGCAGAAAGAAACAGCAACATGGAAGAACTCACAGAGAAATGCATATGGAAATACTGTATGTGTGTGTATATATATATGCGGTGCATATAAGTCTGTGGGTGTGTGTAACAGGGAAATTGGGGAGATATAAACAGAAACTCCCTGTACTATATTTGCAACTTCTTGTGACTACAATTAGTGACAAGAAAAGAAGTGAAGGGGTTGGAGTGATAGCACAGCGGGTAGGGCATTTGCCTTGCACACAGCCAACCCGGGTTCGAGTCCCAGCTTCCCATATGGTCCCCTGAGCACCACCAGGGGTAATTTCTGAGTGCAGAGCCAGGAGTAACACCTGTGCATCGCCGGTGTGACCCAAAAAGCAAAAAAAAAAAAAAAAAAAGAGAAAAAAAAATAATAAAAAAATATACCTGATGTAGACAGGCATCTGCATCTCATTTCCTAAATTCACTGGCTACCAAATGGGCCAGCCAATCTGCCAGGCACAGCCTTCACAAGCTCCAGTCTCACTTTGCAGAGAACGATGGGTGACCGTCCATTCCGAAACAGTACATGAGGATGCAGGAGAGCCACCACAGAGAAAGGAGCTTAAGGCGACCATAAGCAAGACCATCTCAGGCGTACACTGGCATGGAAACTCCTGCTTTGCATGAGCCTCCATGCCATTTCCCTTCTATTGCTTGTTCCACAAAGCTTCATACTGAAGACACAAAATTGAATGGACTGAGAAAACCTACATGGTCACAGAGCCTTCAGAGGGGTCCTGAGCTTGCCGAGGAAAAAACTAAAGTAAGAGATCTAATGTTTAATCTACTCGTTGACAGAGCCAAGTCAAATCATAGTGAGTTTCATGTTATTTCAAAGTGACTGGGCAGAATAAGTCACATGAAGCAACAGCTGATCAATGTCAAAGACTTCAGAAAATAGGGGCCGGAGTGATAGCACAGCGGGTAGGGTGTTTGCCTTGCATGCGGCCGACCCAGGTTCAAATCCCAGCATCCCATATGGTCCCCTGAGCACCGCCAGGGGTGATTCCTGAGTGCATGAGCCAGGAGTGACCCCTGTGCATTGCTGGGTGTGACCCAAAAAGCAAAAAAAAAAAAAAAAAAGACTTCAGAAAATATTTCACGGACTGCTTCCTACTACCCAGCCCCATTCAAGCTTACTTCAAGGAAATAGACTTTAAATCTGCACTTTTCTAAGCTTTCATATAAGAACATGGAAAATTTCCTATATTTCTCAGATCAACCATAATAAAACACTGCTATTAATAAAATGACATTTTTACATACATGCTTTACAGATTTTAGGGGAAAAATTCCAAAGGGAAGCAGAAATCTGTAGCTTAGCTGTGTTAGTATAGGAGAATTGTACATGCAGATGCTCCGAGTTTTCAAACTGAGTTCTAGCTGCCTCAATATTTTACCACTGTTGACTTTTTCCTACTCATTACTAACATGGTTTTCTTCAAAATACTAAAAACCTTACTCTTTTACTCCAGTCCGACATTTAAGCAAAAGGATCACTTGTGAATGTATGTGAACAATCATCAAAGCACCCTCCTTACCCATGCAAGTGAATATAATCAAATATACACATTTTTTAATTTTCTATTTTATAAGTCAGTTCACAATATTTGATTTCAAATATAAACTTTAATATGCTACTGATGAGAATAAAATTCATAGGTAGCTAAGAAAACTTGGCAACATAACTTTTAAATATCTTTTCATTCGACAAGTCCAAATCAAAGAATGTCTATAAGTAAATTTTGTCATATAAAAAATATATTAGGGGCTGGAGTGATAGCACAGAGGGTAGGATGTTCGCCTTGCACACAGCCAATCCAGGTTTGAATCCCAGCATCCCATATGGTCCCCTGAGCACTGCCAGGAGTAATTCCTGAGTGCAGAGCCTGTGCATTGCCAGGTGTGACCCAAAAAGCAAAAATAAATAAATAAATAAATAGTTGTTTATAAAAAATATTATGAAAGACCAAAGAGATCATACAGCAGGTAAGGCACTAGCCTTACATACCGCCAACCAGGGTTTAGTTCCCAGCACCACATGTGTCACCCAGGACCACCTTGAGCGCAGAGCCAGGCGTAAGTCCTGAGCACTATCCCAAAAAACAAACAACAAAATCAAGAAGAATAACCCTCAATGCTCAAGAACAGGGCACTGGGAAAGAAATTATGAAATATACAGACAACAGCATATCATACAGTCCACAGAGAAAAACGGTAAAATCGAGTTCTTGTACTGGAAAGACATCTACAACCAGTTTCATAAGAAAGAAAACCAGAAAACAGCATGCTTATGGTTCCTTCATCATTTTTTAAAAGTACTGTATTCACTAATACTCTCTATGCACAGAAAAACATACAGAAGGAAAGACATCAAAATGCAATAGTGTATTTTTTATGGACTATGCATCTAGTAAAAAGATAAAAATATATTCATAGTACATAGAAAATGTAAAATGCAAAGTACATATGAAGTCCTGGGTTTGATCCCCGTCCAAAGAGTAACACCTGTTAAATACAATTGTGGCACTGGGGTTACAAAGACAGTTCAAGGGCTAGAGCTCTTGCATTGTACACAGCGGACTACTGTTCAATCCTGGGTACCACATAATGGTCCACTAGCACCATCATCGAGTCCCTCTGGAGCACACTCAAGAAAGAGCCACTGAATGCCACCATGTGTGACTCAAAAATTATAAGGAAAAAAAATTTAATGTGAACAATTTGGCGATAAACTTTCAAAATTTTAAAGTACCTCATTTTCAACTCAATATATCAACTGATAGGAATTCATTCATATATATGTACACTAGCACTGTCTGTCAACCTGTTGTTCATTGATTTGCTCAAGTGAGCACCAGTAATGTCTCCATCGTGAGACTTGTTACTGTTTTTGGCATATCGAATATGCCATGGGTAGCTTGCCAGGCTCTGCTGTGTGGGTGAGTAAAATTAATCATTAATTATAAGAAATTATAATCACCTAGAGGCAATGTTTATAAACTCAAAACACTAAAAGAGGCTAAAAAAGCTAAATGGCTTCTCACACTTGCCTCGAAAGCGTATGGTCTTGAGTTCAATCTCCAGTGCCACCATATGTCCACTAAGCACAACCCTAGAACCTCTGAGTCTGTGACTCCTGACTCCACAGAGATTTCTAGCCTCACCACAGCCAGGTACGTGTGAGCACCACAGGTGTGAGCACCCCGTCTTTTGGACAGGGATCAAGGAAGGGGTGCAACTCCAGGTGATCACAGTGGCTACATGCACAGGTACTGCAACCAGAAATGCAACCCGTGCAAACACCACAGCTGGAAGTATATGAGCACCACAATCGACATGTGGGAACCCCTCCACTTCAACATCGATATCAAAGGGAAGGAGGAATTTAAATTTTGAAAAAGAGTAATAATGAACAAAATTCAATAGAGGGCTGTATAAATTATGGTATATGCTCTTCATTTGAAACAAGGAAGGGGGTTAGATAGGCAGTGGGTAAGGCATTTGCCTTGCACATGACTGATCCAGGTTTGATCCCTGGCATCTCATCTGACCCCCCATGCACCACGAAGAGTAATTCCTGAGTGCAGAGTTAAGAAGTAATCCCTGAGCATCACTGACCCTAAAACAAAAATTACTTCACTGAAAAATTTTCAGGATATATGGTCCCCTAAGAACCACCAGGAGTTATGCTTGAGCACAAAGCCAAGCGTGAGCCCTGAGCACAGCCAGGTGTGGCCCAATCTCTCCCGCAACCAAAACAGGGGGGAAAGAGAGAAAAGGGTGGGGAGAGAGAACTGGAGACATAGTCCAGGGGTTAAGTCTCTTGCCTTACACTAACCCAGCTTGATCCACAGAACTGCATATGGTCCCCCAAACTCCACCGGGAACGATCCCTGAGCACAGTGTCAGACATAAGCTGTGAGCACTGCTGGGTGTGGCCAGAAAAATTCTTTCTTTTTTTTAATGTAGGGCAGTCTATAATAGGCACCAAGAATAGGTACCCAGAAAGGGTGTGTGTGTGTGTGTGTATGTGTGTGTGTGCATTTTTCATGTGTGTGTATGCATTTTTCACATACGTAATTAGTGATATTGATGTCTCTGAGAGCTACATTGGGTAGAAGAAGGCAGATAGAACTGGTGGAAACCTTACATTTTTAATCACATGTATGTATTACCTACTCAAGAACTAAATTTATTCTTTTTAAGTTTTAATATAATCAAGTGAGATCAGCAGGTTGGGTGCATTTTAATATGACAAATGTAACCTCTAAGTAGAGTCAACCAACAAAATAAAAAAATAAGCAAACAAAATAAAATACAAATACATTTAACTAGCCATTTTATCTCTCCAAAACTATTCTGACAAGATGAGGAAAAGTTCAAATACAGCAACCAACTTAAACTCTCATAATAAAAAGGAACATACACTTATCTTACTTACCCTTATTTTCCTAGTTATCTTTTGAAAAGAAAAACCTCTAGGAGCCTGGAAGAGAGTGAAGTGACTGGGTACGCAAGTCCTAAACTGGTGCTACTCCAACACCTCCTGGTGTGGCTCTGTTGGTACCCCAAGCATCGCTGGCATGGCTCTGGGGGCTGTTAGAATCATCAGGAGTGGCCCAGGAGTCCCCAGCACTACTGATGTGATCTTTATATTTGAAAATAACTGGTTTTGGTTTGGGGGTCATAACTGGCGGTACTTAGGGCTTACTCCTGCTCTGTGCTGAAAGGCCAGATGGAGTGCCAGGGATCAAACAAGTGCCCGACCAGCTGTACTATCTTCCTCGGTCCCTAAAACTAATTTTCAATAAATAAATAGGGCCAGGAGCATAGCTTGAAGGGATAGAGAGCATGCTAAGAGCCCCAAATTCAATCCACTGGAAGTGACCCCCATCACCAAGCTGGGAGGAGTCCCTAAACACCGGTGGATAAATAAAATTTTTTTAAAAACTATGGGCCGGAGCAATAGTACAGCGAGTAGGGTGTTTGCCTTGCACACAGTTAACCAGGGTTTGATCCCCAACAACCCCATTTGGTCCCCCGAGCACTAACAGGGGTGATTCCTGAGTGTAGAGTCAGGAGTAACCCCTGAGCAATGCTGAGTGTGACCCAAAAAGCAAAAACACAAAATAAAACTCCACAACTACTTATCTTTCAAAACTTCACCACATCTAATAAGCTCTGACTGAAATAAAAATCTTATTGCTTTTATAATGCCATCACTATCCAGAAGCAATCTCAATAGCAACCAGTTTCCTCACAAAGACATTATCTAATCCCCACACCCAAAATTCCAAAACTGAATCATCAATCAGTTAGTAGATTCACATAAAGATCTGAAAATAGCAGAGTCCTACTTTTAGCAAGACCTAGGGCTTCCACCAGAAACTGAGAACAGGTCTTCAGAAGGAAGCTCACGAGGGGGGAGAGGGGCTGATTGGGGGGTGAACAGGATAGGGAGGTGACACTGGACAATGGTGGAGGAAGCAGATACTCTGATGGAGGGTGTGGTACTAGAATGATTTATGCAAAAAGTCCTGCCATTAACAATATTACAAATCAGTGCCTAAAATGAAATAAAATTTAATTTAAAAAAAAAGAAAAGAATAAGAAAAGCCAAGGGCTCCCTGTAAGTTAGTTCCAGGGCTAAGAAAGATAGAATGCACATATTATATGCAAGAACCTGGAGAGAAGGGGGGAGGGGTGTCACTGAACACCACTGTGCCCTTCGTCTCCTGCATCCCCCAAAAAAATAACTCATGTTATTTCTAAGGGTTTTTTTTCAGCAAGGTTTTTTTTTTTTGGGGGGGGGGGGTCAGAGAGATAGTAGAGAGGTAAGATAATTGGCTGCCTTACACGCAGTTGATGAGGACTCAAACACTGGCACTGCCAGTAACCCCAGGTTCTGTCAGGAGTGAACCTGAGCACAGAGCCAGGAGTAAGCTCTGAGCACTGCCAGATGTTTCAAAAACTAAGCAAAACAACAATAACAAGTGCTGTCTTGGCTTTTGTCTGTAGACTTCAGTGCTAAACAGTGTGAGGTTCTTATTCAGAATTATAAGCTAAGTCTTCTCAGCCTGGCTTTCTCATAAGTGGAAAGCACCTGAGCACACGAACAAGAGCGTTTGTTAATCTGGTTCAGAATCTCACATTCTTCTGAGCAGGTCAGACAGGAGGAGAATACATCTCTTGCCCCATTCCCATCCATCTTTCCATCTTCAGTCTTCCCATAGGAGACCCGTATCACATGAAGCACAACCTTTTCTTCCTCATCTGTCTTCCCTCCGGGGGACAGAGTTCTTTAAGAACAGCACTGAGGGGCCAGTGTGATAGTACAGCGGGTAGGGTGTTTACCTTGCGTGTGGCCGACCCAGATTCAACCCCCGGTATCCCATACGGTCTCCGAGCACCGCCAGGAGTGATTCCTGAGTGCAGAGCCAGGAGTGAGCCCTGAGCATCACAGGTGTGACCCAAAAAAGAAGAAGGGGGAAAAAAAACAGCACTGAAAGCGTGGCTCTGTGTCCTTGGCAAATTGAAAAATTTGGTAAATGAAGACTGCGATCAAAATAAACAGCTTGTGTGTTCTCTACTAATTACTGAACTTTTGGGACCAGACCAATAGTACAACATATAGGGCATTTGCCTCACACGCAACCAAACTGGGTTCAATCCCCAGCATCCCCTAATTCCCCAGAGCACCACCAGAGTACCCCTAAACATCGCCAGGTATAGCGCCCAAATTTAAAAAAAAAAATTTAAAGAAAGAAATCTCCACCTCTTTGGGGGTTTTTTATATAGTTTGGAGGCTCAAACCCTGGCCTCATGCACATATGCCCTCTGTTGCTGACCACAGCCCCAGCTCTCTTACAAGTTTCACTAAAGTCTGTTTCGAGTCCATTTCTCATTCATACCTACATAACCCATTTCTGCATCCCTTGGTCACCCCACCCTACCCCAAAGTAGTCCAGCAATTGAGAAACTGCGATGTGGTTCAAGTGACTAAAGTCATGCCTTGCGTGTACAAGGCTCTGGTTCCAAGACAGTTAAAAAAAAAAAAAGCAACATAATTTTTCAAAGAGTCCAGCATGCAAGTGATGGCAAACTGCGCCTAATCATCCAGCACTTAGTCATTCTTTCATCATTCCAAGAAACCACTACCATGCAATTTAGTTTAAAACTATTATGAAGTTCAAATAAATGCTTTTTGGTAGTTTCAAAAATTTATTCCAAGTTCTGAAATGAATGAGGGAATAGAAATCCATCATGTTTACTTTACAACAGCCACAGAACACAGGAAATCTAGTTGGCAAGCTAATCACTGCCAATCAGTAAGCTCAATCAGCAACAGGCTAAAACACCCAATTCATCAGCTCCACTCAGTTCCCCAAAGGGCAAGGTGGCATTGAGAGCATTTCTTTGTAAAGTCACCTTTCTCAGAATGGGATCTGGAGGGTGACTTGACAAGAATGCTACCTGAACCCAACTTTCAGACAAAATAGACACAAAAGCTATAGATATTGATATATAGCAAAATCAACAGCTCCATAAATAAGACCAGTGGTAGACAAAGAAAATAGTATCTCTCCTCCCTACTGTCTCTGGCATAAACCATCATTATTCCATTAAGGGAGTTCAAGTTTTGCTGAATCACTTTCCTGGTTGACAACTGTCTTGAAGGCACCTGCAACAGCGGATTTGCTCTGAGCTCTCTGATTGGTATGTTGCTTGGAATTAGAAAACAATAAAACAAATCCCTTCTTTGTTTTCACTGTTAATAATATCTACTAAATATTATTATTTTAGCAGTATCTCAGATGGTATTTATATAACAAGAAGCCAAGTAATACCTACTTAGGCATCAAAACCTACTGGACAACAAAACATCAAATAGCCGAACTTGAAGCTGAGTCACCCTTTACTGACACACTGACAGAGTACAAACAGGCTCCCAGGAGAGAGCTGATCACTTAGAACAAGCAACTTTAGAACGCTCTGAACACTGGTCTCTCATGGATGGACACCTGATCATATGGACCCTGTGAGAGCAGATAGCTAATGTTTGGGATTGCTAGGCAAAATAAGCCTTTTTTTCTTTTGCAAGGAGGGGGGTAGCATAGCTAAAGATCAAACGCAGGGCCTAACACATACAAAACAAGAGGAGCTCTCCTGCAAAGCAAGATACATCATGTCCCCCAAATTTTCTAATGACAATTCTTTTTTTCATCAAGTGTCAGAGAGATGGTAGTGAGTGAGGTGCTTGCCTTGCATGTGGCTGAATGGGTTCAATCTCGGGCATGGCATACTAGGATCATCACTCTAAGTGGCCCTGAGCACCATCAGGTGTGGCCCAAAAACCACAAGCAAAAACTGAAATCTGAAATCATGACTAGCTTTACAATACACTGATCATTAATCTTTCTGCAGTTACCCAAATGTTTTCATGCAGATTTATGTTTAGGACCAGAGAGACAGTAAAGGTTGGCAGTGTGCAAGGCAACTGCAACCCACAAGCTGTACTATCGTTCCCACTATAATTCACAAATTATTTACTAAAGACAATAGAAAATTAAAGTTTAAAAGAAAGAGAATGCATGGAAGAAAATATTTCTTTTTTTCATCATCATATATCTGATGACTTGAATATCAAAAACCGGAGAACTCAATGGGCTAGAGCACATGCTTTGCATACAGGAGACGTGGGCTCTATCTACCACATCACATGGTCCCCTGAGCACCTCAAATGACCCCTAACAGAGACGTGGGAGTAGTCTCTGAGCACTCACTAACAAAAAGCCCAATTTAAAATTGGGCAAAGGGTCCAGGAATGTGGCTCAGTGGCACAGCAGCTGACCTAAGACTGTGAGTTCAATCCTGGGCACCAACCCACATTGCTGCCAAATGTGATCCCCATCTCTGCCAATGTATTCCTCCGCACAAGAAGCAAGTACGTGACCCCTGGCACACCCCTGGCACAGCACCACCCAGCAACAACAAAGAAAAGGGGAGGGGAAAAATATTTATTTTTTATTGGGCAAAGGACTTGAGCAGACAATTCTGCAAAGACAAGTGGTGGGGTTGGATCGATAGCACAGCAGGTAGGGCATTTGCCTTGCACTCGACCGACCCAGATTCGATTCCCAGCATCCCATATGGTCCCCCAAGCTCTGCCAGATAATTTCTGAGTGCAGAGCCAGGAGTAACCCCTGAGCATTACCGGGTGAGATCCAAAAATAAGCAAAAAAAAAGGAAAGAAAGACAAGTGGCCAAAGAGCAACTAAAAAAATGCTAAACACCTCAGTCATTAGGGAAATGAATATCAAAATCAACACAAGTTTATACCAGATATAATGGCTATATATTTTCTTAAGCAAAAAATTTAGGTTTTGGCAAGAATATAGGAGAATTGATGCCATCATACATGGATGATGGGCATGTGAATTGGTATAGTCCATTGTGGAAAAGTTAAACAGTTCCTCAAAAACCTAAACACATAATTAGTCACTAAGATCCAACAATTATATGTGGAGTATATAATCCAGTCATAGGCTATACACCCAACAGATCTGAAAACACAAACATCAATAAACCGATATTCACTGCAGCAATCATCACAACAGTCAGAAAGTGTCAACAGTGGCCCAGGGCTGAGAGGACCTGCCTGCCTTGCACGCCTGAGATGCTTTAGTCCAATCCTGGGCACCACCTGCGCACCAAGCACTATTGTGACAGCTGGGATCCCTGCAGTCTGAGATCCCTGGCACCTCAGCAGTGTGTGATCTCTAGAACTGTCATGTGAGCAGCAAAAGTGACGTGTACAAAGCCCACAAGTACTGCAGCAGTGGGTCAAGAACCAAAAGCTCAAAGAACACGAGTCAAAGTTATCACCCCAGCCACACAGTGCTCCCCAACCAGGATGCTCAGGAATATTTGGGAAAAATGAGGGCAAACCCCAGGAAGTGCCAATGCCATGACTGAAATGTGTAACCCTTAGGGCCAAGTGTGTCGGCACACAAGCAAAGTGTATGTGACCCTCCCCGGTCATACCAACAGTAAAAAATAATGGAGAGAGAGGACAGGAGGTGGAAACAACCCAAGTGCCATCAACAAAGAAACAGTTCAATGAAATGTAGCTAAGGAGAATAGTTCTCATCCCAGTCAGAATATATTCTAAGACCCACTGGACACTTCCTAAAAACTAATACATACTATGTCGTTCCCCAAGCATATATACTTCTCATGAAGTTTAACTTAGAAATTAAGAACAGCAAGAGATCAGCAACAATAATTAAACAAATCAGAACAATTAGTACAGCCATATACAATAATATGTTACATGAATGTGGTGTCTCTTATAAAGGAAAACCACTACATTGTACATACGACAACATGACTAAAACATTTAAAAATTAAAAGAAAGAAAGAAGAAGAATACCTGTCATAGAGGGAGGCTGGGGGGCTGGAGGGAAACTGGGAACCTTGATAGTGGGAAATGTACACTGGTGAAGGGAAGTGTGTTGGAACACTGTATGACTGAAATCCAATCACAAACTATTTTGTGACTGTGTATCTTACAGTGATTCAATAAATTTTTTTAAGTGGGAGCCAGAGCGATAGTACAGTGGGTAGGGTGTTTGCCTTGCATACGGCCAACCCAGGTTTGATCCATGGCATCCCATATGGTTCCCCAAATACCACCAGGAGTAATTCCTATGTGCAGAGCTAGGAGTAAGTACTGAGCATTGCTGGGTGTGATCCAAAAAGCAAAAAAAAAAATAAATATATTAAAATTATGCTAATGGTCAGGCCAATAGCTCAAGATTGCACATGCTTTGCATGTGGGAGCCCCAGGACCATTTTATTTTTGAGCCATCCCCAGTGGTGCTCAGGGCTTACTTCTGACGCGGATTAAACCTGGGTCAACTGCATGCAAGCAAGAACCTTACCTACTACAATATCACTCCAACCCCAGGAGTACTAGATTTGAGGTCTAGTACCACATGGTCCTCTGAGAACTGCCAGGTAATGCCTTCCAAAATCAAATATTAAAATGAATAAAATAATTTAAACTTGAAAACTTCTCTCTGTGATAGGAAAGCTCTGGAGGGAATGTCCTGATAGATATACAGCAGTATGAACTTAATTTATGCCAATTATACACTTAAAAGTGATTAAAATGACACACTAAGAGCAGGAGAGATAGTACAGAGGGTAAAGAGCTTACCTTGTGAGCAGCTGACCTGGGTTTCATCCCCAGAATCCCATTTGGTCACCCAAGCACCACTAGGAGTAATTCCTGATTATAGAACCAGGAGTAACCCCCTGAACATCACCGGGTGTGACCTAAACACACACACAAAAATCAAAATGACATGCTTTATGTTAAGTATTCTTTACAAAAATTAAAGAATACTTAACTTTAAATTAATTTTTTAATTTAATTTAAAAGTTATACTTAACTTTTATTTTTAATTTAATTTAATTTAAGTTACTTTAAATTAAAAATAAAAGGTCATTAGTGATCTGGATTGTCCAAGAGTAGGTTTCAAATAGGCACTCACTCCAGTTTTTAAGTTGACTGGGGCTAGAGCAATAGTACAGCGGGTAGGGCATTTGCCTTGCACGCGGCTGACCAGGGTTCAATTCCCAGCATCTCATACGGTCCTCTGAGCACTGCCAGGGGTGATTCCTGAGTGCAGAGCCAGGAGTAACCCCTGTGCATTGCCAGGTGTGACCCAAAAAGCAAAAAAAAAAAAAAAAAAAAATAGAATTAAGTTGCCAGATCTAACCCTCTGTAACTCTGAACCTCCGTGTCTTTCTTGGTGAGTAAAGCATCAGCCTCTCCAGGTACTGCAGGAGAGGGGAGCAAAAGTCTTCCTACAGTAGCCAAAGGCCTCGGATGAAGAAGGAAAAACCTGTGCCGAGGGAAAAAAAGAGACTAATGGAAAGGACTTCCAAACCTGAGAGTCCAAGCAGCCAGAGAGATAACTCAGTGGGCCGAGCATATTCAAGAGGTCTGCTACAATCACCAGGAGTGACCCCCAAGAACTGGGAATAACCCCAAGAACCATCAATTGTGACACATATCTCCCCCACCCCCAAAACAAACTAAAGAATCTGAGAATCCCAAGGAAGTGGCTCAGCAGTAGGGCTTTTGCCTTACATGCATGAAGCTACAAATTCAATCCCTAAATTCAATCCCTAGCACTACTCCAATCACTGACTGCATTCCCCAACCCAAAACAAGTACAACTCCTAGCTCACCCCAGTGAAAAGGGTGCAGGTGTGTAACCAAGTGTATGATCACTGACACAAGAGCAGTAAGAACAAAAATCTTAGAAAAGGCCAGGGAGATCGCTCAAAAAGCGAGAGCACACACATACTTCATAAACTGGATCCCGGGGTTGAATCCCTGGCACATGCACCAGGAGTAGTCCCATTCCCAGGACCACCAGATTAAGCCCCAAAACCAAACAAAGAACACCAAAGTCTGACAGCCAAAGTCTCCTACTCTGCAGCTGCATAACCTATGGACAAGTCACTCAGAAATCCCCCAAGCCTCCATTTCCTCTCATTATACAAAGGAAAATAGTGCCTGCCTTTAAGTGTTGCTCTAAGTAAGAGCATACCTCCAATACTCACACATCCACCAGGCAAGAATTGGCAGCTCCCATTACGTGGACACTGCATTGTGATTATAGGGCTAAATTCCAACCTAGGGCCAGCCAAAGGTTGAGAAGGGTATGGCCTGGGTCTGGAAAACTATGACTGTTTAGAACTTTTTGTTTAATTTTCACGCCGCATCCAACTGTGCTCAGGGAATCACTCCTAACAGTGTTTGGAGAACCATATTGGGTGCCTGGAATAGAACCTGGGTCAGCTGAGTGCAAGGCTAGCTTGACTATCTTCCCAGCCCCGATTAGAACTTTAAACCACAGCCACCAGTACCGAGGAAGACATCAGAGAAGGAATTGTTTTTATGTAGTCCAAATACTCGTAGGAAGACTGGCTCATTGTTCCTAGAAAGAACCCGGCTACTCTCCATTAGGAAGGCTCTGCTACACAATTCTGTCCCTCAATACAACTGAACTCTGTATGTGTGAGCAACTTTTCTAAAATTTGACTGGACCCAGAAAGAAAGCCCCATTCCTCAATGAAACTGAACAGAAAATCCATTATAGGGGCCAGAAAAATAATAGTGGGTAAAGGGCTTGCCTTGCATGCAGCTGATCCACAGTCAATCTCCAGCACCCATGAGTTCCGCAGAGGGTATCAGGAGGAATCCGACTGCACAGAGCCAGGAGTAATCCCAGAGAACCCCCAGGAGGAGAGGGACAGAGGGAGAGAGAGAAAAAGGAAATTCACTACAAAGGTAGCACCTGACACACTTTATATTTAGGTGGCCTTAGTATCCTTGGAGAAATTTATTTTTGATAATAGCTGCAGCCTCAACCCTACCATCACACCTCTCATCACTAATAAATTTCAAGCAGCACCTTGAGCTCAAGTGTTTAAAGAAACACTAGCAGGCAAGTCACAAAAATGTTACAAGATTACATTCTGTTGTTGACAAGTAGACCCAATCTAAACTTCAAAGCAAAGATAGCATTTTCCTCCACACCTATCTAGAAAAGCAGTGACTTTGGCTGCAAAGCAAGACAAGACTGGAAACCAAGGAGTAAGAGATTTTATCTCTATGTTTTCATCAATACAAGTTGCTTAGTTAGTTCCTATAAATGTCTCTCACTATTGGCTGGGAGACAGCTCAAAGGGCTGGAGCACTTCTGTAAGCAGGAATACCCATGTACCATTCAATTCCCTGAACCAACAGGCCCTAAGCACTGCTGGTGAGCACTGTCCGGAGCAGCCCTAAACATCTCTGGGTGTGGCCTCAAAACGAGTCCTTCATTATTGCTGACTCTTTTAAAATATATATAATATTAGGGGCTGGAGAGATACTACATCACATAGGGTGCTTGCCTTACACTCAGCCCACCCAAGTTTGATTCTTGGCATCCCATATGGTCCTCCGAGCTTGGAAAGAGTAATTCCTGAATGCAGAGCCAGGAGTAAGCCCTAAGCACGGCCAGATGTACCCCTCCTCACCAAAAAAGTGACTATCAAGGAACTTTTTCCCCTGTAAACCTGAATATTATTATTATGAAGATATTCACTATCACTGTCACTGTCATGCTGTTGCTCATGGATTTGCTCGGGCGGGCACCAGTAACATCTCCATTGTGAGACTCGTTGTTACTGTTTTTGGCATATCAAATACCCCACGAGTAGCTTGTCAGGCTCTGCCATTCGGGCGAGGTACTCTTGGTAGCTTGCCGGGCTCTTGGAGAGGGGCAGAGAAATCAAACCTGGGTCGGTTGTGTGCAAGGCAAATGCCCTACCCAATGTGCTATCACTTCAGCCCTTCATATGAGTATATATTGTTACAAAATGGCAACAGTGCTTAGAAGGACAAACTCTAAACACAATATAAGTGGATATGCCTCCCAAGGAATCTGGAACTAAAGTCATGTTTCTCTCTTTATCTGCAGTATCCAAAACTTCTAAGATCATCTATTCATCTAACACTTAGGCTATTTTTAATCTGTTGGAGCAAATCCAATCACTGAAGGAGTTCATAAGGCACAAGGGGCTCCCAAATGGTGGGTTTCTAATAATGACCTGGGAAAAGGGAGGAGGAGCACTCTGTGGTTAAAGCCTTATGCCAAAGTGCATGGAGTGGAGCATTGCGTGCAGAAGGCCAGGGCTCGACACACAGCACCACACGGAACCCCAAATTCTCCTGAGCACTGTCAGATATCATCCCAAAAAAAATGCCTAATAAGGCACCTGACTTGAAGGCATGAGGCCAAGAGTTCAGACCCTGGCACCAGCCTCCATGCAGGGTGCTCTCCAGCAGTTGTGCAACCTGGGACCCCTTGAGGCTCCACAAAAGCATATGATCTCGGGGCTCTATGAGCACCTCCACTGCAGTGTGCAAGCCCCTGCAAGCAAACGCAGGGTCCCTGGCCAGTACTGTCACTGAAGTATGAACAAGCACAACTCAAGGGTGCAATCCCTCTCAAGTGAGGCCACAAAAGCCAGGGCAAGCATCACCATCCAAGGTCACTGTAGCCAAGAGTGTGGGAGTCCCCCATCCCCCTTGCCCCACCTCCATCATCACAACAATGACAACAAAAGGGAAAGGAAGGAAAGGGGGGGGGGGGGAATCACCTCAGATTGTTAAAGCCAGCTGCCTTGGCTGTGGCTGCGGGCAGTCTTAACTGACCAAACTCCTGCTGGTTAGACCGAACATTTGTCCTTTAACAGACTCCTTGGGTGATTCCAGTGACTTGATTGATGTTGCTGCTACTATGTTATTAGTTTTGGGGGGTTTGTTTGGCTTTCTGTTTTGTTTTGTTTTGTTTGCTTTTGAGGTCACACCCAGTGATGCTCAGGGTTATTCTTGACTCTGCACTCAGAAATTACTCCTGGTGGTGCTCAGGGGATTGAATGAGATGCTGGAGAGCGAACCTGTCAGCTGCATTCAAGGCAAATGCCCTACCCTCTATATTATTGCTAAGACCCTATGTCGGTAGTTTTAAGGCCACACACACCCATCAGCCATATAGCAGTCACTGCCCTTTAGTCTTTACCTGTATTGCCCTACTTAATCCTTAGAACAACCCTAAGTAGTTAACTACTTACACTGTCCTTCCCTCACCCTCATTTATAGATGAAAATGCTGGAATATTCATGAGATGCTTTAACTGGCACATGGCCCAAAGTCACAAGGCTAATAAGTGGCAGAGTCAGAAGGCACAACAAAGCTTGAAAATCTTCAGTATCATTTTCAACCTAAGACAAAAATCGAGCGTATATTTTGGTTAGGTCGTATCAGATCCTGTTTTATTTCAGACACTGCTTGTTTTGTTTGCATTTCTGGGCCATACTCACTGGTGCTTCTCCCCAAGGGTTTCTCCCCAAGGTGCTCCTGGAACCATATAGTACCAGGGATTGAATCTGGGCCTCCAACCGCGAAGCATGCACTCCTACCCACGGAGCTATGTCTCCTGCCCATACACTGCATTTATGTTTTTTTTGTTTGTTTGTTTGTTTTTTGCTTTTTGGGTCACACTTGGCGATGCACAGGGGTTACTCCGGGCTCTGCATTCAGGAATTACCCCTGGTGGTGCTCAGGGGACCATATGGGATGCTGGGAATCGAACCCGGGTCGGCCGCGTGCAAGGCAAATGCCCTACCCGCTGTGCTATTGCTCCAGCCCCCATACACTGCATTTAAAAGACACTATCAAAACAGCAGTCTACAGAAAGCATGGTGAAAACATATTAAGTCAGGAGGAGACAAAGTATCTAGGGCAGCTTATACACTTTCAGTATTACCAACATCAGTCATAACTTCTTGTCTGTCTCCATTTTAAGACGGAACCCCAAGGCGTGGGGACCTGGTATGTCTCTTCAGTTTTACCTTCTTGGGACCCAGTGTGTGACTAAAGAAAAGGATTTAACAAACGAATTCATTACAAATCCACAAAAAGCTTGATGGTTGTCTTAGGAAATGAAGAACTCTTCTATAGAGAAGACAAATCTGAAGTTTATGTTATTTCAGTGGGTTTACTTAAGTCAACAAGTAAAGGGGAAGGGCAAAGACTTTGGTACAGTCTAAATAAAATGCCTTAATAGCATCCAAGACCTATTTTTGTATGTCTGCAGGTTTAGGACCTTAATATAGTAGAAAGAAGGTGGAATGTGAGATTAATGGGCCTCTAACAGCTCTTCCAAGGAGCAAGTTCTATTATCCTAAGTGATGATATGTGCTTTTCTTTCCTACACTGTACCATAACAAAAAGGCAAGCAACAAAAGATACCACAAAATGCTTTTCTAAGTCCCAGTGCCTTCAAGGAAAGTGGGGAGAGTAAACACACAGGAATGACTCTTCCAAGGTAGTAGATACAACAGACAGAGTCAGGAATAAGTAAACTTCCAGGCAGGAAACAGGAACAGCAAAAGAGAAACCCAGAAGAAATCGTAGCTATCTGAGTTTTAAGGACTCACAGGGAGAAGTGGATTGGGGTCATCTTCAGAATCTGGGGAGGAGACTCAACAGGTAGCTCGATAGGCTGGGGCACATGCTTTTGCATGCAGGAGGCTGGGGTTCAATCCTCACTTGGTCCACCAGGACTAACCCCCACAAGCATATAGAACCAGGTGTGTGGTCTAACAACAAAGAATTGGGATGAGGACTACAGAAACGGCTCCAAGTGGCTAGAGAGCATGCCTGGCATGTAGAGGTCCAGAGTTTAATTGCAGCAGCTCCCAGCAGTGCTAGGAGCAATCCTGGAGATCCCCTGGTATGATCACTGGGCTATCCAGCCCACACTTCAGGCCTGGCTCTGAAGTCCCTAGACAATGGCTGCAGCCAGGACCCACAATAAAGGAACACAGAGGCAGGGAGATAGTGCACGTGCTTTGAATGTCTGAGGTCCTGGGTTTGAGGTCTAGCACTGAAAAATTTTTTAAATGAATCTAGGTTGGAAAAGCATTCAGAATGGCAGTAAGAGTCTGAGAAGACAGAACGCTAGGGCTGAGGAAGAACTAAACAGAAACAATAAATTCTGGTGCTAAGAAAGGGCCCTTGAGGTCATTTCATTCAGTCAACCATGCAAACACAAATTTTATGGATATTACCCATCTGCACTGTGTAAAAAACATTTCAATTGGTTGTTGATTGTGGGGTTTTGTTTATTTGGGGGACACACCTGGCAGTGCTCAGAGCTACTCCTGACTCTGTGCTCAGGGATCACTCCTGGCAGGGCTCAGGAAAGCAAATACAGTGCCAGGTCTGTGGCACTCTGCTATGCTGCATGCAAGGTAAGTTCCCTTACCCACTGTACTACCTCTCCAGCCCTACTTTACTTTTTTAATTATACTTTTTAATAAGCCAAAAATGATGTCATCAGTGACTTCTTGTTACTATTTTTAAAAAATAAGACTCTAGTGTGGGAGCAATAGTACTAGGGTTTTTGCCTTGCATTCAGCTGACCAACCCTGGTTCAATGATCTCTGACATCCCATATGGTCGCCCAAGCACTGCCAGGAGTAATTCTTGTACAGAAATCCAGGAGTAACCCCTGAGCATCACCAGGTATAGTCCAAAAACAAAATAAGACAATAAAAAATTAATAAACCCTTTTCCTCTAGGAAATCATTTAGGTGATATAGTTTTTAAGCATTCATATTTTTTTGCTTCCACTCAGCCAGTCTAATATTTATAATCCTTTATTTACCAATAGTACAACTTTGTAGAAAATACAAAGTTTCATACCATATTCTGAAAACAAGTCTACTAGAAGTTAAGAATAAATGAAGGGTCAAGAGAAACCCAACTCAGAACCCTCAGAAAACAATAAGAGTCAAGCAAAAAAAGCCTCATATCAGTACACAAAATACAACAAATAAACTTAAATGTTCTTCTGACCAATTATTTCTCAACATCCCTGTCAAACTATTTTAAGAATATGAAATCTTGCTCTATAAAAAGCAAGTTCCCATCATCTCAACTACACTTAGAGTCTGTCTCAATAGGTACTGAAGCATAACACACTACCGGCTTCAGATTTTTGCTTCTTATCAATACTTAAAATATTTTCCATAAAAATATTTTACATTAAAATCTTTTACATAAAATTCACTCTTTGTCCAAAAGCCTGAAACACTAGATCTGGGTTTTCACTTCAAACACTAACTTAAGGAGTAAGCTTGGCAAAGATCTTTTCTTTTACCACTTACATTTTAACATGATACAAAATTCCACTCTCAACAGTGTTCTCAAAGGAGTTCTGACTTTCCTTAACCTTTGTTGGGAAAACGTAACGCTAAGACAGAAAATTCCTTAATGAAAATTAAACCCTGAAAAATCTAAAACAGTCCTATACAAGGGCTCACAAAGTGGGAGTTTAAAAGAAAAAAAAGTAAAATCTGAATAACAGATGCCATAAAAGGTACATTTATACAACTTTA
Organism: Sorex araneus; assembly: GCF_027595985.1. Taxonomy (NCBI): domain Eukaryota; kingdom Metazoa; phylum Chordata; class Mammalia; order Eulipotyphla; family Soricidae; genus Sorex; species Sorex araneus. Next base: position 183,291,422 of record NC_073313.1, read on the forward strand.
CATTTGAAGAAACTAAGAAGTCACCAAAATTGAAATCTTTCTTAGCCAGTGCAGAACATAAAACAATCTTCAGGAACTCTAGGACACTGTGGCATTATTTCTCTTATCAATACGGTCTCTGCATCAATGTTACTATTCTCCCAGTTCTTTGATGAGCTAAAGGTGTCCATGGTCCAAGATCCCTCAGACCCAAGAAATGGTAAATGTCACGAATAACAATAATAATAAAAGCAAGACCTTCCAAAGCCAGATGTGGATCGGAGAGTGGCATCACAGCAGGGCACAAGGCACATGGCAACCTGCAACTGTTTCCGCACCCTGACTCCCAAAGGACTAGAAAATCTCAATTTCCCCCCTCTGCCACCGCTACAAATTAAAGTCTCTTTAAAGAACTTAAGAGGCCAAGAGGTCACTATTTCATCACGAACCTACTCCCCGCACTCCACTCCAAATTTACTCGCATGCAATACAACAAACATGCTTTGTGGCTCCATCCTAAAATTCAAAAGAAAAGATTTTTTTTTCTTTTACAGAAATAAAACTATTTCAAAAACATTATGTAATAAGTTAAAAACTCTGGAAAACCCCATCTCCATCCGAGCTGGCTGGGGGCAAATGGAAAGCAAAATTCGATTAGCCCCATTGTACCCAACAAGGCTAACGTGCAACATCACACACACACACACAGACACACCACACACACACAACCAAGCTAAGGTGCAACATCTCTCTCTCTCTCTCTCTCTCTCTCTCTCTCTCTCTCTCACACACACACACACACACACACACACACACAAAACCAAGCTAACGTGCAACATATCACACACGCACACACACTCACACTCCTCTTCGTCAGAGCGTCTCTGCCAATACCAAAGAACAACAAAGGCAAGTTGGGGAGGCTGCCCTGGGCTTAACTCAGCACCGCTCCGCTTTCCCAGCCGCTTCCCAAAGCAGCTCCCCGGCGGGGGGCCTCCCGGGGGGGGGGGGCAAGGAGGGGGACCCCCGAGTCTCCCGCCCGGCCGGCCCCTGGGCTCGGCGCCGCTCCATCAGCTTTTGTCTGGCCGGGCTGGGCGCCCCAGCCGCCCGCCTCGCCGGCACCCTCCTCCTCTCTGGATCTTTCTCCACACCCATCACTCGGCCCTGACTTCGGGTGGTGCATTTCTCTCCCTCGCCCCCTCCGCGTGAACCCCCCAGCCCCACACCCCCCGCCCCAGGGAAGGCGACTCCGGGGGCTGGGAGTTTCTCCCCCCGCTAGGCCCCGGGAGACTCGGGTCCAGGCTGGGGGGAGGAGGGGGGCGCCCGGGGTGGGGTCTGGGAAAGGAAAAAAGCAAGAGTGGGGGCACACAAAGCCGGCTGACCCCACTGCCGACCTCCCCCCCTCACCCCACCCCACCCCAGCTCTCTTTGCAAAGCAGCCTGGGGGTCCGCGACCTGGTGCTGGGATCCACCATCCTCCCATCCCGCTCCTCGCACGGCTCCCACCTAAAGGGCCGGCCCCCTCCCCCCCTCCCCTAAGTGCACCCCAAGGCGGATGACAGCGCTGGACATGGCCCCCACCTCGACTAAGAGCCCGCCACCCCGGGAGAGGAGAAGACGGTGGGGGAGAAGGGGGGGTGGGGGGGTGCCTGGGAAGACCCAGCTCTAAATAAATCTCCTCGCCCGAACCCGGGTACTTACAGCCGTATAATTCGGTACAGCTGCCGCTGCGGACCCGGCAGCCGCCGCCTTCTCCTCCACCCCAATGAGGTTAAGCGCTTGGTGCGGGGATTAAAAAAAAAAAAAATAGGAACCCAAGGCGCCTGCGCAGTGCGGTCCCCCTTTTTTTTTCCCCCCCTTACCGCCACTGAGCCGACTGACCATAGAGAGTATGAACTGAGACCAGAGAGGCGGCTTCCTCTCTATGGTAACACCCCCCGCGCAGGCGCCGAGCAGGCGGCACAGGGACTGCGGGAGCCGCCAAATCTCCGGTGATTTGGACTCCGTGTCGAACGTCTTTTGAGCCTAGTGGGGAGCCGTAGCGGCGTGGTTGGGGCGGGGGGCGTGCTTGAAGGGAAGGATTCACAGGATGTAGGTGGCTCCCTCGGGGAGTTGCGGCAAAACTTAGCTCCGGCGGCGGGGATCAGATCCAGGCGGCCGGGGCCATAGGGCGCCGAGCGCGGCGATGCGTTGAGCTCAGGAGGAGTCTGAAAGGCCGGGAATAAAAAAGTCAAACCAGGGGCTGGAGCGATCGTTCAGCGGGGAGGGCGTTTGCCTTGCACGCGGCTGACCCGGGTTCGATACCCGGTATCCCATACGGTCCCCTGAGCACCGCCAGGTGTGACCCAAAAAAAGCAAACAAACAAACAAAAGTCAAGCTAGAACTTCCTTCAGTGCGAGTTCTGAAATCGGAAGGAAAGGCGTTTTGCTTCTGGGTTACCCGCCAGCCACCCCGCCTCCCCAGAGTGTCTCCTGGGGTGAAGGAAACTGCAGCCTGCGACTTCCTGTATCGGGAGTCGCCTCGGTCCCCCCCTTTTTCCCTTCTCGAGTTGGCGCCCATTCTTGAGCCGGAAACACAACTTTCTAACGGTCCTGAGCCCCGGGGGAGACTGGCGAGGCCAGCCGGAGTCCCTTCCACCCGGAACGCCGCTGTGCCCTTGCGCTCACGGGACGCTCAGAGACCGTCGGGGCGAGTATCTGGGCAGAAAGTTGTGGCAGGTCCAGAGCGCTGCCTTTAAGGGTCCCTGCAGGACCTAGGGGTTGGCCCCGCCAGACCCTGGACCTGGGGCGGAGCGTTTGACATTGCAATCTTCCGGTTTGTGCGCAGCCCTCGTGCGCGGGAGTTGGCTTCACTGCGTCGCGATGTCCCGTGCCTTTGCTTTTCCCTGGGAGCTCTTAGCTTTGCCTAGCTAAGGGAGTGTGTGTGTGTGTGTGTGTGTGTGTGTGTGTGTGTGTGTGTGTGTGTGTGTGTGTGCATCTCTGCCGGTCCCACTTAGCTTTGCCTAGCTAAGGGTGTGTGTGTGTGTGTGTGTGTGTGTGTGTGTGTGTGTGTGTGTGTGTGTGTGTGTGTGTGTGTGTGTGTGTGTGTGCATCTCTGCTGGTCCCTCTTAGCTTTGCCTAGCTAAGGGTGTGTCTGTCTGCCTGCTGGTCCCTCTTAGCTTTGCCTTGCTGAGGGTGTGTGTGTGTGTGTGTGGTGTTGTTGCTGCTGCTGCTGCCAGTCCCTCTAATGCAGAAAGGAAAAAAGACTTCTGATAGGAAGGGCAGGACTCCTGGTTGGATATAGAAATGGTGAAGAACCTTTGGGAATGGTAGGGCAATGATGCCAGAGCATTCCAGAACTGCAGCACAGAGGCAGAGGGTTGGGGGGAGGGTGTGGGATGATCACAATAAGGAGCACTGTCCACATGGCCTGGGACTCGGGGAGGAGGGAGAAATAGACTTGGGGCATTTTAAATCAATCCCAGTAACATCCCGCTTGTGAGCCATCCGTGAGAGTACCGCTTGGTAAAGTGCATTTACAGTGGCTGTGGGTCTGTCCCACAGTTTTCTTGTTCATCTTACAAACCCCCCGCCGCCGGTCAGCCCCCACCCTTTTTGTCTCTGAATTCACCCACCCAGTAACTCAGCCAAGTGGAACCACACGGTATTTGTCTGCCTGTGACAGTTTTCGTTCAATTAGCACTGTGTGCTCGTGGTTCATCATGTTGTAGCAAGTGTCAGAATTTCCTTCCTTTTTAATGAGGCTGAATAATATTCCATTGTACAGCTCTACAACAGCCGCCTCTTGGGTGCCGTCCATCTCTTGTCTATTGTGAGCAGCACTGCTGTGAACATAGGTATACAAATATCTCTTTGAGACCCTGCTTTCAATAAGAGTGAAACCAAGGAAGACTGGAAACCAGGTAGAGAAGTCTATACTGTATCAGGTCCTCAAGTCGAGGTGGTAACTGAATGGGTGGTAACTGAATGGGTGAACTGTTTTTATGAAGACACAAGGACAGGGCAGCTCAATACACTGCATTTATAGGAAGCGTCTATAGAGTCTGCATTGTACCACCACTTACATAAATTACTGTTAGGCCACTGAATCCTTCCAAATAAATGAATCCACTTTTATTCCACGTTTTATGGGTGAGAAAATCAGGGTAAAGGATGGGCTGCGGAGAGGCTCAACAGCCACACCCACTCTTCATACAAATGATTAGAAAACCAAACTCCCTTGTGAACTGGACCCTTTGACTACTGACTGATTGATTTTGGAAATTGATACTGAAAGAGTTCACACATAGAAATGATCTGTCACTGGAGAAAGAGTAGGCTGACATCACAAACTTTTACTATCAAAACCCATGGCCTATATGAGGGCCTAACAACAAAACTACATTTCCCAAGGCCCTTAAAGATACTAGGGGGTGATTTCAAGTCTGTTCACTACCTTAAAAATGTATAAAATGCCCAGCAAGCCTACTTTTCTTTTTTTCTTTTTTTTTGCTTTTTTTTTTTTTTTTTTTTTTGCTTTTTTGGGTCACACCCGGTGATGCTCAGGGGTTACTCCTGGCTCCTGTACTCAGGAATTACTCCTGGCGGTGTTAGGGGGACTCTATGGGATGCTGGGAATCGAACCCGGGCAAACACCCTACCTGATCTGCTCCTGGCTCGTGTACTCAGGAATTACTCCTGGCGGTGTTAGGGGGACTCTATGGGATGCTGGGAATCGAACCCGGGCAAACACCCTACCTGATCTGCTATCGCTCCAGCCCCCAAGTCTACCTTTTTTTTTTTTCTCTTTGGGTCACACCCAGCGATGCTCAGGGGTCACTCCTGGCTTTGCACTCAGGAATTACTCCTGGCAGTGCTTGGGGGACCATATGGGATGCCGGGGATCGAACCCGGGTCGGCCGCGTACAAGGCAAACGCCCTACCCGCTATGCTATAGCTCCGGGCCCCCCTAAATCTACCTTTTAATGACTACAAAGGATAGTCCTCAGGGGGTTATTCCTGGCTCTGTGCTCAGGAGTGACCCCTGGTGGCAGAGGTAAGACCATAGGTTGTGCCTGGCACTCAGAGCTGGGTCAGCCGCATGCATGATAAGCACCTTCTGTACTATCTTTCTGGCCCCTGTGTAAACAAAACAGGGTGGAAAACAAGCCCTAGACCTCTTTACCATTTAAGAACTAAAATAGCAGGCCAGAGCTATAATATGGGATGTAGCTGGTAGAATGCTTGCCTTATACATGGAAGACCCAGGTTCGATCCCTGGCATCCCATGTGGTCCACCAAGCATCGCCAGGAGTAATTCCTGAGTCCAGAGCCAGGTGTAACTCCTGAGCATCGCTGAGTGTGGCCCAAGAACCAAAATATAAAATAGGACTGGAGAGATAACTCAGTGTCTGAGCACGTGCTTTGCATGCAGGAGTCCCGGATTTGTTACCTGGCATGTCGTGCTTATTAGGCCCACCACAGCACTGCCAGGAAAAATCCATAGAGAAGCCACCAAACCTCTTGGAGTGTGAGGCCCTGATAAAAAGATAAAAATAATTTCTATGACATTGAAAACACCCCCAAAACAAACACATGAGCATGCAGCCATGATTGTCTTTTAAATCCCAGGACTCCACATGATCCCCTGAGAATTACCACATCTGGCTCATGAATATAACTGTGCATAACTTCCCACCCAAAATTAAACAAGTGACATATTTATTATGTCACTTTTTTTTCCATTTGGGGGCTATACCCAGTGGTGCTCAGGACTTACTCCTGGTTCTGTGCTCAGGGATCACTCCTGATGTCACTTGGAGGATCATATGCAGTATGACAGATTAAATGTAGGTGGACCACATAAAAGGCCAGTGCCCTACTTGCAGTCCTATCTCTCTGACCCCTCACATTGATTTATTATGTTACGCATTTATTCTTCCTAACTTAGACATCTTATCCCCAGCATGTTCATCGCAACCAATGTTTATTAATCATTAGATCCATTCAGATCTGTCACAAAGTCAATAGAAAGCATCTTTTAGGTTTCTTTCAGGACATTGTTGAGAAGGAGAAGCTATTGCAGGAGTCAGTACTCTCCCTAACAAAAACCCTGAGGTTCTAAGCAAGGAACCATAGCTGGAAGTGTTCAGGGATCACTCCTGGTGGTGCTCTGGGAATCATGTGGTGCCGGGAATCAAATTTTAGTTTAGCTGTTTGCAAAGCAACCACCCTGTATGCTGTGCTATGCTTCATATTTTTGCAATTTAAAAAATTATTCTTAAATGATTTTATAGCTTGTTTTAAATAGCATATCTCTATAACAGAAATCATTACACTCTGGAAAAGAAGATATAGTTTTCCTTTTTTTCTTTTAATTTTTTTTTTCAGTGCTGGGGCCTCACATACAAGGCAAGTGCTCTTGTACCGAGCCATATTCTTGACCCATATTTCTTTTTTTCCTTATGATTCAGTTAGACATTATTTTCCCATCCATGTTAGCCTAAATACTTTAGTAACAGGTACATCTGATTAGATAGCTTTACTTAATCTTCAGTAATCTAGGCTAGATGTTCAGTGAGAAAATACTTCATGCCTAAAGGAAAAACCACACCTATAGATCCATGCTGTTAAGATCTGTACCATAGCCCACACAGAATCTGGATTTATACTACTTAGGGACTGGAAGTTTGCTGGAAAAGTGGTGTATATTGTAGAAACGTGTGGGCAAATGCCGAGCAAGTCTTGTAGATGATGAAAACAGGAGATTAGAAACTAGTTTGCTAAATCATGTTCATAACCACTCCCTGGAGTACAATTACTCTTATTACTTGACTTGCCAGGTAAGTATCACCCACTGAAGGAGTCAGTACAAGTATCTGGTTTACCTCTCACAGGCTTCCTCATCTGGCAAGCTGTTCTGTTCCCTTGTGCCTTTAAAACCCCTTTAAAATGACAATGGCAATTAGAGGATAACTGGTAAAGTTAAGGGTGTTAACTCTTTCAGCTGACAATTTAACTGTATGACCCAGACAAGTCATTTAGGCCAGTCACAAACCAAGGAAAATTTACCTTTACTGAATAGGATACCTTTAGTTTCTAGTGATGTCACAAGTGAAATTGATATACCAAAAACTTGCCTCAGGGCTGGAGCAATAGCACAGCGGGTAGGGCATTTGCTTTGCACGAGGTGGCTGACCCAGGTTCGATTCCCAGCATCCCATATGGTCCCCTGAGCACCGCCAGGGGTGATTCCTGACTGCAGACCAGGAGTAACCCCTGTGCATCACCAGGTGTGACCCAAAAAGAAAAAAAGAAAAAATCTTGCCTCTCAGTAACAAAAGCAGTTTTATTTTTTTTATTTATTTATTTTTAATTTAATAGTTTATTTTTAATTAGTGAGTCAACGTGAGGGTACAGTTACAGATTTATACATTTTTGTGCTCATGTTTCTCCCTTACAAAGTTTGATAACCCATCCCTTCACCAGTGCCCATTCTCTACCAAAAGTAAACCCAACATCCCTCTCCCCCCTCCCCAGTCCTGTCTCCCCCCACCCCACACTGCCACTATGGCAGGGTATTCCCTTTTGTTCTCTCTTTCTGATTAGGTGTTGTGGTTTGCAATAAAGGTGTTGAGTGGCCATTGTGTTCAGTCTCTAGTCTATATTGGGCCCGCATCATCTTTCCCCCACATGACCTCCAATCACATTTTACTTGGTGTTCCCTTCTCTGAGTTGCCCAGAATGAGAGACCAGCCTCCAAGCCATGGAGACAACCCCCTGGTACTTATTTCTACTATTCTTGGGTGTTAGTCTTATAGTCTGTTATTCTATAGTCCACAGATGAGTGCAATCTTCCTATGTCTGTCTCTCTCTTTCTGACTCATTTCACTTAGCATAATACTTTCCATGCTGATCCATTTATATGCAAACGTCATGACCTCATTCTTTCTAACAGCTGCATAGTATTCCATTGTATAGATGTACCAGAGTTTCTTCAACCAGTCATCTGTTCTAGGACACTCGGGTTTTTTCCAGATTCTGGCTATTGTAAACAGTGCTGCGATGAACATATAAGTGCAGATGTCATTTCGACTATACTTTTTTGCTTTTCTGGGATATATTCCCAGCAGTGGTATTGCTGGGTCAAATGGGAGCTCAACCTCTAGTTTTTTGAGAATCGTCCATATTGTTTTCCAAAAGGGCTGAACTAGCCGACATTCCCACCAGCAGTGTAGAAGGGTCCCTTTCTCCCCACATCCTCTCCAACAGCGGTTGCACAAAAGCAGTTTTAAAATCAGTTTATTTACCATGAGAGACATGACAAATCCAGGGAGTTCTATGCACAGCACTAATGCAAAACAAATGATCATATTTGTTTGCCCTTTAAACATTAGCCATTGCCCAGTGTATAGTAATCTGGCTGTGTTCAGACACATTGAAGACTTTTGCTTAGACTTAGTAAGAAAAAACGGGATATGCCTGAGAATAAATAAGTTGGCAAAAAACTTTAATTTCAGAATTTCCTTTTGAATGGCTATTAGGTTTCACAACACTGACCCAACTCACAGATGGACTTATTTAAAACTAGGTAGAAGTAAATTTACTTGAAAATGCATATACTGAACACTTCAAAAATTTCTATGTCAGCCTTGCTTCTAGATCTGCATTACAGAAGATTCCTTGTTTTACATTCAAGTTGGTTTTCTATTTTTAAAAAATTGAGCGATATGCCAAATACAGTAACAATAACAGGTCTCATTCTCTTGACCCTGAAAGAGCCTCCAATGGTTGGGAAAGACAAGTAAGGAGAGACTGCTAAAATCTCAGGGCTGGGACGAACTAGAGACGTTACTGGTGCCTGCTCGAGTAAATTGACAAACAATGGAATGACAGTGATACAGTGATACAATGCAAAAAAATGAACACTTTATTTCAGAAGAGTGTTTGGGGCACACCCAGTGGTACTCAGGTACTACTCCTGGCTCTCTGCTCAAGAGTGGCTCCTGGAAGTACTTGGGGACCATATGTGGTTTGAGGTTTCAACTGGGGTCAGTAGGATGCAAGGCAATCCCCTGTACCCCTGTACTGTCTCTCTGACCCCAAATTAACTTTGTGGGAAAAACAGATTACTATCTTGTCCAGTTATTACATTATGTCATAAAAGGGCACATAACAGGTGTGGGAGGGTCAAGGAAAGCAGAGGAAGAATAAACACAATGGTCTTTTGTATGCTTGTGTGTGGGTGATTTTGGGCCACACCAGCAGTTCTCAGGGACTATTCCTAGGTCTGTGCTTATGGGTCACTCATGGTAGTGCTCCAGCGACTTTTATCATGCTGGGGATCAAATTATAATTGGCCACATATAAGGCAAGAACCTTAATCCCTATGCCGTCTCTTTGACCCTACTTTTTTTCTATATTGACAGGGTACTTAAAGGTTTTACAGAGATTGTCACTTGTCATCACGTTGATCTTCGATTTGCTCAAGCAGGTGCCAGTAACATCTCCATTTGTCCCTGTCACATGCTAGTATAGCCCAATGGCACCTGCTTACTCCAGGAACACGAAGAGCTTCAAACTGTTTGCTCAGGGTTTTGACGAAGAAGTTTGACCATCTCATAGGTGGGCGGCCACACGGTCTTTTGAAGTCCCGTAGAACCCAGTTGGTAACAGCTCTAATTCAGCGGTCGTCTCTGAATCGCATTACATGTCCAGCCCATCTGATTTTTGATGCCTTGGCAAATGAGAGAGCATCCCTGATTCTTGATCATCGATGGAGGTCGGGACTCCGGATCCCTTCTCTCACTGAGTGAAATGTGACATTCCAAGCATAGTTCTTTCAATTCCTCTTTGGGATACCCAAATAGCGTTCTCATCCTGGTTTTGTACAGCCCAGGTCTCTGAGGCATATGTTGGTGCAGGAAGAACGGTGGAGTCGAAAAGATGTGCCCAGAGCCAGAGGTTCTTCATCCTCTTAATAACTTCTTCAATGCTCTTGAAGGCGTTCCACGCTGCTCTCTTCCTCCTGCACAGTTCTGGCGCCAAGTCGTTCTTCATGTTGAGTTCTTGACCCAGGTACACATAGCTGCTGCATTTGGAGATGTTTGTTCCATTGAGAGCAAATGGAACATCAGGGACTAGTTCATTTTTCATGAACATTGTCTTTGTGAGATTCAGCTGCAGTCTGACCTTTCCACACTCATGGTCGAAGTTGGCCAGCATTTGTGCCACTTGGTTAATGTTTGGTGTTATTAGAATGATGTCATCAGCGAAACGGAGGTGGTGTAGTTCCTTACCGTCTATCTTCACTCCCATTTCTTCCCATTTCAGTCATCACATGACGTTCTCGAGGATGGCACTAAAGCGTTTCAGTGAAATGATATCGTCCTGCCAAACCTCTCTCTCAATGATCACTTCCTTGTAGAATGGTGAGATCCTGGTGTTGAATCTGTAATACATCTTGCAGAGGATCTTGATGTACTGAGTTTGAACACCTTCTTTGGCTAGGGCTCGATGACCACTTCAGTCTCAACAGAATAAAAGGCCTTCTTTAAATTGATGAACGTTAGACAGAGCAGCTTCTTGAACTCTCGCAAAACTTCGATGAGTTTGGTCACCGTGTAGATATGGTCGATCATGCTGAATCCTTTTCAGAACCCAGCTTGTTCGCATGGTTGTCCTTGGTCTAGTGTTCTGCCTATTCTATTCAGGATGACTCGAGTGAACAAGTTGTAGACGACGGACAACAGGCAGATTAGGCGATAGTTGCTGATGTCGTGGATGTCTCTCTTCTTGTACAACAGAACGTTCCTGCTGGTTTTCCATTGGGATGGAATCTTGCATTCAGACAGGTAGCATGTGAAGAGCCGAGCCAGTGTATTGAAGAGTACTGGCGGCAGATTCTTCAGGTGTTCGGATCTGACCTTGTCTGGACTGGGTGCTTGTAGTATCTTTACCAATGAAATGGCATATTGGATTTCTGAAGGGAAAATGTTGGAAACGACATATCCATTATGCGAAATTTGGTATGTGGGCAGGTGGACGTGGCTATCGAAGAGATCCGAGTAGAAGTCATGAATAATCCTCTCCATTGCCCTTCTGGAAGATGTGATAGATCCATTAGGACGTCAGAGAGGAGTCATCTTGGTCTGGTAGTTGGTGAAGGACAGTCAAGCATTGCGAATACTTTTCCCGGCTTTTGCCGCGTCAGCAAACACTGCTGCTATTCTCCTTGAGGTCTTCCTTTATTGCTTCTCTGAACAGCTTTGTAAGCTCGGATGTTAGCTTGTTATTACCTGAAGCTCACACCAAACCACATTGGTGAATGAGTTCAAGAGTTTCTGAAGACAGGCATCTGTGGCTTTCCCACTCTCGGCATTCCTCAAGCAGTCATGGAGGTGCTGAACCAGTTGATTGTATTCCTTGTCCATGTTGCCAATGACAATATCTTCCCATGTTACCACAATAGTAGTGTCAAAGAGCTCACAGTTGGTGGTCATTTTTGGAGTTCTCTTTTTTTTTTATGGAGTTCTCTTTTTAAACTTAAACTTTGCAGTCCTTTCTCCCTGCTCTGTGAAGTAGAATTTTGCACGAAGGAGACGGTGGTCTGATCCCGTTTGGAATTTTGGGACAACAGCAACATCAGTCAGGCAAAACCATCAATTGAATATGATGTGGTCAATTTCATTGTGAAACTGTCACCGGGAGACTCCCATGTCCACGTTTAGATTTGGCCTTCTGGAACTGTGAGTTACCATGGATGGTCTTGGTCGACATGATGAACTCAGACAGTCTCTCACCCTATTCATTCCATTCTAGGCCATGGGTCCCGATGTGGAGTTCTTCAAGCGACCTTCTTGGTCCTATCTTGGCATTAAAATCACCAACAATGATCTTGTAGAAGGTGTGGCGTTCTTTATAGAACTTCTCCAGCTCCATGTAGAACTTTCCAATTTCTTCTTCATCGTAGTTGGATGTTGGTGGGTAGACAACAAAGACAGAAACTGCCAGCAGTGAGCCACATCTATTCAAGCATAAGCATCTGATTCAGGTTGTTAGGTATTTGAATGAATCAATGCTCATGGCCAATTGCGTGTTGACAAGGACACCGACACCACCGACACCTCTATTGTCACATGTTCCAAGGAAAAATTCTTCTCCAGTGTCAAAAATGGCGTGATGTGGTCGATGCCTTCTTGTCTCAGACAGACCAATGCTGTCGTACTTGATCTTCTGCGCTTGCGCCATCAGGTCCTCGATGGATGCTTCCATGAGTTGAAAGTACAGACAGTCATTTTGTCCTTCATTTTGGCAGCCTAATTCGTCCCTGAGATTTTATCAGCCTCTCCTTGCTCATCCTTCTTAATGCTGCCATATTGGGAGCTCTTTCAGTGTCAGGGGAATGAGGCCCATTGTTTTTACTGTTTTTGGCATATCGAATATACCATGGGCAGCTTGCCAGGCTCTGCTGTGCAGATGGGATACTTTGGGTAGCTTGCCGGGCTTTCCGAGATGGATGGAGGCTTTTAGGGTGGCCTCTAATTGCCCTTACAGGTGTTCCCATGGTTCACACCATATTTGAACCCTGTCAAATATAGTGTGGTAATTATGGAAAATGGGCATTAAGTGTCTTATTATGTGTCATGTGGCTGCAAAGCACATTGGAGCATGGCAGCGGCTGGGCACAAAGATTATTACTTCAAAATCTCATATTGTAACATTTCATCTCTCTCCTCTCTTTGTCTCACACAAAAACACACACACACATACACACACACACACACACACACACACACACACACACACACACCCCTTCAAGGTCATCTACATAACAGTGTATGTTCATTAGGAAGATTGAAATGAGTAAGCAAAACTGCCCTTATTTTATTAGTAAATATAATAGGTGTCTATCTGCATTTGTTTACTTACAAACACTTAAGGTTAAAATAATTTCATCTATCTGCTGTAAATATTGGAACACTGCTTGATTGTCATGCATGGGAATCTTTGCTATTCAAAATTGCATAGTTTTGCTTCGAATGATTTTTGTTTTGCCGCATTATGTCTTGTAGTACTTGAAATGGAGGTGGAGTCTGTCACTCTGCCAGCTTTCAATTTAAAAGGTTAAATAATGCATTAAGAAATCAGAGATTGGGGCTGGAGTGATAGCACAGAGGGTAGGGCATTTGCCTTGCACGCGGCCAACCCGGGTTCGAATCCCAGCATCCCATATGGTCCCCTGAGCACCGCCAGGGGTAATTCCTGAGTGCATGAGCCAGGAATGACCCCTGTACATTGCCGGGTGTGACCCAAAAAGCAAAAAAAAAAAACAGAGATTTTGGGATTGGGTATATGATTCAAGTGGTAGAACATGTGTGTTACATATGCAAGGCCCTGCACTCAATCTCTGCTCCCTACCACCAGGGCCCACCAAACACCAGTGAAAATGGCCCATTGGATAAGTTTAAATAACTTAAAACAAGGAAGATATTTTAAGTTATACTTGTTTTTTGGTTTACAGCATTATTAATAATGGCTTCTCATCAGCAAATTTTTACATAGTGAGATTTTTACTTGTTATATATCCTAGCTTGTCTTAGTTTCCTATTAGTGGATGTAATTCTTTTTGTTTTCTGTTTGTAGTAACTAAAGCCCATTTTCTTTTTTCTTTATATTATCTATGTATGTTCAGGATCATGCCATATTTCATAATTTTTCATATGAATTCATCTAACTGGGTGGTGTTGCCCCGGGTCAACCGAGAGGTGTTCAGAGGCTACTCCCAGTTGAGCGCGTAGAAGGTTGTTCCCTGCAAGAGCTTAAAGGACCATACAGTGCCAGGGATTGAAGGCCTCCAGCTTGCAACGAACGTGCTCCAGTTCTTGGAGCTGTCTCTCCCACCCTTTATCTAACAGTTTTATTTCTTTATTAATTTTTTATTTGGTGAGAAAGATGTTTGGGCCGCACTCAGCAGTGCTCAGGAGACCATATTCAGTGCCGGGGATCAAACCAGGGTTGGCAGCATGCAAGGCAGTTTCCTTAACTTCTGTACTATCTCTCTAGCTCCTATCTAATATTTTAAATCTAATTTTAAAAGAAATCTAATTGTTCACTATATAATCTGGGCCCAGATATCAAACTAACAAATATCCTCTTATATTTTGATTTCATCATTTCCCAGAATTTGCTTCTACTCGCACAGGATTTGGCTGTGTAACTACCCTAGAACAGTGCATCTCTCAAGAACTTGTCCAAAGTACATTTTCTACACCATCTACTTCACTAACTGGCATTCTGAGTCATCTGGAATTAGGCACCACCCTGCTATTAACTGTGAATAAATTTCACTTGCATGTCTCCTTTCTTTTGAATTCCAGCACCATGTGAATTAAACTGCTTGTTGTTGCTTTCAACCTGTAATTCCTGACTGCAGCAAGTAGTTGCCAACTCTTGAAACTAACAGGTTTGACCAGAAACTGCACTTTTTTTCAGTGTGAGTGCACTGAACTTCATAGAATATATATATACTTATGTAAATTCAATGACAAGATCACAACCTTGTCAATGGGTATTTTGTCCATTGATAACATACTATCTCAATTTAAAGAAAAGAGTTGTATCATAATTCAGAGGATAAATCGAATTCTTCTTCATACTGAACTGGAGAAAAGTAGAAAACTATTACTGCCAAGAGACTATCCACAATGCGAGTTTGTAAGTTTTTAACTGTATCTCACAGTGAATCATTAAAAAAATAGGTAGAGAAATAAAATTTTTAAATTTTTAAAGAGAGAGAGAGAGAGAGACTATCTACAACTTCAAGACAACTAAGGACCAATTCCAAAGACAAAGAAGTCTACATGGTGAACAAACAAGACATTTGCTAACAACAGGGCAATTATTAGTTCTTTTCAGTCAACTTGTGCAAATGAAAAGTAAACCAGCCAAAAAAGTCATCCAAAGATTTATTTGGGATCACCAGTTTTTTATCCAGTCAGTGTGAGGAAATGATTAAAAGAAGGAAAAACCAAGGCCAGAAAGATAGTACAGCATCCAAGTCACTTGAGCTGAAATGGGTTTGATCCCTGACACCCAAGTACCACCAGGAGTGATTACTGAGCGCAGAGTCAGAAGTAAGCCCTGAGCACTTCCAAAAAGAAAGAAAAAGAGGCATTTCAGAAGCAAAGAAAATTTGGGGGTCAGGGAGGAGGGCACACCCAGCAGTGTTCAGGGCTTACTCCTTGCTCTGTCCTCCAGAATCACTCTTGTCAGGACTCGCAGAGCCATATGTAGTGCTGGGGATAGAACCTGATTCAGTTGTGTATAAAGCAAGCACCCTACCCATTGTACTATCTCTCTGGCCCGCCAAGAAATTTTTTTAAATGAAGCTTCAAATTTTTTCTTCTTAGAATCATGGAAAATTCAAGGGAAGTGCCTTAAGGCTGAGTCCAAAGGGCTAAAGTGCATGCAAAAGTCCCGGGTTCAATTCTGGATACCACATGAGTGTGCTGGGCCCAAGTAGATGGGGCCAATTATTGTCAGGATTGGCTCTAGGGTCCCCTGAGCACTGCGTGGAAGACTATTTTACACCAAAAAGGAGATACCTCTGAAATGACTTAATCTGCCACTGTTAGCTGACTGCAAGAAAATTGAAGTCAAACCAATTAA
The DNA here is from genome assembly GCF_027595985.1 of Sorex araneus. Lineage (NCBI taxonomy): Eukaryota > Metazoa > Chordata > Mammalia > Eulipotyphla > Soricidae > Sorex > Sorex araneus. Next base: position 183,307,049 of record NC_073313.1, read on the forward strand.
GGGCTTCATCTAAAGTGTCTGTCCTTACTCATGACATATTCAGAACAGGAACTGGTTGATGGTTCCTTTCAGCAGATTTGAAGAGAACTAACAAGTAAATCTGACAGCACACATCTTGAATCCATATTCCTAAAAGCATCCTCTATGTAGCTCTTTTGTGAATCCTCCTTTCTCTGAAATTTAAACAAATATGTACGAATATTTCAAGAAGAAAATGCTGGCTATAAGGTGGGGAGAATACCTGTACAGACTTGTTCATTGGAAGCAAACATTTGGCTTCTCCAAGGCAATGGAGAATCTTACTCATGAGACTGAAGTTAAAAACTGATTGTGTCACTAGGCAGAGAGCAAAGAACCTGTTCTGAATGTAGCACTATAGCACTGTCGTCCCGTTGTTCACCGATTTGCTCGAGCGGGCACCAATAATGTCTCCATTGTGAGACTTGTTGTTACTGTTTTTGGCGTATGGAATACGCCATAGGTAGCTTGCCAGGCTCTGCCGTGTGGGTGGGATACTCTCAGTAGCTTGCCGGGCTCTCTGAGAGGGATGGAGAAATCGAACCCGGGTTGGCTGCATACAAGGCAAACACCCTACCTGGTGTGCTATCGCTCCAGTCCGTTCTGAATATAGTAGGTTGAAATTAAAACAGAATAAAAGTCTATAGAAAAGTGATTGTTTGGGGGCTACCTCTGACTGTGCTCAGGGCTTGCCCCTGACTCTGAGCCAGAGATCACTCCTTCCAGTGCCAAAGATTTAACCCAGCTCGGCAGAATTCAAGGCCAGCACCTTTCCCACCATAGTATCTCTGTGGTTCCAGGAAAGTTAATTTGGAGCTACTGCTGTGAGTTATTGCTGTGAGTTTTGTTTGCTTGCTTTTGTTTTCAGTGTTCTTAATGGAAGCTGGGGAGGGAAGGGTCACACCAGGTGATGCTCAGAGTTTATCCAGCCTCTGTGCTCAGAGATCACTCCTCACAGTGCTCAGGAGACCGTACCGGTACCAGGAATTGAACCTGGGTCAGCTTCATGTAAGGCAAGTACTAACCCTGTTTACTGGCTTTCATTTTATGTCATTTTAATTTGCTTTTGGGCCACACCTGACAGTGCTCAGGGCTTACTCCTGGCTCTGTACTTAAGGATCACTTCTGGTCAGGCTCAGAGGACTTGCACATCACAGCTTCAAAATTCTAAACTTCTTAGTGAATCGGAAGTGTGTTGACTAATATTTTAGTACATTTTGAACTAGTATTTTAGTATGCTGCCAAAGCAAGGTCAGTAAACTAATTTTTAAATGTTTTAAATTTTATTTGACAGGAGGCATTCAGGATATACTGAGCTGTGCTCGGGAATCACTCCGTATGTGGTGCTGGGGATTGAACCCAGGTCACACACTTGCAAGGCAAGCATCCAATTCTGTACTATCTCTCGGCTCCAAGTGTAAATTTAATGATGGTATTAATTTGCACTTCCCTGGTCCTTCAGGGCCATGACTGTCCTGGTGATCACTGGCAGTTTGGAGCTTTGTTACCAGTTCTTTGCTTCTGCTTGAGACATTTGTCAGATCAGCCGCTGGTCTTCTTACTCTTGATGTTCAGAAGTTTTTTAAAAATTTTCAGCTTGAGGGGGCCGGAGCGATAGCACAGCGGGTAGGGCGTTTGCCTTGCACGCGGCCGACCCGGGTTCGATCCCCGGCATCCCATATGGTCCCCCAAGCACTGCCAGGAGTAATTCCTGAGTGCAAAGCCAGGAGTAACCCCTGAGCATCGCTGGGTGTGACCCAAAAAGCAAAAAAAAAAAAAAATTTTCAGCTTGATTATTTTTGCTTCTATAATGGTATCCTTTTGTTATTGTACTTATGTTTCTCTTCCTGTTTTGCTTATTGTTAATTTTTCTGTTTGTTTATTGTTGTGGGAACCACTCACCTTGGTGCTTGTTAGATCAGGCAGAACCAGGGATCAAATCCAGAACCTCAAACATGCAATGCACGTGTTCTGCCATTTAGATCAGATCCCCAGTCCCTCTCCTTTACATCTTCTTATGTTCCCTCTAGTTGTTGTTGCTGTCATTTTTTAAGATTTTTAAAAATCTTAAAGTTTGCTTTCCCTAACATATTAGAGATATATATTTTTTCTATTTTGGGTCACACCCGACAATGCTCAGGGGCTATTCCTGGCTCTGCACTCAGGAATTACTCCTGGCAGTGCTCCGGGGACCATATAGGATGCTGGGGATTGAACCTGGGTCAGCCACATGTAAGACAAATGCCCTAGCCACTGTACTCTCACTCTGGCCCCTTTTTCTTGGCTTTGAATCACAACCAGCAGTGCTCAGAGGTTACTTCTGGATATGTGCTCAGGGATCACTTCTGGCAAGACTCAGGGAATTCTGTGGTGTCAGGGATTGAATCCGGGCCAATTGTGTTCAAGGCAAGTGTGCCTTACCTGCTATACTATATTTTAGACTTCTTATTGTTTTTAATAATGAGGGGTTTTGTTTTGTTTTGTTTTGTTTTGTTTACTAACCTATAATATTTTGTTTTTTAACTTACCTAGAATCTCCTGTCCCTGCACCAGGCTGGCTTTACTGGGGCCCCTTGGAGGGGGTGGGTTGAGTTTCCCTCCCTGCCCCAAGCAGAACTCCAGCAGCCGAAACCCTCCAGAACCCAACCACAGCCATGCTCAAGGCCACTCTCCACACACTCAGATGAGCCTCACCCATGAAGAAACCAACAGAAAAACCCAGATCTCAGCATGGCTGAGATCTCCAAGCCTGCTTGGATTGGGACTGGGCCTCCTCCACTCAGATCCCCAGTTTTCTAGTAGCTTGGCAGTCACACCCACAAACTGCCCCCGGTGCCATGTAATCTCATCAATGGCCAAGATTCAGAGACTATAAAACAAAGCTCCTAGAAGAGAAGGACACAGAATATCCTGCCCCTGCGCCAGGCTGTCTTCACCAGGAGCACCTAGAAGGGTAATTAGAGGCTGCCCCAAAAGCCTCCATCCCTCTTGGAGAGACTGGCAAGCTACCGGGGGTATCCTGCCCGCACAACAGAGCCTGGCAAGCTACCCGTGAAGTATTCAATATGACAAAAACAATAAGAATAATGGGCCTCATTCCCCTGATCCTGAAAGAGCCCCCAATATGTCAGCATTGGGAAGGACAAGTAAGGAGAGGTTGCTAATGCTCTTCGTATTCCTGGAGTGAGCAGACGCCATTGAGCTACACAGCACACAACAGGGACGAATGGAGACGTTTCTGGCGCTTGCTCAAGCAAATTGATGAGCAACAGGATGACAGGTGATACAGGTGATACCTAGAATATGTGTGTGTGAGGTAGTAAACTAATTTTCCCCCCAATGATAATCAGTTGTCTTCAACCTTTTATTTCTTCTTTTATTTCATTCATTATTTATTTATTTGTTTGTTTATTTATTTATTTATTTATTTTGGCTTTGCAGTCATATCAAAAGTTTTGGGCCATAACAGTGCAGTTTATACCACTTTTGATGTATTATAGTTTGTTTATGTCAGGTTTTGTCAAGGTGTTCTTCCACTCCTGTACCTTAACTCACCTCCTTAATTACTAAGCATTTATAGTAAGTCACAAAATCTGAAGAGCAAGCCCATTCCTGTCAGGCACATACAGCAGGGCTAGCTGCAGTAGTTAAGCTCTCTTTCTTGAATCCCATCCAAGAAGGTACATGCCACAGGGAGGAATACACAAACAAAACCTCTGGGTGTGTGGCTAGGCCGGTAGCTGAATGGTGAAGCTGGAAACCCAGAAGTGGAGATCAGTATTCTGAGTTCTGTGTGGACCCGTGGGACCCTTCAATGAACTCCCAGGTGCTCCATGAGAGATCATGCTCAGAGCCCACTTATAGTAGCCTCTGAACTTAGTATTGCTGCAGCAGGCTGCAGAGGATTCCATTTGCTTTTGCTTCGTTCTGAAATGAAGTTGAGGGGCCTGAGAGATGGTAGAATGGGTAAGGTGCTTACCTTGAACACAGCCAAACTGCATTCAATCCCTGGCATTCAATATAGTCACCTGAACACCACTAGGAGTCATTCCTGAGTGTAGAGCCAGGAGAAAGCCCTGAGATCACCAGATACAATGCCAAAAACCAAAATAAATAAATGAAGTTTAGGAAGCAATTTCTGGGGTCAAAGAGATAGTATAATGGATAGGGTAGCTTTCCTTGCACATAGCCAACGCAGGTTCAATCCCCAGCACCCCATAATCTGTGGTTCCTAAGCACAGAACCATGAGTAAGCCCTGAGCACCACCAAAAACCAAAACAAGAAAGCAAGTTCTGGGAATTAGGGGATAGTTCAAAGGACTATAGTGCATGCTTTGCTTGTGGGAGCACTGGGTTTAATTCCTGACACCATATGGTTTCATGAGCACCACAGATGCTAATTATTAGGGAACAAATTTGGGGAAATACCAACCAGCAAAACTAGCTCTCAGGCTCTGTGCAAACTATGGTGGTTACCTGAGGAAGGCAGGGAGGGTGAGGTAAAAAAGAGAAAGATCATTCTGACAGTTGGACTATGCTAGTGGGTGTGATCGGGCTTGAACACATGTCAAGTGGTGAAGTTATTTTCCAGCAAATCTACAATATTATCACCCAGTAAAATAAACATTAGATTTCAAAAGGAAGAAAAAATATCTCTTGTGAGAGCATTGTAAAAACATTGACAACATAAGCAGACTTACACACTGAACATTAATTTTGTTGTTGTTGTTGTTGGAGCTATAGGATAGTGGGTATGGCGTTTGCTTTGCATGCGGCTGACCCGGGTTCAATTCCTCCATCCTCTAGGAGAACCGAGCAAACTACCGAGAGTATCCCACCCGCATGGCAGAGCCTGGCAAGCTACCCGTGGCATATTCAATATGTCGAAAACAGTTACCAGTCTTACAGTGGAGACATTACTGGTACCGCTCCAGCAAATCGATGAACAGGACCACAGTGCTACAGTGCTACAGTTTTTGGTTTTGGTTTTGGGACCACACCTGGTGGTGCTCAGAGTTTATTCCTGGGTCTGTGCTCAGGGATCGCCTTACAGGGCTCAGAACACCATATGGGTTCCCAGAGATCAAATCGGGGTCAGCCATTTGCAAGGTAAATGCCCTACCCACTGTACTATTGCTCTGGCCCCAACACTGAACTTTGCTGAAGGAAATTAAAGAAGATCTAAAAAAGTGGAAAGACATCATATGTTCCTGGCCTAATATTGTTAAAACAATTTCCCAATTGAAATAGAGATTCAATGCAATTCCTATAAAAATCCCAGCTGGCTTGTTTTCAGGACTTAAGAAACCGATCCTAAAATTACTATGGAAATACCAGGACCAATAAATGTCAAAACAACTTGTAAAGGAGAAACAAGTTGAGTAATCTGTTGTTCCATATTTGAAAACATATTACCAAGCTACAAGAGTCAACACAGTGTAGCCCTAGATTAAGGGAGACCAATTAGATAATTAAGAGCCAAGAAAAAAACTTTCATTGTGCTCAAACGGTAATCAGCAACGCCAAGACAATTCAGTGGAGGGAAAATAGTCTCCAGTAAAGGGTGCTAGGACAATTGAATATCTACACGTAAAAATCCTAAAACTGGACCTTCCACCTCATGTCACATATAATGAATGATGTGAATCTAAAACTGCTCTTTTAAAAGTAAGTCCATTTGGTACTGGAGAGAAAGTACAGTGAGTAGGGCATTTACCTTGCATGTAGCAAACCTGGTTGGATACCCAGTATCATATCTTCTACTGAGTCTTGACAGGAGCAATTCCTGAGCACAGAGCCAGGAATAAGCCCTGAGCACTGCTGGTGATGGCACAAAAACCTAAATTAATTAATTAATTAAAAGTCTATGTAAGAGTGTTTTTTTTTTTTTTTGGTTTTTGGGTCACACCTGGCGATGCACAGGGGTTACTCCTGGCTCTGCACTCAGGAATTACTCCTGGCGGTGCTCAGGGGACCATATGAGATGCTGGGATTTGAAGCCGGGTCGGCTGCATGCAAGGCAAACGCCCTACCCGCTATGCTATCACTCCAGCCCCAAGAGTGTTTTAATAAATATAATTCAAACCAGTAGAGTCTCTTGCCTGCACACCTGGCTATTTTCCCTGGGGCCCTTTAGAGGGGATGAGCTCCAGCTTCCCTCCCTGCCCCAAGCAGAGCTCCCGGCAGCCAAAGACCACTGGAACTGAGCCACAACCATGCTCAAGGCCCCTCTCCACACGTTCGGACAAGCCTCACGCATGAAGGTATCGGCAGAGGAACCCAGGTGTGTGTAATCCCATCAACGGCCAACATCCAGAGACTTAAAAGCAAGCTCCCAGAAGCTCGTGACCGCAAAGTGGCCGCACAATATCTTATAACCTACTTCTTCCTCTGGGAGAAACTAGCAAGCTACTGAGAGTTTCCTGCCCACATGGGAGAGCCTCGCAAGTTTCTCATGGTGCATCCACATGCCAAAGCCAGTAACAAGCTGGATTTCATTTCCCTGACCCTGAAAGAGCCTCCAATGTGGCATCGTTGGGAAGGCTGAGTAGAGAGAGGCTTCTAAAGTCTCAGGGATAGGACGAATGGAGAGGTTACTGAGATGGCTCGAGAAATTCGATGATCAATGGGATTTCGTGATTCATGATTCGTGAATTCAAACCAGATCAAAGATGCACACAGAGGGGGCCAGAGGATCGCTCAGCGATGGAGCAGCTGCCTTGGAAGTATGAAGCCAAAGAGGCCCAGAGTCCGGTCCCTGACACCTCCTCATATGCCCACATTCAATCCCATTGGTTCCTATTTGGGATTGTGGGCACTGCAGTATGTGTGAGCTCTACAACACGAAGTGTATGCCTCCTCTCCCCTGGGGCATCAAAGAGGGGAAAAAAAGAAAAAGAGAGAGAGGGTTAAAAAACGACATAAGTGGGGGCCTGGAGTGACAGTACAGTGGGTAGCATACTTATCTTGCATCCCATATGGTCCCCTGAGCCCCATGAGGAGTGATCCCTGAGTACAGAGCCAGGAGTAAGTCCTGAACATCACCAAGTATGGCCCCCAAACAAACAAACAATATACAACTATAACTATATATATGATCTGGACAATGAAATTTTACAAAGAAGACATAGGAAGAAATCCTCAGGCCCTTGTCTTAGCTTAGACAATGGCTTCTTAGACATGACACTAAAAGCACAAGCAAAGGGGCCAGAGAGATAATATAGCAGGTATTAGTAGAGTACTTGCTTTTCACACAGCTGACCTGGCTTCGATTCCTGGCATCCCATGTAGTCCCCCAAGCCCACTAGGCATAATTCTTCAATGGAGAGCCATAAATAATCACTTGAGTACCACTAAGTGTGGCACCAAAACCAAATAAATAAATAACTGCACAAGCAACAAAGGAAGAAATAGGAATTGCATCAAAATATACAACTGGAGGCTAGGGATGTGGCTCACTGGTAGAACACATGTTACACGTGTAACTTTCTGCATTTCATCCCCAATGCCATATACACACAATAACTTTCATGCTCTATAAAATACTGTTTATGGAAAAAAAGGAACGAGTGACAATATTTGTAGATCATCTCATAGAAGTCTATTACTCAGATATGTAAAGAACTCACTGTTTTGAATATGGATATGTTAGTAACAATAATAGGAGACTGCTATGTGATTTGAGTGGTAGAGTAAATTTCTTGCATGTGTCAATTTCCAGGTTCAGTTTCCAAAACCACGTGTCACATCACTGCCACCACCATAGCACAGATGGGTGTGGCCTTAGCAGCCCACAGACATGGCCAGGTATGGCTCCATACATAATAAAAATAAAAGAACTCCATGGATTTTTTTTGTGGGAGGACCATACCGGGTGGTGGTCAGGACTGACTCCTGACTCTGCACTCAGGGATCACTCCTGAATGGCTCAGGACCATATTGGGTGCCTTTGACAAATCAGGTTAGCCAAGAGCAAGGCAAGATTCCTACCTGCTGTACTATGTCTCCAGCACACACATGCTTTGCTTTAGTACTGAAGGATGGCTCAGTGGTAGAGTGCCTGCTTGCAGGCCTGAGGTGGTGCGTTTGATGCCTGGTACTGCTCCAAGGACTGAGCACAATCCTGTAGCACTGCTGTCTAGGTCCCCAGCACCACCACAAAGCCTGCCATCCCTGGTGCACTGCAACCCAGCATGTATGAGCACAGTTAAGTGTGGGTCCCTGGCAACCAAGCATACAAACACGGCTACCAGTGGACAACCCCTGGTGACAACAACCATGGGAAGGGAAGTGGGGGAAATAAAGAAAAGTACATATTTATTTGTTTATTTATTTATTTTTGCTTTTTGGGTCACACCCGGCGATGCACAGGGGTTACTCCTGGCTAGCAGTGCTCAAGGGACCATATGGGATGCTGGGATTTGAACCCAGGTCAGCCGCGTGCAAGGCAAACGCCCTACCCACTCTGCTATCGCTCCAGCCCCAAGCACATATTTAAAGAGACAAGTTGTCCAGTTTTTCAGTGGTCCAACTGGGAGGCCAGAGAGATAGTACAGCCTTGCATGCTGCTTCCCCAATTGGTTCCCCAACATCTTATCTGGGTCCCTGAGCAATACTAGGAGTGATTCCTGGGCACAGGGTCAGGAGTATTCCTGAGCGTTGCAGGGAGTGGTCCAAAAACCAAAAATAAACAAAATAATGGGGCTGGGGATATAACTCAGCAGTAGAATGATTCTTTGCAAGTGTGAGGCTCTGGGTTGTGGTTCCCAGCACCCAAGTAAATAAATATCTGGGGCCAGAGAGCTAGTACAGCAGGTGCTTGATACGCACTTATCCCCACCAGGTTCCATCCTGCACTTCCCTCCACCATTCCCTCAGGGCCCCTCCCATCCTCCTCCTCTCCTCTAGGTAAGCTCAGCTCTGTGGATCAGTTCTCAGGTTCTGTTGCCTTTGATTGTTTGTAATTCCTGATTGAAAGACGTGGGAATACAATGATTTGTGTTTCAGATGTCCTGAGGTGTGGAAAGGAAGGCTTATTAGGGCACAATTAAAGGCGGGGATGAGACAAGACATAAAATCACTTTATGTTTAGGTCTTACTGACCTAAAAAAATACTCAATAAACTGGTTACATTAATATATGTAGAATTCCTTTTGTGTTGACAGCACTGAATAAACAAAGGGTATTACTGTTGTTCTTGCTTGGAGAAGACAAAATAAGTGCATCAAAAGCAAGAGTATCAAAACAAGCTACACCTAGATATTGACCTTTAACTACCATTCCTTATGGAAAGAAACTCAGAGAAAGTCGCCGGTCCAGGGTCAGGGATGTGGCTCAGTGGTAGAGTGTGCAAGTGTGCACCTTGCATGTATGAAGCCCTGGTTGGAGCTCTGGCACTGAAAAAATGAAATGCTATTTTCAGGTTTGGAGCAGGAAATGTACACAGCAAGCCTGGAATAACTTGTTTTTTTTTAAAAAAAAAAGAAGGAGGAGGAAGAGGAGAAGGAGGAAGAGAAAGAGGAGGTAGAGGAGAGGAGGAAGAACAGGAGGAGGAGGAGAAGGAGAAAGAGGAGGAGGAGGAGGAGGGGAGGAGGAGGAGAGGTGGAGGAGGAGGGGAGAAGGAGGAGGAGGAGGAGGAGGGAAGAAGAAGAAGAAGAAGAAGAAGAAGAAGAAGAAGAAGAAGAAGAAGAAGAAGAAGAAGAAGAAGAAGAAGAAGAAGAAGAAGAAGAGGAGGAGGAGGAGGAGGAGGAGGAGGAGGAGGAGGGAGGAGTAGGAGGAGGAGGAAGGAGGAAAAGGAGGAGAAGGAGAAGAAGAAGGAGGAGGGGGAGGAGAAGGAGGAGGAGGAGAAGGAGGAGGAGGAGGAGGAGGAGGAGAAGAAGAAGAAGAAGCAGTAGCAGCAGCAGCAAGGGGACTAGAACCATAGTACCATGGGAAAAGCACTTGCCCTGCACACACCTAAGCTGGGTTCCATCCCCAGCACCACACAGGCTCCTGCAGAGCCTGGAGCAAGCGCTGAGTACTAACAGGTGTGGTCCGAAATAAAGGAGGAGGAGGTGGCCAGGAAGAATGCTAAAAGGACTGCAGTGCATGCTTTGCATTCAGGAGCCTGGATTAAATTCTTAGTACCACATGCCTCCCCACCCCCACCCCTGCACCCAAGTATCTGGAGGAGAAGTTGTCTACCAGCTGAAGTTCAAACAATTTCCAATATTATTAGAAACATGTTTACTAAGAATGAAGTATTAATCATGTGTTCTGTCTTTGCAGTGACAAATGTATGAGACCTCAGATTGAATCCTCAACACTGGCAATAATTATAGTAATAATAAAAAATTCTGTATCATTAATACACCAGAATTAATGCAGGAAAGCTCTTCCTTAGGAATGCCAGATAATAAACAAAGGAAAAATTATAAAATAAGAAAGTATAATTTTTCCCAACCCTCTTGAAATAGTTGATTGAGCCAGCCATGAACAAACACCAGAATGCTTGTTGGAAGTTGATGTTGAACTTTATGGTTGCCGGGTACCAACCTCCTGTCCCACCATAAGTGTAATCACTCAGTTGACACTGTCACAACCTTAGCACAGGGATCATGGCAGCATTCAGAAAGGCAGCAACAAACATGGTGTTTCTCCTGATGTGATACAATGTGAAGGAAATATCATCTGTGAATGATACGTCTCAAAATATTTATACTTGTTTGTGGTTCCCGGCATCAAATCCAAGCATAAAATCAAATGCTCTATAATGAGTTGCATACCTTTCCTCCTCTTCATAAAAAAGTTAAAGGACATAGATCCAACTTTCAATTTACAGAAAACACAAAGGACAGAGAAACAGAATAAATGAGATAGAGAGTCAAAAAAATAGATTAGTCTAGAAGCTGAGACATTCTGTAAGATTACTCTGCTGGCCTCTTCAAGACATGGTGGAAGTGAGCTGAGGGAACCTTTTTTTTTTTTTTGGCTTTTTGGGTCACATCCTGAGATGCTCAGAGATCACTCCGGGCGGTGCTTGGGATATCACATAAAATGCCAGTGATCAAATACAAGGTACCTTACCGCATGCAAGGTAAAGGCCCTACCTGCTGTAATATCATTCCGGCCCCCGTAGAGAGACTTTCTTTTCTTTTTTTGCTTTTTGGGTCACACCCAGCGATGCACAGGGGTTACTTCTGGCTCAATCACTCAGGAATCACTCCTGGCGGTGCTCAGGGGACCATACGGGATACTGGGAATCGAACCCGGGTCAGGCCGCGTGCAAGGCAAACTCCCTACCCGCTGTGTTGCTCCACACACCACCCCCCCCCCCCATAGAGAGACTTTCATTTGGTATTTTCATATGTTTCTTTCAGGGTCATCCTCAGAAGCATGGAGAGAGCATGCAGGGCTGAGATTTAATCCAGTGCATCCTCATGAAAAACATACCTTCCAGCCCTCTGAGTTGTCTCCTGGGCCCTGGCAAGAATTTAGATTAAAACTTAAGAGAGTCAGGATGAACCAAGAGCCGCGGCACGAGAAGCAGAGCCTCCCGCCTACTGACTGTGATCCTGAGGTCTCCTAACCCATTTTGGCACCAGAGCAGATTCTTGCAGCCATGCATTTTGACTGCGAACTGAACTACAACCTCGTGCAGCCCGGGGAGGGAATTTTTTCCCTCTCCACCCCATTTTTCTGAGCGAAAATGGCGGCAGCGGCAGCAGCCACGCGGTGAGAGCCACCCTCTAAGACCCCTACACCAGGAGGTAGGACTTTCTTTAGTGACGTAGCCTGTAGGTGATCCTGGGAGGGGAGGTGTTCCCGGCGCGCCTTCCGCCCAGAGATGAACCAAGAGCCGCGGCACGAGAAGCAGAGCCTCCCGCCTACTGACTGTGATCCTGAGGTCTCCTAACCCATTTTGGCACCAGAGCAGATTCTTGCAGCCATGCATTTTGACTGCGAACTGAACTACAACCTCGTGCAGCCCGGGGAGGGAATTTTTTCCCTCTCCACCCCATTTTTCTGAGCGAAAATGGCGGCAGCGGCAGCAGCCACGCGGTGAGAGCCACCCTCTAAGACCCCTACACCAGGAGGTAGGACTTTCTTTAGTGACGTAGCCTGTAGGTGATCCTGGGAGGGGAGGTGTTCCCGGCGCGCCTTCCGCCCAGAGATGAACCAAGAGCCGCGGCACGAGAAGCAGAGCCTCCCGCCTACTGACTGTGATCCTGAGGTCTCCTAACCCATTTTGGCACCAGAGCAGATTCTTGCAGCCATGCATTTTGACTGCGAACTGAACTACAACCTCGTGCAGCCCGGGGAGGGAATTTTTTCCCTCTCCACCCCATTTTTCTGAGCGAAAATGGCGGCAGCGGCAGCAGCCACGCGGTGAGAGCCACCCTCTAAGACCCCTACACCAGGAGGTAGGGCTTTCTTTAGTGACGTAGCCTGTAGGTGATCCTGGGAGGGGAGGTGTTCCCGGCGCGCCTTCCGCCCAGAGATGAACCAAGAGCCGCGGCACGAGAAGCAGAGCCTCCCGCCTACTGACTGTGATCCTGAGGTCTCCTAACCCATTTTGGCACCAGAGCAGATTCTTGCAGCCATGCATTTTGACTGCGAACTGAACTACAACCTCGTGCAGCCCGGGGAGGGAATTTTTTCCCTCTCCACCCCATTTTTCTGAGCGAAAATGGCGGCAGCGGCAGCAGCCACGCGGTGAGAGCCACCCTCTAAGACCCCTACACCAGGAGGTAGGGCTTTCTTTAGTGACGTAGCCTGTAGGTGATCCTGGGAGGGGAGGTGTTCCCGGCGCGCCTTCCGCCCAGAGATGAACCAAGAGCCGCGGCACGAGAAGCAGAGCCTCCCGCCTACTGACTGTGATCCTGAGGTCTCCTAACCCATTTTGGCACCAGAGCAGATTCTTGCAGCCATGCATTTTGACTGCGAACTGAACTACAACCTCGTGCAGCCCGGGGAGGGAATTTTTTCCCTCTCCACCCCATTTTTCTGAGCGAAAATGGCGGCAGCGGCAGCAGCCACGCGGTGAGAGCCACCCTCTAAGACCCCTACACCAGGAGGTAGGGCTTTCTTTAGTGACGTAGCCTGTAGGTGATCCTGGGAGGGGAGGTGTTCCCGGCGCGCCTTCCGCCCAGAGATGAACCAAGAGCCGCGGCACGAGAAGCAGAGCCTCCCGCCTACTGACTGTGATCCTGAGGTCTCCTAACCCATTTTGGCACCAGAGCAGATTCTTGCAGCCATCCATTTTGACTGTGAACTGAGCTAAAGTATTAGAAACCCAAAACCGCGCGGCCGCGATAGCGGCCGCGCGGACTCAAAGTCTTCACTTTTACCAAGGAAGAGAAATTATTAGATGATGTTTATTCAGCAGGCCTGATTGTTGGGGAAAATTTCCAATCAACAATAGTGAGTTCTGTATGGAAATATGAAATGTACTCAATATATAGAGAGAATAATGGGAATATCATCACTACTTAGATTGGGGTGGGGTGGGAGGGGGGTGTATTGGGGTTCTTGGTGGTGGAACGGGTGCACTGGTGAAGGGATGGTGGTTTAATCAGTATTTGACTGTGACTTAAACCTGAAAGCTTTGTATTTTTTTTGTTTTCACGGTGGTTCAATAAAATATTTCTTTAAAAAAAATAAAAAAAAAAAATAAAGGCAGGATGTTGCCTTGGCATCTTTGAAAAAAAAAAAAAACTTAAGAGAGTCAGTAAATTAAATATGTGGAAAGATAGCACATAAACATATGGAGAAGATAAGGTGCACCCCTTGCATGTGGTCATATCCAATACAGTCTCTGGCACCATATATGGTCCCCTGAGCAGCATCAGGAGTGATCCTCAAGCATAGAGTCAAGAGCAGCCCCCCAGGATCACCAGGTATGACCGAAAGCAAATTTAAAAATCAACAAATGCAATGTATGTCCTTGACTGAATCTTTTTATAAATTATAGATACCATTTTAAGAAATATTGCAGTAATCTGAACAAGCTCTCCTATTAAATTTGTGTAACAACAGTATGATCACACAGGAAAGTACCTTTACCTTTTTAGTAAAAAAGGTTTTAAAAGTTTGGTGTTTTGTTTTGTCTTGTTCTGTTTTGTTTCTTTGCTTTTTTGGGTCACACCCGGTGTTGCACAGGGTTACTCCTGGCTCATGCACTCAGGAATCACTCCTGGCTGTGCTCGGGGGACCATATGAGATGCTGGGAATCGAACCCGGGTCAGCTGTGTGCAAGGCAAATGCCCTACCCACTGTGCTATCGCTCCAGCCCCAAAGGTTTTAAAAGTTTAAAAAATACTCACTACTTAAAAGCTATACCTGTAATTTAATGTTGGGGATGTAATTTTCCTTAAAATACTTGAATAGGGGCTGGAGCGATAGCACAGCGGGTAGGGCGTTTGCCTTGCACGCTGCCGACCCGGGTTTGATTCCCAGCATCCCATATGGTCCCCCAGCACCGCCAGGAGTAATTCCTGAGTGTAGAGCCAGGAGTAAGCCCTGTGCATCGCTGGATGTGACCCGAAAAGAAAAAAAATACTTGAATATTCTAGGACCAGAGCAATAATACAGCAGGTAGGGTGTTTGCCTTGCATGTGGCAGACCTGGATTTGATCCTGACATCCCCTGTGGTCCCTCAAGTACTGTCAGGAGTCATCTCTGGGTATAGAGCCAGGAGTAAACCCTGGGAAAAAAATGGGTATGACCACAAAACAAACAATAAAAAAGTAAAGTATAGGGAGCTGGATAGATAGTACAGGGTACCGTGATTGCCTTGCATGCAACCAACTACAGTTCAATCCCTAGCACTGTGTATGGACTCCCGATCACCATGAAAGACCCATAAGCAGAGAGCCAAGAATAAGTCCTGAACACCGCCAGGTTTGGTCTAACTACCCTCTCCCCAGTGAAAAAGAGTAAAGTATATGATAGGAGAGATAGATCAATAGGCTGAAGTACATGATTTGATCCCTGGTACCACAGATCCCTTGAGCACTGTTGGGACAACTCCTGTGCACCAAACTAGGAGTAACCCCTGAGTACTGATAGAAGTGACCCCAAAACAAGCCCCCCCAATTTTTAAATTAAAAACAAAGTGTAACTGTATATTTGGAGGTAAACCATTCTGACTCCATTGACTTCAATTTTTCAGTTCTGTTAAAGTTGAGTTACAATTGTTTTTTCTATTCTTTTACTTTCTGTTTTAAATTAATTGCATTTATATAAAATTACCTGCAAGAAGTTTGGAGATTCAAAATTGGGGCCAGAAACACCGGGGTGCCGGAAGGAGGAGGTGCCGCCAGCACACCTTCTCCAGATGGAGCCCTGGCGACACTGAGCAGCAACTAACACGGCTCCAGGATTCGGGACTGGAACACATCCGAGCCGCGGGGGGGGGGGCACTGGAATGGGGCGGCGCCAGCCCAAAACTCCAACTGGTCCCGGCCGCCGGAAGTCACGCCCTCGACCTACCCTCGGCGCCATCTTGCCACAGTCCACAGAGAAGCGGCAGGCATTCTGGTGAGCAACGCGGCCCGGAACATGCTCCAGACCCGAATTGGGGCCAGCAACACCGGGGTGCCGGAAGGAGGAGGTGCCGCCAGCACACCTTCTCCAGATGGAACCCTGGCGACACTGAGCAGCAACTAACACGGCTCCGGGATTCGGGACTGGGACACATCCAAGTTTAAGAAATGGTCTAAGACCTTTTCTTAAACCTGAAAACATACAATCTTTTAATGGAAAACTCATTATCAAACGCTTCCTTGTTAGGGTTATCTTGTTTGGGGGTATAACTCCCACAACAATAGTGAGTTTTGTGTTGAAATATGGAACATAATCAAGGTAAAGAGAAAATGAAGTGAAATTCATCAGTTATACAGTTGGGGTGGGGGGTAGGGGGTATACCGGGGATTTTGGTGGTGGAATATGGGCACTGGTGAAGGAATGGTGTTTGAATACGGTATAACTGAGACATAAACCTGAGAACTCTGTAACTTTCCACATGGTGATAAAATTAAAAAAATAATAAAATAAAAATAAAATAAAATAAAAGAAGTTTGGAGATTCAAACAATCTCCAAATCAAATCTCTTGTCTACACTCTTTGATTACTTAGGAGTATATAGAAAGCAATAACATTAAAAAATAAAAACAGGGGCTGGAGCGATAGCACAGCAGGTAGGGCGTTTGCCTTGCACGTGGCTGACCCAGGTTCGATTCCCAGCATCCCATATGGTCCCTCAGCACCGCCAGGAGTAATTCCTGAGTGCAGAGCCAGGAGTAACCCCTGTGCACAGCTGGGTGTGACCCAAAAAGCCAAATAAATAAATAAATAAAAAATAAAAACACTGGAGTCAGAGAGATCAAGGAACTGAGGATATAGGAGACCCAGATTTAGTCTCTGATAATACTTGATTCCCCAACACTACCAGGAATGATCCCTGAATACAGAGCTGAAAGTTGGCCCTGAGCATTACGAGGAGTGGTCCAAGAGAAAGGAAGGAAGAGATAAAGAGAGAGGGAAGCAGGAAGGAAGGAAGGAAGGAAGGAAGGAAGGAAGGAAGGAAGGAAGGAAGGAAGGAAGGAAGGAAGGAAGGAAGGAAGGAAGGAAGGAAGGAAGGAAGGAGGGAGGGAGGGAGGGAGGGAGGGAAGGAAGGAAGGAAGGAAGGAAGGAAGGAAGGAAGGAAGGAAGGAAGGAAGGAAGGAAGGAAGGAAGGAAGGAAGGAAGGAAGGAAGGAAGGAAGGAAGGAAGGAAGGAAGGAAGGAAGGAAGGAAGGAAGGAAGGTAGGTATAGCATAAGTCCATGGGTTCAATACTGCTATTTGCCACATGGGGATGTGTGGTCCTAATGACTCTGGGATCCCTGGGCTCTGAAAGAGTATGTGACCTCCAGCACCCAGCCAGGTGTATGCAAGCACTAAAACTAAAGATGCAGGGGCCAGAGTGATAATACAGTGGGTAGGGCATTTGCTTTGCATGTGGCTCACCTAGGTTCATTCCCCAGCATCCCATAAGGTCTCCCTGAGCACTACCAGAAACAATTCCTGAGAGCTGAGCTAGGAGTAACCCCTGAGCATCACCCGGGTGTGATCCAAACAGCCAAATCAAACAAAATACCTAAAGACACAGCCACGAATGTGACTCCCCTTCCAGTATGTGCCTCACAGCCACCCCCAGTGAGCATTACAACTAGAATGTACACAGGGCTTCAAGAAGTCGATTCCTGATGAGAATGTGAGCAAACCTGCAACTAAAATAACATTGTGCAAGCCCCCAGAGAGTACCACAAGCCAATGTGCAACCCACGGTCATCCCTACAACCACCACAACAAAGAGAACAAATGAAGACTCATCATCATTATCAAAGCCAATTAAGATAGGGTAGTGTGAAAGAAAGGTTCTGCCATTTGTGAAAATTGGAAAGGTCCAGGGCTTACTGGCCATGGTGATGACAACCATTGCCACAGAACCCAGGAATTTAAGTTAGACTCATCTTGAAGTTGAACCAATGATGCTGGGTTCACCCATATCTCCAAAGCTGGAGATCATGCCTAGTTCTTATCTTGGTTTTTAATGGGAGATTTATCAGCTCCAGTGGTTCCACAACCTCCATCAATTAGTGGCCCTTCGGTAGGAGTCATAGAAATGAGATCACCTTTACATGCAGGTTGATTACCACCACAACCAGTTGCACCAGTTCATAAAGACAAAAATGGAGCTCCACCAGCCGGAAGTATATATGATGATATTTCCAGCCCAGGACCTGAAACGACTCCTTTAATTTCCAGAAGACAGTCAAACATTTCGGTAATTCAGTTTTCCTGTTGGAGTAGTTGTCAACTTCTCCCAGAATGGAGCAAGTCTAAGCAGGCCAGCAAAAACAGAAAACAATATTATATCCTGTCCCATAGAATCTTTTTATATCTAAAGAGAATCTCTGACTTTGGAAGAAAATCTCCACGACACAGAATTCGCTGTTTGGTTTTTTGTCAAGCATTTGCTTCCCCTGCGTTTCTACAACTTGCACTACATGGGAGTATCTTAAGCTATGTCATTTCTTGGTGCATATGTTGCCTGAGCCCATGTGTTGCTTGTGCCCGCGTGGCCAGGCACATGTGTCACCCGAGCACATATGTTGCCTGCATCTCCCCTCTTGAGATGTGTACTTTCATGCTTTCATACTTTTGTGTCTAAAGCTCGGTTATGTGTAGTGGCTTCCTCC
This sequence comes from Sorex araneus, assembly GCF_027595985.1. NCBI lineage: Eukaryota > Metazoa > Chordata > Mammalia > Eulipotyphla > Soricidae > Sorex > Sorex araneus. The sequence continues at coordinate 183,325,289 of NC_073313.1, forward strand.
ACCCTCAGAGAAGCCTGTGTTCTCTCTTGAGCGCGTTATTTTCACTATTCTCTCTCCCACTTATCCCTTCCTCCTTCCCTCAGAAACCTCTAAATAAAATCTATTTACTTCAAAAAAAAAAACTATGTCATTTCTAACAGGATTTGGAGGAATGTTTGCTAGCAACTGAAGTTTTATGCAAAAATGGGGAGATGTTTGAAGTCTATTGTGATTGTGTAAAGCCTCTCTACGGGGAGAAGGAGACAGTATAAAGGAGTACAGTAGAGGCTTACCTTGCAAGTGGTTGACCCTAAATTTCTCTAGGAGTGATCTAGGAGTGAGCTTGTGCCAGGAATAAACCTTAAGCATAGCTGAGTATGCCTAAATACCCCTCCTCCATGACACACATACACAAAAGACACCTGTTGGGGGCCAGGGCACTTTCCTTGCATGTGTGAGATCCTTGGATTCAAACAGTAAACAAACAAAAGCCCCACAAATAGATAAAATTAACTGGGCTTTATCCCATTTTTCTCACCTCCACTTGTTTATGCCACCAAACAAAATCTTAAACACACTTACCCAACATGGAAATACTCCTAGGTTTTCTACCATACAATTGCTTCAGCATGCAAAGCTTTCACTGTAGTCTAGAAGAAGGGTATGTCTGACAGGCAACTGCCAAAACAGAATGAGAGTCTTGAATTCTAATCAATGAAGTACTTGTTTGGATAGTAATAGTAAGAATTAAGAACTTAGTTTCTGGGACTGGAACGAAAGTACAATGGGCAGGTACTTGCCTTGCATGTGGCCAGCCCAGGCTTGATCCCCAGCAACTCACTGATATGGTTCCTGAGCGCAGAGCCAGGAGTGATCCCAAAGCACCGCTGGGTGTGACCCAAAAACGAAAAAAGGACTTTGCTTCAAGAGGAGGGCAGACACATGGAAAGTAAGTTGGCAGAGTATTGCTGAGTTTCCTTCTTTTAGCTATATAGCTGCCTCTGGCAATATTAAATAGTTACCTCATATTCACTTCTGGAAACTCAGGAATCACTTCCAGTAGTGTGGGGGGGTAGGGGAGGGGTGGCATATGGTGCTGGGGAGCAAACCCAGGTCTCCTGCAGTCAAAGCATGTGCCTCAGTCTTTCAGAGTATCTCCCTTACCTCTCTCATGCTTCTTTAAAAAGACTTTTTTTTGGGGGGGGTCACACCCAGTGATGTACAGGGGTTACTCCTGGCTCTGCACTCAGGAATTGCTCCTGGCAGTGCTCGGGGAATGATATGGGATGCTGGGAATCGAACCTGGGTTGGTCTCGTGCAAGGCAAATGCCCTACCCGCTGTCCTATCACTATCACTCCAGTCCCTAAAAAGACTTTTTATTAAAGTATATAGCATATTTGTACCTTGCATTTTAAAGGATATTTGAGACATGTTTTTTATTTTTGGATCATACGTGACTGTGGACTGGAGCGATAGCACAGCAGGTAAGGCGTTTGCCTTGCACGCGGCTGACCCAGGTTCAATTTCTCCATCCCTCTGGGAGAGCCCGGCAAGCTACCGACAGTATCCCGCTTGCACTGCAGAGCCTGGCAAGCTACCCGTGGCGAATTCGATATGCCAAAAACAGTAACAACAAGTCTCACAATGGAGACCTTACTGGTGCCCGCTCAAGCAAATCGATGAACAACGGTCTGACAGTGACAGTGACAGTGACCTGACTGTGCAAGGGGACTACACACTGCTCTGTGCTTGGGAATTGCTCCTGATGGTTCTCAGGGGACCACGTGGTACTGACCATCAAACCCAGATCTCCATATGCAAAACATTTCTTCAGCTCATTGAACTATCTTCTCTAGGCCTGAAATACATGTTTTTAAAAATTAATTTAATTTTGGTTTTTTTTTAGGTGGGGAGGGGGGAGAATAGTCAGTGCTTCAGGGTTACTCCTGATTCTGTGCACAGGGATCACTCCTGGCGGCGGTGCTCAGGGGACCAACCATATGGTACCAGGGATGGATTCCAGGTTGGCCACATGCAAGGAAAATACCCTAAGGCCTGTACTCTCTCCAGTCCAGGTTAAATATGTTTAAAAGAAGCCAAAAAATATCCCCATAAATAAAATTGTGTGCTTTCAGTAGTAATAAGGCATGCCTAAGATTTCAAAACAAAACAAAGCAAAGTAGCAGTAATGTAGTAAATTAAGCCAGTGAGTTTGTGGTTGAGCTTTGTAGTCATTCTGAGCTGTGGGTGAATTTTATGAGGGATAATTGTACAAGTCACAAAGAGCATAATTAACAATTTGGATTAACCTCTCCTTCATTTAGATAGTTTAGATCCTGTTTAATGATTTAATTATCCTTCTTTGTATATAATCTGTTAGGGATTGTCATCTTTCAGTATTCTAAAACCAAAACAATTTTTAAAAACTTTCTAAAGAGCCAGAGGGCAAGCTCAGTAAAGTGAGTGCATGCTTTGTTTGCAGGAGTCCCCGGGTTGACCCCCCCCTGTGACACACAGTCCTCTAAGCACTGCTGGGACTCCTGGGCACAGAGCCAAAAGTAGTCCATGAGCATCATCATAACCAAAAAAAAAAAAGGTAATAAACAGAAATAAGAACTGAAAAAGCTGAATCATGCCATAATAAGCCTTTGCCCAGCTTGCTGTAAAAATGTGAAAGCAAGTCTTCAGGGTAAAATCCTGGAAGTGATAGTGTTAAAGCTAATTTCACATGTAATTTCACATGTAACTTTGTTAGTCAAATTCACTCCGAATGATTGCTTTATTTTATATTCCCCCTAATAAATATCTTCCCCCCCCCCATTGGCTCATTGACATACCTGTACAGTTAATAGGATCCTTAACAAGTTGTACCTTCAAACTTGCCTAAAGGGCCTGCCACGGGAGAATTAGGCGACGAGTTCAGTTCCTAGTGCTGCCTGAATACGCTGGACACAATCCTAGAAGCTGTCTGAACTCCTTGCTGCAAACAGTTTCTGTCTACACCACAGTTAGGTGTGTGGGAGTACCCCAATTAAAGAATGTGATTTGGGGTGAGCACTGCAACTAAGAAGATACGCAACTGGGGGGATGCCTAGATCACTTTTGATTCCAAAGTATTGGGAGGAGAAGGGCAGAGAAGGAAAGAAACTGTAACAGGGGTCAGGGACCTTGGGTACATCAGTAACGTGGGGGGGGGGCTAGCTTTATATCCAAACCACACACTCAATGACACTGAGAACAAGAGATCCAAACTACAGCCACCAAATTTTAAAATGAGCTTGTCGAGGTGGCAGACTGGGGGTCGGGGAACTTGGGCAGACTGGTGGAGGGATTTGACATGGTAGAAGAATTTGTGCTAGAGCCTTATGTGTCTAAAACTCAATTATTAATAACTTTGTAGATCATGTTTCTTTAAGCTGAAAAATTGTTTTTAAAAGATGCTCGAGCACTACTACCTGGAGTTTAGTCCTAGGGAGAAGACAGCGCTAAATGTATGAGCACCACAACCAATTATGTGTCAACTCACAGCTACTATAACTCAACAGAGGAAAGGGGGGAAAAATCAATCAATCAATAAAGGGGGATTCTTTTTTAAAATCTCAACCCAGGGGCTGGAGCGATAGTACAGTGTGTAGGGCATTTGCCTTGCATGCGGCTGACCCGGGTTCAATTTTCAACATCCTATATGGTCCCCTGAGCACCGCCAGGAGTAAATTCTGAGTGCAGAGCCAGGAGTAACCCCTGAGCATCTCCGGGTGTGACCCAAAAAAGCCAAAAAAAAAAATCTCAACCCACAAACTCAATGCATAGGGTGTATAGGATACAAAACCTTCTCTCCCATGCCCCCCAACCCCCGTCTCTAAGTTCCAGTACTTTTGGCAACTAAGAAATTCAACCTTAGTCACTTTTGGTGCTTCAACCTTTTCCAATCAGCAAAGACCATACTTATAATAAAACATAAGTATTTTTCAAGAAATGAAATAGAGACTACTAAAAGCATAAGAAACCAAACTTGGGGCTGGGTAGAGAGTAGTGGGTAGGGTGCTTGCCTGGCATGTAACCAGCCTGGGTTCTATTCCTGGCTCCCCATATAGTCCTTGAGCACCATCCAATTATCTCTGAGAATGAAGCCAAGCCCTGTGCACCATTGGATGTTACCCCCCCCCCTCAAAAAAAAAGTCATAACCTGGGAAGACAGTGCCAAATGCCAAAGACTGTGATGGATATGTTGCCTATGGAAACCCTAGGTTCACTCCTCAGGACTCAGTGGTCTTCTGAGCACCAACAGGAATGCCCTCCATACTTAAAAGATAATAGAATTAAAAGGAAATTCAAAGCAAAACAAAAAACAGAAGTTCAGGGCCCATGGCACTAGCAGGGTGCTTGCCTTGCATGTGGCTGACCTGGGTTCAATCCCCAACCCACATATATTTCCCCAAGCACTGCCAGGAGTAATCCTTGAGCACAGAGCCAGGAGTAAACCCTGAATATTGTTGGGTGTGGCTCAGAAACAAAGGGGGAAAAAGTTGACTGAAGATACCAAAGAGATCGCTGAATGGACTGGAGTAGATGCTTTGTTTGCAGGAGGCCCGGGCACTAGCTGAGAGTAGCCCATGAGCACTTCTGGGTGTGGGGCAAAAACATACCAAAAAAATTCACTGAGGATCTGTGGCAAAGTGATAAAATGAATACTTGTATGCATGAGATCTAACTTGCATAAAGAGAAAAATAAAGAGAGAGAGAGAAAAAAAACAGGAAAGAGAGAGAGAAAGAGAGGAGCACTAAATGGTTCTCTGGGGGGGAGATAAAAAATATTTTAAGTCTTAAAGGGGATATGCTAAACTAAGCTTTGGACACAAACACTGTAAGAAGAGAATGGGCCCATAAGTTTGAATCCAGCTGGCTTAAGCAAATCTGTTCATCTATTGGTCAGTTAGGTCCTGTAGGATCTGGGGTCCTGGGGTCATACCAACTTCATTAGTTATTTTATAAGCTTTCCCTGATTCATACCAATCAATGATGAAATACAATATTCAATTTTTATATATTTTGGCTGTTATATGCTTAGTCCTCCCTAATCCCATAATGTCAAGATGACCATATAGAGTACACAGTTTCAGACTTCAAGTCTGCACCAATATCTTCGTTTCACATGACACAACGTGTTTGCGTTTATTTGAATCATGTTGGTCTCTTTTGGTGTAGAATCTTGTGACTTGTGAACCAATGACCCAATGGCTGCATAGCACCATTTAAGGTCATGCTAACAATATACTATCAGTGACTATTGGGAACATGACCAATGTTTGCAAATTATACCTTAACTAGCTTCCAGTCTGTCTGGGCCTAGTTCTCCATTGGTTGGGCTTTCCCACAAAGAATACTTGATTTGTCCTTGCCTTTTATAGGAATCACTCTCTTACCCTAATTTGCATCTCCTCTAATGCAAAAGGTGTTAGTCAGGGTTCAGCTGGCATCTTGTCTTGTCAGCATTAACTAAAGCAAGTCTGTTGTCCAATATTATTGCAGTCAGCAGGTTAAAGATTTTTCAAAGCTGAGTCTGAACAATAGACAGGTTTATACAGTTCTACTTGCGATCACTGCCATTGTAAGTACAGTTTTGAATGTAGTCCTCTTAATCCAGAATTCTAAACCAACCGTCAGCACCACACACAGTGCTGGAAACAGTCTCTCCAGGCACAGGGAGGAGAGAACTGAGACATCACCAGTGCACAGGGATTAGAACTCTTAGTGAGGACCAGAGAGACATCTCAGAGGGCTGAGCTCACTTTCATTCTGGAGGCCTGGGTTTGATACCAGCAGCTCAAGGTTCCCCGAGCATTATGTGGAAAGACCCTCAAGTATTGAGCCAGGACAAACCCCTGAGCACCTCCAGGTGTGGCCCAACATATGGACCTTTCCAGGGAATGATATACCCTGTCCTGTCTCTGAGGCCCCATTTTGAGGTACTGGTGGTAGTATGACATAAGTCATAAGACTAGGAAGGCTGCCTCCTGTAGTCTTGATAAATTGTTTGAGTCTATTTCTCAAATAACTGAGAACTGTTGTACTGAAATGCCTTAGTTTACAGCAAAAAGTATCACTGTATCACTGTCACTGTCATCCCATTGCTCATTGATTTGCTCGAGCGGGCACCAGTAATGTCTCCATTGTGAGACTTGTTGTTACTATTTTTGGCATATCGAACATGCCATGGTTAGCTTGCCAGGCTCCGCTGTGCAGGAAGGATACTCTTAGTAGCTTGCCAGGCTCTCTGAGAGGGAGGAAATGAACCCAGGTTGACTGCATGCAAGGCAAACACCCTACCCTCTGTAAGATCGCTTCAGTCCAAAAAAAACAAAACAAAATAATCACATCTAAAGCATGCACTTCCACTTCCTGTGTTACCTCCCCATCTCCCTCAATCCATGAAATTTTTTAATGACAATCCTGGGAAACTAACATAGATGTCTCTACACGCAAAAGAGGAAGAAGGAAAGGGCTGTTTCCAGGAAGTTAGTAAAAGTTGCATCAGACCCATGATTGCCTCAGAGGGCGTTCCCTTAGGGGCGATGTTTTAGCTCTAGTTTAATATTTGAACTTAAAGAGGTGGGAGTGTGACTTGATGGTACAGCATCTGCCCTACATGTGTGAGGTTTGAGTTATATTCCCAACACTGAAAAAGTTAAATAAATGATAACTAATAATAAATTTTAAAATTATTGTAGGGAATGCTTCTTATTTATTTACCTCAAATTTTAATTAGAACATTAAGTTCAAATTTAGTGAATTTGGAAGCAGGCAGAGGAAAGTAGGCACTCTGGGGGAAAATGTAGAGTTGGAATGATCTATCCATGAAGTTTTCTTGTGCTATTTTCCACTCTGGGGAAGCCTGTGTACACTTGAGCACGAATCTCTCTTTCTTTCTCCCTCCCTCCTTTTCTTTTTTTTTTCTCTTGTTAGTCACCACAGAATTACAAAATTATTAATGACTGGTTTCACACATAGATTCAACACTTCCACCAGGGTTGAATCAATCCCTTCACCAGTGCCCACTTCCCTCCATCAATTCCCCACCCACTTTTTACCTCCCACCCACCAGTCTGCCCCTATAAGGGGTACTTTATTTATATATATATATATATATATATATATGTGTGTGTGTGTGTGTGTGTGTGTGTGTGTATACATATTTACATCAAATTTTAATTAGAACATTAAGTTCAAATTTAGTGAATTTGGAAGCAGGCAGAGGAAAGTATATATATATATATATACATGTATATGTATATATATATATATATATATATATACTGAAATAATGAAACAGAAAACAGAAGATGTTTCAGGTCTGTCCTTGGAAGAGCAGTTGAGGAAGTTGCAAGAAGAAAGAACTTGTAAAGTGTGTATGGACAAAGAGGTTTCTATTGTATTCATTCCTTGTGGTCATCTGGTAGTATGCCAGGAGTGTGCACCTTCTCTACAAAAATGCCCTATTTGCAGGGGCATAATTAAAGGAACTGTTCGTACATTTCTCTCATAAAGGAAAACTGGCTATGCATTAGCTCATTATAAAAGGTTAAAAAATATTTAACAGGCCATCTGAAATATAAAAAGAAGAAATATTGAATCTTTAATTGGTAACATTTGTGTTCCTGATTTGGTATTAGTGATCTTTTTTAAAAAAGGAGCACTAATACCATATTTATTCTTTTTTTTTTTTTCTTTTTGGGTCAGACTAGACAATGCTCAGGGGTTACTCCTGGCTTTTCACTCAGAAATTACTCCTGGAGGTGCCCAGGGGACCATATTGGATGCTGGGAATCAAACCCGGGTCAGCGCGTGCAAGGCAAATGCCCTACTCGCTGTGCTATCTCTCCAGCCCCCACCATATTTATTCTTAACTTTTTTCTGTGAAGGAAAGAGTTAGTTTGTTGAGCTGTATTAGTGTATCTGTTTAAGCTTAGACATTAAAGTGTTATCAGGAGCCAGCTCAGGCTGGAGTGTGGGTCTGGCCTACACGGGCCCTGTTCCATCCCCAGCACCACATGCTTAAAACCAAACTAGTAAATGAAAGGCACAGTCCCAGCTCTTCTGTGTCATTTCAAGAGGGAACTGGACTGTGCCAGAGATCGGTCCCAGAACCTCATGATATATGAATGTTCAACCACTGGGCCACAGACGTCTGCGGCCTGACTTGGTGTTCTTTTGGAGGCTTGGGGTACTGCATTAGAATGAAGTTTAAAGGAACAGGAAACCAGAAACTCTGGGGTTTATTAAACTTGTGGTGCCAAATAGTCTTTGAAATTTTTTAGTTTTGTCATAAAATTAGAATTTTTCTCCTACTAGCAAATAAGGTTTACCCTAATTTGTGAGATATCTTAATAAAGATTTTTGAAAAAGATTACATTGTTTAATTTTTTTCTTTCAATTTAAAAGTAATTTTAATATGTGTTCATAGACTGGATGGTGCTGGAGCACTGGTATAGCAGGTAAGGCACTTGAGGCCCTCTTCAGCACCCCCTTCCAAATATGAAGGTAAACTGACATACTTCATACACATCACCCATTATACTTGCCACATTCTCAGTGCCTAAATGCTACCTAGTAAGAACTTGACTTGATAAGCCCTGAGTTTTAATAGTAATGCTATTTATGAAAATTCTTTCAGATGACAGTAATTTGCCTGTCTTTGATATAAACAGCATGTGAATTTGAATCCTATATAAATTAAAATTCCAAATTTTACACTGTAGCATAGTTAGGGCGTTTGCCTTGCACATAGCCAACCCGGGTTCGATTCCTTCATCCCTCTCCGAGAGCCCAGCAAGCTACCGAGAGTATGCCGCCCGCATAGCAGAGTCTGGCAAGCTACCCATGGCGGATTCAATATGCCAAAAACAGTAACAACAAGTCTCACAATGGAGACATTACTGGTGCCCACTCGAGCAAATCGATGAGCAACAGGACGACAGTGCTACAGAGCATATATTACGTTGAGGTTTACTGTACTGCTGCTGGTAGGGTTTTATACAAAACACTTCACCACCTTGCACTTGCCTCTTCCCCCTGGCTGATCATCCTGCCATCAGAACCATTGGCCCCTCCCTAGCCCATCCCCTGTCCCCCTGAGGTGGTTTATTTCCTACAGTTCTCTGTTTCTTTGTTTTCATTGTCTTTGGGCATTCATTATCCCCCCCATTAGGTTCCCTTATACTCTGCATCTGAGAGAGATCATTCTGTGCTACTCTCTCTTCCTCTGCCTAACTTCACCGAGCATGATACTTTCCAGGTCCCTTCATGTAGCAGCAAACTTAATGACTTTGTTCATTTCTTATGGCTGAATAATATTCCACTGAGTATATGTACCATAGTTTCTTTATCCAATTATCTATTCTTGGGCACTTGAGTTGTTTCCAGATTTTTGGCTATTGTGGATAGTGCTGCCAGGATCACAGGGGTGCATATGTTTTTTTCTCCATTTGTTTTCAGCCTCCCTTTATTACTGAAATAAACTTGTTTTACTTCACTATTCTTGTCTTCTGAAATTCTTTTCTGTGAGTGGTGGTGAAGGACCCGGAAGGCAGAGGCCAGTGATGGAGACATGTGAACCACTGACTCTCATGCAACTTCCCAGGATTCCTTGTACCAGGGCATGGTGTGGCATCCCCTCCTGTACTCTATAAAGAGATTAGCTAATCTACAAGTGTAAACTCCTTGCTTGTTTCCTTGTAATCTATGTGAGTACTTGATTTCATTTGTTTTGTTGGGGGGCCACACCTGGTAGTGCTCAGGGCTTACTTCCAGTTCTGCGTTCAGGGATCATTCCTGGCAGGGTTTGGAGAACCTTATTGAGGTGCCAGCTATTAATGTGCCATTAATGTGCCATTAATAGCTGGCACCTGGGTCAGCTGCATGCAAGATAAATACTCTACCTACTTGTACTATCTGTCTAGCTCCATCTATGTGAGTGTTTCAAACTCTTTAATATGTGTTTTGTTTTTTCTTAGAAGTCAAAATTCTAAAAATAAAATTGTTAGGTACTAGTGTGCTGTGGTTAACTCACAACACGGAGCAAACATTCTTGCAAAGCATCATATGTTTACAAGATATTTCATTATGGGCACTCTAGCGTCTTTTGCCATTTATAAAACTTTTATAAACATAGAAGCCATTCGTGGCATTTGTTGTTCCATATGAATTTCAGGAGTGCTTGATCCATTTCTTTGAAGAATTTCATGTATCCTTATAGGAATCACATTGAATCTGTATAGTGCTTTGGGAAATATTGCCATTTTGACAATGTTAATTCTTCCTATCCATGAGCAGGGGATATGTTTCCATTTCCTCGTGTCCTCTTTTATTTCGTGGAGTAACATTTTGTAGTTTTCTTTGTAGAGGTTCTTTACCTCCTTAGGCTGATTCCGAGGTACTTGATTTTCTGGGACACAATTTTGAATGGGATTTTTTTTTCATGCCACTTTCTTCTGTCTTGTTATTTGCATATAGGAGGGAGGGCCATGGATTTTTGGGAATTGATTTTATAGCCTGTGACTTTATTGCACAAGTCTATTGTTTCTAGGAGTTTCTTGGTAAAGGTTTTAGGATTCTCTAGATATAGTATCATATCATCTGCGAATAGTGAGAGCTTGATTTATTCCTTTCCTATATGGATGCCCTTAATGTCTTTTTCTTGCCTAATTGCTATTGCAAGTACTTCCAGTACTGTATTGAACAGAAGTGGTGAGAGTGGGCATCCTTGTCTTGTCCCTGATCTTAGAGGAAAGGCCCTTAGTTTTTCCCCATTGAGGATAATGCTTGCCATAGTTTTGTGGTAGATAGCTTTGACTATCTTGAGGAAAGTTCCTTCTAAACCCATTTTGGTGAGGGTTTTCATCATAAACGGGTGTTGGATCTGATGGGAACCATCACCCTCCCCAACCTCAAACTCTACTACAAAGCGGTAACAATTAAAACAGCATGGTACTGGAACAAAGGCAGAGCCGCAGACCAACAGAACAGGGTGGAATATCCCTACACATAACACCAAATGTACGAACACATAATCTTTGATAAGGGAGCAAGAAATGTGAAGTGGAGCAAAGAAAGCCTCTTTAACAAATGGTGCTGTCATAATTGGACAACCACATGCAAAAAAAAAATGGGCTTAGACCTTGACCTAACACCATGCACAAAAAATTAGATCAGAATGGATTAAAGACCTCAACATCAGACCAGAATCCATAAGGTACATTGAAGACAAGGTGGGCAAAATCCTTTATGATATTGAGGCTAATGGTATCTTCAAAGATGACACACCACTAACCAACCAAGTGGAAACAGAGATCAACAAATGGAACTATATTAAACTAAGAAGCTTCTGCACTGCCAAAAGATTCAGTGACCAAAATACAAAGACAATCTATAGAATGGGAAAGAATATTCACCCAAACCCGTCTGATAAGGGGTTAATATCAAGAATATACAAAGCACTGGTTGGAATCTGCAAGAAGAAAATGTCCAACCCCATCAAAAAATGGGGCGATGAAATTAGGAGACATGTGAACCACTGACTCTCATGCAACTTCCCAGGATTCCTTGTACCAGGGCATGGTGTGGCATCCCCTCCTGTACTCTATAAAGAGATTAGCTAATCTACTAGAAACTTTGTCAAGGAAGAAATACGAATGGCAAAAAGGCATATGAAACAATGCTCTTAATCACTTATCATCAGAGAGATGCAGATCAAAACAACCACGAGATACCACCTCACACCACAGAGACTGGCACACATCTAAAAGAACAAAAGCAACCGCTGTTGGTGTGGATGTGGGGAGAAAGGGACTCTCCTTCACTGCTGGTGGGAATGCCGACTGGTTGAGTCCTTTTGGAAAACAGTATGGACGCTTCTCAAAAAATTAGAAATTGAGGGGCTGGAGCAATAGCAGAGCGGGTAGGGTGTTTGCCTTGCATGCGGCCCGACCCGGGTTCGATTCCCAGCATCCCATAATTACCCCTGAGTACCGCCAGGGGTAATTCCTGAGTGCAGAGCCAGGAGTGACCCCTGTGCATCGCCAGGTGTGACCCAAAAAAGCAAAATAAATAAATAAATAAATAAACAAATAAATAAATAAATAAATAATTAGAAATTGAGCTCCCATTTGACCCAGCAATACCACTTCTGGGAATATATCCCGGAGAGGCAAAAAAGTATAGTTTAAATGACATCTACACTTGAATGTTCATTGCAGCACTGTTTACAATAGCCAGAATATGGAAACAACCAAGTGTTTGAGAACAGATGACTGGTTAAAGAAACTTTGTTACATCTACATAATGGAATACTATGCAGCTGTTAGAAAAGTTGAAGCCATGACCTTTGCATATAAGTGGGTCAACATGGAAAGTTGATGCTAAGTGAAGTAAGTCAAAAAGAGAGAGAGACAGACATAGAAAGATTGCACTCATCTGTGGAATATAAAGTAATAGAATGGGAGACTAGCACCCAAGAATAGTAGAGATAATTATCAGGAGGTTGGCTCCGTGGCTTGGAAGCCAGCCTCACACGCTGGAGGAAATGTCAGCTCAGATAGAGAAGGGAACACCAGGTAAAGTGTGGTTTAAGGACTCGCTGGGGATAGGAGATGTGTGCTGAAAGTAGACTATAGATCAAACATAATGGCCACTTAATACCTCTATTGCAATCCATAACACCCAAAAGGAGAGAGAGAACAAAAGGGAATACTCTGCCACAGAGATGGGTTGGGGTGGGGGAGATGGGTTGGGGGGATGGGAGGGATACTGGGATCATCAGTGGTGTAGAATGGGCACTGGTGGAGGGATGGGTACTTGAGGATTGTATGACTGAAATACAAACACGAAAAGTTCTAAGTCTGTAACTGTAACTCACGGTGATTCACTAATAAAAAATTTGAAAAGAATCTTGATATTCCTAAATAAATAAATAAATAAACATAGAAGCCAACTAAACTCAACAAACAAAATAATAACACAAAAGCTCAACTAGCAACAAACAGCTTAGTAAATCACTAGACAAGGATTTAACAATCCCATGATGACATATAACAATTTTCACATTTAAAAAATGATTTTATACTTATTTATTTTAATATTACAGGTTTGTTATATAATCAATTTGAAGTCTCGAACTGTATCAACAGTTGTAGCTTTTGCCTTCATTAAAATAAAATAAATAAATAAAAATGAATGGGGAATTCAATTAAAAAATAAATAAAAATAAAAGGGGGAAAAAACCCTGTCCCAATGTCCTGTGTTCAGAGAGGTCAGCAAAAAAAGATTTAGCAAGTACTAGAGAGAATAAAGTTGTCATGTAAATGAAAAATGATAGGAAATCAAGGTTTGTAACATGGGGTTAAGTGGATTAGACAAATAAAATTCTGTTATTTAAACTGTATGCTTTAGATTAGAGTAATATAGTACAGTGGGTAGGGCGTTTGCCTTGCACACGGCTGACCCAGATTCGATCCCCAGCATCTCATCTGGTCCCCGGAGCACCACCAGGAATAATTCCTGAGTGCAGAGCCAGGAGTAACCCTGAGCATCACCAGATACAGCCCCCAACCCAAAATATAATATAAAATAAACTGTATGTTCTTCCTCTACAGATTTTTAAATGCCTCTTTTTGACCTCTATGACCCACAGGTAGATATCATCTTATATGAGCAAAGAGAAACAATTCCATGAGGCTCCCCAATGAGTAAGAAATTTTTTTTTTCTTTTTTTTTGGGGGGGGTCACACCCGGTGATGCACAGGGGTTACTCCTGGCTCTGCACTCAGGAATTACTCCTGGCAGTGCTCAGGGGACCATATGGGATGCTGGGAATCGAACCCGGGTCAACCGTGTGCAAGGCAAATGCCCTACCCGCTGTGCTATTGCTCCAGCCCCAAGTAAGAAATTCTTTAACTAAACATGACCATAAGCAAAGTAACTCAGAGCTGCTTTGGGCTGTTGATGAACCTAGTGAGAATCCTGGGCCTCCTTGCCTGGCACCACCTGTTCAGCATCCAGGAGCCTATCCGGGGGACTGGCACACAGATGCCTAACTGCCCAGGGTACAAATATTTATTGGTTCTTATTGACACCTTCACCGGATAGAAGTATCCTGTCCACACTGAGAAAGCCAGAGAAGTAGTGTGTCGCTTAAGGAAATCACTATCAATATTACTATCATCCCGTTGATCGTTGATTTGCTCGGGCAGGCCCAGTAACGTCTGCATTTGTCCTAGCCTTGAGATTTTAGCAGCCTCTCTTTACTCGTCCTTCCCAATGATGCCATGCTGCATTAGAGGCTCTTTCAGGGTCAGGAGAATGAGACCCATCGTTGTTACTGTATTTGGCATATGAATACACCACGGGGAGCTTGCCAGGCTTTCTGGCTTAAGGAAGTAATCCCTAGATTTGGCTTACTCGGGTCATTACAGAGTGACAATGGCACTTCTTTCACATCTGAAGTCACCCAGGATTTAGTCTTGCTTTAAAAATCAATCATCAGTTCCACATAGCTTGGTACCTCCAATCATCTGGAAGGGTGGGGAAACTTAATCACATCCTCAAAAAGGGATTAGGGAAGGATTGGAGAAATACTACAGTGGTAGGCACTTGCTTTGAGCCTGGCCAACCAGGCTTCATCCCTGGAACCACACATGGTCCCCGAAGCACTTCCAGGAGCGATCCCTTAGCATAGAGTTAAGTCTGGAGCACAACTGGATGTGGCAAAGAAAAAAAGAGAAAAAGAAAAAGAAAGAAGGAAGAAAAAGAGAGACAGACAGAGACAGAGAAAGAGAGAGAGAGAAAACCAAATACTGTTATGTTTATTCACTTTGAACATATATTTACAGTTGGTCAGTAAGAGCAGAAGTATCTCTTTTGCAACAAGTTCGCCAGTACACAAAACCAGGAAACCAAAGCTCTTGCTGTAACCGTTGCCTCATTAAGACACTGCCTCTCTAGAGAGCAAAAGGGAATGCCCTGCCACAGAGGGGGAGTGGGGAGAAGGTGACAAGGTGGGGTGGTGGGAGGGATGCTGGGACCATTGGTGGTGGAAAATGGGCACTGGTGGAGGGTACTCAATCATTGTATGACTGAAACATAAGCATGAAAACTTGTAAGTCATAACTTTATCTCATGGTCATTCACTAATAAAAAAAAATCTTAAAAAAAAAAGAAGACACTGCCTCTCTCTTTCAGAATCTAATAAGTAATTGCCTGGGCCCAAATCATATTAAGTTAGTATGAGATTTCACACCCTCGGATAGGGAGGGTCAGTTTCTGTTTGTCAACATAAAGAAATTACGTATTTCATCTATGTACCCCTTAAAGATTTAAGGGGGTGAAACCTTTGAAGGGGGAATGTTGCAGGTATATATTGGGACAAACACTGTCAGAGCCTAAAGGCACGGAGGCCTTTAGAGCATATGACCCATTTAGGAGGCCAGAAAACCATCGAGATGCAGAATTCCAGGAACAGAAAGGCACCAGGAATGCACCCACCCTTTTGGAAAAACATGTGTTTCTCTGCTTGCTTTTCCTTTAAAATCCACTCTTCTTGGGACCAGGCAGGAGCAATGTTGAAAACAGGAGTTCCTGTCTTCCAACCCGCAGACATGCTGCCAGTTAAGCTCTTTCTCCAAGGTCACCGGTTAATGTCTTTCCCCTGTCTTTTCATTGTCTTTCCCAATGTCTTTCCCACGGCTCAGGCAGCAGTGACAGGGGAAGTTTGTGACCCACCCCAGTTCCACAAACACTCGGTGCTTTCTCTGCGCTGGGCTCTGGTAAACCAGGAACACCAGAGTAAATGAGTACATTTCTGCTTTCCAGGAATCCCCTTATCTTGGGAGGCTCTGTGGACTTTCTCAGAGGCCGCAGAGAGCAGTCAAGATAACGTCACTTGGAAAAAAATTTTAATTAGAAAAAAAAAGGAAACTGATAAGGTCCCTGCTGCAGGTGACTGAGGACTGAAACAGAAACTCGGGAGTTTTGGCAAATTCTTTAAGAGAGGAGGCAATGCGCTGAGTCTTGAGAAAGGTCTTTCTGGGAATTGGTCATGGTCAGTGGGGCCTGGCCAGGGGCCAGCTTGAAAGGCCATGTGCCTGCTGCAAGGGCAAGGGCTCCCTTTCGGGCAGCCCTTTGGAGAACGTGTACAGAGAGGCTTCCAGAAGACAGAGTTGGGTTAAAAAACCAGTGAGAGCTGGACTGGATTGGAGCAGAAAGCAGGCCTGAGCATGGGCACACAGTGAAAATCAAAAGGAACACGGAAGGTGAGGAGAACTGCAGAGCGACCTGGCCCTCAGGCCAGAACTAGGAAAGCTTCACTATGTACTCACTGTAAAGTGAAGGCCTTTTCACCCTGCAAACTGAGGGGCAGGGTGGGGAGGTGGGGTGAGGGGGTGCTGCACACAAACTCTCTAATGAGTGCATTGTGCTTTTGGGCCCTTGGAGTATATTTCCAGGATACATATGGAATCACGAGTTGTATGGAAGCTCAATTCCTAGTTTTTTGAGAGATGCCTCTATCATGTTTCAAAAAGGCTAAAACAGTCAACATTTCCACCAGCAGACAATGAGGGTCTCTTTTCCCCATGTCCTCACCAGCACTAGTTGTTATTCTTTTTGATGAGTGCCAGTCTCTATGGTGTGAGGTGGTATCTCATTGCTGTTTTGGTTTGCATTTTCCTGATGATTAGTTGATATAGAGCATTTTAATATACTTTTTGGCCATTTGTATTTTTTTCTTTAAGGAAGTTCTTGTTCCTCTTCTCCCTTATTTTTGATAGGGTTGGATATTTTTTTCTTGTAGAGTTCTGCCAGTTCTTTATAGATCTTGGATATTAACCCTTTGTTGGATGAGTGGTACACTCCTATTTTTATACAACGCACAATATACAATAACCAAAATATGGAAACAACCCAAATACCCATGAACAGATAATTGGATAAAGAAACTATGGTACATACTCAATGGAATACTACTCGGCCATAAGAAAAGATGAAGTCTGGGGGCTGGAGTGATAGCATAGCGGGTAGGGCGTTTGTTTTGCACACGGCCGACCCGGGTTCAAATCCCAGCATCCCATATGGTCCCCTGAGCACCGCCAGGAGTGGTTCCTGAGTGCAGAGCCAGGAATAACCCCTGTGCATCGCCAAGTGTGACCCAAAAACCAAAAAAAAAAAAAAAAAAAGAAAAGAAAAAAAAAGATGAAGTCAGGCAGTTTGCTTCTACAGGGATAGATCAGGAGGGTATCTTGTTGAGTGAAATCAGTCAGAGGGAGAAGAGCAGACTCAGAATGATCTCTCTCGTATGTGGGATGTAAAGGAACTTTGTAGGAAAACATCAGATGCCCAAAGGTAATAGAAACACAGGAGCAGGAGAACTGGTCTTCAGTAGGAAGCTTGCCACTGGGGCAAGGGTGGGAGGACTAAGTTAGGGAAGGGAACACTAGGACAGTGTGGAAGGGGAAAAGTTCCTGCCACAGAGGTAGGTTGTGGGACGAGAGGGAAATATTGGTTGGGAGCTGTGGATACTGGTAAAGAGATTGGTGTTGGAACAAAGTATGACTGGAACTCAATAAAAAATGTCTTCTAACTTTGTAATTCATGGTGATTTGATTAAAACTAAAAACTTCAGCTTAATCAATGGCTGAATAAATAGCAGTACTCCTACATTAAAAAAGAAAAGGGGGGAGTTATGGTGCTGCCAGCAGGTTCATCTGTACCTGTGGGGCGAGTGCATCAGCAGCCTGATGGTGCCTCAGACTTCCTGATACCCCAAAATTGCTGCTGTGCCTTTGGCCAGACCCCAACAACTTGGGGCCAAGTTTAGCAAGAAATTAAATGGCCAAAAGTTAGGTATGTGGGAGCCACACCCACAAACCATCCAGCTCAGCTATATCAGCTCATTTATTGGCCTTACTTCAGAGACCCATAAATCTCAAAAGACATCAAAAGACACAGTTAGGGCCAGTGGCACAGAGGTAAGCGGGAACCCATGACTGAGATCTCCAAGCCTGCTTGGAACGGGACTGGGCCTTCTCCCCTCAGGTCCCCAGTTTTTCAGTAGCTTGGCAGTCACACCCACAAACTGTCCCCAGTGCCATGTAATCTCATCAATGGCCAAGATCCAGAGACTATAAACTAAAGCTCCCGGAAGAGAATGACACAGAATTTCCTGGACATTATAGTCTATCCGTAATAAGTAAAACAAAACAAATTGTCAAGCTTTGCCTTTTCGGCAGGTTTGAGTGGTGGTAGGACTGGTGTTGAAATATCGAATGTAACCAAAGTGGAGAGAGAGTATAAGGGAAATTGTCTGCCACACAGGCATGGGAGGGGTTGGAACAGGGCAGGGAAAATGGGGTGCAGAATGCTGGAGATTTTGGTGGTGGAAAATGTGCACTAGTGAAGGGATAGGTGTTTGATGATTGCATGAAGCTCAAACATGAAAGTTTTGTAACTGTGAAAAATAAATAAATAAATAAAAACTACTCTCTCATGATCCTTTTAAGAAATAGATCAAGGGCTGGAGCAATAGCACAGCAGATAGGGCGTTTGCCTTGCACGCGGCTGACCTGGGTTCGATTCCCAGCATCCCATATGGTCCCCTGAGCACTGCCAGGGGTGGTTCCTGAGTGCAGAGCCAGGAGTGACCCCTGTGCATTGCTGGGTGTGACCAAAAAGCAAAAAAGAAAGAAAGAAAGAAAGAAAGAAAGAAAGAAAGAAAGAAAGAAAGAAAGAAAGAAAGAAAGAAAGAAAGAAAGAAAGAAAGAAAGGAAGGAAGGAAGGAAGGAAGGAAGGAAGGAAGGAAGAAAGAAAGAAAGAAAGAAAGAAAGAAAGAAAGAAAGAAAGAAAGAAAGAAAGAAAGAAAGAAAGAAAGAAAGAAAGAAAGAAAGAAAGAAAGAAAGAAAGAAAGAAAGAAAGAGATCAAGACAGTATAGAAAGCAAGAAATACACCTGGCAGAAAGCCAACACAGGTTCGATCTCTAGCATCACATAGGACACTGAGCACTTCCAGAGGTGGCCTGTGCATCACTGTTGTGCAGAGCCAGTAGTAAACCCCATTATACTGCCAGGCATGGACCAAACCATGACCACCAGCATCACTCCCCTGCAAGAAAACATAGACCAATGACAGAGCTGCAAAGTGACTCAGCAGCTCAACAGTTTGCAAGTGCATGGCCTCGAGTTTAAGCCCAAAGCTGTCACCTGTGCCCAGCACTGTCCTGGCAACTCTGTCATCTGTGATCCCAGCACCTCAAGTGATCTCCAGCTATACCACAGCCAGGTTTGTGTGAACCCAGCAACAACAACAACAACAATAAAAAAGCTTAGCTCTTTGACCCCTGAGAGCACTCCAACCAAAATGTGTGGGAATACTCCAACAGAAGGAGAGTTACCCTAGCAAGCACCACACCCATACGTGTTCAACCCTCTGCCCCCATCATCACAACAGCAACATCAATAGAGGCAAGGGAAGCAAATATATTTAAGATAAAACAATAGAGAGCTGTCCCCCTCAGAGGAGCCTGACTCGGTGCTGATGGGGTGCTCCCTGCAGTGCTCAGGACACATAAGAGTCCTGGGGACCAAATCTGGGCCTCTACATGTACTCAGCCTTTGAGTTATTTCTCCTGACCCAGTGAATGGATTCTTAAGGCGTGGTCTATATATCCAATTATTTAGCCATAAAAAAGAAAATTCTGACTCAGGCAACATGGATGAAACTTGAGAATATTATTGCTAAGGAAATAAGCCAGATCCAAAAAAACAAAAACAAAAACAAAAAAGGATAAGCATTGTGATTCTAGTGTTACGAGGTTTCTAGCACAGTCCATAAGCTGAAAGTGATCTGTGAGGTGGTTTCCAGCACTGGGGAAAGAGTGACTCAGACTTGTTGCTTAGTAGGTACAAAGTTTTAGTTTAAAAAGAAGGAAATGTGGTGGAGATGGATTATGGTAGCACAACCGTGTGAAAGGCCCTAATGTTCATGAATTGTACCTTTAAAAATAGTGGTGGTGGGGGCCAAGTGATACATAGCAGGTAAGGTGCTTGCCTTACCCGCAGCCACCCCTGGTTTGATCTCTGACACCATACCTGATTCCCTGAGTGCCATTGACAATGATCCCTAAGTACAGAGCCAAGAGTAAGCACTGCACACAGCAGGGTGTGAACCCACAATATAAAACAAAAAAATTGAGGGGATGGAACATTTTATGTTAAGTTTATTTTGCCACAGTTCTCATTCCCCTGACCCTGAAAGAGCCTCCAATCATTGGGAAAGACAAGTAAGGAGAGGCTGCTAAAATCTCAGGGCTGGGACAAATGGAGACATTATTGGCACCCACTCAAGTAAATCGATGAACAACGGGATGACAGTGACAGTGATACAATGTTTTGCTACAGAAGAAAAAGAGTGACAAGAATACTGCTCTAGGGGTGAAGTGGGTAGGGCACTAGCTTTGCACATCTAGCTGACTGTTGTTTGATTCCTGATACCCCATAAGGTTCCTTTAGCCCTCCTGGAGTCATCCCTGATCGTAAAGCCATGAGTAAGCCCTGAGCACTTCCAGGTGTGGCCCCAAAACCAGAGAGACAGACAGAGAGACAGGGAGACAGATAGAGAGACCGAGAGAGAGAGAGAGAGAGAGAGAGACAGAGACAGAGACAGAGACAGAGACAGAGACAGAGACAGAGACAGAACAATGCTTTCAGTTAAGCATTGTATGTGGGAGACCCAAGTTTCTTCCCTGGGCACCTGAGAGTGAGCCTTGAGCCTTGAGCCAAAAGTATCCCCTGAGCACAGCCAGGTGTGGCCCAAAAAAACCAAAAGGATAAAAAACAAGAACACTGAGAATACTGCTTTGTCATTCAGTCTGAGTGAATAGGAAGGATGATGTCATTGACTAAGACAGGAAGTAAAGGATGAGCAGGTCTGTGGGGCAAAGATGAAGCCAGCACCCCAGTGGCACTGTTGGAGTTGTGTACTGGGAGGGGGTGGTGCTTTGCTCCTACTAACACTGATCCCCACAGGCCACCACAGTTCTTGCTTCCGTTTCTTCATCGCTGAGCTGACAGGCTAGATGTCGCTGGCCGGCCACTTAGCCTGCCCACCTGCCGTGCTGAACTGGGGTACATTGCCCACGTCTTTGGCCCGGTAGCAGGTGGAGGGTGTGGTGCATGGAGGAGGGGCAGGGAGAGGAGCACAGCTTCCTGAGAGCCACCCTGGCAAAACCCCAAGAGTCATGAGGCCTCCAGGAAGGGTGACGAGGAAGAGAAGGGCAGGTCTGTCTGGGACTCCTCCTGGACGAATGTCCACCCTCATGTGTCCAAATAAAGATCAGGCCTCTCTTGACACCTGTCCCGCTCCCTCTGGGGCCTCAGCCAGCAGAAGCAGAGTCGTCGGCTCATGGTGACCTCATTCTAAACCAGGCCGATTCCCTGTCCCTGTCTCCCTGCTCATCGGGCGGGGAGGGAGAGGCTGAGGGATGGGGGACCAGCCGTGGCGGAGCCAGAAGCCAGGCGGTCAGGGGCAGGGCCTCCTTGCATGAAGGTTGAGTTTGGTGGGTTGGAGCAGGAGGCCACTGAACAATTTCTGGCTGGGTGAAAAAACCTGTGCCTGTTTCAGAAAGGAGGTGCTTCCCAGCTATAAATAATAGAAGCCTCCAGAAAGAAGTAACCCAAGGCTTCTGTGCCAATTGATCTGCAGACTGGGAAAAGGTCCCACAGTTTATTAATAACCTCTGGGTTCTGGGAACAGATTTCATGCACCAGACAAAGGAGTTGAAAAGTTGCTGTTGCAGGCAAAGTGGTTCTAGCCGCAGCTTCAGGTTCTTCTCTCCAAATAAAGGAGCACTTCTCTCTGTGGGAACGCATCGAGCTGATCGGCCTCCTGACAAATGGGGGGATATGGGAGTCCTGCGGTGGACTGGCACACTGAACCCTCACTTAGATATAATGCTATATACTATACACCGAATAAGCTATGTAGTTGAAAGTTATAAAACATAACCTTTACATGTACTGGGGAACCAAAAAGTCCCTGTGATTGCCTTATTTACATATTTACTTTGAAGCAAGTGCTATTGTAACACGGAACTAATCGTTACAAAACAACATGAGCAGGAATTGGAGCATAGTACAGCCAGCGGGGAGCTGGACTTACTCGTGGCCTACTGGCTTTTTTTTCTTTTTTCTTTTTTTTGCTTTTTGGGTCACACCCTACAATGCACAGGGGATTCTCCTGGCTCTGCACTCAGGAATTACTCCTCCTGGCGGTGCTCAGGGACCATATGGGATGCTGGGAATTGAACCTGGGTCGGCCGCATGCAAGGCAAATGCCCTACCCACTATGCTATCACTCCAGCCTCCCTATCAGCGTTTGATGCATGGCATCCCATAGGGTCCTTCAAGTCTGCCAGGAGTGATTTCTGAGTGCAGAGCCAGGAGTAACCCCTGAGCATTCATGCTGTGGCCCAAAAAAGAAAAGAAAAAATAAAGGCAAACAAGAAAAGAAATATGCAGCCCTCAACTGGGTCATCAAAACAACAACTAAAGGAAAGGAAATATAGAGAGAAAAGAATGTACGATTCCGATTTTTCCAGACTCTCAATGGGATAACACATCCGTAAAACCTCATCCGTTGAAAATGTAATGTTAAAGTGCACTAAATAAGCCTAGCCTACTGAACATCAAAGTTTAGCCTATCTATCCTGAAACATGCTCAGTACTCTTACATTAGCCGATAGTTGGCCAAAATAACTACCACGATGCCTATTTCATATGAAGTGCTGAATATTTCGTATAAATGACTGAATTCAATATGGAGGAGAGAACAGAATGCCTGCCTGGGTTCTCAGTAATATTCACAGCGAAAACACTCTGGGACTGGAACTTGGAAACGTTCAACTCATATTAACACTGGGTATAATAGCACTGACTTTCTCTGGTCCCGAGCTGGTAGATGTTTCCGAACTCCTAAGCGTGAGGCTGACTGGGAGCTGGTGTTCAAGCCTTGCCCTGCATTTCCCAAATATCAATGTCCAGGGAAAAGATCAAAATCCACCATTCAAAGCATCTTTTTTGTTGAATCCCTAACACATCTGCATCTGTGCAAAAACAGGAAAAATTGTTAAGGTGGGCCAATATAAATTTGAGACAGGTCAGTAATAAGTTTCATAATAATTTTTAAAATTGTTGTTGTGGGAGCCACACCCAATAGTACTCAGGGACCTGGCAGTGTGGGGGGTGGGGGGTGGATTGGGAGGGGATCGATCCCAGGTCCTGGTACATGCAAGGCATATGTTTACCACTTCAGTTTTTTTTTTTTTTACCACCTCTCCTGAAAATATTTAAAACCTATTCAGCTTTTGGAGAATCCACCAGGAGCTGCCTTCCCAACTATGCTTTTAGATAAAACCATGATTAGGGCTGGAGAGATAGTAGAGGGATTCAGATGTCAACCTGGCTTTGATCCCCTGTGCAGTATATGGTGTCCTGAGCACTGCCAGAAGAGATCCCTGAGCACCACCATCTGTAGCCTAAAAGCCAAAATACAAAACAAATAACCATCTCACTCTCAGGATGGGGCTAGGGGTTTATGTAGGTTTGTTTGGGAAAATGGTTTAAAAGAAATATCAAGACAGGGGAGAGTTCTGTCTCGAAGTCATTGGGGTGGGCGTCCATGGGGTGCCTGCATGCAAGTTCAGTCTATTGAGCTCTTTCCAGACTGGAGGAACTTTTTTTTGGTGGTGGTGGTGTTGGAGGTGGGGGAACACATCCAGCTATACTCAGGCTTACCTCTGGCTATGAGCTCAGGGTTCACTCCTGGCAGGCCCGGGGGACCATAGAGGGTGATGGGGATTAAACCCAGTTTGGCTGCATGCGAGGTAAGTGCTCTACCAGGTAAGCAAGGTAAGTACTCTTGCTCCAGCCCGAAGCCTAGAGAATCATTTTGAGTGTAGGGTTGAATGGATTTTTTTTTTTTTTTGCTTTTTGAGTCACACCCAGCGATGCTCAGGGGTTACTCCTGGCTTTTGCACTCAGGAATTACTCCTGGCGGTGCTTGGGGGACCATATGGGATGCCGGGGATCGAACCCGAGTCGGCCGAATGCAAGGCAAACGCCCTTCCCGCTGTGCTATTGCTCCGGCCCGGGTTGAATGGATTTTGGCCCCTGCATACATTGGACACCCATTGTCACAATCAGCACTTCCCCAGGTCCCTTTGCCACCACTCAGTTCCCTGAATTCTGGCTGCAGGGTAACCCTGGCTCTCACTTATGACCCCTCAGCTGACCTGTCTTTCATTGGAATGAAATCACTCAGCATGTGTTCCTTTTTTACCCCCTGTTTCTTTCCGTTCAAAAATCTTGCGTCATCAGTAGTTTTCCCTTTTTATTCCTGGTAGTTCTGCTGAGGAATTAGTTTGTCCCTTCAGCAGCTGATGGACATGTGGATAGGTTCCAGTTTTGTGCTGTCATTAATCAAGTTGCGCTAAACACTCAGACGAGGCTTTGAATGAACACATGTCACGTCTCTCGAATAAATACTAGGGATCTCTGAGATACACGATGCACATACTTTGACTTCACAGGAGCCTGCCAGACTGTTTCCAAAGCAGTTTTATGTTTCCAGCAGCCATGGACATGAGTCCCAGCTGCTCCACATCCTTGCCTGTACTTGGTAGAGTCAGTCTTTAATTTTATCCATACTTCAAGGAGTTTAGAGATATCTCTTTGTAGTTTAATTTCTGCCTCTTGTGTTCACGCTAATCTAAGGTCAGAGAGTCAAAGCTTAAGACTGTAATCATGGTTTATCTGTTTTATTTTTTTGTTACTGGGCCACACCCAGCAGTACTCAGGGCTTCCTCCTGGCTCTGTGCTCAGGGGTCACTTCTGGCAGAGATTGGGAGACCAGATGAGGTGTTGGGGACCAAGCCTGGGTCTGCTGCATGAAAGGCAAGAACCCAGTCTGCTTTACTATCACTCAGAACCACTTAAAACCTTTTAAATAGGGGCTGGAGCAATAGCACAGCGGGTAGGGCGTTTACCTTGCACGCGGCCAGCCCGGGTTCAATTCCCAGCGTCCCATATGGTCCCCTGAGCACTGCCAGGGGGTAATTCCTGAGTGCAGAGCCAGGAGTATTCCCTGTGCATCACCGGGTGTGACCCAAAAAGCCAAAAATTAAAAAAGAAACCTTTTAAATAAAATAAACAACATTGCATTGTTTGTAAGTGATATCTCAGTAGTTGATTTTAATTTTTGTTTGTTTGGGGGACACACCCACCAGTGTTCAGGGCTTGTTCCTGACTCTGAGCTTAGGGGTCATTCCTAAGCAGGCTCGGTGGACCCTATGGGCTGCTTGGGATCGAACTAGGGTTGGCCGCATGCCAGGCAAACACCATACCTACTGCACTATCACTCCAACCCAATTATATTTTCCTCCTCTCTTGAGAGTTGAGTCACAGTTGGCAATGTTCAAGAGCTGCTCCCATGCTTGTTCCTGGTCCTGCTCAGGAAATCACAGGATCAAACTGGGTCCAAAGATGACTTTTCAATGGATTTCTGTTGCTTCAGAACCACACTCAGTAGTACTGGGAAGACCATGCAGTTCTGGAGGTCACACCCAGGACTTCTGGAAAGCATGCACTTAGGCCGTTGAGCTATTTCTCCAACCCAATAACAAAGGTGATTTTTGGGGTTTTGTTTCTGTTTGGGGACCACAACCAGGAGTGTTCAAGGTTTACTCCTGGCTCAGTGCTCAAGGATCACTCATGGGAATATATATATATATATTATATATATATATATATATATAGTGTCAGGAATTAAACCAGGGCTGGGTGGATGCTAGACAAGCACCTTAACTGCTGTACTATCTTGTTGGCCTCTAAAATATATAGATATAGATAGATATGTGTATATACATATATGCATTATATATAATATATACTTTATTTGGGGGGCACACCCAGCTGTGCTCAGGGCCTACTCCTGGCTCTGCACTCAGGGGTCACTCCTGGAAGTGCTCAGGGAATTATAGGGGTGCTGGGGATCGAACTCAGTTTGGCTGCATGCAAGGCAAGAGCCCTACCTGCCAAATACTATCTCTCCAGCCTCAGATTTTTAAATTACATTATTTTATATTCTATTCTATTTCTTCTCAGCACCACATAGGGACCCCCAAGTATCACCAGGAGTGACCCCTGAGCACCACCAAATGAGACCCCAAGAGACAAAAACAAGTTGCCTCTCCTTCACTGATAAGGTTGGAGGTGGCAGAAGGTGCTGAGGATCCAGCACTGGGCTCTTGCAGATTCAGAAATGCTCTTTGGCCTATCACTAAGCTCTGTGACATTCAATGAGTGACTGAGCCTCTCTGAGTCCAAGTTTGCTTGCCTGTGTAACACTTGGTGAAAAAGAAGAGGAGGAGGAGAAAGAAGACAGGACCATACATATTCCCCTCCACAAATGAGGTTGACTCTCTTGGAAGTGTCTCTGAGTATCTCCTTTGCAGTAAAGACAATTGCACCAGCAACAAGTGCCATAAATAAAGTGACATAAAAGTCTGTTTTCTTTCTAAGGGTCACATGGGAAGCCTCAATGCACTTAGCGTAACAAAACTTTAATCTTCTCTGAAAACATGGCTTTGGGAAGGAAAAGCAAACAACAATGTTTGCCATTGGGGTTTGGGTTGTCTGCTGAAGAGATCTGCTAAGGAATCCACGTGGGGTGGTTTTCACATCAGAGAAAGTCCCGCCTTCCTAACACTTGGCACATCTGGAGAAGCACTTCCCTCCCCATCCCCCTCCACACAAGTGACTTTTACAGCCATCACTCAGGTTTTCCTGCTGGGCTGGTGGGGGTGGGTGGACAGGGAGGGAGGGGATTTGTTGACCTCTTTTTGCTTTTTCCATCTAGTAAGCAGCTGTGGGTGATGTTTAACCAGAAAAAAAGAGGGAGGGAGGGGGAGAAGAGAGGGAAAGAGGGGGGAGAGAGGGAGAGAGAGAGAGAGGGAGAGAGAGAGGGAGGAGAGAGGGAGAGTGAGAGAGAATTATTCAGACACATTTATAGTGTAAGGGCAGCCCACCCCCCCACCTCCCACCCTACCCCCCACATTGGCCATGCTGAGGTGGGAATGGGTCTGGGCTTCCTTGCATTTACTAGCAGAAAGGTGCCAACTGTAGACAGCCCAGAGCTTTTGCTTGCAGCTTGCTGAGACTTTGAGAAGTGCTTTTTGAAGGTGGTAACACCTGCTAACAAACAGGAGGACACTGCATGCAGCTTCTATTTCCTGTGTACATGGGGACCAGAGGAATGTTCTTTGATCCACTTAAGCCCCTGTTCTCCATGGACCACATTGTTGAAGTATCAAGGTCAGCTTTGGAGGTGTGCTTCCTCCTGGTACTCTAACTAGGTCTGTGCTGACATTACCATTCCTAATTGTCCCCATAAGCTGGAGTGGGCCTGAGGCATGCATGAAAGGAGGTGAGAACTTTGGCTTGTATGTGGTTCACAATTTGGTCACCCCAGCACCACTAATGAGTGATTCCTGAACACAGAGCCAGAAGCAGATCCTGAGCTCTGCTGTGTGGAACCCAAAAATCAAACAAAAGATGGGGCTGGAGCAATAACACAGTGGGTAGGGTGTTGCCTTGCACACGGCTGACCCGGGTTCGAATCCTAGCATCCCATATGGTCCCCCGAGCACCACCAGGAATAATTCCTGAGTGCATGAGCCAGGAATAACCCCTGTGCATCACCGGGTGTGACCCAAAAACAAAAAAAAAATATGGAGTGGTCTTCCCCATTGATTACTTCCCAGCCACCACCCTCAAAAGTAAAATCTGGGGCTGGAGACATAGTATAGTTGGAAAAGGAACCTGCACTGCATGTGGTTGGCCCGGTTTGGGCACCACATGTGGTCCTCCAAGTTTGCCAGAAGTGATCCCAGAGCTCAAAGACAAGGGTAGTCCTGAGCACCACCATGTTTGGCTCCACAACTCAAAGAAATAAATAGAAGTTAAATCTGCTTTTAAAAAAATTAAAGATTGGATCATTAGGTATTCCCACCAACAATGAATGAGAGTCCTTATCTCCCTGCATCCTTGCTATCACTGGTTTTTAGAAATTGAGCTTCCATATGACCCAGCAATACCACCTCTGGGAATATATCCCAGGGGTGCAAAAAAGCACATTAGAAATGACATCTGTGCTTGTATATTCATTGAAGCACTGTTCACAATAGCCAGAATCTGGAAACAACCCAGTTCTCTTTGTCTGAGAACAAAGGACTGGTTAAAGAAACTTTGGTACATCTACACAATGGAATACTATGCAGCTGTTAGAAAAGATGGAGTCATGAAATTTGCTTATAAGTGGATGGACACGGAGTGCATCATGCTAAGTGGAATAAGTTGGAATGCACTCATTTGTAGAATAGAAAGTATAAATATAAAACAACATTGTATGAGACTAATACCCAAGGACCATAGAGACAAGGGCCAGGCAGATTGCTCCATGGTTGGAAGCCTGCCTCATGTGCTGGGGGAGAAGGCAGACTGGTGGTCCTTTTACTAGCCCTGGAGGAGCTCTTATGGGACAAAGTTCACCCTCTCAAAAGCTGATCCACCAGATGTAAGCACATTTATTTGAGCCTCTTGTTCCTACCAAGGTTAACTTCCCCTGGACAGTTCCGTAAGGTGTGCAGTTCTCTTTTTTCCCTTCCTGAAAACATTTTTGAGTAATGTCCCTGTCACAGACAACCCAAAACACCCTACTATAAGTAACATTTTTTTGAAGGAGATCAATCCTGGTAATGTTTGGGGGAATCACACGGCAAACTGGACACAGATAGGGCCAGGAATGGGACTCAGTGACAAAGCACATGCTTTGGAGGCATACACCCCACAATACTCAGAGTTTGCTACTGGCTCTGTGCTCAGGAAGCACTCCTGGCAGGGCTTGAGGACTATGTGTGGTGTCTTAGATCGAACATAGGTTGGCTATGTGCAAAGCAACTGTCTTGTTTGCTGTACTATCTGTCCAGCCCTCTGGGTTTGACCTTTTCTTTTTTTAATCAAATCACCGTGAGATGCAGTTACAAAACTTTCATGATTGAGTTGCAGTCATACAATAATCAAATGCCCATCCCTCCACCAGTGTACAATTTCCACCACCAATGACCCCAGTATCCCTCTTGCCTCCCCCACCCCACCTCAACCCCTGCCTCTATGGCAGGCACTTTCCTTCTTATTCTCTCTGCTTTGGGGCAGTATGATTGGCAATACAGTTACTGGGAGTACAGCGTGTTTGGTCCTTTATCTACTTTCAATGCACATCTCCCACCCCAAATGATCCCTCCAACCATCATTGACTTAGTGCTCCCTTCTCTTTCCCAGCTGCCTTCTCCTCCGGCACATTCAGCAGGTTTCCAACTATAGAGAAATCCTCCTTGCCCTTGTGTCTACTGTCCTTGGGTGTCAGTCTCCTATTATGGTATTTTTATATTCCACAAATGAGTGCAGTCCTGGGGCTGGAGCAATAGCACAGTGGGTAGGGCTTTTGCCTTGCACTCGGCTGACCCGAGTTCGATTCCCAGCATCCCATATAGTCCCCTGAGCACTGCCAGGAGTAATTCCTGAGTGCATGAGCCAGGAGTAACCCCTGAGCATCGCCGGGTGCGACCTCAAAAAGCAAAATAAAATAAAATAAAATAAAACTTAAAAAAACAAACAAACAAATTAGTGCAGTCCTTCTATGTCTGTCCCTTTCTTTCTGACTCATTTCACTCAGCATGGTACTCTCCATGACCATCTGCTTATAAGCAAATTTCATGACTTCATCTTTCCTAACAGCTGCATGGTATTCCATTGTGTAGATGTACCAAAGTTTCTTTAACCAGTTGTCTGTTCTCGAGCACTTGGGTTACAGGCGGGGAGTCAGAGGAACCTTAGAAGGGGTTGATTTCCATTCACCTTTGCAAGATTTCCAGGAGGGACAGTTAAATTTGGGCCACATTTCTGGGTGTGATTCCAAAATTTAAAAAGAACAGGGGCTAGATTTTGCACATAGGAGCCTAAGTTTGATCTCTGGCACGACTCTGCGCATTGCTGGCAGCAGCTTGCAAACTATCAGGTGTGCCACCCACATCAAAAAATCCAACAATAGTACCCCAAACAAATGAAGAACTCTATTAATATTGGTGTTGGGATCACACATAGTGCTCAGGGCTTACTTCTGGTTCTGTGCTCAAGAATCACTCCTGCAGGGCTCGGGGATCACATGGGGAGCCAGGAGGATTGAACCTACCAGCCATGTGCCCAGCTCGCTGTACTATCACTCCAGCTCAGTGAAGCTCAATGAAGAGCTTTAAGTTAGATTATGAAAGGCCATAGAAAGTGGGTAGGGTGTCTGCCTTGCACGCGGCCAACCCAGGTTCAATTCCTCCATTCCTCTAGAGAGCCCGGCAAGCTACCAAGAGTATCCTGCCTGCACAGCAGAGCCTGGCAAGCTCCCCGTGGCATATTCGATATGCCAAAAGCAGTAACAACAAGTCTCACAATGGGGACGTTACTGGTGTCCGCTCGAGCAAATCAATGAACAACGGGACGACAGTGCTACAGTGCTATGATGGGCTTCAGAGGGCCTTTTCTTGGAGCCTATTTCCCTGACTCCAAATGACAGGCACAGAGAGGTGAAAGGATTGGACTGTGGCCACTAGCACTTTTTACATGGCCCAGTTCCTTCCCACATCTTCCGCCCTACCTCTGCTGGTGCCTGGGCAAAAAGTAATAATGTCAATTTTTATTTCCTGGAAGGACAAAAATATTGATCAAGTGAGAAAACAAGTAAAGGGCAAGACCTTTGGATAACAGATAGCTGTTTCCACAGAAGAACAGAGATGAGTTACTGGGGAATATTTCTATTGTACAAATAAAGGAAATAAGAAAAATAATAAGTAGTTAATATTGGTTGAAAAGGGAGGTGTGGGGCCGGAGCGATAGCACAGCGGGTAGGGCGTTTGCCTTGCACGCGGCCGACCCGGGTTCGATCCCCGGCATCCCATATGGTCCCCCAAGCACCGCCAGGAGTAATTCCTGAGTGCAAAGCCAGGAGTAACCCCTGAGCATCGCTGGGTGTGACCCAAAAAGCAAAAAAAAAAAAAAAAGCAAAAAAAAAAAAAAAAGAAAAAGGAGGTGTGCTTGGAACTCAGGTAAGAGAGAGACAAGCAGAAGACGCCTAGGCAAGGAAAGAGGCACTGTTGCCCTGAGGGCCTCCAGGGATAATCTGCATGTTTATGTCAGGGTCCTGGTTAGCTGACACTGTATCACTGTCATCCTGATGTTCATTGATTTACTGAGTGGGCGCCAGTAATGTCTCCATTCATCCCAGCCCTGAGATTTTAGCAGCCTCTCCTTACTCGTCTTTCCCAACGATTGTAGGCTCTTTTAGGGTTAGGGGAATGAGACCTGTTATTGTTACTGTTTTTGGCATATCGAATACGCCATGGGGAGCTTGCCAGGCTCTGCTGTGACTCACGATAACATTATTTTATGCATTACTAAGAAAGAAAACAGGAATGGAGACATAATACAGCAGGAAGGGTGCTTTTCTTGCTCACAGCTGACCTGGATTCGATCCTTGGTACCACATGTGGTTTCCTTAGCCCCACCAGGAGTAATCCATGAGCACAGAGCTAGGAGTAAATCCTGAGCATCACTGGGTGTGGCACCAAAACAAAACAAAAAAGACAAAATAAGAGAAAGAGAACACTCTACCCATTGATTTACCATTGCTGAATGTCTGAGGTTCAAATGGCAGCAAACACATAGAACCCTCAGAGGAGAATGAACAGCCAAGGACAGACCAGGGGTCCCCAGCTCCTGGCAGGCTAAGACCTCAAAAGGAGGACTTATACCTGCTATACCAGCGTGGGTGCAAGCAGGAAAAGTGGAGACAGGCTCCCTAATAATCCACAAGAAAATTACAGTTTTTGATGAACTGGGTATGTGTTGCCTTGTTGCACTCACTGGGATCCAATTTTAATTAGAGGGCTGGGAATTTGGGCTTCACCTGGCAGTGCTCAAAACGTTTTCCTGAGTCAGTGCTCAGGGATCACTCCTAAGAAGTGCTCATGCAGTATTGGAGTCAACTGCATGCAAAGTAAGTGCCTGTCTCTCCAGTCCTCTCATTTCATTTTTCCCCATGGTACTTATTACTTGCTGCCAGTAAATCTACGGATTTTACTTCTTTGATAATTGCTGGCTTCCCAGAACTGGTAGGAACTGGTATGTAACCCACATGAAAGGATTTTTGCTGTTCTTATTCATGGCAATTCCCTGGGTCCTGATATGTGGCAGGCCCTCCCAAATCCATTTTGAATGGGTTCACTAATGAAACAAAGAGGATGTCATTGACTCAGTCAATAGGGATATAACTAAAACATGTCAGAATCAGAATGTGCTTGGGTGGGATGGGGAGACAGACAATACATGGAAACAAGCAAAGCATTTTCCTTCAACAGCATGGCTGGCAGTCTCAAGGCTGGGAAAATAATTGATGATGATGATGATGATGATGATGATGATGATGATGATGATGATGATATGATGATGGGTTTGAAGATTGTACAGAGGGTAGGGTGCTTGCCTTGCACAGCTGACCTGGGTACAATCTCTGGCACCCGATATTTCCTGAGTCCTGTCAGAAGTGATCCCTGAGTACAGAGCCAGGATTAAGTTCTGAACACTGCCAGGTGTACCCACCCCTCTCCCACTTCCATGAGAAAAAGTCACAATATCATTTAGCTTTGTATCAAAGCAGAAATAAAAAAAAAATAGACTCACTTCTTCAGAAGAAAATTCTTGCCAGTGATTAACCAGCATCATTAAAAAATAAAAAGACTAGTTTCTCTTTGGGGTGAATATTTAGGATTCTCTTCCTGATTTCTTTTTGTTTTTATGTTTGTTTGTTTGTTTTTGTTTTTGTTTTTTGGGGGCCACACATAGTGATGTCCAGGGGCTACTCCTGGCTCTGTGATCAGGAATTACTCCTGGCAGTGCTCAGGTGACCACAAGTGGTGCTGGGGATCAAACTCGGGCGATCCGAGTGCAAGGCAACAGCTCTACCCCCTGTGCTATCACTTCCTGATTCCTGTTGCAAATGTCACGCTTCCCACTACTCCCAAGCCAGCGTTATACTTCCCTGATGGACCAAAGCACAGACGAACCTGTGAATGAAACTGAACTGTAACAGCGTTACTTCAGGACACATTTGCTGCAGAAACCGTGTCTGGCAAGGATCAAGTGTCTGCATTTCATTCCCTGGCCAACTTAGGTCAACAGAATCTATTTATAACGGAGGAGATTCTAAAATTAAGCACTTATCAGCACAGAAAAGTGACTTCTATAATACCTCTGCAAATTTGTTTCCTTTTCTGTTAGCACTTAGAAAAGCAGATCAGACCTTGGTTTCTTGGTTCCTAAGATGCTTGCTTAGCAATTTAGTTCTATTTTGTTGTTGTTTTTGTGTTTTGGGGGGGGTCACACCTGGTGGTGGTCAGGTGTTATTCCTGGCTCTGAGTCCAGGCATCACTCCTTGCAGTGCCTGGGGGAACATGTGGGATGCCAGGGATCAAACCCAGGTGGGCGCATGCAAGGCAAACACCTACCCACTGTAATATCATTCCAGTCCACAGTACTAAGAGAGATAGGCTACTGGCACAGAAAACATTTTGACACAGGTGTGTGGCACATTCTCTGATTGGACCAGCAGGACATTCATTCCTGACTCCAGGGGAGCACTCATCTTTGGGACAGTGTATGGTTTTAAAAGGGAAAACAGGCCAGAAATATATTGTCTCCAGAGAACTTGAGAAAGAATTCCAAAATGTTAAAAAAAATCTGCTAATTGAAGTAAGAAACTGTGCCCCAAGTTCTAAACCCAGCATTTACTTCATGCTTCTAATTCAGTCCTCATGAATGAAAAATGAACCCTACAGGACCATAGAGAGCGGAAGGAAACTAGGAAATGCTCTGAGCACCACAGGCTAAAGACTGTGGTCAGAGTGATTACGTTGGTAAAGCAGAGTTCTCTTTTGTGAAAAAAAAAATTTTTTTTAAATGGAGCCTCCCAGTCAGAGAGCTGAACGAAGATAAATAGCTAAGGCACCACGTGATCTTTAAGCGCTGTGAGGAACAACCATCGAGTACCAAGCCATGAGCACCCCTCAAGCACAGCCAGGTGTGAGACCAAACTCCCAGAATTAATGTGAAAAAGTAAATTTAATAGAGCCTACAAATTCTAATAGACACTAGGGAACAACAAATTATAAATTATTTCCTCACAATTATTGCACAACTGCCCTAAGCTATATTTATCATTGTCCATATATAACTTCATAAGCTAAAGAATTAATATAAAAAGTAAATTTAATAGAGCTACAAATTCTAATAGACACTAGGGAACAACAAATTATAAATTATTTTCTCACAATTGCCCTAAGCTATATTTATCATTGTCTGTATGTACCTTCATAAGCTAAAGACTTTCATGGTTTTCCTTATCAGTTTTTGTATTGCTGATAATCTGAAATCTCTTGCCAAATGTATATTCAACAATAAGGAGTTATTCAAAGGAAATTATTCGGGGCTGGAGCAATAGCACAGCTGGTAGGGCGTTTGCCTTGCATGCGGCTGACCTGGGTTCCATTCCCAGCATCCCATATGGTCCCCTGAGCACTGCCAGGAGTTATTCCTGAGTGCATGAGCCAGGAGCAACCCCTGTGCATCACCGGGTGTGACCCAAAAAGCAGAAGAAACAAAAACAAAAACAACAAAGGAAGTTATTAAACACTCAATTACTTAAGAATCATTTCTTGGGACTAAATAGCACAGAGGGTAGGGCATTTGTCTGGCTCAAGGCTGACCAGGACTTGATCCCCAGTACTATACATGGCCCGGAATTACACCAGGAGTATGATCCCTGAGCACAGGGTCAGGAGTCAGGAGTAAGCCCTGAGCATAGGTGGGTGTGGCCAAAGCCCAAAACATTTAAAAAATAATTTCTTAAGAAGCCTGGGGGAGCCAGCATGATAGTACAGAGGGTAGGGCACTTGCCTTTCATGTAGCCTAGCTAGGTTCAATCCCTAGCACCACATATGGTCCCTGAGCAAAAAGCCAGGAGTAAACCTTGAGCACAGCTGGGTGTGGGTCCAGAACAAAACTAAACAGAAACCTGGAGGCTTTAGAATGCCTGTATTGCAAGCACAAAGGTGTCCTGGTGTCTCACATGCACAGTGTGTGATCCTGGCAGCTCTGTCATTTGAACCAGGCAGTTCTGCTGTCGGTGATCCCCACCAAACCATTTCTGGACATGCTGAAGCCAAGCATCTGTGAGCCTCACAACTAACGGGGTTGGCCCCTGGCAAGCATCAACACTAGAATGTAGTGGTGAGTGCCATAACTAGTTATGAACCCTGGTGATCAGGTGTGCAAGCAGGAAAAAAAAAGGAATGCAATCCTCAGTGAGCATTGCAGTTGTGTCTGTGAGTGCAGCACCCAAAGATGTGATCTGGGGAGCACAATTCAAATGTGTGAGCACAACAGCTAGGTGTGTGTGTCAACTCTCGTCATCACAATACCAATGAAAGGGAGGAGGAGGGAAAGTTATAAAACTAAAAACTGGTCTGCGGCAAGAGATGAAGCACAGCAGGTAAGGCAGTCACCTTGCAGGTGACTGACTTGGTTCCAAACCCAACATCCCATATGGTCCCCCAAGCCTGCCAGGAGTAACCCGAGTGCAGAGTCAAAAGATATGAGCACACCTTCAGGATGTGGGCTGGGACAGAGGGATAGCATACGGGTAAGACATTTATGTTGCGTGCAGCTGGCCCTGGTTTTGTCCCAGCACTGCATATGATCCCCACAGCACTGCCAGGAATGACCCTTGAGCACAGTGCCAGTAGCCCCTGATTACTTTATAGTGGCTCAAAAACTCTGCCTGGTGATGTGGATAAAAAAGTGTGTGCCTTGTAAGCATGAGACCTGGGTTTGATGTGCTGCAAAAAATAAATAGCACTGTAGCACTGTCGTCCTGTTGTCCATCGGTTTGCTCCAGTGGGCACCAGTAACATCTCCATTTGTGAGACTTGTTGTTACTGTTTTTGGCATATCAAATACGCCACGGGTAGCATGCCAGGCTCTGCTGTGCGGACGGGATACTCTCAGTAGCTTGTCGGGCTCTCCAAGAGGGACGGAGGAATCAAACCCAGGTCGGCCAAACCCAGGTTGCAAACGCCCTACCCGCTGTGCTATCGCCCCAGCAAAAAATAAATAAATGTATATGTTAAGAAGACATAGTGAGGGACTGGAGCAATAGCACAGTGGGTAGGGTGTTTGCCTTGCACACAGCCAATCTGGTTTTGATTCCCAGCATCCCATATGGTCCCCTGAGCACCGCCAGGAGTTATTTCTGAGTGCAGAGCCGGGAGTAACCCCTGTGCATTGTGGGTGTGATCCAAAAAACTGGAAAAAAAAGACAGTGATAGTTTTTTCCCTCTAGTTGTCTAAAGATTGGTGGTGCTGTGTTTAAAAGATGCTTCTCTAGAAGGTCTTTGAAACGCGCTGAGGAGGTAAGTCAGTAAGATTGGTCTCTGTAAGAGTAGTGAGCCGACTGCGTTAACATGCTGGCTTCTATCGCCACCTAGTGTCAAGTTGCTTTCAGTTATTTCAAAGTTGAGTTTACCAGACTCATTTGCCTGGGTCCCCACAGGCCCCTCCCCCGCTGTTGGGCCCCATTTCTGCCTCCATTGAAAGTTGCCAAGCCTTGACACCCAAGGACAGTAGATACAAGGGCCAGGAGGATTGCCCCATAGCTGGAAGACTGCTTCATGAGCAGAGGGGAGAAGGCAGATGGAGTAGAGAAGGGACCACTAAGAAAATGATGGCTGGAGGAACCAGTTGGGATGGGAGATGCATGTCGAAAGTAGATAAAGGACCAAACATTATGACCTCTCAGTGTCTGTGTTGCAAGCCATAATGCCCAAAAGTAGAGGGAGAGTATGGGGAATATTGTCTTCCATGGAGGCAGTGGGAAGGGGGGGTGTACCTGGGATATTGGTGGTGGGGAATGTGCACTGGTGGAGGGATGGGTGGTTGATCATTGTGAGATTGTAACCCAAACATGAAAGCTTGTAACTATCTCACGGTGAATCACTACGATTAAAAAAAATAAAAAAAGAAAAAAGAAAGTTGCCAAGCCTTGTCACCATAAGGCTTGGTATCTTTCCTTTTTAAAAATTCAAGTTCATCACAGCGGCTGCTGGCAGATATACTCCTGGACTATGAACTAAGCTATGGCCCCAAGCAGCCCAGGGAGGAAAAGGGTTTTTGTCCCTCAGCCTTTAACCCTTTGCGGCAGTATGGCGACCGCCACCATTCAGAGCCAATTGGACAGAGAAGTAGGAACGTGAAGTGATGGGATGCATGGGGAATCTCCAGATAGTGGGGGGGGGGGGGGCGGGGGGGCAGAACCGGCCCTGCTTCTTGCCCAAATGAGACCCCAAGCGGCCGCCCACAAACAGCTCCCCCGCTCCTGAACAGTCATGATCCCAGAGGCACACAAACCAATCTCAGAATGCAGCGGCTACTGGCAGAAATACCTCTGGACTTAATACCAGAATCCCAAAACTGGGTGGCCACTTTCACGACCGTGAAACATCATATGCTCTTTGTTTTCGACAATAGAAAACATATAATCTAATGATGCCATTCCGACAGGTCTGACTGTTGGGGGGAAAACTTCAAATAATGATAGTGAGTTTTCTGTTGAAAATTTAATGTAATCAAAGTAAAGAGAGAGTAAGGTGAAAATCATCTGCCGCACAGGCAGAGGGGGAGTGGGAGGGCGGGTATGCTGGGGTTCTTGGTGGTGGAACATGTGCACTGGTGAAGGGATGGGTGTTTGATCATTGTCTGACTGGGACTTGATCCTGAAAGCCCTGTAACTGTTCTCAGGGTGACTCCATTAAAAAAAAAATTAATTAATTAATTTTAAAAAATCAAGTTTTCTGTTTGGAATATATAAACTTTTAAGGGCTTGAGTGAGAGTCACTGGCTAAACATACCCTATGTGTGGGCAAGTTAACAAAACCCTCCTCGTTTTGGGAATGAACCCTATTTGCTAAGAAGCAAATACTCACCATACTACATCCTAACCCCATTTTCTTATCTTTAGATAAGATATTTTAGCTATTACTCTTTCTTTTTTCAACACACCTGGCAATGCACAGGGGTTACTCCTGGCTCAGCACTCAGAAATTACTCCTAGGAGTGCTCAAGGGGACTGGCCATATAGGATGGAGATTGAATCTGGAGAATCGAACCCGGATCGAATTGAATCCGGATCAGTCGCATGCAAGGCAAACGCCCTACCTGCTGTGCTATCGATCCAGCCCATATTTCTTAAATAGACACAGTAATACCTGCTTTTCTGATTAAATTTTTGATAAAATATCAATTATTCTTATATTTAAATAAAATACTTCATATCATGACTGAATCCTTAAGTAGAAAATAAGTGCTGGAATTACTGCATATCTTAGTTTCTTAAACTGGGGCACAGGACTCCATATGGGGTCAGGTACTACTTAAAATGGAGATGGCCAAAAAAAATTGGTTACGATAGTTTCTGTATGCACAGCAGTCAAAAATTAACTGAGTCAAATATATAATAAACCCAGGCAGTGTTCCCCTGTGCTGCACCATGTGACATGACTGCAGTGTTGATTTTTAACACACATGCATACTGGGCATTGGACAGCTGCCCCAAGGAACGCCACTGACCACTACACAAACACCTCAGCTATGATTCTAGGCTACCTTATTTATTGTATGTAATGAATTGTAGTGTGGCATCTTGTACTATTATTTTTTTTGCTACACCTGGAGAGCACATAGCTTACTATCGTACTCCTGGCCGTGTTTGGTGGACCGTGTCGGATGCCATTGACTGAACCTTGCACATAAGCCCTGTGCAAGGCTTATGAGCTGCACTCTCTTGTCGGGACTTGTGTGTTTTGTTTTTCTGTATGTCAAGTTTTCTGTACCTACAGAAACACACAAATTACTGAAGATAAAGATTTCTAGTATTTCATACCTCCGCATGTTGTAAACAGCTCTCATAACAAAAGCAGAAGCAAGGTGGCTCTTGAGGATGAAATTTAAAGATTACTAAAACTGATAGTTACATTTTTCACCGAGCAGAAACTTAGTAATTTTTTTTCCATAATTATGGTTTACAAAACTATTGTTGCTTTCTTTCTGATTTTTGGATCACATCCAGTGATGCTTAGGGGTTACTTCTGGCTCTATACGCAGGGATTACTTTCAGTGATGCTTGGAGGACAACGTGGGATTATGGGGAAGGAACCTATGTTGGTCTAACAAGTAAATGTCCTTCCTACCAACTGTACTATCTCCCCAGTCTTCTTGCTTTATTTTTGGTCAATGATTTAAATGTCACTTTAAGAAAAGCACATTTTATGTCAAAATGGAAAGTCTTACTAAAAAAATATTTGTGCAAAATGAATTAGAAATGTTTATAGCTATGCATGACTTTTCAATGGAAAACAGCCTTCCTAATGATTTGAGTTATAGTTTCAGCTGAGTGTCCCAAGAGAATTTGGGAAATGTTTCCCTTCAAATTTTGATTTTAAAAACAAAGTTGGGCTCATGATAAACCATACTCAATCAAAATTAAAGATGCCAGTTATTTGCCATTAAGCTGTCAAATAACCAAGCAACAAGGTTTAAAACTTGAGCATCTTCATGGGCTGGGGATGTGGCTCAGGGCTAGAGCATTGCCTCGATTTTGTGAAGCTCTTCGGGTCCAATTCCTGAAACTGGGTCTGCTGACCACTAAGCCAGGAGAACTCCTCGTCACTACTGCGTGTGGCCCGAAAACAAAACAAAAAGACAAAACACTTGTTTTCTAAAAAAAGTTTTGGTTTGGGCTGGGACAAATTCTCAACTTCTGAAACAATGGCTGGCATACTTATGCAATTTTGATTTTGTACTGCAAATATATTGTTGTATTCTCAGCACTAATTAACAACAAATGGATCAACTGAAAAACATTTAAGATGCGAGTATTAAATAGCTATTAAGTTTTTTAAAATATTAAACACAGGGACAGGGATACTATAGCAGGTTGCCACACAGAGTATACAGGGGCTTAAGGCACCTGTTTTGTACTAGGGTGGCCCGGAGTTGATCGTCAGGAGTGAATCTTGAGTAAGAACCAGGAAGCAGCCCTGAAGCCCAGGCAGGTGTGGCCCCCCAAATCAAACATGTCCAAGATTTAACATGGAAAGGAAAAAGTATTGCTGGTAATTTTTGAATGAATCTGAGCTATAGTGTTAATAACTAAGCACATTTCAAGAATTCAAGAATCTAAAAATACTTGAGAAGATAAAAAAGCTTTATAAGATAAACGTAAGTCTCACTTGTACACAAAATGCAGAGTTTATTCGCTGGTTAATGAATCTTGAAATACAAACCCACATAAATAATGGCAATTAATTCAAGCCGGCATACTCAAAGTTTAACATTGTCAAAAAATAATCAAATATGTAAATGAAGCTGTATTAGTAACAGAACTTTTTCTCAGTTCCCATAAACTGAACTTACGTTTGTCTATTTCAGTCTGATCCAATACTGAAGTGACAGAGCCCTCCACATTACAAGTGCACGGTCAAGTGATTTATCAGATGGTAACAAAGGATACAGCTTAGCACTTAAACCCATTAACAGTAGTCTTTTCAGGCAGATGAACTAAAAATAGTATTGTGTAAAAAAAAAAAAAACCAACAAAGATGGGGCCAGGGCGAGTACAGTGGGCAAGGTACTGGTCTTGTGCATGTGGCCCAACCTGATTTCACCCCCATCACATAGAATCCTGTGAGATTCCTAAGCACAGAGTCAGGAGTATATCCTGAGCATCACCTGGTGTGCCAAACATAACAAAAATGGGACCAGATAATTATAAAAGCAGGTAGGGTGTTTGCCTCGTGCAACGCCAACCTGGACTCAATCCCCGGCATGGTCCTATATGGTCCCTGAACACCACTAGGAATAGTTCCTGAGTGCAGGGTGAAGAGTAACCTCCGAGCACTGCCAGGTGTGGCACCCAAATCAGACCAAACCCCCACAGGACAAACCAAACCAACAACAAAACCCCAAAGATGATGACAGAGAGGCAGCATGAATCCGGTACTGAGAGTTCCTATGCAAGCTTGTATTTCATTTTGCATGTCTTTTTTTTTTTTTTTTTTTGCTTTTTGGGTCACACCTGGTGATGCACAGGGGTTACTGCTGACTTTGCACTCAGAAATTACTCCTGGCAGTGCTCAGGGGACCATATGGGATGCTGGCAATCAAACCTGGGTTGGCTGCGTGCAAGGCAAACACCCTACCCACTGTGCTATCAATCCAGCCCCTGCATATCTTATTCTGTTTTGAGTCACACCCGGAGTGTTCAGGGGACCATATGTGATGCCAAGGATGAACAGGAACCAATCACATTCAAGGCAAGTCCTCCTGTACTATTGTACTATTTTTCTGGTCCATTGGTTAAGCCCAAATAACTGTTTTCCTTACTGACATTAACCAACAGATTTTTCCTCCCAAAATTTTCTAGGTGGCTGCACTGAATTATATATATATTTATAAATCAGTTCTTGTAATAAAAACATTTCCCCCAATACTATACACAACACATTCAGGATCACTGATTGCTTTTTTTCTGTCTTTTTCTCTTTGAACGTGCAGGTGTCTGAGATGCTTGTTCGTCTTCTTTTACTTCAGATACAGGTTGTTTGAAAATAATTTCATCATCGTTATCATCATTCATGTTAAGTACTTCGGATTTTCGTTTCTCCAAAAATGTTGGTGTACAAACTGGTGTGGGGCCCTGGGTTAAAAAAGATAAGAAACGTTAACTAGAACATTGGAAAGATTAGTTAGGGATGACTTCAGTTCCATTGCCTCCTCTCAATTTACAAATTATGCTGTGTTATTTTGGGTTTCCGGTTGTGACTGCCTAGCTACTGGAAAATGGGGGATCTGGGCGGAAGAGGCCCAGTCCCAATCCGAGCAGGCTTGGAGATCTCAATACCCAGTCCCGCACACATGGGTTCCTCTGCTGGCTCCTTCATGCGTGAAGCTCGTCCAAATGTGTGGATAGGGGCCCTGAGCATGGCTGTGGCTGGGTTCCGAAGGTCTTTGGCTTCCAGGGCTCTGCTCGGGGTGGGGAGGGAAACTCAACCCTCCCTCTGAGGGGCCCCGGTGAAGACAGCCAGGCGCGGGGGCAAGAGACCCCGGCACCCTGTAATCCCATCAATGGCCAACATCCAGAGACTATAAAATTAAGCTCCCGGAAGAGAGCGACGCAGAGTGTCTTGCCCCCGCGCCTGGCTGTCTTCACCAGGGCCCCTCGGAGCGGGTGGGTTGAGTTTCCCTCCCTGCCCTGAGTAGAGCCCCGGCAGACGAAGACCTCGGAACCCAGCCACAGCCATGCTCAAGGCCCCTCTACAATATAGCTTATTTTAGGTACAAAATAAAAGTCCCATGTTAAGACTTAAGTTTATAAACACTGTGTTTATTTCTTCCTACTGTCTCAAAAATGCAATAAACCGCAGCACACCCACCCCCCACAACTGCTGCTATGTAAGCTCATCTACTGGCCCAGCTCCAGACTCATGGAATTCTCAGGAGATCAACCGGTTACAAAAATCTGTGATATACCTAGCAGTGCTTGGCTGAGAACTTTGGAGTGCCCTCCAAAGGGGGGTGGGCCAAATTTCTGCTCTGCCAAGCCCCCAGTCTCATGCACACATTCCAGCTGTCAACATGTGCCTCTGGCTAGACTGCACCTCACGACTGAGCTCCCAAGAGACATCAAACTGCCCAGAATTTCAGGCACACTGTTTTTTCACACCCTGCTATGCACAGGGGTTATTCCTGACTCTGCACTCAGGAATTCTCTTAGCTGTGCTTGGGGGACCATATGGGATGCTGGGAATCGAACCCGGGTTGGCTGTGTACAAGG
Organism: Sorex araneus; assembly: GCF_027595985.1. Lineage (NCBI taxonomy): Eukaryota > Metazoa > Chordata > Mammalia > Eulipotyphla > Soricidae > Sorex > Sorex araneus. The sequence goes on from NC_073313.1 coordinate 183,368,410, forward strand.
CAAATGCCCTACCCGCTGTGCTATTGCTCCAGCCCCTCAGGTAACTGGAGGTCTTTTTTCCCCTGAAAACTCTGGGCCTTCCTGGAGACAACACCTGCCACCCCATACTTCCAGAAATGCTGGTAACCACCGGCATGTAAGCTTACAGCCCAGTTGATACTCTGGATTTTCTGGATATCTCCAAACTCTACAATACTAACATCCCAGTTGAACACCAAATTGGATGGGAATGTAACACAGAAGCCAACTAAGCTTGATGAATCACAGAAGGCTCAACTAGCAACAACGGCTTAGTAAACCCCCAGACAAGGACTCAATGTTCCCATAATGAGATACAACAAGTTCACAAATTCTCTTCTACTGAAGCATTTTTTGATCATCCCATTAGCCTTTTAGTGATATGAAGCAACATAAAATAATTTTGGGCCAGGTATGGGGGCAGACTTGAGGGGTGGCTGGGAAAAAGGGTGCAATAATGGAGTGAAGGTGACAGTGATGATGGGATTGGGGTTGGAATACCGAATGCCTAAAACAAAATTATCATGAACTTTGAAAAGCACTTTTTTTTTTTTTGCTTTTTGGGTCACACCCGGCGATGCACAGGGGTTACTCCTGGCTTTGCACTCAGGAATTACTCCTGGCGGTGCTCAGGGGACCATATGTGATGCTGGGAATCGAACCCGGGTCGGCCGCGTGCAAGGCAAACGCCCTACCCGCTGTGCTATTGCTCCAGTCCCTGAAAAGCACGGTTTTAAAATAAAGTGGAAAACATTTGCAATAAACCCATAGTATCGTTTGTTAAGCAGCAAAAATTTATCCAAACATTACAAGGTTAAATTTGAAAACTCAACAAAGTAATGGAAACAGGGAATTGCTTTTCCTCCTTCAAAGCTGATCCCAGGATATGTTGAGTATGTAACCTATTCTCTCCCACCAATGCAAATCAAGTGCCTTGCTGCCACTGAGTGGCAGAACTGAAGAGTACCACCACCAAACCCAGAGTACCATTTTACCTGGCTATCCACAGTGTTTTCAGAAGTTTTAGGACTGATTTTGTTATCAACTTTTGTCATCTTCTTCCTCTTCTTGTTCTTCCCTGTCTTTAAAGGTACATTCAACAAATTTTAAGAGATTTTATTAACACATTTATCAGCAAAGGCAGTCATGAATATATTTTCCTATTTATCTCTCTTTAAGTATGTGAGGTAGATAAAATTTTACCTTGGTCTTTTCAGAATCCCCAGAGCTGGACTCCTCGGTGTGTAAAACCTTATGTAAACATAAGAAAACATTACACTGGCAGTCTCACATGCCTAGATTTTCAGTTTACCATTAAATCCTTATCTACACAGATGCCAGCTGATTCCTTCTAAATGAGAATTGCAATTACATTAAAAAAAAAAAAAAAAAACACCACCTATGAATGATCCCAAGTAAAGGGCAACAGTAGAGGGGCTGAGTTAAGGAATGGGCAGAAACTGTACAGGCTGAAGTAAGAAAACCCCAGCCTGGAGCCAGCCAGTCTTGAATCAGGTGAAAAAGCAGGCCTTGGTAATCACCTGTTCTGGCTAATGGGGGGGCAGGATAGGGGGATGACAAGGTGGTTGGGACTGGCCTTCCCCACGATCTAAGGAGCAGACACAGGACAATCAGTTCTTGCAGGCCTGTCTCTAGGTTTCTAGAAGTTCACAAGTGTACCTGGGCCCAAAGAACTGTGATATACCTAATGATTTTCTGTGGGGGCAAGTGGGTCAATAATCAACAGGAACTGGGCCCAAAGGAAGGCACGCCAGCCTTCTTGGATAGGATTTGTTGTTGGTGCTGGTGCTGCAAACTGTTAATTCATTAAGCCACATCCAAGGGTGAGCCTCCAGAGGTACATGACAGTGTTAACACTGTTAAAGGAAGCAGGGGGACGGAGAGACAGTATAGGCACCTGCATGTGGTTCCCCTGACCATCACTGGGGATCACTCCTGAGCATAGGGCAAGAGAAGCTCCCATGTAACTCAGGGCAAGGCCCAACTTGCCCTCCAGTACAGATCTAATATACATGGGAATAAACGCACCACCGATCAATAAATGAACTTTTTGGAAATAAGCCAGAGTCTATAGAATATCCAAAACAGTCTCTGTATTTTATAAATATTTTTGCTGCCCGAGTATGGCAGAGAAGACACTTGCCTTGGATGTGGCTGACTTGGGCGCCATCCCTGGAAGCACATATGGTCCTCTCGGCCCCACCAAAAGTTATCTCTGTGCGCAGAGCCAAGAGCAAGTCCTGAGCATCACCAGGTATGGTCCCAAACTCTAGGTGTGACCGCCCATTCCCCCAAAACACTGGATTCAAGTAATCAATAATACATCTTCATGCTGGTGACTCTGGTACAACAGAATCCCTGCTCATTTAATTGGGGGGGGGGGAGGTTTGGGGTTGGGGTGGTGACAGAGTACTCAGCAGCAGTTAGGGGCCAACTCCTGGTGGAGTTCAGAGAAACTGAAACTGGGTTGGCTGTGAGCAAAGCTATGGCCTCACCTACCATGCTGTGTCTCCAACCCCCTGGTTAATAATTATACGCACTTGAAGAATATTCTCATTGTGGGCCAGGGAGATGGCTCACAAGGCTCAGAGTGGACGATTTGGATGTTGGGATCCCAGGTTCAATACTGGCACGTGTTCCTATGAACACTGAGCTCTGAGCAGAGGGAAGACAGCAGACCGTTGGTGACCGTCGGCCCCTCCCTCGGAGAGTCAAGCTGTCAACAATCTTGCATTACCAGAAATGTCTGGTTCCTGGCTTGAGTGCGGCCAATTTACAATCTTAGTATTTACTGATACAAGGAAACAAGGTTTAACTCTAGCCATATCTTTTTCTCTTGAGGGGGGCACCGGTGGTGGTGGCAGTGGTATTTGGGCCATACCCAGCAGTGCTCAGGGTTTATTCCTGACTCTGTGCTCAGGGGACTGTATGTGGTACCAGGGATCAAAATGAGATCGGTGGTGTGCAAGTCAAGTGCCTGATCTCTGTCCTCTCTCCAGTGCCTGGTAAGAACTTTTGTGAGTAACCCACAAGCACTGTTTTTCGGTTAAACAGAGACATGCTACAGTTAGAGAGGTACGACACCTGCCCCATAAAAACACAAACACCATCCCTTGAGAGCATTTACCAGAGAAGGGAAACTATAATCAATCCCCCTTTTCGCCAACTTCTTTCTGAGTAGTTTTTCTTTCTTCACAAATCGTTTCTCCATCCGCAGCTTTTGAACAAGATTCCGGTTCTTATTATACCGCCGTACTGCTGGAAATGACGGCTTTTTAAATGGCTTATACCACTCTCTAAAAAGTTCTTCATGTACCTTTTCTGGCGGCACAACATAACCTATATTGAACACAGGAAAAATATTTTAGATCAAGTAGGAGAGAGAGGATTTTAATGTTCAGAATTTCCAGGGTCATTCCTCACATCACACTTGAGATATGCTCCCACTCACGTGTAGGTCTCTGAAGGAAGAAAACAAAACCAAAAAACCAAACAACCAGTATCCAAAGGGAAAAAACAAAATCACACAATTTACCTTGCAGCTGCAATCAGCCTGTCTCCCTGTTATGCTACAGAATGGAGACCAATGCCCTCAAACTTGCTTAGTACTTTTATTCTTTTCTTTCTCCTATGTCTCGTTTTCCCACTTCCTACAGTTTTATTAAAATCACATCTAAAATAATAATTTATCTGCGAATGTAGTTCAGGGGAGTATACACTTTATCTGGATGACAACCTGGGTTCAACACGAGCACCTGGGTTGGAGATACAGTTCAGTGGGTAGGACACTTGCCTGGCACATAGCCAACCTGCGCTCTCTTCTTGGTACCACAAGTCCGCTAGGAGAAAACTCCTGAGTGCAGAGCCAGGCAAAACCCTGAGCACTGTCAGGTGTAATGGACAGAAAGGAAGGGGGAGAGAGGGGACCTGTGGCTCACCCTGGTATCACATGGACTCCAAGATCTTGGTCAGTCCAAAATGGCCTGGCTAATGGATGGACACGGACACGAACATGGACACACGGACACACTCTCTCTCACGTACATATTATTTATAGGAGCCAATTCTGGGGATGTTTTAGCCTGGCTAATGGATGGCTATGGCTACACCAGCAGCACCGGGGACTTAGTGATCCCTTCTCTATCCCAGCTACCTTCTCCCCCAGCTCATGAGGCAGGCTTCTAATTGTAGAGCAATTTTCCTGGCTCTTGTCTCTACTGTCCTTGAAAATCACAGATTCATAAAATTGCCAGCAACCCGAATTCCCACACCTATTTCCATTCCAACCTCCCGCTCCTCACACATTCCTCCAAGGGCAAACGCTCCTCCTGCATTGCTATGGCCCCCGCCAGGATGGTCTCTATCTTCACTCCCTCCCCCTAAACCTGCTTAGGGGGATTTAAACCTAAACCTTCCTTTAGGTTTCAACTTAAACAATTTTCCCTTGGGGGAAATTTCAATATGACGTTAGGATTAGGTTTAACTGCTCATGAAATCTCATGAAATACAATCTTTCAAAAAAAGGAAAGAAATACAATCTTTGAGTAACTCGTCCCAATTTCTCCTCAGCATAACACTACTACTGGTCTGGAAAAGCTAAATTTTCCATCCAGGTGAACTGTCTAGAAAGTGCACTTAAACCCCTGCACCATTCCTTGAGAGAACCACTGCAGAGATGCAGAACAGGCAGGACACACCACTCATCACCTTCAGACACTCCTGTAAGCCCAGAGGGGCATCACTTACACTTCAACATTCTTTCACCAAAAAGATAGTTGTCCATTGTTTCAGCAACTATTTTGGCAACATCTTCTGATTCAAACTCCACGAAGGCATATCCTTTGCTATTTCCAGTCTGAAATGGAAAATCCATCACAGTAACAATGAAATCCATCAAGTTCTGAATTTAAATAATGCAGATTAACTCCATTATTAAATATCAGTATGACACCTTTAACTCCAACTTTAATTCAAAGATATCATGCAACAGGAAAAGATCTAAAATAATCCGACCATGTCACTAACTTTAAGGTATTCTGAATTAGAATTTATTATTTATTTATTTGGGGGGGTGGGGAATCCCTGGTGATCCTAAGAGCATACTCCTGACTCGGCACTCGGGAAAACCAACAATCTGAAAAACTCAGGTTACTCCTAGCAGTGCTTAGGGGACCATATGGAACGCTGGGGATCAAACCTTGTCCAGCAACATGCAAGGCAAGTGCCCTACTTTCAATATTATTGCTCACACCTCTGGACTGAAATCAACTTCACAGCAACACTGATCATATAAAGGACATTTAGTAGGTCCCTGTAGTCCTTTGCTCCTTATTAGCATCCATATTATTCACATATCCCTATTATTCATCTATCAACACTCATAATATTGAGCAATGCTTCAGAAAATGCAGATATTAACATTTTTTATATTTATTTCGGGTGGGATTTCTTTCCTCCCCCCTCCCCCGTCCCCCAGCAGTGCTCAGGGCTTATTCTTGGCTCTATGCTCAGGGAACACTTCTGGTGGTGCTGGGAAACACAATGACAGGGATAGATACGGGGTTAGTCTAATGCAAGGCAAGCCTCAACCCCTGTATAATATCTCTGGCCGACATTATTTAGGAAAAAAAAGTGTTTTTTGAGGAGTTGAACATGCCTGTTGGTGTTCAGGGCTTATTCCTGGCAAACTGGGATCGAACTTGGTAGATTGCATGCAAGGCAAGCACCCTACTGGCCCTACCAACTGCACTATGTCTCTGGCCTACATTTTTGCTCTTGTGGCTATTTCACATAAACTGTCAGCTTTTGAAAATTAAACTCAAGACAAAAATCTTACCTTTGGACTCCTGCACAGTTTGAGTTTCGTGACAGCGCCAAATTGAGAGAAGTACTGGAGGAGCTGAGTTTCATAAAGTGCAGGTGGTAAATGGCCCACATAGATCACTCCAGGAGTAAGTTTTTCAGATCGTTGGTTTTTCTGAAATCACAATGACCAGGCAAACACATATTTAACTCCCTGCTTCTTGGTCCAAGACAAGAACTTAAGAGGGTACCTTGTGCTTGCAATAACCACAGTAAACTAAAAACTCAGCTGTTTAAAGTCTATCTCCCTATTAAGCCATTCACCAGCACCCAGCACAGTATAAACGCTCAATAATTATGTTAAATCAAGGGTCCTTTCCAAAAAAGGTTACCTTTTTGGGGGGTAGAGATATGTGTGTGGGGTCACACCCGGCTATGCTCAAGGTACACTTCTGGCTCTGCACTCAGGCATCACTCCTGGTGTTGCCTGGGGGGTACATCTGGTGTGCAAGGCAAAGGCACTATTGCTAGGGGCCCCTCTAACACGTGATTTAAGGTCTTTTGGTGGCGTACTACATAAACACACCTTGAAGACGCCTGCTCGGCTACTCCTATCCATCTAATCAATTTCGAGGACTTTTCCGGCATCGCGCCCACGCCTCCTACAAACACAAGTTTGAATCCTCCCAACGTGCGTTCTCTGCTACAAAAACAGGGTAAAAGGGGCTGGGTAGACATGGGACTTGCTAGCACCTGGCACTTGCCAGGCAGGTTTTTTTTTTTCTTTTGGGGTCACACACGGTGATGCTCAGGGGTTCCTCCTGGCTCTGCACTCAGGAATTACTCCTGGCGGTGCTTGAGTGGCCGTCTGGGATGCGGGGATTCGAACCTGGGGTTGGCAACATGGTAAGGCAAACGCCCGCCCAACTGTCCTATCGCTCTTGCCCCCAAGTAGTGTCTTTTTGGCTTTTTTTCTTGGCGGGGGAGGGGAGGTCACACCCGGCGATGGTCAGAGGTTCCTCCTGGGTCCGCCCTCAGGAATCACTCCCGGCAGTGCTCGGGGGACCATCTGGGATGCCGAGGTTGGAACCAGGGTCCACCGCGTGCAAGGCCTTCCCTCCGGCCCCCAAGCGGTGTCTTTTAAGCGTTTTATAAAAGGCATGGGCCAGGGAGACGGCTCAGCGCTCGCTTTGCAAGGGCGAGGCCCACACCTCCCAACCTCACGTGTGCGACCTCCTCCTCCCCCAGGAGCTCCCGGGATACAGCGGGCTTCCCTTAACACACCCAGGTTTGGGGTGGGGAGGGGAGAAGAAATGCACAACTTAAAACGGCTCCCCAGACCTCCCGAGTCCCGGGCGGGGTGCGGCTCATCCCCCAGGCGGGGGTCCCGGCCCCCGGCCCGCGCCTCCCCGGCGAGCTCCGTCACTCCCCGGGCAGGCCCGTTGGCCGGGGCTTCCGCTCACCGTCTTCTTGGCGCGCCGGCGGATTTGCGCCACCTCCTTCCGAAACTGCTCATCTGTCTCCGGGTTCAGCGACAGCAGCGGCTTGGCGGGGCCGCCCCGAGAAGCCATGGCGAGAGCAGCCCGCGACCCAGCACACGCGGCGCACCCGGAAATGCAGCCGGCGCCTCCGGAGCGGAAGTGGGAGGAGCTCGCGGCGGAGCGCGGGGGCGGGACGACTCCCGGAGAAGCTCGGGCGCCCCCGATTGGTGGGGTGCCCCTGTCTCTCGCATGGGGTGGGGCGACGCGCGGGGGTGGGGGTGGGGCGACGCCCACCGGCGCTCGGGCGCCCCCTATTGGTGAGATGCCCCTGAATCTCGCGCGGGGGCGGGGCGATGCCTGCAGGAGCTCGGGCGCCCCTATTGGCGGGGTGCCCCTGAATCTCGCTCTCCAGCCTCTTAGTGGGCTTCACTTTTATGCCTTCTTGGAGGTCAATTGGTATTTTTTAAAAAATAATTTTATTTAGTTTTGGTTATAGGCCACACCCAGTGATGCTCAGGGTTCACTTCTGGCCCTACATTCAGGGATCACTGCCGACTCTGGCTTAGTTGGGACTGTGTGAAGTACTGGGGGCAGAATCCAGGTAAGCTGTATGCAAAGCAAGTTCTCTGCTACTAGCTATACTCTCTGACCCGGGAAAAGTTGTTATTAAACATAAATTCCAGGGAAAGGGAGACAAGCCAAAGGATTGGACTTCAATTCTGGGCACCGCAAAATCCACCCAGCACCATCAGGTGTGATCCTTCAGGCATAGTAGCTCTGCATATCCGTCCCAAGCTCACACGACTAGATCTAGTGTCATTGGTCTTTGAGTTTCCTGAGCCCCATTTGGAAGCCCTTCTTCAAATAAACTCTAAAAGAATATCTATCCTCTTATTAGCTATTCACTGATTTTCAGTATTTTTCTCTTTCACTTCTGTTTTTTTTGGGGGGGGCCACACCTAGCGGTGCTCAGGGGTTACTCCTGGCTCTGCAGCCTCAGGAATCCACTCTTGGTGGGTTTGGGGGACCATATGGGATGCCAGGGATTGTGCAAGGCGAGCACCCTGCCTGTTGTACTCCCTGGCCTCTTTGCTTGTTCCTTGAAACCTGATGAGTGGGTTGGTGCTAGAGGAGAGTTTATGATGTGACTAAGTGAGTGAAGGGTGGTTTCCTTTTGGTTCTGAGTGCTGAGGATGGAACCCTGGGGCTCATATGAGCAAAGTCAGAGCTCTAAGGCTTGTTCCATACTCCCCAGCTGGGAGGTTGCATTTGACTGGAGATCAAGATCTGAGGGCTGGAGAGAGCAGTATGTGAGACCAGAAAGCCCTACAGTGCTGTGATTGACAGTTTGACAGTGACCCTAGGCTGGAACTAAGCTAATGCATTTGGTGGTGGCCAAGACTGAGGACAAGCTGGAGCCAAACAGCTCTGTGCTCTGTGCATCAGGTTTCATCATCATCATCATCCAGTTGATTGTTGATTTTCTCGAACAGTCTTAGTAAGTCTCCATTCGTCCTAGCCCTGAGATTTTAGAAGTCTCTCTTTACTTGTTTTTACCAATGGTGCCGCATTGGAGGCTTTTTAAGGGCCGGGGAATGAGACCCATCATTGTTACTGGTTTTGGCATATGTAAACGCCATGGAGAGTTTGCCAGGCTCTTTCATGCAGGCAGGAAACTCTCGGTAGCTTGCTAGGTTCTCCGAGAGGAAGAATTAGGCTATAAGGTCCAAGAGCTTGGTTTTATAGTCTCTGGATGTTGGCTGTTGATGGGATTACACGGCACCAGGGGCAGTTTCTGGGTGTGACCGCCTAGCTATTGGAAAATGGGGGATCTGGGCTGAAAAGGCCCAGTCCCAATATAAGTAGCCTTGGAGATCTCAGCCCCGGGTCCCACACAGCTGGGTTCCTCTGCCGGTTCCTTCATGCTTGAGGCTCGTCCAAATGTGTGGAAAGGGGCTTGGCTGTAGCTGGGTTCTGTAGGTCTTCAGCTATTGGGGCTCAGCTTGGGGCGGGGAGGGAGACTCAACCCACCCCCTTCCAGGGGCCTCAGTGAAGACAGCCAGCCGTAGGGGCAAGAGACTCAGTGCATCAGGTTTAACATCTATAAAGGCAGGGATATGTGATGATTTGTCTCTTTCTCCCAGTTCTGTTCTACAAAGATGAGGAGTAGGCTGCAGTGGAAGCAGGGAACCCCGACTACTGTAGTAATCCCAACATGGTGGCTTTGGAGAGTGTTTCGAATCAGCTGGGTTGAGATGGGAGTGTGTGTGTAAGTGTGGGAGAGAGTGGTGGGGTCACACTGGACAGATTGCATTCTTTCCCCTTGTGCACTTACAATAGTCTTTTAAGAATTTGCTGGGGGCCGGAGCGATAGCACAGCGGGTAGGGCGTTTGCCTTGCACGCGGCCGACCCGGGTTCGATCCCCGGCATCCCATATGGTCCCCCAAGCACTGCCAGGAGTAATTCCTGAGTGCAAAGCCAGGAGTAACCCCTGAGCATTGCTGGGTGTGACCCAAAAAGCAAAAAAAAAAAAAAAAAAAAAAAGAATTTGCTGTACGTTAAATGGTAAAATGTATAATGGTAAAAAAAATTAAGACACCGTCATTTACAATTGACTCTCAAGTGTATAATGTTCCAACACCAGTCCCACCACTAGTGTCAACTTCCTTCCACCAACGTTCCCTCCCACTCCTGTGCATGTTTTGCATATAGGAATGCACCGCCTCCCCCAACTCCAACTTTTACATGAAAACCCGTATCTCTCTACATCCTTCTACACCGAGTTTCTTATGCACACTCTTCAGTACTGAGACCATCTTCACGCCAACAACTAATTGGCTTCAAGCTAACTGCCGACCTCCACAAACAAGCTCCAGCCTTAAGCCCCGGAGCTTCTGGCTCTCGGCCCACGTGCTCCGAGGGCCCCTTTTCCAGGGCTGTTTCAGGCGATGCCTGTGGGACGAACCCAACGGGAGCCCCGCCCACTCCCCCGCCTTGCCCTATCCTCTCTGGGCGCGCGCTTCAGGCGGCGCGGCGGACAGACCGGCGGATCGCTGCGCGCCGAGGGCCTCGGAGGACCCCAGCGACCTACGTAGCGAAAGACCCGGTGGACGCGGCCGTAGAGGCAACGGCGGTTGGTGTTGCGATTGACTGCCCGGGTTTTCCCTGAAACGCTCGTCCCCAGTCAACGTGGTTGTACTGCTTGGTTGTTGGGCTGCGGGCGCCATGTCTGTGAGCGAGATCTTCGTGGAGCTGCAAGGCTTTTTGGCTGCCGAGCAGGACATCCGAGAGGTGAGTGTCGTCTCTCCCCCATCCCCTCTGCCTTTCCCTCGCGTGTCTGGGCCACGTCGCCCGGCCGTGCCCCGTCGCTTTCTTCTCTAAGCGGGAGTGGGGAAGGGGGGAGGGCCCGGGGGGTGGTGGTGTGTGGGTTGCGATCCCTCTTGTTTCAGTATCGAGCACTTCCTCCGTGGTGCTTCGATTCTTCAGTCCCGGCTTCCTCGGTTCCAGTCTCAGCTGCTCGCATCTCATCTCATCTCTTGAGTATCCCTCGTGTTGATTGATGTCAGGAGCGCTCTGGGCTCAGCCAGCGCGCTTTGGGTGTTTGTGTTGTTGGTATCTTTATCTTTCAAGCTCGCTTTCCTCTCCGCTGGCTTCTCAGTCCTTGTAGGACAAAAATGCCAACTTGAATATTCGACTCAGTGGACTCTTCACTGGACTTTCGAGTCTCCTTTTATTCTCTCTTTCGTTCCATGGATAGCTCATTCAGTTTACCTCCTTATCATTACAGTGGTTTCCCAGTTTCCTCTTACAGGACTTTCATATTGTATGGTTTGCTTTACCTGGAATGTGCTGCAAAGCTTACAATCATCTCCTTGGCATAAAGTGGTGGGTTTTTTTTTGTTTGTTTTTTTAATTAGTGCAGTGCGGAATGTAACTCGACCATAGAGCTAGGCAAACTACCCCCTGTACCGTGGCTCCTGTCCGATTCACCAGTATTTAAACACGGCCTAGCACATAAGGCCTAGTACAAACACAGAGAGTATTTGTGAAAGGACTCAGTGAAAAACACCTAGCCCTGTACTGTATTTCATTCTTCTTTTTGCAAATTCCGTTCCACTGGGGTTTTCTTTTGTTTTTGACCTGGACTGGACTGTGCTCAGGAGCTTCTCTGACATGCTGTAGAAGGCGTTTGGGAGTGGGAGGGGATGTCACTCCTGAGAACAGTGTAGTTCTAGTGCCAAGAACCCAAACAGATTCCTGCATACGGAGGATGTACTTGGTTTTCTGAGCAAACTCTTAGGCCATCTAGTGGCGAATTGGTGGTGAGTGGGTGGCTTTGAAAGTTAAAGTAAGAATTAGACTTTTTAGTGACTCTCTGAAATTCTCCGATAAAGGCGCTAAGTCGAGGTCAAGATTCGAGCCTGGACATTTTGTGTACCTATTCAGTCCTTGTGAAGATGTTTACCGCTTGAATATATGTGAAAGTTCCGTAACTTAAAAGCTGACTGTAATAATTATTGAGTTGAATTTACCTGATATTTTCATTTTTAATTCTCTAGGAAATTCGGAAAGTTGTACAGAGCCTAGAACAAACTGCTCGGGAGATCTTAACTCTACTGCAAGGCGTTCATCAGGGTACTGGATTTCAGGACAGTAAGTTCTTTGTTTTGGTTGTGAAAGTTTTAATCCAACTTACCATGCTGTTATTTTGGTCAGTTGTAAGGGTCATATCTTGTGGTGCCCTGAATAGACTTGTGCTGGGGAGGGAGACCAGGTACTTGCATATGCTGATATGTGCTCAGCCACTTGAAGCACCTCCCCAAACTATCATTCGCTCATTTTAGAAAGTTTGTTTCAACTGAGAAAACCTATACACTTGTGACTTTATTGTGAAGTGGTGTTTCATCCTACTGGTGAGTAAAATTTGGAGAAATAGAGAGTTAATCATTTTATTGGTTTTAGTATTGTCTTTGCTTGATTTTGCACTTTCCTATAGTGTGGCTTAAATAGAAATATTTGTTGTCTTTCGTTTGGGTTACACCTTAATGGTGCTCAGGGATCATGCTGAGTGGGGCTACGAGGGTCATTTTTGATGCCTGGAATTGCACATGGGTAGGCAGCTTGCAAAGGAAAAAACCTTGCTGTCCATACTATATCTGCCCAGGAATATTTCTTTTTTTGGGGGGGCCATACCCAGGAGTGCTCAGGAGCTATTCTTGTTTTTCTGCTCAGGAGTGACCCCTGGTGGTGGTGTGTTACCACACATGGCATCAGGGATTTGAACTAAGGTCTGTGGGGTATAATCCCTGTACTATCTCCGACCTTAAGTAGTGGTGTTTCTAACTTGATTGGATTCTGGTGACTGCACTAGTTAGACAAATCTCTTGAGTATCTGGAAACTTTTTGGGTGGATCCACACCCTTTGGTGCTTGGGGTGGTACTCCTGGCTCTGAGCTCTGGTCACTGGCTCTGGTCACCCCTGGCAGTACTGGGGGACTCAGGATAGATAGGTAAAACATGCACTCCACCATTGAGTGCATATCTCTTTGACCCCTCTGGCTACTTTCACTTGGCTACTGTTTTGGGGTTTGGGGTGGGAGTGTATGTGGGTTGGGCTTCACTTGGACTCCTCTAGTCACTTTTATTTGGTTCCTATTTTTTGGGCTGTGTGTGTGTGTGGTGGGGGGGTTCGAGCTTCACTTGGCTGTACACGGGGCTTATTCCTGGCTCTGTACTTACTTGATCATATGGGATACTAGGGATCAAACCCATATCGCCTGCATGTAAGGCACTTGCCTTACTTACAGTACTATCTCTCTGGCCCTTGATTCCTTTTTTTTTGCAGGGGTGGGGGGGGGCTCACATCCAGTGATGCTCAGGTACTCCTGGCATTACACTCAGGTATTACTCCTGGCAGTACTCAGGGGACCGTATGGCATGCTGGAGATTGAACCTGGGTTGGCTGCCTGCAAATGCTCTACCTGCTAGACTATCTCTTTGACCCTAATTCCTTTTAAAATTCAATTGTTTATTGATTAATACGGTTTAATTTTTTTCTTTTTGATTTTTGTGTCACACTCAGTAATGCTTAGAGATTATTTATGGCTCTGCATTCAGGAATTACTGCTGGTGGTGCTTGGGCACCACGTGGGATGCTGGGGATCAAACCCAGGTCGGCTGCGTGCAAGGCAAATGTGCTGCCCACTGTACTATCACGCTGGCCCCTAATACGGTTTAGTATACATTTGCAGAGATGAAATAATCAGGTTAAAATGTTCTCAGTGTGCTTACATTCAGCCTCATGAATGGATATCAAGTATGATAAACTGATGTTTAACCTCCACTGTAAGTTGAAAGCAGTATAGCTAAAGAACAAGTGATTTTAGATAGTAAGTGATATCATGTAATATACAAGTTTCAGGGCATTAATTTTTCTCAGTGACAGGCAGTGGCTTGATTAACTATAATTAATAAAGCCTGTTTTGACCAAATGTGGGTACTGAAATAGTCCCCAATTTTATGCATCATTTTATGATGCAATAGATGTTGCAACTATCTATATATCCCTTATGTAGTCCCTTACAGAGTTATGATATGTTGCTGATGTGCTTCCCAACATTTTTCCTTTCAATAAGGTTTAGTTTAATTTTCAGTGTTGGTTACCATTAGGGAGACTTGGGGATGATACTTTGACTACCAGGATGAAGAGCAGAGATTTACCATGAGATTTGATCTTGAAACTTAAGAAATTGATCTATATCCAGGTAGAGTGCATAGATTATTGAGCAAGAACTGTGTTTAAAATTTGTTTTTTCATGTTTACCATGATTAACATTTGATTTCAATTTTCTTTTGATTTTCTTGTGATCAGTTCCAAAGAGGTGTTTGAAAGCACGAGAACATTTTGCTACAGTAAAGAAGCATCTAACATCTTTGAAGACCAAATTCCCTGCTGAACAGTATTACAGGTTTGTATGAAAATAAAATGTTATTTTAGAAGTAACATTTTATACTTTTTGAAAAGAAAAAACAAACTAAAACTTATGTGCTGAGTCATTGCTTGTAGAGAATTAGGTAAAAAGTCTTCTCTGTAGAAAAATAGGGCAAAATGGAAAGAATAAAATTGTTTTGTTTTGGTCTACACTTCGGACGGTGCTTAGGGCTTACTCCTGGTTCTCTGCTCAGTACTCACTCCTGGAGCTCAGGAGACCATTTTGGTGTGCCAGGGATTGAACCAGAATTGCTGCATTCAGGGGCAAGTGCTTAAAACCCTATCTCTCTGGTCCCCCTTGTTCTCTCTGTCTCGCTCTGTCTCGCTCTGTCTCTGTCTTCCTCTGTCTCTGTTTCTCTCTCTCTCTCTCTCTCTCTCTCTCTCTCTCTCTCTCTCTCTCTCTCTCTCTCTCTCTCTCGCTCTCGCTCTCCCTTTTTTTCCCCATGGTTTTTTTTTTAATTTTTATTACTGAATCACCATGAGGTACAGCTACTTATGAACTTTCATGTTTGCATTTCATTTACATCCCTCTACCAGTGCCCATTCTTCTCCACCAATGTTCCCAGTATTCCTCCCACCACCCCCACCACAACCCCTGCCACCCCACCATGCCTCTGCAGCAGGGCATTCCCTTTTGTTCTCTCTCCTGTTGGATGTTGTAGTTTGCAATAGAGGTATTGAGTGGCCATTGTGTTCAGTCTATAGTCTGCTTTCGTCATGCAGCTTTCAACCCGAGTGGGTCCTCCTAACATTTTCTACTTGGTGTTCCCTTCTCTATTTCAGCTGCCTTCTTCTCCAGCATGTGAGGCCAGTTTCCAAGCTGTGGGGCAGACCTTCTGGTTCTTATCTCTACTACTCTTGGGTGTTGGTCTCCCATTCTGCTACTTTATATTCCATAGATGAGTGTAATCTTTCTATGTCTGTCTCTTTCTGCCTCATTTCACTCAACATGATACTTTTCCATGTTGATCCACTTACATGCAAATTTCATGACTTCATCTTTTCTAACAGCTGCATAGTATTCCATTGTGTAGATATATCAAAGTTTCTTTAACCATTCATCTGTTTTTGGGCATTCTGGTTTCTTCCAGATTTTGGCTGTTGTAAACAGTGCTGCAATGAACATACAAGTGCAGATGTCATTTCTACTATACCTTTTTGCCTCTTTGGGATGTATTCCCATGAGTGGTATTGCTGGGTTAAATGGGAGCTCAATTTTTAATTTTTTGAGAATCGCCCATCTTGTTTTCCAAAAGGGCTGAACCAGTCGGCATTCCCACCAGCAGTGAAGAGAGTCCCTTTCTCCCCACATCCTTGCCAACACCGGTTACTTTTGTTCTTTGGATGTGGGCCAGTCTCTGTGGTGTGAGATGATATCTCATTGTTGTTTTGATCTGCATATCTTCCTGATGATTATTGATGTAGAGCATTTTCTCATGTGCCTCTCAGCCATTCAGATTTCTTCTTTGGGAAAGTTTCTGTTCATTTTATCACCCCATTTTTTGATTGGATTGGCAGTTTTCTTCTTGTGGAGTTCGACCAGTGACTTGTAAATCCTTGATATCAACCCCTTATTGGCTGGGTATTGGTTGAATATCCTTTCCCATTCTGTAGACTGTCTTTATACTTTGGTCACTGTTTCTTTTGAGGTGCAGAAGCTTCTTAGTTTAAGATAGTCCCATTTATTTATCTCTGTTTTCACTTGCTTGGCCAATGGCGTGTCATCTTTGAAAATACCATTGGCTTCAATGTCGTGGAGGGTTTTTCCAACCTTGTGTTCAATATACCTTATGGATTCTGGTCTGATGTCGAGGTCTTTACGTGGTGATAGGTGGGGATCTGAGACAGTTTTTTTGCATGTAGCTGTCCAGTTTTGCCAGCACAATTTGTTAAACATGCTTTCCTTGCTCCACTTGCTCCACTTCACATTTCTTGCTCTTTTATCAAAGATTATATTTGGGGTGGTGTATCAGAATATTTAACCCTGTTCCATTGGTCTGCCGCTCTGCCTTTGTTCCAGTACCATGCTGTTTTAATTATTACCACTTTGTAGTAGAGTTTGAAGTTGGGGAGGTTGATTATTCTCATTTTCTTTTTCCCCAATAACTGCTTTAGCTATTCGTGGGGGCTTGTTATTCCATATGAATTTCAGGAGTGTTTGCTCCATTTCTTTGAAGAATGTCATGGGTATCCTTATAGGGATCACGTTGAATTTGTACAATGCTTTGGGGAGTATTGCCATTTTGACAATATTCTTCCAATCCATGAGCAGGGGATACCTTTCCATTTCCTGTGTCCCCTTTTATTTCCTGAAGTAGTGTTTTGTAGTTTTCCTTATACAAGTCCTTTATCTCCTTAGTTAAGCTGATTCCGAGGTACTTGATATTTTGAGGCACAATTGTGAACGGGATTGCTTTTATCATGTTGCTTTCTTCTCTCTCATTATTTGCATATAGGAAAGCCATGGACTTTTGGGTATTGATTTTATAGCCTGCAACTTTGCTATCTGAGTCTATTGTTTCTAGGAGTTTCTTGGTAGAGGCTTTAGGGGATACTATACTCTCTAAGTATAGTATATCATCTGCAAATAGAGCTTGATTTCTTCCTTTCCTATCTGAATGCCCTTAACATCTTTTTCTTGCCTAATCGCTATTGCAAGTACTTCCAGTACTATATTGAACAGAAGTGGGGAGAGTGGGCATCCTCTTCTCATCCCTGATCTTATAGGGAAAGCTTTTAATTTTTCCCCATTGAGGACGATGCTTGTCATAGGCTTCTTTTTTTTTTTTTTTATTTTTTTTTTATAGTTTATTTTTAATTAGTGAGTCAACGTGAGGGTACAGTTACAGATTTATACATTTTTGTGCTCATGTTTCTCCCTTACAGAGTTTGATAACCCATCCCTTCACCAGTGCCCATTCTCCACCACCAGTAAACCCAACATCCCACCCCCCCTTCCCAGTCCCGTCTCCCCCCACCCCACCCTGCCACTATGGCAGGGAATTCCCTTTTGTTCTCTCTCTCTGGTTAGGTGTTGTGGTTTGCAATAAAGGTGTTGAGTGGCCATTGCATTCAGTCTCTAGTCTATATTTGGCCCGCATCATCTTTCCCCCACATGACCAACAACCACATTTTACTTGCTGTTCCCTTCTCTGAGTTGCCCAGAGTGAGAGAACAGCCTCCAAGCCATTGTCATAGGCTTCTGATAAATGGCTTTGACTATATTGAGAAAAGTCCCTTCTATACCCATTTTGGTGAGAGTTTTCATCATAAAATGGTGCTGGATCTTACCAAATGCTTTCTCTGCATCTATTGATATGATTATATGATTTTTATCTTTTCTTTTGTTGATATGATGGATTATGTTGATTGATTTCCAGATGTTAAACCATTCTTGCATCCCTGGGATGAATCCCGTTTGGTCGTGGTGTATGATCTTTTTGATGAGTTGTTGAATTCTGTTTGCTAATATTTTGTTGAGAATCTTTGCATCTGTGTTCATCAGGGATATTGGCCTGTAGTTTTCTTTTTTTGTGGTGTCTTTGTTTGCTTTTGGGATTAGGGGGATATGAGCCTCATAGAAACTGTTTGGGAGGGTTTTTTTTTTTCTTTCTTTGTTTCTTGGAAAAGCTTGAGAAGAACTGGCAATAGGTCCTCTTTAAATGTTTGGAAGAATTCGCTAGTGAATCCGTCTGGACCTGGGCTTTTGTGTTTGGGTAGACTTTTGATTACAGTTTGAATTTCCTTGATATTAATAGGACTATTCAGGTATTCCAGGTCTTCTTGATTCAGCCTTGGAAGATTATAGGAATCCAGTAATTTATCCATTTCTTTTAGGTTCTCTTGTTTTGTGGCATACAGATTTTCAAAGTAGTTTCTGATGATCTTTTGAATTTTTTTGGTTTCTGTTGTGATATTTCACTTTTCATTTCTGATTCGGTTTATAAGGGTTCTCTCTCTCTCTTGTTTATTTTCTCTAAGAACCAGCTCTTGGTTTCATTGATCTTTCAGATTGTCTTTTGGCTTTCCATGTCATTGATTTCTGCTCTAAGTTTTATTATCTCTTTCCCTCTGCCTGGTTTGGGCTCCTTTTTTTTGGTCCTTCTCTAAAATCTTGAGCTGTGAGGTCAGTTTATTTATGTGGGCCCTTTCTTCTTCCTGAGAAATGCTTGAAGGGCTATAAATTTTCCCCTTAACATGGGTTTAGCTGTGTCCTACAGGTTCTGGTTGCTCGTGTCCTCATTCTCATTTGTTTCCAGGTACCTTTTGATTTCTTCCTTGATTTCCTTCCTGACCCACTCATTGTTCAACATTGAGTTGTTTAATTTTAAGGTGTTTGATTTGGTTTTCTGCTCTTATACATGATTAACTTCTGTCTTTAGTGCATCATGGTCTGAAAAGATAGCTGGTACAATGTCTATCTTCCTGATTCTGTTGAGGTGTGTTGTGTGGCCCAGTACATGGTCTGTTCTGGGAAATGTTCCATGTGCATTGGAGAAGAATGTATATTCTTTATTTTGGGGATATAAAATCCTGTGTAGATCTACTAGCCCTCTCTTTTCTATTTCTTTGTTCAAAGCCAATATTTCCTTGCTGATTTTTAAACTTCTTGATCTATCCAGAGGTGATAGGGCAGTGTTGAAGTCTCCAACTCACTTTCTCTGTATATTGGAGCCACCCCTATTGGTGCTGTCAGGTCAGGGTAGGGCTGTGAAAGCACATGTTATGTTTGTATTCGACCACTCTAGCTCTTTCTCCTGGAGCTTTCCTGAGCTTGTATGTCCTTCTAGATGCTAATAATGAAGGGCAATTATTTTTTTTATGTGTGTGAATCATTATTTTCTGGTATTTTCATGATATCCTAAGCTGACATCAAAATGTGGCACTTTGAGTTAAGTCTTGAGGTTGAAGTACAGCTGCAGTTCTTGTCAGTCTTAAGCTTCTTTTATTTCCTCAGCAGTTTCATTTTTCATACTGCTTCAGCTTTTGAAGTATTGCTTGTTCTCTTGTCATTTAGAAATTCTTGCTGTCACTGATATTGGAGCACTGTAGCACTGTCGTCCCGTTTTTCATCAATTTGCTTGAGCGGGCACCAGGATGTCTTCATTGTAAGACTTGTTACTGTTTTTGGCATATCGAATACGCCACGGGTAGCTTGCCAGGCTCTGCTGTGTGGGCGGGATACTCTTGGTAGCTTGCTGGCTCTCTGAGAGGGGTGGAGGAATCGAACCTGGGTTACCCGTGTGCAGGACAAACCCCCTACCCTCTTATCTTGTCGCTCCAGTTCGATATTGGAGCACACTTTATAAAATCAAAGTGATAAATTTGTCTTTATCACCTTGCAATATCACCTTGCAAAATTCCTACTGGCTCCTTCTATATGGTTTAAGTACCCTGGTACTCTTTAATTTTTTTCCTGACATAAGATTTTCTTGGTGGGGGTGGAAGGATAGTATAGTGGGTTGGGCATTTGTGTTGCACATGACCTATCAGGAGTTCAATTCCTGGCATCCTATATGGTCCCCTGAGCACCACTAGCAGTAATTCCTGAGTGTAGAGGCAGGAGTAACTCCTGAACTCATCGGGCGTGACCCAAAAAAAAAAAAAAAAGGATTTTCTTGGAAGGGAGATTCCATTTCTAAGCGTCTGAATACAGCTGGAGCACCCTTTCTTTCTCAAGCCCCCTCATCCCTCAGTGTCACTGTGCTTCTCCATGCAGGTTTCACGAGCACTGGAGATTTGTATTGCAGCGTTTGGTCTTCCTGGCGGCGTTCGTTGTGTACTTGGAATCAGAAACGCTTGTGACTCGAGAAGCAGTGACAGAAATTCTTGGCAGTAAGTGTCTTCATTATTCTTCTCATGCAGGCTCAGGAATGGTACCCTACTTTTCGATGCAAGGTGCTTTGCTTGCTTGCTTAAAACAAACAAATCTAAATGGGCAGAAGTGGTTGGGAGGGAATCCTGAACATGGTGGAGGGAAGTGGACTGTGGTGGAAGGTGTATGGTATCCACGAAACCCTCTCGTGGACAGTATTGAAAATCTCAGTGCCTCAGATTGACGAGATTTTCAATTATTAATATTGGTTCTTGAGCCATACCTGGGAATACCCTGGGCAGACTCCTGGGTTTATGCTCAGGGATTGCTCCTGGTGGTGCTTAGGGGGCCATGTGGGATGCTGGACTTTTAAACTCAAGTTGGCCACATGCAAGGCAAGCGCCATATCCTCTGTACTATCGTTGTCAGTCCAAGAATTTTTTTTAAAAAAAAACTAGGCAGAAAATCTGCTACTTGGAAGCACAGAAATTGAAAGTATTCAGTGACATGACATGCTCATTGTGCTTGGGGTATGTCCCTTACTTCCCCTCTCTCCTTTTCATTTACAACAACTTTTAAATTGAGGTTCCCTAATGGCTCACCATCCTGTAGCTGTTTTAGAAGTACAGCTTCATACTGGCTTGGGCTTTATTAAGTTTTTAAAATTTAGCGTTTTGGGGTTTGCTTTGGTACCACGAATATACCTAGGACCTCATTCAGGCAGAGCATAACACATGTCCTTTACCACTGAGCTGTCGTCCCGAGCCTATAAATTCAGAATTTGGGTTTTTTTTTCCACCCCTTTTTTAGTTCTTCTGTTTGGTGTGAGGATTGAACTTAGGATCTCACACATAAAAGGCAAGTTTTACCTTTGAGCAACATCTCCAATTCTAAAATTCAGTTTAAAACATTTTAAGTGTAGGCTGGCAAGATAGCAGTTGTAAGTAAGGCACTTGCTTTGCACGAAGGATCCCCCTGTTCTATCCCTGACCACTGCTAAGAATGATCCCTGAGCAGAGTCAGGACGAAGCCCTGAGTAGCACTGGGTGTAGTAGCCCAAACCCATCCCTACCCCGAGTTTTCAGTTTATAGACCAGTGGAAGGAATAATACACCGTGCATGGCAGACTTGGAATGAGGATGTTCATATTTGCTTAGTCTTAGGTGGTAGACCAAAGATTTCTGCTCGTGTGTGTATGTGTGTGAGAGAGCAGTTTACAAGTCAGTTGCAGATAGTGTGACTTCCTAAAATTCTTCAGTTGCATCTTCTTTTGTGAATTCTAATTTTTTATTTTTTGGCTTTCCAAAAGTGATGCTCAGGGGCTGCTCTTTTGTTTTGTTTTGTTTTTTGTTTTTTGTTTCGGAGACCACAAAGGGAGGTGCTCAGGTCATACTTCTGACTCTGCAGTCAGGGATTACTTCTGGTGGTGCTCTGGGGATTGAACTTGGGTCAACCAGGTGTGAGGCAACTTCTCTGCTATACTGTTGATCTGGCACCCGTGGTGCTACTCATGGCTTT